>NW_028136272.1:0-600000 GCF_964662115.1 Mustela nivalis | reverse complement strand
GACTACAGGCCCACAAGCCCTCTAGTTGGGCAATCCAGAACTACACTGCCACACTCTGCCTGCCCTACAGAAGTAAAACATTGCCCTCAGGGCTACCCCGAAACCCCAAATGAGGATCAACCTGCACGCCATTCGGCTGTACCCCAAACATATTGGCTGACCTGGGCACTATTTCCCCTTCTGACCCAGCCTGAGCCTGGACCTCCTGGTCCCACCCAGACAGCTGGCCGCACACTGAGCACATCGGACCCGCCATGGCCTTAGGTCGTCATCTCTTCCCAACTGCGGTTTTCAGGCTCCAGAACCTAGACCTTATCTCCAACCATTGCCCAGGGTTGAAAATGATGCAGAAATCAGAACTCTTTCCCCATGGCAAGAAACCTTGTGGTTGGCATGTTGTCCAACGTTCAGTGTAGTTGAAACAAGCGTGGCCCATGAGGCCCAGCCCATGCTTGCGGGCCACATTGGTCACAAACACACATTGTGACCCTCAGCCTGAGCCCAGTCCTCAGGTAAGGCCTCTCAGGGCCTATATGAAGAGACAGCATATTGGGCTTGCCATGCCCCTAGGCCCCAATTTTTAACCATAGTTCGGATTGTCCCTTCACTCTTCCCCAGGGCTCCGCTTTGGAATTCCTCTTTTGGTGGGTCACCTGAGGTAACAAAGCTGAAAGGTGTCCTCCCATCCCACAGATTGATGAAAAACAATTGGGATCGTGTCAAATCCACAGAGAGGGAGATTCGTCCATGGCCCATGAGACCTCCCCAACATTCCACGGCCATCGCTGAAACAAAATCCAGAGACAAAAGCCTGAGCAAGCTCCTCAGACTCGCTCATTCTTCATATCCTGAAGAGTTCTTCTCATGGTTTGTAGATCGGGCGTGCCATACCTACGTCCCCAAACTTAAGCTGAGTTTGTGTTTTCAGTCTTCTGTCCTCAAAGTCCTGGGCCACACTCCCTCCAGGCTGGGGCCCCTGGAGCCACACATTAGGACTGCCCCCACCCAATCCATGGGAATTCTGCCCATTCCATTGTCAAAAATCGTACAAATTAGGAGAACCCTCCAAAGTCCCTGAGTCCATCCCAATAGTGTAGTTCGCCCGGGACAAAAAAGGGCGGTTGATACCGGCTGAGCATCTACCTCCACTCAACTACCTCCACTCATACCAAGAAGATTGAACCAGACAGGACCCGAGGCCATTATCAGATCCATTACTTTGGTTTACAGGCATGTCTCCTCAAAAGCCTGGATTCCAATACCAGCAGAGGGGATTTCCTGAGGCACCCATCAGAACAAATCTCGTCTCCACAAGGAAACTTGTGCATGGGAGCTATGCCAAAGCTTAGGAGAATACTTCAGGGTCCCGGTGCCACCTCCCCATTCCAAGGCCCTCATGGACACAAACACACGTTAGGACCCATCCTCTGGAAAGTGCATTTCAACTCAGCCCCCCGGGTTGCTCCCGCAGATCCATTAGATCTAAACTGTCTTGTGGCTAGGAGACAATTGGAAGGCGAGGCGGACTTCCCAGGCATCCTTCCTCGAACGGTGCTCTGGAGTCATTCCATATGGGATGTCCTGGAGCTGTCCAACAGGTCTCAATTGTCACGCAGAAGGAATCCTTGAAGGGGGCATCCCACATCTTCCAACGTGGAAAACCTCCATGACCTCAAGATTCCGCTCCCTTCATGAAAGAGCCGTCATGCACAGAAACTGCAACCTGAGCCAACGTGGGATCCTCGCCCTGACTTCAGATGCATGAGATATTGGTTCAGATCTGCACGGGGTACCTGCAGTGCCCTCACCCTGAATCCGAAGTCTAGCTTGTGTTCTCAGACTTCCGTCCTCACTCTCCTGGCCTCGAAGCCCTCAAGTTTGGCAATTCCGACCGACAATGAAGCACTCTGCCTGCCCTCTAGAAAAAATATATTGCCTAATGAGCAGCCCAGGCAGCTTAAATGAGGATAAACCTACACGGCACTCGAATGTACCCAAATTATATAGTCTAACCTGGGCACTAATGCACTGTCTGACACAACCTGAGCCCAGAACCTAGGACCTGCTGACCAACACCCAGACAGCTGACCGCAACCTGAGCACATCAGACACGCCATGGCCTTAGGTCATCATCTCTTCCCTACCTCAGTTTTCAGGCTTCAGAACCTAGACCTTATCTCCATCACTGCCCACGGGTGACTGTGATGCAGAAATCAGAACTCTTCCTGACCCATGGCAAGAAACCTTGTGGTTGGCATGTTGTCCAACGTTCAGTGTAGGAGAAAAGAGCATTCACCCTGAGGCCCCGCCCATTCTTGAGTGCGAGGAGAGCATAAACACGCATTGTGACCTCAGCGTGAGTCCTGTCCTCTAGTAAGTCCTCTCAGTGGCTGGACCATTAGATGTCATAATGGGCTTGACATGTCCCTAGTCCCCAATATTTAAACAGATTTCTAGTTGTCCAGTCACCCCACCACAGGGCTCTACTCTGGAATCCCTCATTTGGTGGGACATCTGAGGTTGAAAAACAAAATGAAACAAATCGACAACAACAACAAAAAAACGGACTTCTTCCATCCCCAGAATGCCCGCAAACTCTTTGGACGGGACCAAACCCCCAGAGAGTAAGACTCGTCCATTTCCCATGATGTCACCCGGCAATTTCACGACCATGAGTGACACGATATCCAGAGACAAAAACTTGAGCAAGAGCCTCACACTCGCCCTTTTTTCATATCCCGAAGTGTTCTCCTCATGGTTTGTAGATCAGTCCTGCCATACCTATGACCCAAAACATAAGCCGAGTTTGTGTTTTCAGACAACTGTCCAAACAGCTCTGGCCTACACACCCTACAGGCTCAGGGCCCTGGAGCCAAACCTGAGGACTGTACTTGCCCTCTCCAAGGGAATTGTATGTGCCCATTCCAATGGCCACAACCCTACTAGTAGTATAACCTCCAAAGTCCCTGAGGCCATCCCAATAGTTGTGGCTTCCCAGGACAAACAAGGGCAATCTGAGCCCATCTGAGCACCTACCTGCACTCAGACCCGTAGACTGATGTCCCCAGTGGTAAAAAGGAACGAACAGGCCCCTAGGCACTAATCTGATCCATTGCTTTGGTTTCCAGGCATCTCTCCTCAGAGGCCTGGATTTCAATACCAGCATATGGCTGTTTCTTGACTCACCCATCAGAACAAATCTCATCTACACATGGGAAACATGCACGTTGGAGCTGTGTCAAAGCCTCTGTTTAGGAGAACCCTTCAGGGCCCCAGGGCCACCGCTTCATTCCATGGTCTCCATAGACACAAAAACATATTAGGACACATCCCCAGGAGAGTCCATTTCAACTCAGTCTCCTCGGTTGCCCCCACATCCAGCAGATCTAACCTGTCTTGTTGCTTGGAGACAATTGGAATGCGAGGTGGGCTACCCAGCCATCCATCCTTAGAACCCTGCTCGGAATCGTTGGCCTGGAGCCAACCAACAGGTCTCAATTGTCCTGCAGAAGAATCTTTGCAGTTTGGAGCTTCTCACAACTCCCATCGTGGGAAAACCCCCATGTCCTCGTGATCCAACCCCCTTCAAGAAAGGGCCATCAGGGAAGAAAGTCCAACCTGAGCGATCGTCTGATCCTTGCCCTGACTTCAGATGCACGAGATCTCTATTGAGGTCTGTAGATTGTGCCTGCCATATCCTCACCCAGAAACCTAGGCCTAGCTTGGGTTCTCAGACTCCGTCCTCAGACTACTGGCCCACAAGCCCTCCAGTTGGGCAATCCAGAACTACAATGCCGCACTCTGCCTGCCCTACAGAAGTAAAACATTGCCCTCAGGGCTACCCCGAAACACCAAATGAGGATCAACCTGCACGCCATTCGGCTGTACCCCAAACATATAGGCTGACCTGGGCACTATTTCCCCTTCTGAACCAGCCTGAGCCTGGACCTCCTGGTCCCACCCAGACAGCTGGCCGCACACTGAGCACATCGGACCCGCCATGGCCTTAGGTCGTCATCTCTTCCCAACTGCGGTTTTCAGGCTCCAGAACCTAGACCTTATCTCCAACCACTGCCCAGGGTTGAAAATGATGCAGAAATCAGAACTCTTTCCCCATGGCAACAAACCTTGTGCTTGGCATGTTGTCCAACGTTCAGTGTAGTTGAAACAAGCGTGGCCCATGAGGCCCAGCCCACGCTTGCGGGCCACATTGGTCACAAACACACATTGTGACCCTCAGCCTGAGCCCAGTCCTCAGGTAAGGCCTCTCAGGGCCTATATGAAGAGACAGAATATTGGGCTTGCCATGCCCCTAGTCCCCTATTTTTAACCATCGTTCGGGGTGTCCCTTCACTCTTCCCCAGGGCTCTGCTTTGGAATTCCTCCTTTGGTGGGACACCAGAGGTAACAAACCTGAAAGGAGTCCTCCCATCACACAGAATGATGAAAAACAATTGGGATCGGGCCAAATCCACAGAGAGGAAGATTCGTCCCTGGCCCATGAGACCTCCCCAACATTCCACGGCCATCGCTGAAACAAAATCCAGAGACAAAAGCCTGAGCAAGCGACTCAGACTCGCTCATTCTTCATATCCTGAAGAGTTCTTCTCATGGTTTGTAGATCGGGCGTGCCATACCTACGTCCCCAAACTTAAGCTGAGTTTGTGTTTTCAGTCTTCTGTCGTCAAAGTCCTGGGCCACACTCCCTCCAGGCTGGGGCCCCTGGAGCCACACATTAGGACTGCCCCCACCAATCCATTGGAATTCTGCCCATTCCAATGTCAAAAATCGTACAAATTAGGAGAACCCTCCAAAGACCCTGATGCCATCCCAATAGTGTAGTTCGCCCGGGACAAAAAAGGGCGGTTGATAACAGCTGAGCATCTCCCTCCACTCATATACCTCCACTCATACCAAGAAGATTGAACCAGACAGGACCCGAGGCCATTATCGGATCCATTGCTTTGTTTTACAGGCATGTCTCCTCAAAAGCCTGGATTCCAATACCAGCAGAGGGGATTTCCTGAGGCACCCATCAGAACAAATCTCGTCTCCACAAGGAAACTTGTGCATGGGAGCTATGCCAAAGCTTAGGAGAATACTTCAGGGTCCCGGTGCCACCTCCCCATTCCAAGGCCCTCATGGACCCAAACACACATTAGGACCCATCCTCTGGAAAGTGCATTTCAACTCAGCCACCCCGGTTGCTCCCGCAGATCCATTAGATCTAAACTGTCTTGTTGCTAGGAGACAATTGGAAGGCGAGGCGGACTTCCCAGGCATCCATCCTCGAATGGTGCTCTGGAGTCATTCCATATGGGATGTTCGGGAGTGGTCCAACAGGTCTCAATTGTCCCGCAGAAGGAATCCTTGAAGGGGGTATCCCACATCTCCCAACGTGGAAAACCTCCATGGCCTCGAGGTTCCGCTCCCTTCATGAAGGGGCCGTCATGCACAGAAACTCCAACCTGAGCCAACGTCGGATCCTCGCTCTGACTTCAGATGCATGAGATATTGGTTCAGATCTGCAGGGGGTACCTGCCGTGCCCTCACCCTGAATCCGAAATCTAGCTTGTGTTCTCAGACTTCCGTCCGCACTCTCCTGGCCCCGAAGCCCTCAAGTTTGGCAATTCCGGACCGACAATGAAGCACTCTGCCTGCACTCTAGAAAAAATATATTGCCTAATGAGAGACCAGGCAGCTTAAATGAAGATAAAACTACACGGCACTCGAAGGTACCCAAATTATATAGTCTAACCTGGGCACTAATGCACTGTCTGACACAACCTGAGCCCGGACCTGCTGACCAACACCCAGAGAGCTGACCGCACCCTGAGCACATCAGACCCGCCCTGGCCTTAGGTCATCATCTCTTCCCTACCTCAGTTTTCAGGCTTCAGAACCTAGACCTTATCTCCAATCACTGCCCACGGGTGACTGTGATGCAGAAATCAGAACTTTTCCTGACCCATGGCAAGAAACCTTGTGGTTGGCATGTTGTCCAACGTTCAGTGTAGGAGAAACCAGCATTCACCCCGAGGCCCCGCCCATTTTTGAGTGCGACGAGAGCATAAACACGGATTGTGACCTCAGCGTGAGTCCTGTCCTCTAGTAAGTCCTCTCAGTGGCTGGACCATTAGATGTCCTAACGGGCTTGACATGTCCCTAGTCCCCAATTTTTAACCAGATTTCTGGTTGTCCAGTCGCCCCACCTCAGGGCTCTACGCTGGAATCCCTCATTTGGTGGGACATCTGAGGTTGAAAAACAAAATGAAACAAATCGACAACAACAAAAAAACGGACTTCTTCCATCCCCAGAATGACCCCAAACTCTTTGGACGGGACCAAACCCCCAGAGAGTAAGACTCGTCCATTTCCCATGAAGTCACCCGGCAATTTCACGACCATGAGTGACACGATATCCAGAGACAAAAACTTGAGCAAGAGCCTCACACTCGCCCTTTTTTCATATCCCGAAGTGTTCTCCTCATGGTCTGTAGATCAGTCCTGCCATACCTATGACCCAAAACATAAGCCGAGTTTTTGTTTTCAGACAACTGTCCAAACAGCTCTGGCCTACACACCCTACAGGCTCAGGGCCCTGGAGCCAAACCTGAGGACTGTACTTGCCCTCTCCAAGGGAATTGTATGTGCCCATTCCAATGGCCACAACCCTACTAATAGGATAACCTCCAAAGTCCCTGAGGCCATCCCAATAGTTGTGGCTTCCCAGGACAAACAGGGTCAATCTGAGCCCATCTGAGCACCTACCTGCACTCAGACCCGTAGACTGATGTCCCCAGAGGTAAAAAGGAATGGACAGGCCCCTAGGCACTAATCGGATCCATTGCTTTGGTTTCCAGGCATCTCTCCTCAGAGGCCTGGATTTCAATACCAGCATATGGCTGTTTCTTGACTCACCCATCAGAACAAATCTCATCTACACATGGGAAAAATGCACGTTGGAGCTGTGTCAAAGCCTCTGTTTAGGAGAACCCTTCAGGGCCCCAGGGCCACCGCTTCTTTCCAAGGTCTCCATAGACACAAAAACATATTAGGACACATCCACAGGAGAGTCCATTTCAACTCAGCCTCCTCGGTTGCCCCCCACATCCAGCAGATCTAACCTGTCTTGTTGCTTGGAGACAATTAGAATGCGAGGTGGGCTACCCAGCCATCCATACTTAGAACCCTGCTCGGAATCGTTGGCCTGGAGCCAACCAACAGGTCTCAATTGTCCTGCAGAAGAATCTTTTCAGTTTGGAGCTTGTCACAACTCCCATCGTGGGAAAACCCCATGTCCTCGTGATCCAACCCCCTTCAAGAAAGGGCCATCAGGGCAGAAAGTCCAACCTGAGCGATCGTCTGATCCTTGCCCTGACTTCAGATGCACGAGATCTCGATTGAGGTCTGTAGATTGTGACTGCCATATCCTCACCCAGACACCTAGGCCTAGCTTGGGTTCTCAGACTCCGTCCTCAGACTACTGGCCCACAAGCCCTCCAGTTGGGCAATCCAGAACTACAATGCCGCACTCTGCCTGCCCTACAGAAGTAAAACATTGCCCACAGGACTACCCCGAAACCCCAAATGAGGATCAACCTGCACGCCATTCGGCTGTACCCCAAACATATAGGCTGACCTGGGCACTATTTCCCCTTCTGACCCAGCCTGAGCCTGGACCTCCTGGTCCCACCCAGACAGCTGGCCTCACACTGAGCACATCAGACCCGCCAGGGCCTTAGGTCGTCATCTCTTTCCAACTGCGTGTTTCAGGCTCCAGAACCTAGACCTTATCTCCAACCACTGCCCAGGGTTGAAAATGATGCAGAAATCAGAACTCTTATCAGATGGCAAGAAACCTTGTGCTTGGCATGTTGTCCAACGTTCAGTGTAGTTGAAACAAGCGTGGCCCATGAGGCCCAGCCCATGCTTGCGGGCCACATTGGTCACAAACACACATTGTGACCCTCAGCCTGAGCCCAGTCCTCAGGTAAGGCCTCTCAGGGCCTATATGAAGAGACAGCATATTGGGCTTGCCATGCCCCTAGTCCCCAATTTTTAACCATCGTTCGGGGTGTCCCTTCACTCTTCCTCAGGGCTCTGCTTTGGAATTCCTCCTTTGGTGGGACACCAGAGGTAACAAACCTGAAAGGAGTCCTCCCATCCCACAGAATGATGAAAAACAATTGGGATCGGGCCAAATCCACAGAGAGGAAAATTCGTCCATGGCCCATGAGACCTCCCCAACATTCCACGGCCATCGCTGAAACAAAATCCAGAGACAAAAGCCTGAGCAAGCGACTCAGACTCGCTCCTTCTTCATATCCTGAAGAGTTCTTCTCATGGTTTGTAGATCGGGCGTGCCATACCTACGTCCCCAAACTTAAGCTGAGTTTGTGTTTTCAGTCTTCTGTCCTCAAAGTCCTGGGCCACACTCCCTCCAGGCTGGGGCCCCTGGAGCCACACATTAGGACTGCCCCCACCAATCCATGGGAATTCTGCCCATTCCATTGTCAAAAATCGTACAAATTAGGAGAACCCTCCAAAGTCCCTGAGTCCATCCCAATAGTGTAGGTCGCCCGGGACAAAAAAGGGCGGTTGATAACAGCTGAGCATCTCCCTCCACTCATCGACCTCCACTCATACCAAGAAGATTGAACCAGACAAAACCCGAGGCCATTATCGGATCCATTGCTTTGTTTTACAGGCATGTCTCCTCAAAAGCCTGGATTCCAATACCAGCAGAGGGGATTTCCTGAGGCACCCATCAGAACAAATCTCGTCTCCACAAGGAAACTTGTGCATGGGAGCTATGCCAAAGCTTGGGAGAATCCTTCAGGGTCCCGGTGCCACCTCCCCATTCCAAGGCCCTCATGGACCCAAACACACATTAGGACCCATCCTCTGGAAAGTGCATTTCAACTCAGCCACCCCGGTTGCTCCCGCAGATCCATTAGATCTAAACTGACTTGTTGCTAGGAGACAATTGGAAGGCGAGGCGGACTTCCCAGGCATCCATCCTCGAATGGTGCTCTGGAGTCATTCCATATGGGATGTCCTGGAGCTGTCCAACAGGTCTCAATTGTCCCGCAGAAGGAATCCTTGAAGGGGGGCATCCCACATCTCCCAACGTGGAAAACCTCCATGGCCTCGAGATTCCGCTCCCTTCATGAAGGGGCCGTCATGCACAGAAACTCCAACCTGAGCCAACGTCGGATCCTCGCCCTGACTTCAGATGCATGAGATATTGGTTCAGATCTGCAGGGGGTACCTGCCGTGCCCTCACCCTGAATCCGAAATCTAGCTTGTGTTCTCAGACTTCCGTCCGCACTCTCCTGGCCCCGAAGCCCTCAAGTTTGGCAATTCCGGACCGACAATGAAGCACTCTGCCTGCCCTCTAGAAAAAATATATTGCCTAATGAGCTGACCAGGCAGCTTAAATGAAGATAACCTACACGGCACTCGAATGTACCCAAATTATAAGTCTAACCTGGGCAGTAATGCACTGTCTGACACAACCTGAGCCCGGACCTGCAGACCAACACCCAGACAGCTGACCGCACCCTGAGCACATCAGACCCGCCCTGGCCTTAGGTCATCATCTCTTCCCTACCTCTGTTTTCAGGCTTCAGAACCTAGACCTTATCTCCAATCACTGCCCACGGGTGACTGTGATGCAGAAATCAGAACTCTTCCTGACCCATGGCAAGAAACCTTGTGGTTGGCATGTTGTCCAACCTTCAGTGTAGGAGAAACCAGCATTCACCCTGAGGCCCCGCCCATTCTTGAGTGCGACGAGAGCATAAACACGCATTGTGACCTCAGCGTGAGTCCTGTCCTCTAGTAAGTCCTCTCAGTGGCTGGACCATTAGATGTCATAATGGGCTTGACATGTCCCTAGTCCCCAATTTTTAACCAGATTTCTGGTTGTCCAGTCGCCCCACCTCAGGGCTCTACGCTGGAATCCCTCATTTGGTGGGACATCTGAGGTTGAAAAACAAAATGAAACAAATCGACAACAACAACAAAAAAACGGACTTCTTCCATCCCCAGAATGACCCCAAACTCTTTGGACGGGACCGAACCCCCAGAGAGTAAGACTCGTCCATTTCCCATGAAGTCACCCGGCAATTTCACGACCATGAGTGACACGATATCCAGAGACAAAAACTTGAGCAAGAGCCTCACACTCGCCCTTTTTTCATATCCCGAAGTGTTCTCCTCATGGTCCGTAGATCAGTCCTGCCATACCTATGACCCAAAACATAAGCCGAGTTTGTGTTTTCAGACAACTGTCCAAACAGCTCTGGCCTACACACCCTACAGGCTCAGGGCCCTGGAGCCAAACCTGAGGACTGTACTTGCCCTCTCCAAGGGAATTGTATGTGCCCCTTCCAATGTCCACAACCTTACTAATAGGATGACCTCCAAAGTCCCTGAGGCCATCCCAATAGTTGTGGCTTCCCAGGACAAACAGGGGCAATCTGAGCCCATCTGAGCACCTACCTGCACTCAAACAGGTAGACTGATGTCCCCAGAGGTAAAAAGGAACGAACAGGCCCCTAGGCACTAATCGGATCCATTGCTTTGGTTTCCAGGCATCTCTCCTCAGAGGCCTGGATTTCAATACCAGCATATGGCTGTTTCTTGACTCACCCATCAGAACAAATCTCATCTACACATGGGAAACTTCCACGTTGGAGCTGTGTCAAAGCCTCTGTTTAGGAGAACCCTTCAGGGCCCCAGGGCCACCGCTTCATTCCAAGGTCTCCATAGACACAAAAACATATTAGGACACATCCACAGGAGAGTCCATTTCAACTCAGCCTCCTCGGTTGCCCCCCACATCCAGCAGATCTAACCTGCCTTGTTGCTTGGAGACAATTGGAATGCGAGGTGGGCTACCCAGCCATCCATCCTTAGAACCCTGCTCGGAATCGTTGGCCTGGAGCCAACCAACAGGTCTCAATTGTCCTGCAGAAGAATCTTTGCAGTTTGGAGCTTCTCAAAACTCCCATCGTGGGAAAACCCCCAAGTCCTCCTGATCCAACCCCCTTCAAGAAAGGGCCATCAGGGCAGAAAGTCCAACCTGAGCGATCGTCTGATACTTGCCCTGACTTCAGATGCACGAGATCTCTATTGAGGTCTGTAGATTGTGCCTGCCATATCCTCACCCAGAAACCTAGGCCTAGCTTGGGTTCTCAGACTCCGTCCTCAGACTACTGGCCCACAAGCCCTCCAGTTTAGCAATCCAGAACTACAATGCCGCACTCTGCCTGCCCTACAGAAGTAAAACATTGCCCTCAGGGCTACCCCGAAACCCCAAATGGGGATCAACCTGCACGCCAATCGGCTGTACCACAAACATATAGGCTGACCTGGGCACTATTTCCCCTTCTGTCCCAGCCTGAGTCTGGACCTCCTGGTCCCACCCAGACAGCTGGCCGCACACTGAGCACATCGGACCCGCCATGGCCTTAGGTCGTCATCTCTTCCCAACTGCGGTTTTTAGGCTCCAGAACCTAGACTTTATCTCCAACCACTGCCCAGGGTTGAAAATGATGCAGAAATCAGAACTCTTTCCCCATGGCAAGAAACCTTGTGCTTGGCATGTTGTCCAACATTCAGTGTAGTTGAAACAAGCGTGGCCCATGTGGCCCAGCCCATGCTTGCGGGCCACATTGGTCACAAACACACATTGTGACCCTCAGCCTGAGCCCAGTCCTCAGCTAAGGCCTCTCAGGGCCTATATGAAGAGACAGCATATTGGGCTTGCCATGCCCCTAGGCCCCAATTTTTAACCATAGTTCGGTGTGTCCCTTCACTCTTCCCCAGGGCTCTGCTTTGCAATTCCTCTTTTGGTGGGACACCAGATGGAACAAACCTGAAAGGAGTCCTCCCATCCCACAGATTGACGAAAAACAATTGGGATCGGGCCAAATCCACAGAGAGGAAGATTCGTCCATGGCCCATGAGAACTCCCCAACATTCCACGGCCATCGCTGAAACAAAATCCGGAGACAAAAGCCTGAGCAAGCGCCTCAGACTCGCTCATTCTTCATATCCTGAAGAGTTCTTCTCATGGTTTGTAGATCGGGCGTGCCATACCTACGTCCCCAAACTTAAGCTGAGTTTGTGTTTTCAGTCTTCTGTCCTCAAAGTCCTGGGACACACTCCCTCCAGGCTGGGGCCCCTGGAACCACACATTAGGACTGCCCCCACCCAATCCATGGGAATTCTGCCCATTCCATTGTCAAAAATCGTACAAATTAGGAGAACCCTCCAAAGTCCCTGAGGCCATCCCAATAGTGTAGGTCGCCCGGGACAAAAAAGGGCGGTTGATACCGGCTGAGCATCTACCTCCACTCATCTACCTCCACTCATACCAAGAAGATTGAACCAGACAGGACCCGAGGCCATTATCGGATCCATTGCTTTGGTTTACAGGCATGTCTCCTCAAAAGCCTGGATTCCAATACCAGCAGAGGGGATTTCCTGAGGCACCCATCAGAACAAATCTCGTCTCCACAAGGAAACTTGTGCATGGGAGCTATGCCAAAGCTTAGGAGAATACTTCAGGATCCCGGTGCCACCTCCCCATTCCAAGGCCCTCATGGACACAAACACACATTAGGACCCATCCTCTGGAAAGTGCATTTCAACTCAGCCACCCCTGTTGCTCCCGCAGATCCATTAGATCTAAACTGTCTTGTTGCTAGGAGACAATTGGAAGGCGAGGCGGACTTCCCAGGCATCCATCCTCGAACGGTGCTCTGGTGTCATTCCATATGGGATGTCCTGGAGCTGTCCAACAGGTCTCAATTGTCCCGCAGAAGGAATCCTTGAAGGGGGCATCCCACATCTCCCAACGTGGAAAACCTCCATGGCCTCGAGATTCCACTCCCTTCATGAAGGGGCCGTCATGCACAGAAACTCCAACCTGAGCCAACGTCGGATCCTCGCCCTGACTTCAGATGCATGAGATATTGGTTCAGATCTGCAGGGGGTACCTGCCGTGCCCTCACCCTGAATCCAAAGTCTAGCTTGTGTTCTCAGACTTCCGTCCTCACTCTCCTGGACCTGAAGCCCTCAAGTTTGGCAATTCCGGACCGACAATGAAGCACTCTGCCTGCCCTCTAGAAAAAACATATTGCCTAATGAGCTGACCAGACAGCTTAAATGAAGATAAACCTACACGGCACTCGAATGTACCCAAATTATATAGTCTAACCTGGGCACTAATGCACTGTCTGACACAACCTGAGCCCGGACCTGCTGACCAACACCCAGACAGCTGACCGCACCCTGAGCACATCAGACCCGCCATGGACTTAGGTCATCATCTCTTCCCTACCTCAGTTTTCAGTTTTCAGAACCTAGACCTTATCTCCAATCACTGCCCACGGGTGACTGTGATGCAGAAATCAGAACTCTTCCTGACCCATGGCAAGAAACCTTGTGGTTGGCATGTTTTCCAACGTTCAGTGTAGGAGAAACCAGCATTCACCCTGAGGCCCCGCCCATTCTTGAGTGCGACGAGAGCATAAACACGCATTGTGACCTCAGCGTGAGTCCTGTCCTCTAGTAAGTCCTCTCAGTGGCTGAACCATTAGATGTCATAATGGGCTTGACATGTCCCTAGTCCCCAATTTTTAACCAGATTTCTGGTTGTCCAGTCGCCACACCCCAGGGCTCTACTCTGGAATCCCTCAATTGGTGGGACATCTGAGGTTGAAAAACAAAATGAAACAAATCGACAACAACAACAAAAAAAAGGACTTCTTCCATCCCCAGAATGACCCTAAACTCTTTGGACGGGACCGAACCCCCAGAGAGTAAGACTCGTCCATTTCCCATGAAGTCACCCGGCAATTTCACGACCATGAGTCACACGATATCCAGAGACAAAAACTTGAGCAAGAGCCTCACACTCGCCCTTTTTTCATATCCCGAAGTGTTCTCCTCATGGTCCGTAGATCAGTCCTGCCATACCTATGACCCAAAACATAAGCCGAGTTTGTGTTTTCAGACAACTGTCCAAACAGCTCTGGCCTACACACCCTACAGGCTCAGGGCCCTGGAGCCAAACCTGAGGACTGTACTTGCCCTCTCCAAGGGAATTGTATGTGCCCCTTCCAATGGCCACAACCCTACTAATAGGATGACCTCCAAAGTCCCTGAGGCCATCCCAATAGTTGTGGCTTCCCAGGACAAACAGGGGCAATCTGAGCCCATCTGAGCACCTACCTGCACTGAGACCCATAGACTGATGTCCCCAGAAGTTAAAAGGAATGAACAGGCCCCTAGGCACTAATCGGATCCATTGCTTTGGTT
Organism: Mustela nivalis; assembly: GCF_964662115.1. Classification (NCBI taxonomy): domain Eukaryota; kingdom Metazoa; phylum Chordata; class Mammalia; order Carnivora; family Mustelidae; genus Mustela; species Mustela nivalis. Next base: position 585,663 of record NW_028136272.1, on the reverse strand, counting down.
TCCAGGCATCTCTCCTCAGAGGCCTGGATTTCAATACCAGCATATGGCTGTTTCTTGACTCACCCATCAGAACAAATCTCATCTACACATGGGAAACTTCCACGTTGGAGCTATGTCAAAGCCTCTGTTTAGGAGAACCCTTCAGGGCCCCAGGGCCACCGCTTCATTCCAAGGTCTCCATAGACACAAAAACATATTAGGACACATCCACAGGAGAGTCCATTTCAACTCAGCCTCCTCGGTTGCCCCCCACATCCAGCAGATCTAACCTGTCTTGTTGCTTGCAGACAATTGGAATGCGAGGTGGGCTACCCAGCCATCCATCCTTAGAACCCTGCTCGGAATCGTTGGCCCTGAGCCAACCAACAGGTCTCAATTGTCCTGCAGAAGAATCTTTGCAGTTTGGAGCTTCTCACAACTCCCATCGTGGGAAAACCCCCATGTCCTCCTGATCCAACCCCCTTCAAGAAAGGGCCATCAGGGCAGAAAGTCCAACCTGAGCGATCGTCTGATCCTTGCCCTGACTTCAGATGCACGAGATCTCTATTGCAGTCTGTAGATTGTGCCTGCCATATCCTCACCCAGAAACCTAGGCCTAGCTTGGGTTCTCAGACTCCGTCCTCAGACTACTGGCCCACAAGCCCTCCAGTTTGGCAATCCAGAACTACAATGCCGCACTCTGCCTGCCCTACAGAAGTAAAACATTGCCCTCAGGGCTACCCCGAAACCCCAAATGGGGATCAACCTGCACGCCAATCGGCTGTACCCCAAACATATAGGCTGACCTGGGCACAATTCCCCTTCTGACCCAGCCTGAGTCTGGACCTCCTGGTCCCACCCAGACAGCTGGCCGCACACTGAGCACATCGGACCCTCCATGGCCTTAGGTCGTCATCTCTTCCCAACTGCGGTTTTCAGGCTCAGAACCTAGACCTTATCTCCAACCACTGCCCAGGGTTGAAAATGATGCAGAAATCAGAACTCTTTCCCCATGGCAAGAAACCTTGTGGTTGGCATGTTGTCCAACGTTCAGTGTAGTTGAAACAAGCGTGGCCCATGAGGCCCAGCCCATGCTTGCGGGCCACATTGGTCACAAACACACATTGTGACCCTCAGCCTGAGCCCAGTCCTCAGGTAAGGCCTCTCAGGGCCTATATGAAGAGACAGCATATTGGGCTTGCCATGCCCCTAGGCCCCAATTTTTAACCATAGTTCAGGGTGTCCCTTCACTCTTCCCCAGGGCTCTGCTTTGGAATTCCTCTTTTGGTGGGACACCAGATGGAACAAACCTGAAAGGAGTCCTCCCATCCCACAGATTGACGAAAAACAATTGGGATCGGGCCAAATCCACAGAGAGGAAGATTCGTCCATGGCCCATGAGAACTCCCCAACATTCCACGGCCATCGCTGAAACAAAATCCGGAGACAAAAGCCTGAGCAAGCGCCTCAGACTCGCTCATTCTTCATATCCTGAAGAGTTCTTCTCATGGTTTGTAGATCGGGCGTGCCATACCTACGTCCCCAAACTTAAGCTGAGTTTGTGTTTTCAGTCTTCTGTCCTCAAAGTCCTGGGACACACTCCCTCCAGGCTGGGGCCCCTGGAACCACACATTAGGACTGCCCCCACCCAATCCATGGGAATTCTGCCCATTCCATTGTCAAAAATCGTACAAATTAGGAGAACCCTCCAAAGTCCCTGAGGCCATCCCAATAGTGTAGGTCGCCCGGGACAAAAAAGGGCGGTTGATACCGGCTGAGCATCTACCTCCACTCATCTACCTCCACTCATACCAAGAAGATTGAACCAGACAGGACCCGAGGCCATTATCGGATCCATTGCTTTGGTTTACAGGCATGTCTCCTCAAAAGCCTGGATTCCAATACCAGCAGAGGGGATTTCCTGAGGCACCCATCAGAACAAATCTCGTCTCCACAAGGAAACTTGTGCATGGGAGCTATGCCAAAGCTTAGGAGAATACTTCAGGATCCCGGTGCCACCTCCCCATTCCAAGGCCCTCATGGACACAAACACACATTAGGACCCATCCTCTGGAAAGTGCATTTCAACACAGCCACCCCGGTTGCTCCCGCAGATCCATTAGATCTAAACTGTCTTGTTGCTAGGAGACAATTGGAAGGCGAGGCGGACTTCCCAGGCATCCATCCTCGAACGGTGCTCTGGTGTCATTCCATATGGGATGTCCTGGAGCTGTCCAACAGGTCTCAATTGTCCCGCAGAAGGAATCCTTGAAGGGGGCATCCCACATCTCCCAACGTGGAAAACCTCCATGGCCTCGAGATTCCACTCCCTTCATGAAGGGGCCGTCATGCACAGAAACTCCAACCTGAACCAACGTCGGATCCTCGCCCTGACTTCAGATGCATGAGATATTGGTTCAGATCTGCAGGGGGTACCTGCCGTGCCCTCACCCTGAATCCAAAGTCTAGCTTGTGTTCTCAGACTTCCGTCCTCACTCTCCTGGACCTGAAGCCCTCAAGTTTGGCAATTCCGGACCGACAATGAAGCACTCTGCCTGCCCTCTAGAAAAAACATATTGCCTAATGAGCTGACCAGACAGCTTAAATGAAGATAAACCTACACGGCACTCGAATGTACCCAAATTATATAGTCTAACCTGGGCACTAATGCACTGTCTGACACAACCTGAGCCCGGACCAGCTGACCAACACCCAGACAGCTGACCGCACCCTGAGCACATCAGACCCGCCATGGACTTAGGTCATCATCTCTTCCCTACCTCAGTTTTCAGTTTTCAGAACCTAGACCTTATCTCCAATCACTGCCCACGGGTGACTGTGATGCAGAAATCAGAACTCTTCCTGACCCATGGCAAGAAACCTTGTGGTTGGCATGTTTTCCAACGTTCAGTGTAGGAGAAACCAGCATTCACCCTGAGGCCCCGCCCATTCTTGAGTGCGACGAGAGCATAAACACGCATTGTGACCTCAGCGTGAGTCCTGTCCTCTAGTAAGTCCTCTCAGTGGCTGAACCATTAGATGTCATAATGGGCTTGACATGTCCCTAGTCCCCAATTTTTAACCAGATTTCTGGTTGTCCAGTCGCCACACCCCAGGGCTCTACTCTGGAATCCCTCAATTGGTGGGACATCTGAGGTTGAAAAACAAAATGAAACAAATCGACAACAACAACAAAAAAAAGGACTTCTTCCATCCCCAGAATGACCCTAAACTCTTTGGACGGGACCGAACCCCCAGAGAGTAAGACTCGTCCATTTCCCATGAAGTCACCCGGCAATTTCACGACCATGAGTCACACGATATCCAGAGACAAAAACTTGAGCAAGAGCCTCACACTCGCCCTTTTTTCATATCCCGAAGTGTTCTCCTCATGGTCCGTAGATCAGTCCTGCCATACCTATGACCCAAAACATAAGCCGAGTTTGTGTTTTCAGACAACTGTCCAAACAGCTCTGGCCTACACACCCTACAGGCTCAGGGCCCTGGAGCCAAACCTGAGGACTGTACTTGCCCTCTCCAAGGGAATTGTATGTGCCCCTTCCAATGGCCACAACCCTACTAATAGGATGACCTCCAAAGTCCCTGAGGCCATCCCAATAGTTGTGGCTTCCCAGGACAAACAGGGGCAATCTGAGCCCATCTGAGCACCTACCTGCACTGAGACCCATAGACTGATGTCCCCAGAAGTTAAAAGGAATGAACAGGCCCCTAGGCACTAATCGGATCCATTGCTTTGGTTTCCAGGCATCTCTCCTCAGAGGCCTGGATTTCAATACCAGCATATGGCTGTTTCTTGACTCACCCATCAGAACAAATCTCATCTACACATGGGAAACTTCCACGTTGGAGCTATGTCAAAGCCTCTGTTTAGGAGAACCCTTCAGGGCCCCAGGGCCACCGCTTCATTCCAAGGTCTCCATAGACACAAAAACATATTAGGACACATCCACAGGAGAGTCCATTTCAACTCAGCCTCCTCGGTTGCCCCCCACATCCAGCAGATCTAAACTGTCTTGTTGCTTGCAGACAATTGGAATGCGAGGTGGGCTACCCAGCCATCCATCCTTAGAACCCTGCTCGGAATCGTTGGCCCTGAGCCAACCAACAGGTCTCAATTGTCCTGCAGAAGAATCTTTGCAGTTTGGAGCTTCTCACAACTCCCATCGTGGGAAAACCCCCATGTCCTCCTGATCCAACCCCCTTCAAGAAAGGGCCATCAGGGCAGAAAGTCCAACCTGAGCGATCGTCTGATCCTTGCCCTGACTTCAGATGCACGAGATCTCTATTGCAGTCTGTAGATTGTGCCTGCCATATCCTCACCCAGAAACCTAGGCCTAGCTTGGGTTCTCAGACTCCGTCCTCAGACTACTGGCCCACAAGCCCTCCAGTTTGGCAATCCAGAACTACAATGCCGCACTCTGCCTGCCCTACAGAAGTAAAACATTGCCCTCAGGGCTACCCCGAAACCCCAAATGGGGATCAACCTGCACGCCAATCGGCTGTACCCCAAACATATAGGCTGACCTGGGCACAATTCCCCTTCTGACCCAGCCTGAGTCTGGACCTCCTGGTCCCACCCAGACAGCTGGCCGCACACTGAGCACATCGGACCCTCCATGGCCTTAGGTCGTCATCTCTTCCCAACTGCGGTTTTCAGGCTCAGAACCTAGACCTTATCTCCAACCACTGCCCAGGGTTGAAAATGATGCAGAAATCAGAACTCTTTCCCCATGGCAAGAAACCTTGTGGTTGGCATGTTGTCCAACGTTCAGTGTAGTTGAAACAAGCGTGGCCCATTAGGCCCAGCCCATGCTTGCGGGCCACATTGGTCACAAACACACATTGTGACCCTCAGCCTGAGCCCAGTCCTCAGGTAAGGCCTCTCAGGGCCTATATGAAGAGACAGCATATTGGGCTTGCCATGCCCCTAGGCCCCAATTTTTAACCATAGTTCAGGGTGTCCCTTCACTCTTCCCCAGGGCTCTGCTTAGAATTCCTCTTTTGGTGGGACACCAGAGGTAACAAACCAGAAAGGAGTCCTCCCATCCCACAGATTGACGAAAAACAATTGGGATCGGGCCAAATCCACAGAGAGGAAGATTCGTCCATGGCCCATGAGACCTCCCCAACATTCCACGGCCATCGCTGAAACAAAATCCAGAGACAAAAGCCTGAGCAAGATCTTCAGACTCGCTCATTCTTCATATCCTGAAGAGTTCTTCTCATGGTTTGTAGATCGGGCGTGCCATACCTACGTCCCCAAACTTAAACTGAGTTTGTGTTTTCAGTCTTCTGTCCTCAAAGTCCTGGGCCACACTCCCTCCAGGCTGGGGCCCCTGGAGCCACACATTATGACTGCCCCCACACAATCCATGGGAATTCTGCCCATTCCATTGTCAAAAATCCTACAAATTAGGAGAACCCTCCAAAGTCCCTGAAGCCATCCCAATAGTGTAGGTCCCCCGGGACAAAAAAGGGCGGTTGATACCGGCTGATCATCTACCTCCACTCATCTACCTCCACTCATACCAAGAAGATTGAACCAGACAGGACCCGAGGCCATTATCGGATCCATTGCTTTGTTTTACAGGCATGTCTCCTCAAAAGCCTGCATTCCAATACCAGCAGAGGGGATTTCCTGAGGCACCCAACAGAACAAATCTCGTCTCCACAAGGAAACTTGTGCATGGGAGCTATGCCAAAGCTTAGGAGAATACTTCAGGGTCCCGGTGCCACCTCCCCATTCCAAGGCCCTCATGGACACAAACACACATTAGGACCCTTCCTCTGGAAAGTGCATTTCAACTCAGCCACCCCGGTTGATCCCGCAGATCCATTAGATCTAAACTGTCTTGTGGCTAGGAGACAATTGGAAGGCGAGGCGGACTTCCCAGGCATCCATCCTCGAACGGTGCTCTGGAGTCATTCCATATGGGATGTCCTGGAGCTGTCCAAAAGGTCTCAATTGTCCCGCAGAAGGAATCCTTGAAGGGGGCATCCCACATCTCCCAACGTGGAAAACCTCCATGGCCTCGAGATTCCGCTCCCTTCATGAAGGGGCCGTCATGCACAGAAACTCCAACCTGAGCCAACGTGGGATCCTCGCCCTGACTTCAGATGCATGAGATATTGGTTCAGATCTGCAGGGGGTACCTGCCGTGCCCTCACCCTGAATCCGAAGTCTAGCTTGTGTTCTCAGACTTCCGTACGCACTCTCCTGGCCCCGAAGCCCTCAAGTTTGGCAATTCCGGACCGACAATGAAGCACTCTGCCTGCCCTCTAGAAAAAACATATTGCCTAATGAGCTGACCAGACATCTTAAATGAAGATAAACTTACACGGCACTCGAATGTACCCAAATTATATAGTCTAACCTGGGCACTAATGCACTGTCTGACACAACCTGAGCCCGGACCTGCTGACCAACACCCAGACAGCTGACCGCACCCTGAGCACATCAGACCCGCCATGGCCTTAGGTCATCATCTCTTCCCTACCTCAGTTTTCAGGCTTCAGAACCTAGACCTTATCTCCAATCACTGCCCACGGGTGACTGTGATGCAGAAATCAGAACTCTTCCGGACCCATGGCAAGAAACCTTGTGGTTGGCATGTTGTCCAACGTTCAGTGTAGGAGAAAACAGCATTCACCCTGAGGCCCCGCCCATTCTTGAGTGCGAAGAGAGCATAAACACGCATTGTGACCTCAGCGTGAGTCCTGTCCTCTAGTAAGTCCTCTCAGTGGCTGACCATTAGATGTCATAATGGGCTTGACATGTCCCTAGTCCCCAATTTTTAACCAGATTTCTGGTTGTCCAGTCGCCACACCCCAGGGCTCTACTCTGGAATCCCTCAATTGGTGGGACATCTGAGGTTGAAAAACAAAATGAAACAAATCGACAACAACAACAAAAAAACGGACTTCTTCCATCCCCAGAATGACCCCAAACTCTTTGGTCGGGACCGAACCCCCAGAGAGTAAGACTCGTCCATTTTCCATGAAGTCACCTGGCAATTTCACGACCATGAGTGACACGATATCCAGAGACAAAAACTTGAGCAAGAGCCTCACACTCGCCCTTTTTTCATATCCCGAAGTGTTCTCCTCATGGTCTGTAGATCAGTCCTGCCATACCTATGACCCAAAACATGAGCCGAGTTTGTGTTTTCAGACAACTGTCCAAACAGCTCTGGCCTACACACCCTACAGGCTCAGGGCCCTGGAGCCAAACCTGAGGACTGTTCTTGCCCTCTCCAAGGGAATTGTATGTGCCCATTCCAATGGCCTCAACCCTAATAGTAGGATAACCTCCAAAGTCCCTGAGGCCATCCCAATAGTTGTGGCTTCCCAGGACAAACAGGGGCAATCTGAGCCCATCTGAGCACCTACCTGCACTCAGACCCCTAGACTGATGTCCCCAGAGGTAAAAAGGAACGAACAGGCCCCTAGGCACTAATCGGATCCATTGCTTTGGTTTCCAGGCATCTCTCCTCAGAGGCCTGGATTTCAATACCAGCATATGGCTGTTTCTTGACTCACCCATCAGAACAAATCTCATCTACACATGGGAAACTTCCACGTTGGAGCTGTGTCAAAGGCTCTGTTTAGGAGAACCCTTCAGGGCCCCAGGGCCACCGCTTCATTCCAAGATCTCCATAGACACAAATACATATTAGGACACATCCACAGGAGAGTCCATTTCAACTCAGCCTCCTCGGTTGCCCCCCACATCCAGCAGATCTAACCTGTCTTGTTGCTTGGAGACAATTGGAATGCGAGGTGGGCTACCCAGCCATCCATCCTTAGAACCCTGCTCGGAATCGTTGGCCTTGGGCCAACCAACAGGTCTCAATTGTCCTGCAGAAGAATCTTTGCAGTTTGAAGCTTCTCACAACTCCCATCGTGGGAAAACCCCCATGTCCTCGTGATCCAACCCCCTTCAAGAAAGGGCCATCAGGGCAGAAAGTCCAACCGGAGCGTTCGTCTGATCCTTGCCCTGACTTCAGATGCACGAGATCTCTATTGAGGTCTGTAGATTGTGCCTGCCATATCCTCACCCAGAAACCTAGGCCTAGCTTGGGTTCTCAGACTCTGTCCTCAGACTACTGGCCCACAAGCCCTCCAGTTTGGCAATCCAGAACTACAATGCCGCACTCTGCCTGCCCTACAGAAGTAAAACATTGCCCTCAGGGCTACCCCGAAACCCCAAATGGGGATCAACCTGCACGCCAATCGGCTGTACCCCAAACATATAGGCTGACCTGGGCACTATTTCCCCTTCTGACCCAGCCTGAGTCTGGACCTCCTGGTCCCAACCAGACAGCTGGCCGCACACTGAGCACATCGGACCCTCCATGGCCTTAGGTCGTCATCTCTTCCCAACTGCGGTTTTCAGGCTCCAGAACCTAGACCTTATCTCCAACCACTGCCCAGGGTTGAAAATGATGCAGAAATCAGAACTCTTTCCCCATGGCAAGAAACCTTGTGCTTGGCATGTTGTCCAACATTCAGTGTAGTTGAAACAAGCGTGGCCCATGTGGCCCAGCCCATGCTTGCGGGCCACATTGGTCACAAACACACATTGTGACCCTCAGCCTGAGCCCAGTCCTCAGCTAAGGCCTCTCAGGGCCTATATGAAGAGACAGCATATTGGGCTTGCCATGCCCCTAGGCCCCAATTTTTAACCATAGTTCAGGGTGTCCCTTCACTCTTCCCCAGGGCTCTGCTTTGGAATTCCTCTTTTGGTGGGACACCAGAGGTAACAAACCTGAAAGGAGTCCTCCCATCCCACAGATTGACGAAAAACAATTGGGATCGGGCCAAATCCACAGAGAGGAAGATTCGTCCATGGCCCATGAGAACTCCCCAACATTCCACGGCCATCGCTGAAACAAAATCCAGAGACAAAAGCCTGAGCAAGATCTTCAGACTCGCTCATTCTTCATATCCTGAAGAGTTCTTCTCATGGTTTGTAGATCGGGCGTGCCATACCTACGTCCCCAAACTTAAGCTGAGTTTGTGTTTTCAGTCTTCTGTCCTCAAAGTCCTGGGACACACTCCCTGCAGGCTGGGGCCCCTGGAACCACACATTAGGACTGCCCCCACCCAATCCATGGGAATTCTGCCCATTCCATTGTCAAAAATCGTACAAATTAGGAGAACCCTCCAAAGTCCCTGAGGCCATCCCAATAGTGTAGGTCGCCCGGGACAAAAAAGGGCGGTTGATACCGGCTGAGCATCTAACTCCACTCATCTACCTCCACTCATACCAAGAAGATTGAACCAGACAGGACCCAAGGCCATTATCGGATCCATTGCTTTGGTTTACAGGCATGTCTCCTCAAAAGCCTGGATTCCAATACCAGCAGAGGGGATTTCCTGAGGCACCCATCAGAACAAATCTCGTCTCCACAATAAAACTTGTGCATGGGAGCTATGCCAAAGCTTAGGAGAATACTTCAGGGTCCCGGTGCCACCTCCCCATTCCAAGGCCATCATGGACACAAACACACATTAGGACCCATCCTCTGGAAAGTGCATTTCAACACAGCCACCCCGGTTGCTCCCGCAGATCCATTAGATCTAAACTGTCTTGTTGCTAGGAGACAATTGGAAGGCGAGGCGGACTTCCCAGGCATCCATCCTCGAACGGTGCTCTGGTGTCATTCCATATGGGATGTCCTGGAGCTGTCCAACAGGTCTCAATTGTCCCGCAGAAGGAATCCTTGAAGGGGGCATCCCACATCTCCCAACGTGGAAAACCTCCATGGCCTCGAGATTCCACTCCCTTCATGAAAGGGCCGTCATGCACAGAAACTCCAACCTGAGCCAACGTCGGATCCTCGCCCTGACTTCAGATGCATGAGATATTGGTTCAGATCTGCAGGGGGTACCTGCCGTGCCCTCACCCTGAATCCAAAGTCTAGCTTGTGTTCTCAGACTTCCGTCCTCACTCTCCTGGACCTGAAGCCCTCAAGTTTGGCAATTCCGGACCGACAATGAAGCACTCTGCCTGCCCTCTAGAAAAAGCATATTGCCTAATGAGCTGACCAGACATCTTAAATGAAGATAAACCTACACGGCACTCGAATGTACCCAAATTATATAGTCTAACCTGGGCACTAATGCACTGTCTGACACAACCTGAGCCCGGACCTGCTGACCAACACCCAGACATCTGACCGCACCCTGAGCACATCAGACCCGCCATGGCCTTAGGTCATCATCTCTTCCCTACCTCAGTTTTCAGGCCTCAGAACCTAGACCTTATCTCCAATCACTGCCCACGGGTGACTGTGATGCAGAAATCAGAACTCTTCCTGACCCATGGCAAGAAACCTTGTGGTTGGCATGTTGTCCAACATTCAGTGTAGGAGAAAACAGCATTCACCCTGAGGCCCCGCCCATTCTTGAGTGCGACGAGAGCATAAACACGCATTGTGACCTCAGCGTGAGTCCTGTCCTCTAGTAAGTCCTCTCAGTGGCTGGACCATTAGATGTCATAATGGGCTTGACATGTCCCTAGTCCCCAATTTTTAACCAGATTTCTGGTTGTCCAGTCGCCACACCCCAGGGCTCTACTCTGGAATCCCTCAATTGGTGGGACATCTGAGGTTGAAAAGCAAAATGAAACAAATCGACAACAACAACAAAAAAACACACTTCTTCCATCCCCAGAATGACCCTAAACTCTTTGGACGGGACCGAACCCCCGGAGAGTAAGACTCGTCCATTTCCCATGAAGTCACCCGGCAATTTCACGACCATGAGTGACACGATATCCAGAGACAAAAACTTGAGCAAGAGCCTCACACTCGCCCTTTTTTCATATCCCGAAGTGTTCTCCTCATGGTCTGTAGATCAGTCCTGCCATACCTATGACCCAAAACATAAGCCGAGTTTGTGTTTTCAGACAACTGTCCAAACAGCTCTGGCCTACACACCCTACAGGCTCAGGGCCCTGGAGCCAAACCTGAGGACTGTACTTGCCCTCTCCAAGGGAATTGTATGTGCCCATTCCAATGGCCACAACCCTACTAATAGGATAACCTCCAAAGTCCCTGAGGCCATCCCAATATTTGTGGCTTCCCAGGACAAACAGGGGCAATCTGAGCCCATCTGAGCACCTACCTGGACTCAGACCCGTAGACTGATGTCCCCACAAGTAAAAACGAATGAACAGGCCCCTAGGCACTAATCGGATCCATTGCTTTGGTTTCCAGGCATCTCTCCTCAGAGGCCTGGATTTCAATACCAGCATATGGCTGTTTCTTGACTCACCCATCAGAACAAATCTCATCTACACATGGGAAACTTCCACGTTGGAGCTGTGTCAAAGCCTCTGTTTAGGAGAACCCTTCAGGGCCCCAGGGCCACCGCTTCATTCCAAGATCTCCATAGACACAAATACATATTAGGACACATTCACAGGAGAGTCCATTTCAACTCAGCCTCCTCGGTTGCCCCCCACATCCAGCAGATCTAACCTGTCTTGTTGCTTGGAGACAATTGGAATGCGAGGTGGGCTACCCAGCCATCCACCCTTAGAACCCTGCTCGGAATCGTTGGCCTTGGGCCAACCAACAGGTCTCAATTGTCCTGCAGAAGAATCTTTGCAGTTTGGAGCTTGTCACAACTCCCATCGTGGGAAAACCCCCATGTCCTCGTGATCCAACCCCCTTCAAGAAAGGGCCATCGGGGCAGAAAGTCCAACCGGAGCGATCGTCTGATCCTTGCCCTGACTTCAGATGCACGAGATCTCTATTGAGGTCTGTAGATTGTGCCTGCCATATCCTCACCCAGAAACCTAGGCCTAGCTTGGGTTCTCAGACTCTGTCCTCAGACTACTGGCCACAAGCCCTCCAGTTTGGCAATCCAGAACTACAATGCCGCACTCTGCCTGCCCTACAGAAGTAAAACATTGCCCTCAAGCTACCCCGAAACCGCAAATGGGGATCAACCTGCACGCCAATCGGCTGTACCCCAAACATATAGACTGACCTGGGCACTATTTCCCCTTCTGACCCAGCCTGAGCCTGGACCTCCTGGTCCCACCCAGACAGCTGGCCGCACACTGAGCACATCGGACCCGCCATGGCCTTAGGTCGTCATCTCTTCCGAACTGCGGTTTTCAGGCTCCAGAACCTAGACCTTATCTCCAACCACTGCCCAGGGTTGAAAATGAAGCAGAAATCAGATCTCTTTCCCCATTGCAAGAAACCTTGTGCTTGGCATGTTGTCCAATGTTCAGTGTAGTTGAAACAAGCGTGGCCCATGAGGCCCAGCCCATGCTGCGGGCCACATTGGTCACAAACACACATTGTGACCCTCAGCCTGAGCGCAGTCCTCAGGTAAGGCCTCTCAGGGCCTATATGAAGAGACAGCATATTGGGCTTGCCATGACCCTAGGCCCCAATTTTTAACCATAGTTCGGGGTGTCCCTTCACTCTTCCCCAGGGCTCTGCTTTGGAATTCCTCTTTTGGTGGAACACCAGAGGTAACAAACCTGAAAGGAGTCCTCCCATCCCACAGATTGACGAAAAACAATTGGGATCGGGCCAAATCCACAGAGAGGAAGATTCGTCCATGGCCCATGAGACCTCCCCAACATTCCAGGGCCATCGCTGAAACAAAATCCAGATATAAAAGCCTGAGCAAGCTTCTCAGACTCGCTCATTCTTCATATCCTGAAGAGTTCTTCTCATGGTTTGTAGATCGGGCGTGCCATACCTACGTCCCCAAACTTAAGCTGAGTTTGTGTTTTCATTCTTCTGACCTCAAAGTCCTGGACCACACTCCCTTCAGGCTGGCGCCCCTGGAACCACACATTAGGACTGCCCCCACCCAATCCATTGCAATTCTGCCCATTCCATTGTCAAAAATCGTACAAATTAGGAGAACCCTCCAAAGTCCCTGAGGACATCCCAATAGTGTAGGTCGCCCGGGACAAAAAAGGGCGGTTGATACCGGCTGAGCATCTACCTCCACTCATCTACCTCACTCATACCAAGAAGATTGAAGCAGACAGGACCCGAGGCCATTATCGGATCCATTGCTTTGGTTTACAGGCATGTCTCCTCAAAAGCCTGGATTCCAATACCAGCAGAGGGGATTTCCTGAGGCACCCATCAGAACAAATCTCGTCTCCACAAGGAAACTTGTGCATGGGAGCTATGCCAAAGCTTAGGAGAATACTTCAGGGTCCCGGTGCCACCTCCCCATTCCAAGGCCCTCATGGACACAAACACACATTAGGACCCATCCTCTGGAAAGTGCATTTCAACTCAGCCACCCCTGTTGCTCCCGCAGATCCATTAGAGCTAAACTGTCTTGTTGCTAGGAGACAATTGGAAGGCGAGGCGGACTTCCCAGGCATCCATCCTCGATCGGTGCTCTGGTGTCATTCCATATGGGATGTCCTGGAGCTGTCCAACAGGTCTCAATTGTCCCGCAGAAGGAATCCTTGAAGGGGGCATCCCACATCTCCCAACGTGGAAAACCTCCATGGCCTCGAGATTCCGCTCCCTTCATGAAGGGGCCGTCATGCACAGAAACTCCAACCTGAGCCAACGTGGGATCCTCGCCATGCCTTCAGATGCATGAGATATTGGTTCAGATCTGCAGGGCGTACCTGCCGTGCCCTCACCCTGAATCCAAAGTCTAGCTTGAGTTCTCAGACTTCCGTCCTCACTCTCCTGGCCCTGAAGCCCTCAAGTTTGGCAATTCCGGACCGACAATGAAGCACTCTGACTGCCCTCTAGAAAAAACATATTGCCTAATGAGCTGACCAGACATCTTAAATGAAGATAAACCTTCACGGCACTCGAATGTACCCAAATTATATAGTCTAACCTGGGCACTAATGCACTGTCTGACACAACCTGAGCCCGGACCAGCTGACCAACACCCAGACAGCTGACCGCACCCTGAGCACATCAGACCGCCATGGCCTTAGGTCATCATCTCTTCCCTACCTCAGTTTTCAGGCTTCAGAACCTAGACCTTATCTCCAATCACTGCCCACGGCTGACTGTTATGCAGAAATCAGAACTTTTCCTGACCCATGGCAAGAAACCTTGTGGTTGGCATGTTGTCCAACGTTCAATGTAGGAGAAAACAGCATTCACCCTGAGGCCCCGCCCATTCTTGAGTGCGACGAGAGCATAAACACGCATTGTGACCTCAGCGTGAGTCCTGTCCTCTAGTAAGTCCTCTCAGTGGCTGGACCATTAGATGTCATAATGGGCTTGACATGTCCCTAGTCCCCAATTTTTAACCAGATTTCTGGTTGTCCAGTCGCCCCACCCCAGGGCTCTACTCTGGAATCCCTCAATTGGTGGGACATCTGAGCTTGAAAAACAAAATGAAACAAATCGACAACAACAACAAAAAAACGGACTTCTTCCATCCCAGGAATGACCGCAAACTCTTTGGACGGGACCGAACCCCCAGAGAGTAAGACTCGTCCATTTCCCATGAAGTCACCCGGCAATATCATGACCATGAGTGTCACGATATCCAGAGACAAAAACTTGAGCAAGAGCCTCACACTCGCCCTTTTTTCATATCCCGAAGTGTTCTCCTCATGGTCTGTAGATCAGTCCTGCCATACCTATGACCCAAAACATAAGCCGAGTTTGTGTTTTCAGACAACTGTCCAAACACCTCTGGCCTACACACCCTACATGCTCAGGGCCCTGGAGCCAAACCTGAGGACTGTACTTGCCCTCTCCAAGGGAATTGTATGTGCCCATTCCAATGGCCACAACCCTACTAATAGGATAACCTCCAAAGTCCCTGAGGCCATCCCAATTGTTGTGGCTTCCCAGGACAAACAGGGGCAATCTGAGCCCATCTGAGCACCTACCTGCACTCAGACCCGTAGACTGATGTCCCCAGAGGTAAAAAGGAACGAACAGGCCCCTAGGCACTAATCGGATCCATTGCTTTGGTTTGCAGGCATCTCTCCTCAGAGGCCTGGATCTCAATACCAGCATATGGCTGTTTCTTGACTCACCCATCAGAACAAATCTCATCTACACATGGGAAACTTCCACGTTGGAGCTGTGTCAAAGCCTCTGTTTAGGAGAACCCTTCAGGGCCCCAGGGCCACCGCTTCATTCCAAGGTCTCCATAGACACAAAAACATATTAGGACACATCCACAGGAGAGTCCATTTCAACTAAGCTCCTCGGTTGGCCCCCACATCCAGCAGATCTAACCTGTCTTGTTGCTTGGAGACAATTGGAATGCGAGGTGGGCTACCCAGCCATCCACCCTTAGAACCCTGCTCGGAATCGTTGGCCTGGAGCCAACCAACTGGTCTCAATTGTCCTGCAGAAGAATCTTTGCAGTTTGGAGCTTCTCACAACTCCCATCGTGGGAAAACCCCCATGTCCTCGTGATCCAACCCCCTTCAAGAAAGGGCCATCAGGGTAGAAAGTCCAACCGGAGCGATCGTCTGATCATTGCCCTGACTTCAGATGCAGAGATCTCTATTGAGTTCTGTAGATTGTGCCTGCCATATCCTCACCCAGAAACCTAGGCCTAGCTTGGGTTCTCAGACTCCGTCCTCAGACTACTGGCCCACAAGCCCTCCAGTTTGGCAATCCAGAACTACAATGCCGCACTCTGCCTGCCCTACAGAAGTAAAACATTGCCCTCAGGGCTAACCCGAAACCCCAAATGGGGATCAACCTGCACGCCAATCGGCTGTACCCCAAACATATAGGCTGACCTGGGCAATATTTCCCCTTCTGACCCAGCCTGAGCCTGGAACTCCTGGTCCCACCCAGACTGCTGGCCTCACACTGAGCACATAGGACCCGCCATGGCCTTAGGTCGTCATCTCTTCCCAACTGCGGTTTTCAGGTTCCAGAATCTAGACCTTATCTCCAAAAACTGCCCAGGGTTTAAAATGATGCAGAAATCAGAACTCTTTCCCCATGGCAAGAAACCTTGTGGTTGGCATGTTGTCCAACGTTCAGTGTAGTTGAAACTAGCGTGGCCCATGAGGCCCAGCCCATGCTTGCGGGCCACATTGGTCACAAACACACATTGTGACCCTCAGCCTGAGCCCAGTCCTCAGGTAAGGCCTCTCAGGGCCTATATGAAGAGACAGCATATTGGGCTTGCCATGCCCCTAGGCCCCAATTTTTAACCATAGTTCGGGTTGTCCCTTCACTCTTCCCCAGGGCTCTGCTTTGGAATTCCTCTTTTGGTGGGACACCTGAGGTAACGAACCTGAAAGGAGTCCTCCCATCCCACAGATTGACGAAAAACAATTAGGATAGGGCCAAATCCACAGAGAGGGAGATTCGTCCATGGCCCATGAGACCTCCCCAACATTCCACGGCCATCGCTGAAACAAAATCCAGAGACAAAAGCCTGAGCAAGCGCCTCAGACTCGCTCATTCTTCATATCCTGAAGAGTTCTTCTCATGGTTTGTAGATCGGGCGTGCCATACCTACGTCCCCAAACTTAAGCTGAGTTTGTGTTTTCATTCTTCTGTCCTCAAAGTCCTGGGCCACACTCCCTCCAGGTTGGGGCCCCTGGAGCCACACATTAGGACTGCCCCCACCCAATCCATGGGAATTCTGCCCATTCCATTGTCAAAAATCGTACAAATTAGGAGAACCCTCCAAAGTCTTGGAGGCCATCCCAATAGTGTAGGTCGCCCGGGACAAAAAAGGGCGGTTGATACCGGCTGAGCATCTACTTCCACTCTTCTACCTCCACTCATACCAAGAAGATTGAACCAGACAAGACCCGAGGCCATTATCGGATCCATTGCTTTGGTTTACAGGCATGTCTCCTCAAAAGCCTGGATTCCAATACCAGCAGAGGGGATTTCCTGAGGCACCCATCAGAACAAATCTCGTCTCCACAAGGAAACTTTTGCATGGGAGCTATGCCAAAGCTTAGGAGAATACTTCAGGGTCCCGGTGCCACCTCCCCATTCCAAGGCCCTCATGGACACAAACACACATTAGGACCCATCCTCTGGAAAGTACATTTCAACTCAGCCACCCCGGTTGCTCCCGCAGATCCATTAGATCTAAACTGTCTTGTTGCTAGGAGACAATTGGAAGTCGAGGCGTACTTCCCAGGCATCCATCCTCGAACGGTGCTCTGGAGTCATTCCATATGGGATGTCCTGGAGCTGTCCAAAAGGTCTCAATTGTCCCGCAGAAGGAATCCTTGAAGGGGGCATCCCACATCTCCCAACGTGGAAAACCTCCATGGCCTCGAGATTCCACTCCCTTCATGAAGGGGCCGTCATGCACAGAAACTCCAACCTGAGCCAACGTCGGATACTCGCCCTGACTTCAGATGCATGAGATATTGGTTCAGATCTGCAGGGGGTACCTGCCGTGCCCTCACCCTGAATCTGAAGTCTAGCTTGTGTTCTCAGACATCCGTCCTCACTCTCCTGTCCCCGAAGCCCTCAAGTTTGGCAATTCCGGACCGACAATGAAGCACTCTGCCTGCCCTCTAAAAAAAATATATTGCCTAATGAGCTGACCAGGCAGCTTAAATGAAGATAAACCTACACGGCACTCGAATGTACCCAAATTATATAGTCTAACCTGGGCACTAATGCAGTGTCTGACACAACCTGAGCCCTGACCTGCTGACCAACACCCAGACAGCTGACCGCACGCTGAGCACATCAGACCCGCCATGGCCTTAGGTCATCATCTCTTCCCTACCTCAGTTTTCAGGCTTCAGAACCTAGACCTTATCTCCAATCACTGCCCACGGGTGACTGTGATGCAGAAATCAGAACTCTTCCTGACCCATGGCAAGAAACCTTGTGGTTGGCATGTTGTCCAACGTTCAGTGTAGTTGAAACCAGTGTGGCCCATGATGCCCTGCCCATGCTCGCCGGCCACTTTGGTCACAAACGCACATTGTGACCCTCAGGCTGAGCCCAGTCCTCAAGTAAGGCCACTCAGTGGCTGGATGAAGAGATAGCATATTGGGCTTGCCATGCCCCTAGGCCCCAATTTTTAACCATAGTTCGGGTTGTCCCTTCAGTCTTCCCCACGGCTTTGCTTTGGAATTCCAATTTAGTTGGGACACCTGAGGTAACAAAACTGAAATGAGTCCATCCATCCCACAGATTGACGAAAAGCAATTGGGAATCGGGCCAAATCCTCAGAAGAAGATTTGTCCATGGCCCATGAGGCCTCCCCGACATTCCACGGCCATCGCTGATACAAAATCCAGAGACAAAAGCCTGAGCAAGCGCCTCAGACTCGCACTTTCTTCATATACTGAAGAGTTCTTCTCATGGTTTGTAGATCGGGCCTGCCATACCTACGTCCCCAAACCTAAGCTGAGTTTGTGTTTTCGGACTTCTGTCCTCAAAGTCTTGGGCCACACTCCCTCCAGGCTGGGTCCCTGGAGACACACATTAGGACTGTGCCTACCAATCCATGGGAATTCTGCCCATTCCATGGTCCAAAATCGTACAAATTAGGAGAAACCTCCAAAGTCCCTGAGGCCATCCCAATAGTGTAGGTCTCCCAGAACAAACAAGGGCTGTCTGACACCAGCTGATAATCGACCTCCACTCATACCATAGATGGATGTCCCCAGAGAAGAAATTGAACCAGACAGGACCCTAGGCCATAATAGGATCCATTGCTTTGGGTTACAGGCATGTGTCCTCAAAAGCCTGATTCCATTACGAGCATAGGGGTTTTCCTTAGGCACCCATCAGAACTCATCTCGTCTCCCAAGGAACCTGTGCATGGGAGCCATGTCCAAAGCTTAGGAGAGTACTTCAGGGTCCCGGTGCCACTGCCCCATTCCAAGGCCCTCATGGACACAAAAACACATTAGGAACCATCCTCAGGAAAGTCCATTTCAACTCAGCCACCCCGGTTGCTCCGGCAGAGCCATCAGATCTAAACTGTCTTGTTGCTAGGAGAGAATTGGAATGCGAGGCAGGCTTCCCAGGCATCCATCCACGAACGGTGCTCTGGAGTCATTCCATATGGGATGTCCTGGAGCTGTCCAACAGGTCTCAATTGTCCCGCAGAAGGAATCCTTGAAGGGGACATTCCACAACTCCCAACGTGGGAAAACCTCATTGGCCCCGAGATTCTGCTCCCTTCATGAAGCGGCCATCATGCACAGAAACTCCAACCTGAGCCAACGTCTGATCCTCGTCCTGACTTCAGATGCATGAGATATTGGTTCAGATCTGCAGGGGGTACCTGCCGTGCCCTCACCCTGAAACCCAAGTCTAGCTTGTCTTCTCAGACTTCCTTCCTCACACACCTGGCCCCGATGCCCTCAAGTTTGGCAATTCCCAACCCACAATGCAGCACTCTGCCTGCCCTCTAGAAAAAAAATTGATGCCTCATGAGCTGCCCAGGCAGCTTACATGAGGATAAACCTACACAGCACTCGACGTTACCCAAATTATATAGTCTAACCTGGGCACTAATGCACTGTCGAACACAACCTGAGCCCGGACCTCCTAACCAATACCCAGAAAGCTGACCGCACACTGAGCACATAAAACCCGCCATGGCCTTATGTCATCATCTCTTCCCTACCTCCGTTTTCAGGCTTCAGAACCGAGACCTTATCTCCAATCACTGCCCAGGGGTGAGTCTGATGCAGAAATCAGAAATCCTCCTTACCCATGGCAAGAACCCTTGTGGTTGGCACGTTGTCCAACGTTCAGTGTAGGAGAAACCAGCATTCACCCTGAGGCCCCGCCCATTCTTGCGTGCGACGAGGGCATACATACGCATTGTGACCCTCAGCATGAGTCCTGTCCTCTAGTAAGTCCTCTCAGTGGCTGGACCATTAGATGTCATAATGGGCTTGACATGTCCCTAGGCCCCAATTTTTAACCAGATTTCTGATTGTCCAGTCGCCCCTCCCCAGGCCTTTACTCTGGAATCCCTCATTTGGTGGGACACCTGAGGTTAAAAAAGAAAACAACAACAACAACAACAAAACAACAACAAAAACGGACTTCTTGCAGCCCACAGAATGACCCCAAACTCTTTGGACGGGGCCAAACCACCAGAGAGTAAGACTCGTCGATTTCCCATGAAGTCACCCAGAAATTCCACGACCATGAGTGACACGATATCCAGAGACAAAAACTTGAGCAGGAGCCTCACACTCGCCCTTTTTTCAAATCCCGAAGAGTTCTCCTCATGATCTGTAGGTCAGTCCTGCAATACCTATGACCGAAACATAAGCCGAGTTTGTGTTTTCAGACAACTGTCCAAACAGCCCTGGGCTACACAACCTACAGGCTCAGGCCCCTGGAGCCAAACCTGAGGACTGTACTTGCCCTCTCCAAGGGAATTGTGTGTGCCCATTCCAATGGCCACAACCCTTCGAATAGGATAAACCTCCAAAGTCCCTGATCCATCTCAATAGTGGTGGCTTCCCAGGAAAAACGGGCAATCTGAGCCCAACTGAGCCCCTACCTGCACTCAGACCCATAGACAGATGTCTCCAGAGGTAAAAAGGAAAGAACAGGCCCTAGGCACTAATCAGATCCATTGTTTGGTTTCCAGGCATCTCTCCTCAGAGGCCTGGATATCAAAACAGCATATAGCTGTTTCTTGACTCACCCATCAGAAAACATCTCATCTACACATGGGAAACTTGCACGTTGGAGCTGTGTCAAAGCCTCTGTTTAGGAGAACCCTTTAGGGCCCCAGTGCCACCGCTTCATTCCAAGGTCTCCATAGACACAAAAGCACATTAGGACCCATCCCCAGGGGTGTCGATTTCAACTCAGCGTCCTCGGTTGCTCCCCACAGATCCAGGAGATCTAACCTGTCTTGTTGCTAGGAGACAATTGGAATGCGAAGTGGGCTACCCAGCCATCCATCCTTAGAACCCTGCTCAGAATCTTTGGTCTGGAGCCAAACAACAGGTCTCAATTGTCCTGCAGAAGACTCTCTGCAGTTTGGAGCTTCTCACAACTCCCAACATTGGAAAAGCCCCATGGCCTCGTGATGCCCTCCCATTCATGAAGGGGCCATCAGGGACAGAAACTCCAACCCTAGCGATCATCTGATCCTCGCCCTGACTTCAGATGCACGAGATCTCGATTCAGGTCTGTAGATTGTGCCTGCCATGGCCTCACCCAGAAACCTAAGCCTAGCTTGTGTTCTCAGACTTTTGTCGTCAGACTACTGGCCCACAAGCCCTCCAGTTTGGCAATCCATAACTACAATGCAGCACTCTGCCTGCCCTCCAGAAGAAAAACATTGTCCTCTGGGTCTACCCAGTAACCCCAAATGAGGATCAACCTGCACCGACCTTGGCTGTACCCCAAATACATAGGCTGACCAGGGCACTAATGCCCTTTCTGACACAGCCTGAGCCTGGACGCCCTCAGACAGCTGGCCGCACACTGAGCACATCGAGTCGCAGAGGCCTTAGGTCGTCATCTCTTCCCTACCTCGGTTTTCAGGTTTCAGAACCTAGACCTTATCTCCAATCACTGCGCAGGTTTGAAGGTGATGCAGAAATCAGAACTCCTTCCCCATGGCAAGAAACCTTGTGGTTGGCATGTTGTCCAACGTTCAGTGTAGTTGGAACCAGTGTGCCCATGAGGCCAAGCCCATGCTCGCGGGCCACATTGGTCACAAACACACATTGTGACCCTCAGGCTGAGACCAGTCCTCAAGTAAGGCCACTCAGTGGCTGGATGAAGAGATAGCATATTGGGCTTGCCATGCACCTAGGCCCCAATTTTTAACCATAGTTCGGGTTGTCCCTTCAGTATTCCCCACGGCTTTGCTTAGGAATTCCTCTTTTGGTGGGACACCTGAGGTAACAAACCTGAAAGGAGACCTCCCATCCCACAGATTGACGAAAAGCAATTGGGAATCGGGCCAAATCCTCAGAGAGGAAGATTCGGCCATGGCCCATTAGGCCTCCCCGCCATTCCATGGCCATCGCTGATACAAAATCCAGAGACAAAAGCCTGAGCAAGCGCCTCAGACTCGCACTTTCTTCATATCCTGAAGAGTTCTTCTCATGGTTTGTAGATCGGGCCTGCCATACCTGCGTCCCCAAACCTAAGCTGAGTTTGTGTTCTCAGACTTCTGTCCTCAAAGTCTTGGGCCACACACCCTCCAGTCTGGGCCCCTGGAGCCACACATTAGGACAGTGCCTACCAATCCATGGGAATTCTGCCCATTCCATGGTCCAAAATCGTACAAATTAGGAGAAACCTCCAAAGTCCCTGAGGCCATCCCAATAGTGTAGGTCGCCCGGAACAAACAAGGGCTGTCTGACACCAGCTGATAATCGACCTCCACTCATACCATAGATGGATGTCCCCAGAGAAGAAGATTGAACCAGACAGGACCCTAGGCCATAATAGGATCCATTGCTTTGGGTTACAGGCATGTGTCCTCAAAAGCCTGATTCCAATACGAGCATAGGGGTTTTCCTGAGGCACCCATCAGAACTCATCTCGTCTCCACAAGGAAACCTGTGCATGGGAGCCATGTCCAAAGCTTAGGAGAGTACTTCAGGGTCCCGTGGACACCGCCCCATTCCAAGGCCCTCATGGACACAAAAACACATTAGGACCCATCCTCAGGAAAGTCCATTTCAACTCAGCCACCCCGGTTGCTCTGGCAGAGCCATCAGGTCTAAACTCCCTTGTTGCTAGGAGACAAATGGAATGCGAGGCGGACTTCCCAGGCATCCATCCACGAACGGTGCTCTGGAGTCATTCCATATGGGATGTCGTGAAGCTGTCCAACAGGTCTCAAATGTCCCGAAGAAGGAATCCTTGAAGGGGGCATCCCACAACACCCAACGTGGGAAAACCTCAATGGCCCCGAGATTCCTATCCCTTCATGAAGCCGACGTCAGGCACAGATACTCCAACCAGAGCCAACGGCTGATCCTCGCCCTGACTTCAGATGCATGAGATATTGGTTCAGATCTGCAGGGGGTACCTGCCGTGCCCTCGCCCTGAAACCCAAGTCTAGCTTCTCTTCTCAGACTTCCGTCCTCATACTCCTGGCCCCGAAGCCCTCAAGTTTGGCAATTCCGGACACACAATGCAGCACTCTGCCTGCCCTCTAGAAAAAAAATTATTGCCTCATGAGCTGCCCAAGCACCTTAAATGAGGAAAAACCTACACAGCATTCGACTTTACCCAAATTATATAGTCTAACCTGGGCACTAATGCACTGTCGACACAACCTGAGCCCGGACCTCCTGACAAACACCCAGTAGCTGACCGCACACTGAGCACATAAAACCCGCCATGGCCTTAGGTCATCATCTCTTCCCTACCTCAGTTTTCAGGCTTCAGAACCGAGACCTTATCTCCAATCACTGCCCAGGGGTGAGTGTGATGCAGAACTCAGAACTCCTCCTTACCCATGGCAAGAACCCTTGTGGTTGGTACGTTTTCCAACGTTCAGTGTAGGAGAAAACAGCATTCACCCTGAGGCCCCGCCCATTCTTGAGTGCGACGAGGGCATACACACGCATTGTGACCCTCAGCATGAGTCCTGTCCTCTAGTAAGTCCTCTCAGTGGCTGGACCATTAGATGTCATAATGGGCTTGACATGTCCCTAGGCCCCAATTTTTAACCAGATTTCTGATTGTCCAGTCGCCCCTCCCCAGGGCTCTACTCTGGAATCCCTCATTTGGTGGTACACCTGAGGTTAAAATAGAAAACAACAACAACAACAACAACAAAAAAAAAACGGTCTTCTTCCAGCACACAGAATGACCCCAAACTCTTTGGACGGGGCCAAACCACCAGAGAGTAAGACTCGTCCATTTCCCATGAAGTCACCCAGAAATTCCACGACCATGAGTGACACGATATCCAGAGACAAAAACTTGAGCAGGAGCCTCACACTCGCCCTTCTTTCAAATCCCGAAGAGTTCTCCTCATGGTCTGTAGGTCAGTCCTGCCTTACCTATGACCCGAAACATAAGCCGAGTTTGTGATTTCAGACAACTGTCCAAACAGCCCTGGCCTACACAACCTACAGGCTCAGGCCCCTGGAGTCAAACCTGAGGATTGTACTTGCCCTCTCCAAGGGAATTGTGTGTGCCCATTCCAATGGCCACAACCCTTCTAATAGTATAAACCTCCAAATCCCTGATCCATCTCAATAGTGGTGGCTTCTCAGGAAAAGCAGGGGCAATCTGAGCCCAACTGAGCACCTACCTGCACTCAGACCCATAGACAGATGTCCCCAGAGGTAAAAAGGAAAGAACAGGCCCCTAGGCACTAATCAGATCCATTGCTTTGGTTTCCAGGCATCTCTCCTGAGAGGACTGGATTTCAAAAGCAGCATCTAGCTGTTTCTTGACGCACCCATCAGAAAACAACTCATCTACACATGGGAAACTTGCATGTTGGAGCTGTGTCAAAGCCTTGTTTAGGAGAACCCTTTAGGGCCCCAGTGCCACCGCTTCATTCCAAGGTCTCCATAGACACAAAAGCACATTAGGACCAATCCCCAGGGGTGTCGATTTCAACTCAGCGTCCTCGGTTGCTCCCCACAGATCCAGGAGATCTAACCTGTCTTGTTGCTATGAGGCAATTGGAATGCGAGGTGGGCTACCCAGCCATCCATCCTTAGAACCCTGCTCAGAATCATTGGCCTGGAGCCAAACAATAGGTCTCAATTGTCCTGCAGAAGACTCCCCTCAGTTTGGAGCTTCTTCAACTCCCATCGTGGGAAAACCCCCATGGCCTCGTGATGCCCCCCCATTCATGAAGGGGCCATCAGGGACAAAAACTCCAACCTGAGCGATCGTCTGATCCTCGCCCTGACTTCAGATGCACGAGATCTCGATTCAGGTCTGTAGATTGTGCCTGCCATGGCCTCAACCAGAAACCTAAGCCTAGCATGTGTTCTCAGACTTTGGTCGTCACACTACTGGCCCACAAGCCCTCCAGTTTGGCAATCCATATCTACAATGCAGCACCCTGCCCGCCCTCAAGAAGAAAAATATTGTCCTCTGGGGCTACCCAGTAACCCCAAATGAGGATCAACCTGCACTGACCTTGGCTGTAAACCAAATACATAGGCTGACCAGGACACTAATGCCCTTTCTGACACAGCTTGAGCCTGGACCCCCTGGCCCCTCTCAGACAGCCGGCCGAACACTGAGCACATCGAGCCGCTGTGGCCTTAGGTCGTCATCTCTTCCCTACCTCGGTTTTCAGGTTTCAGAACCTAGACCTTATCTCCAATCACTGCCCAGGGTTGAAGGTGATGCAGAAATCAGAACTCCTTCCCCATGGCAAGAAACCTTGTGGTTGGCATGTTGTCCAACGTTCAGTGTAGTTGAAACCAGTGTGGCCCATGAGGCCCCGCCCATGCTCGCCGGCCACATTGGTCACAAACGCACATTGTGACCCTCAGGTTGAGCCCAGTCCTCAAGTAAGGCCACTCAGTGGCTGGATGAAGAGATAGCATACTGGGCTTGCCATGCCCCTAGGCCCCAATTTTTAACCATAGTTCGGGTTGTCCCTTCAGTCTTCCCCACGGCTTTGCTTTGGAATTCCTCTTTTGGTAGGACACCTGAGGTAACAAAACTGAAATGAGTCCTCCCATCCCACAGATTGACGAAAAGCAATTGGGAATCGGGCCAAATCCTCAGAGAGGAAGATTCGTCCATGGCCCATGAGGCCTCCCCGACATTCCGCGGCCATCGCTGATACAAAATCCAGAGACAAAAGCCTGAGCAAGCGCCTCAGACTCGCACTTTCTTCATATCCTGATGAGTTCTTCTCATGGTTTGTAGATAGGGCCTGCCATACCTACGTCCCCAAACCTAAGCTGAGTTTGTGTATTCAGACTTCTGTCCTCAAAGTCTTGGGCCAGACACCCTCCAGGCTGAACCCCTGGAGACACACATTAGTACTGTGCCTACCAATCTATGGGAATTCTGCCAATTCCATGGTCCAAAATCATACAAATTAGGAGAAACCTCCAAAGTCCCTGAGGCCATCCCAATAGTTCAGGTCGCTCGGAACAAACAAGGGCTGTCTGACACCAGCTGATAATCGACCTCCACTCATACCATAGATGGATGTCCCCAGAGAAGAAGATTGAACCAGACAGGACCCTAGGCCATAATAGGATCCATTGCTTTGGGTTACAGGCATGTGTCCTCAAAAGCCTGATTCCAATACGAGCATAGGGGTTTTCCTGAGGCACCCATCAGAACTCATCTCGTCTCCACAAGGAAACCTGTGCATGGGAGCCATGTCCAAAGCTTAGGAGAGTACTTCAGGGTCCCGGTGCCACTGCCCCATTCCAAGGCCCTCAGGGACACAAAAACACATTAGGACCCATCCTCAGGAAAGTCCATTTCAACTCAGCCACCCCGGTTGCTCCGGCAGAGCCATCAGGTCTAAACTGTCTTGTTGCTAGGAGACAATTGGAATGCGAGGCGGGCTTCCCAGGCATTCATCCGCGAACGGTGCTCTGGAGTCATCCATATGGGATGTCCTGGAGTTGTACAACAGGTCTCAATTGTCCCGCAGAAGGAATCCTTGAAGGGGGCATCCCACAACTCCCAACGTGGGAAAACCTCAATGGCCCCGACATTCCGCTCCCTTCATGAAGCGGCCGTCATGCACAGAAACTCCAACCTGAGCCAACGTCTGATCCTCGCCCTGAATTCAGATGCATGAGATATTGGTTCAGATCTGCAGGGGGTACCTGCCGTGCCCTCAACCTGAAACCCAAGTCTAGCTTGTCTTCTCAGACTTCCGTCCTCACACTCCTGGCCCCGAAGCCCTCAAGGTTGGCATTTCCTGACCCACAATGCAGGACTCTGCCTGCCCTCTTGAAAAAAAAATTATTGCCTCATGAGCTGCCCAGGCACCTTATATGAGGATAAACCTACACAGCACTCGACGTTACCCAAATTATATAGTCTAACCTGGGCACTAATGCACTGTCTAACACAACCTGAGCCCGGACCTCCTGACCAACACCCAGAAAGATGACCGCACACTGAGCACATAAAACCCGCCATGGCCTTAGGTCATCATCTCTTCCCTACCTCCGTTTTCAGGCTTCAGAACCGAGACCTTATCTCCAATCACTGCCCAGGGGTGAGTGTGATGCAGAAATCAGAACTCCTCCTTACCCATGGCAAGAACCCTTGTGGTTGGCACGTTGTCCAACGTTCAGTGTAGGAGAAACCAGCATTCACCCTGAGGCCCCGCCCATTCTTGCGTGCGATAAGGGCATACATACGCATTGTGACCCTCAACATGAGTCCTGTCCTCTATTAAGTCTTTTCAGTGGCTGGACCATTAGATGTCATAATGGGTTTGACTTGTCCCTAGGCCCCAATTTTTAACCAGATTTCTGATTGTCTAGTCGCCCCTCGTCAGGGCTCTACTCTGGAATCCCTCATTTGTTGGGACACCTGAGGTAAAAAAGAAAACAACAACAACAACAACAACAAAAAACGGACTTCTTCCAGCCCACAGATTGACCCCAAACTCTTTGGACGGGGCCAAACCACCAGAGAGTAAGACTCGTCCATTTCCCATGAAGTCACCCAGAAATTCCACTACCATGAGTGACACGCTATCCAGAGACAACAACTTGAGCAAGAGCCTCATACTCGTCCTTTTTTCAAATCCCGAAGAGTTCTCCTCATGGTCTGTAGGTCAGTCCTGCCATACCTATGACCCGAAACATAAGCCGAGTTTGTGTTTTCAGACAACTGTCCAAACAGCCCTGGCCTACACAACCTACAGGCTCAGGCCCCTGGAGCCAAACCTGAGGACTGTACTTGCCCTCTCCAAGGGAATTGTGTGTGCCCATTCCAATGGCCACAACCCTTCTAATAGGATAAACCTCCAAAGTCCCTGATCCATCTCAATAGTGGTGGCTTCCCAGGAAAAAACAGGGGCAATCTGAGCCCAACTGAGCACTTACCTGCACTCAGACCCATAGACAGATGTCTCCAGATGTAAAAAGGAAAGAACAGGCCCCTAGGCACTAATCAGATCCATTGCTTTGGTTTCCAGGCATTTCTCCTCAGAGGCCTGGATATCAAAACAGCATATAGCTGTTTCTTGACGCACCCATCAGAAAACATCTCATCTACACATGGGAAAATTGCACGTTGGAGCTGTGTCAAGGCCTCTGTTTAGGAGAACCATTTAGGGCCCCAGTGCCACCGCTTCATTCCAAGGTCTCCATAGACACAAAAGCACATTAGGACCCATCCCCAGGGGTGTCCATTTCAACTCAGCGTCTTGGGTTGCTCCCCACAGATCCAGGAGATCTAACCTGTCTTGTTGCTAGGAGACAATTGGAATGCGAGGTGGGCTACCCAGCCATCCATCCTTAGAACCCTGCTCAGAATCATTGGCCTGGACCCAAGCAACAGGTCTCAATTGTCCTGCAGAAGACTCTCTGCAGTTTGGAGCTTCTCACAACTCCCACCGTGGGAAAACCCCCATGGCCTCGTGATGCCACCCCATTCATGAAGGGGCCATCAGGGTCAGAAACTCCAACCTGAGCGATCGTCTGATCCTCGCCCTGACTTCAGATGCACGAGATCTCGATTCAGGTCTGTAGATTGTGCCTGCCATGGCCTCAACCAGAAACCTAAGCCTAGCATGTGTTCTCAGACTTTGGTCGTCACACTACTGGCCCACAAGCCCTCCAGTTTGGCAATCCATATCTACAATGCAGCACCCTGCCCGCCCTCCATAAGAAAAACATTGTCCTCTGGGGCTACCCAGTAACCCAAAATGAGGATCAACCTGCACCGACATTGGCTGTACCCCAAATACATAGGCTGACCAGGGCACTAATGCCCTTTCTGACACAGCCTGAGCTTGGACCCCCTGGCCCCTCCCAGACAGCTGGCCGCACACTGAGCACATCGAGCCGCCGTGGCCTTAGGTCGTCATCTTTTCCCAACCTCGGTTTTCTGGTTTCAGAACCTAGACCTTATCTCCAATCACTGCCCAGGGTTGAAGGTGATGCAGAAATCAGCACTCCTTCCCCATGGCAAGAAACCTTGTGGTTGGCATGTTGTCCAACGTTCAGTGTAGTTGAAACCAGTGTGGCCCATGAGGCCCCGCCCATTCTCGCCGGCCACATTGGTCACAAACACTCATTGTGACCCTCAGGCTGAGCCCAGTCCTCAAGTAAGGCCACTCAGTGGCTGGATGAAGAGATAGCATATTGGGCTTGCCATGCCCCTAGGCCCCAATTTTTAACCATAGTTCGGGTTGTCCCTTCAGTCTTCCCCACGGCTATGCTTTGGAATTCCTCTTTTGGTGGGACACCTGAGGTAACAAAACTGAAATGAGTCCTCCCATCCCACAGATTGACGAAAAGCAATTGGGAATCGGGCCACATCCTCAGAGAGGAAGATTCGTCCATGGCCCATGAGGCCTCCCCGACATTCCGCGGCCATCGCTAATACAAAATCCAGAGACAAAAGCCTGAGCAAGCGCCTCACACTCGCACTTTCTTCATATCCTGAAGAGTTCTTCTCATGGTTTGTAGATCGGGCCTGCCATAACTACGTCCCAAAACCTAAGCTGAGTTTGTGTTTTCAGACTTCTGTCCTCAAAGTCTTGGGCCACACACCCTCCAGGCTGGGCCCCTGGAGACACACATTAGGACTGTGCCTACCAATCCATGGGAATTCTGCCCATTCCATGGTCCAAAATCATACAAATTAGGAGAAACCTCCAAAGTCCCTGAGGCCATCCCAATAGTGTAGGTCGCTCGGAACAAACAAGGGCTGTCTGACACCAGCTGATAATCGACCTCCACTCATACCATAGATGGATGTCCCCAGAGAAGAAGATTGATCCAGACAGGACCCTAGGCCATAATAGGATCCATTGCTTTGGGTTACAGGCATGTGTCCTCAAAAGCCTGATTCCAATACGAGATTAGGGGTTTTCCTGAGGCACCCATCAGAACTCATCTCGTCTCCACAAGGAATCCTGTGCATGGGAGCCATGTCCAAAGCTTAGGAGAGTACTTCAGGGTCCCGGTGCCACTGCCCCATTCCAAGGCCCTCATGGACACAAAAACACATTAGGACCCATCCTCAGGAAAGTCCAGTTCAAGTCAGCCACCCCGGTTGCTCCGGCAGAGCCATCAGATCTAAACTGTCTTGTTGCTAGGAGACAAATGGAATGCGAGGCGGGCTTCCCAGGCATCCATCCGCGAACGGTGCTCTGGAGTCATTCCATATGGGATGTCCTGGAGCTGTCCAATAGGTCTCAATTGTCCCGCAGTAGGAATCCTTGAAGGGGGCATCCCACAATTCCCAACGTGGGAAAACCTCAATGGCCCCGAAATTCCGCTCCCTTCATGAAGCGGCCGTCATGCACAGAAACTCCAACCTGAGCCAACGTCTGATCCTCGCCCTGACTTCAGATGCATGAGATATTGGTTCAGATCTGCAGGGGGTACCTGCCATGCCCTCAACCTGAAACCCAAGTCTAGCTTGTCTTCTCAGACTTCCGTCCTCACACTCCAGGCCCCGAAGCCCTCAAGGTTGGCATTTCCGGAACCACAATGCAGCACTCTGCCTGCCCTCTAGAAAAAAAAATTATTGCCTCATGAGCTGCCCAGGCACCTTAAATGAGGATAAACCTACACAGCACTCGACGTTACCCAAATTATATAGTCTAACCTGGGCACTAATGCACTGTCGAACACAACCTGAGCCCGGACCTCCTGACCAACACCCAGAAAGATGACCGCACACTGAGCACATAAAACCCGCCATGGCCTTAGGTCATCATCTCTTCCCTACCTCCGTTTTCAGGCTTCAGAACCGAGACCTTATCTCCAATCACTGCCCAGGGGTGAGTGTGATGCAGAAATCAGAACTCCTCCTTACCCATGGCAGGAACCCTTGTGGTTGGCACGTTGTCCAACGTTCAGTGTAGGAGAATCCAGCATTCACCCTGAGGCCCCGCCCATTCTTGCGTGCTACGAGGGCATACATACGCATTGTGACCCTCAGCATGAGTCCTGTCCTCTAGTAAGTCCTTTCAGTGGCTGGACCATTAGATGTCATAATGGGCTTGACATGTCCCTAGGCCCCAATTTTAACCAGATTTCTGATTGTCCAGTCGCCCCTCCCAAGGGCTCTACTCTGGAATCCCTCATTTGGTGGGACACCTGAGGTTAAAAAAGAAAACAACAACGACAACAACAACAACAACAAAAAAAAAAACGAAATTCTTCCAGCCCACAGATTGACCCCAAACTCTTTGGACGGGGCCAAACAACCAGAGAGTAAGACTCGTCCATTTCCCATGAAGTCACCCAGAAATTCCACGACCATGAGTGACACGATATCCAGAGACAAAAACTTGAGCAAGAGCCTCACACTCGCCCTTTTTTCTAATCCAGAAGAGTTCTCCTCATGGTCTGTAGGTCAGTCCTGCCATACCTATGACCCGAAACATAAGCCGAGTTTGTGTTTTCAGACAACTGTCCAAACAGCCCTGGCCTACACAACCTACAGGCTCAGGCTCCTGGAGCCAAACCTCAGGACTGTACTTGCCCTCTCCAAGGGAATTGTGTGTGCCCATTCTAATGGCCACAACCCTTCTAATAGGATAAACCTCCAAAGTCCCTAATCCATCTCAATAGTGGTGGCTTCCCAGGAAAAACAGGGGCAATCTGAGCCCAACTGAGCACCTACCTGCACTCACACCCATAGACAGATGACTCCAGAGGTAAAAAGGAAAGAACAGGCCCCTAGGCACTAATCAGACCCATTGCTTTGGTTTCCAGGCATCTCTCCTCAGAGGCCTGGATATCAAAACAGCATATAGCTGTTTCTTGACGCACCCATCAGAAAACATCTCATCTACACATGGGAAAATTGCACGTTGGAGTTGTGTCAAAGCCTCTGTTTAGGAGAACCCTTTAGGGCCCCAGTGCCACCGCTTCATTAGAAGGTCTCCATAGACACAAAAGCACATTAGGACCCATCCCCAGGGGTGTCCATTTCAACTCAGCGTCCTCGGTTGCTCCCCACAGATCCAGGAGATCTAACCTGTCTTGTTGCTAGGAGACAATTGGAATGCGAGGTGGGCTACCCAGCCATCCATCCTTAGAACCCTGCTCAGAATCATTGGCCTGGACCCAAGCAACAGGTCTCAATTGTCCTGCAGAAGACTCTCTGCAGTTTGGAGCTTCTCACAACTCCCACCGTGGGAAAACCCCCATGGCCTCGTGATGCCACCCCATTCATGAAGGGGCCATCAGGGTCAGAAACTCCAACCTGAGCGATCGTCTGATCCTCGCCCTGACTTCAGATGCACGAGATCTCGATTCAGGTCTGTAGATTGTGCCTGCCATGGCCTCAACCAGAAACCTAAGCCTAGCATGTGTTCTCAGACTTTGGTCGTCACACTACTGGCCCACAAGCCCTCCAGTTTGGCAATCCATATCTACAATGCAGCACCCTGCCCGCCCTCCATAAGAAAAACATTGTCCTCTGGGGCTACCCAGTAACCCAAAATGAGGATCAACCTGCACCGACATTGGCTGTACCCCAAATACATAGGCTGACCAGGGCACTAATGCGCTTTCTGACACAGCCTGAGCCTGGACCCCCTGGCCCCTCCCAGACAGCTGGCCGCACACTGAGCACATCCAGCCGCCGTGGCCTTAGGTCGTCATCTTTTCCCAACCTCGGTTTTCACGTTTCAGAACCTAGACCTTATCTCCAATCACTGCCCAGGGTTGAAGGTGATGCAGAAATCAGCACTCCTTCCCCATGGCAAGAAACCTTGTGGTTGGCATGTTGTCCAACGTTCAGTGTAGTTGAAACCAGTGTGGCCCATGAGGCCCCGCCCATTCTCGCCGGCCACATTGGTCACAAACACTCATTGTGACCCTC
The DNA here is from genome assembly GCF_964662115.1 of Mustela nivalis. Lineage (NCBI taxonomy): Eukaryota > Metazoa > Chordata > Mammalia > Carnivora > Mustelidae > Mustela > Mustela nivalis. The sequence continues at coordinate 552,745 of NW_028136272.1, read as the reverse complement.
AGGCTGAGCCCAGTCCTCAAGTAAGGCCACTCAGTGGCTGGATGAAGAGATAGCATATTGGGCTTGCCATGCCCCTAGGCCCCAATTTTTAACCATAGTTCGGGTTGTCCCTTCAGTCTTCCCCACGGCTTTGCTTTGGAATTCCTCTTTTGGTGGGACACCTGAGGTAACAAAACTGAAATGAGTCCTCCCATCCCACAGATTGACGAAAAGCAATTGGGAATCGGGCCACATCCTCAGAGAGGAAGATTCGTCCATGGCCCATGAGGCCTCCCCGACATTCCACGGCCATCGCTGATACAAAATCCAGAGACAAAAGCCTGAGCAAGAGCCTCAGACTCGCACTTTCTTCATATCCTGAAGAGTTCTTCTCATGGTTTGTAGATCGGGCCTGCCATAACTACGTCCCCAAACCTAAGCTGAGTTTGTGTTTTCAGACTTCTGTCCTCAAAGTCTTGGGCCACACACCCTCCAGGCTGGGCCCCTGGAGACACACATTAGGACTGTGCCTACCAATCCATGGGAATTCTGCCCATTCCATGGTCCAGAATCATACAAATTAGGAGAAACCTCCAAAGTCCCTGAGGCCATCCCAATAGTGTAGGTCGCTCGGAACAAACAAGGGCTGTCTGACACCAGCTGATAATCGACCTCCACTCATACCATAGATGGATGTCCCCAGAGAAGAAGATTGAACCAGACAGGACCCTAGGCCATAATAGGATCCATTGCTTTGGGTTACAGGCATGTGTCCTCAAAAGCCTGATTCCAATACGAGATTAGGGGTTTTCCTGAGGCACTCATCAGAACTCATCTCGTCTCCACAAGGAAACCTGTGCATGGGAGCCATGTCCAAAGCTTAGGAGAGTACTTCAGGGTCCCGGTGCCACTGCCCCATTCCAAGGCCCTCATGGACACAAAAAAAACATTAGGACCCATCCTCAGGAAAGTCCATTTTAAGTCAGCCACCCCGGTTGCTCCGGCAGAGCCATCAGATCTGAACTGTCTTGTTGCTAGGAGACAATTAGAATGCTAGGCGGGCTTCCCAGGCATCCATCCGCGAACGGTGCTCTGGAGTCATCCATATGGGATGTCCTGGAGCTGTCCAACAGGTCTCAATTGTCCCGCAGTAGGAATCCTTGAAGGGGGCATCCCACAACTCCCAACGTGGGAAAACCTCAAAGGCCCCGAGTTTCCGCTCCCTTCATGAAGCGGCCGTCATGCACAGAAACTACAACCTGAGCCAACGTCTGATCCTCGCCCTGAATTCAGATGCATGAGATATTGGTTCAGATCTGCAGGGGGTACCTACCATGCCCTCAACCTGAAACCCAAGTCTAGCTTGTCTTCTCAGACTTCCGTCCTCACACTCCTGGCCCCGAAGCCCTCAAGGTTGGCAATTCCGGACCCACAATGCAGCACTCTGCCTGCCCTCTAGAAAAAAAATTATTGCCTCATGAGCTGCCCAGGCACCTTATATGAGGATAAACCTACACAGCACTCGCCGTTACCCAAATTATATAGTCTAACCTGGGCACTAATGCACTGTCGAACACAACCTGAGCCCGGACCTCCTGACCAACACCCAGAAAGATGACCGCACACTGAGCACATAAAACCCGCCATGGCCTTAGGTCATCAACTCTTCCCTACCTCCGTTTTCAGGCTTCAGAACCGAGACCTTATCTCCAATCACTGCCCAGGGGTGAGTGTGATGCAGAAATCAGAACTCCTCCTTACCCATGGCAAGAACCCTTGTGGTTGGCACGTTGTCCAACGTTCAGTGTAGGAGAAACCAGCATTCACCCTGAGGCCCCGCCCATTCTTGCGTGCGACGAGGGCATACATACGCATTGTGACCCTCAGCATGAGTCCTGTCCTCTAGTAAGTCCTTTCAGTGGCTGGACCATTAGATGTCATAATGGGCTTGACATGTCCCTAGTCCCAAATTTTTAACCAGATTTCTGATTGTCCAGTCGCCCCTCCCCAGGGCTCTACTCTGGAATCCCTCATTTGGTGGGACACCTGAGGTTAAAAAAGAAAACAACAACAACAACAACAACAAAAAAAAAAAACGAAATTCTTCCAGCCCACAGATTGACCCCAAACTCTTTGGACGGGGCCAAACAACCAGAGAGTAAGACTCGTCCATTTCCCATGAAGTCACCCAGAAATTCCACGACCATGAGTGACACGATATCCAGAGACAAATACTTGAGCAAGAGCCTCACACTCGCCCTTTTTTCTAATCCAGAAGAGTTCTCCTCATGGTCTGTAGGTCAGTCCTGCCATACCTATGACCCGAAACATAAGCCGAGTTTGTGTTTTCAGACAACTGTTCAAACAGCCCTGGCTTACACAACCTACAGGCTCAGGCCCCTGGAGCCAAACCTGAGGACTGTACTTGCCCTCTCCAAGGGAATTGTGTGTGCCCATTCCAATGGCCACAACCCTTCTAATAGGATAAACCTCCAAAGTCACTGATCCATCTCAATAGTGGTGGCTTCCCAGGAAAAACAGGGGCAATCTGAGCCCAACTGAGCACCTACCTGCACTCAGACCCATAGACAGATGTCTCCAGAGGTAAAAAGGAAAGAACAGGCCCCTAGGCACTAATCAGATCCATTGCTTTGGTTTCCAGGCATCTCTCCTCAGAGGCCTGGATATCAAAACAGCATATAGCTGTTTCTTGACTCACCCATCAGAAAACATCTCATCTACACATGGGAAACTTGCACGTTGGAGCTGTGTCAAAGCCTCTGTTTAGGAGAACCCTTTAGGGCCCCAGTGCCACCGCTTCATTCCAAGGTCTCCATAGACACAAAAGCTCATTAGGACCCATCCCCAGGGGTGTCCATTTCAACTCAGCGTCCTCGGTTGCTCCCCACAGATCCAGGAGATCTAACCTGTCTTGTTGCTAGGAGACAATTGGAATGCGAGGTGGGCTACCAAGCCATCCAACCTTAGAACCCTGCTCAGAATCATTGGCCTGGACCCAAGTAACAGGTCTCAATTGTCCTGCAGAAGACTCTCTGCAGTTTGGAGCTTCTCACAACTCCCATCGTGGGAAAAACCCCATGGCCTCGTGATGCCCCCCCCATACATGAAGGGGCCATCAGGGACAGAAATTCCAACCTGAGCGATCATCTGATCCTCGCCCTGACTTCAGATGCACGAGATCTCGATTCAGGTCTGTAGATTGTGCCTGCCATGGCCTCACCCAGAAACCTAAGCCTAGCTTGTGTTCTCAGACTTTGGTCGTCAGACTCCTGGCCCACAAGCCCTCCAGTTTGGCAATCCAGAAATACAATGCAGCACCCTGCCCGCCCTCCAGAAGAAAAACTTTGTCCTCTGGGGCTACCCAGTAACCCCAAATGAGGATCAACCTGAACCGACCTTGGCTGTACCCCAAATACATAGGCTGACCAGGACACTAATGCCCTTTCTGACACAGCTTGAGCCTGGACCCCCTGGCCCCTCTCAGACAGCTGGCCGCACACTGAGCACATCGCGCCGCCGTGGCCTTAGTTCGACATCTTTTCCCAACCTCGGTTTTCAGGTTTCAGAACCTAGACCTTATCTCGAATCACTGCCCAGGGTTGAAGGTGATGCAGAAATCAGCACTCCTTCCCCATGGCAAGAAACCTTGTGGTTGGCATGTTGTCCAACGTTCAGTGTAGTTGAAACCAGTGTGGCCCATGAGGCCCCGCCCATGGTCGCCGGCCACATTGGTCACAAACGCACATTGTGACCCTCAGGCTGAGCCCAGTCCTCAAGTAAGGCCACTCAGTGGCTGGATGAAGAGATAGCATATTGGCCTTCCATGCCCCTAGGCCCCAATTTTTAACCATAGTTCGGGTTGTCCCTTCAGTCTTCCCCACAGCTTTGCTTTGGAATTCCTCTTTTGGTGGGACACCTGAGGTAACAAAACTGAAATGAGTCCTCCCATCCCACAGATTGACGAAAAGCAATTGGGAATCGGGGCAAATCCTCAGAGAGGAAGATTCATCCATGGCCCATGAGGCCTCCCCGACATTCCACGGCCATCGCTGATACAAAATCCAGAGACAAAAGCCTGAGCAAGCGCCTCAGACTCCCACTTTCTTCATATCCTGAAGAGTTCTTCTCATGGTTTGTAGATCATGCCTGCCATACCTACGTCCCCAAACCTAAGCTGAGTTTGTGTTTTCAGACTTCTGTCCTCAAAGTCTTGGGCCACACACCCTTCAGGCTGAGCCCCTGGAGACACACATTAGTACTGTGCCTACCAATCCATGGGAATTCTGCCCATTCCATGGTCCAAAATCATACAAATTAGGAGAAACTTCCAAAGTCCCTGAGGCCATCCCAATAGTGTAGGTCTCCCGGAACAAACAAGGGCTGTCTGACACCAGCTGATAATCTACTTCCACTAATACCATAGATGGATGTCTTCAGAGAAGAAGGTTGAACCAGACAGGACCCTAGGCCATAATACGATCCATTGCTTTGGGTTACAGGCATGTGTCCTCAAAAGCCTGATTCCAATACGAGCATAGGGGTTTTCCTGAGGCACCCATCAGAACTCATCTCGTCTCCACAAGGAAACCTGTGCATGGGAGCCATGTCCAAAGCTTAGGAGAGTAACTCAGGGTCCCGGTGCCACTGCCCCATTCCAAGGCCCTCATGGACACAAAAACATATTAGGACCCATCATCAGGAAAGTCCATTTCAACTCAGCCACCCCGGTTGCTCCGGCAGAGCCATTAGATCTAAACTGTCTTGTTGCTAGGAGACAATTGGAATGCGAGGCGGGCTTCCCAGGCATCCATCCGCGAACGGTGCTCTGGAGTCATTCCATATGGGATGTCCTGGAGCTGTCCAACAAATCTCAATTGTCCCGCAGAAGGAATCCTTTAAGGGGGCATCCCACAACTCCCAACGTGGGAAAACCTCAATGGCCCCGAGATTCCGCTCCCTTCATGAAGCTGCCGTCATGCACAGAAACTCCAACCTGAGCCAACGTCTGATCCTCGCCCTGACTTCAGATGCATGAGATATTGGTTCAGATCTGCAGGGAGTACCTGCCGTGCCCTCGGCCTGAAGCCCAAGTCTAGCTCGTCTTCTCAGATTCCGTCCTCACACTCCTGGCCCCTTAGCCCTCAAGTTTGACTATTCCGGACCCACAATGCAGCACTCTGCCTGCCTTCTAGAAAAAAAATTATTGCCTCATGAGTTGCCCAGGCACCTTAAATGAGGATAAACCTACACAGCACTCGACGTTACCCAAATTATATAGTCTAACCTGGGCACTAATGCACTGTCGAACACAACCTGAGCCCGGACCTCCTGACCAACACCCAGAAAGCTGACCGCACCCTGATCACATAAAACCCGCCATGGCCTTAGATCGTAATCTCTCCCCAACTGCGATTTTTCAGGCTTCAGAACCGAGACCTTATCTCCAACCACTGCCCAGGGATGAAAATGATGCAGAAATCAAAACACCTTCCCCATGGCAAGAGACCTTGTGATTGGCATGTTGTCCAAGGTCCAGTGTAGTTGAAACCAGTGTGGCCCATGAGGCCCCGCCCATGCTCGCGTGCCACGTTGGTCACAAACACACACTGTGACCCTCACCCTGAGCCCAGCCCTCAAGTAAGGCCTCTCAGTGGCTGGATGAAGAGACAGCTTATTGTGCCTGCATTGCCCCTAGGCCCCAATTTTTAACCATAGTTTGGATTTTCCCTTCACTCTTCCCCAGGGCTCTGCTTTGGAATTCCTCTTTTGTTCAGACACCTGAGGAAAAAACCTGAAATGAGACCTCCCATCCCACAGATTGACGAAAAACAATTGGGATAGGGCCAAATCCACAGAGAGGAAGATTCGTCCATGGCCCATGAGTTCTCCCCACATTCCACGGCCATCGTTGATATAAAATCCAAATGCAAAAGCCTGAGCAAGTTCCTCAGAATCGCTCTTTCTTCATATCCTGAAGATTTCTTCTCATGATTTGTAGATTGGGCCTGATATACCTACATCCCCAAACCTAAGCTGAGTTTGTGCTTTCAGACTTCTGTCCTCAAAGTCCTGGGCCACATACCCTCAGGCTGGGGCCCCCGAAGCCTCACATTAGGACTGTGCCTACCCAATCCATGGGAATTCTGCCCATTCCATTGTCCAAAATCGTACAAATTAGGAGAACTCTCCAAAGTCCCCGAGTCCATCCCAATAGTGTAGGTCTCCGTGGACAAACAAGGGAGGTAAGACACCAGGTGAGCATCTACCTCCACTCATTCCATAGATGAATATCTCCAGAGAAGAAGAATGAAGAAGACAGGACCCTAGGCCATAATTGAATACATTGCTTTGGTTTACAAACATGTCTCTTCAAACGTCTGGATTCCAATACCAGCATAATGGGTTTCCTGAGGCACTCATCAGAACAAATCTCCTCTCCACAAGGAAACTTGTGCATGGGAGCTATGTCAAAAGCTTAGGAGAATACTTCAGGGTCCCAGCGCCAGCGCCCCATTTCAAGGCCCTCATGGACACAAACACACATTAGGGCCCATCCTCAGGAAAGTCCATTTCAACTCAGCCACCCCGGTTGCTCCCGCAGAGGGATCCGATCTCAACTGTATTGTGGCTAGTAGACAATTGGATTGCGAGGCGGGCTTCCTTGGCATCCATTCTCCAAGGGTGCTCTGGTCATTCCATATGGGATGTCCTGGAGCTGCCCAACAGATCTCAATTGTCACACAGAAGGAATCATTGAAGGGGGCATCCAGCCACTCCCACGTCGAAAAACCTCCATGGCCTTGAGATTCCGCTCCGTTCATGAAGGGGCAGTCATGCACAGAAACTCCAACCTGAGCCAACGTCTGATCTCGCCGTGACTTCAGATGCTTGAGAATATGGTTGCGACTGCAGGGGGGTACCAGCCGTTCCCTCGGCCTGAAACTCAAGTCTAGCTTGTGTTCTCTGACTTCTGTCCTCACACTCCTGGCCCAGAAGCCAAAAAGTTTGGCAATTCCGGACCCTCAATGCAGCACTCTGCCAGGCCTCTAGAAAAAATATCTTGCCTAATGAGGAGCCCAGGAACCTCAAATGAGGATAAACCTACACGGCACTCGACTGTACCCAAATTATATAGTCTAACCTGGGTACTAATGCACTGTCTGACACAACCTGAGCCAGAATCTCCTGACCAAAACCCAGGCAGCTGACCGCACACTGAGCATATCAGACGCGCCATGGCCTTAGGTCGTCATCTCTTGCCAACTGCGATTTTTCAGGCTTCAGAACCTATACCTTATGTCCAATCACTGCTCACGATTGAAAATGATGCAGAAATCAGAACACCTTCCCCATGGCAAGAGATCTTGTGATTGCCATGTTGTCCAAGGTCCAGTGTAGTGGAAACCAGTTTGGCCCATGAGGCCCCGCCCATGCTCGCGGGCCACATTTGTCACAAACACACATTTGACCCTCAGCCTGAGCCCAGTCCTCAAGTAAGGCCGCTCAGTGGCTGGATGAAGAGACAGCTCATTGGGCCTGCCATGCCCCTAGGCCCCAATTTTTAACCATAGTTTGTGTTGTCCCTTCACTCTTCCCCAGGGCTCTGCTTTGGAATTCTTCTTTTGTTCGGACACCTGAGGTAATAAACATGAAAGGAGACCTCCCATCCCACAGATTGACGAAAAATAATTGGGACCGGGTCAAATCCACAGAGAGGAAGTTCCGTCCATGGCCCATGAGGCCTCCCCACATTCCATGGCCATCATTGATATAAAACCCAGAGACAAAAGCCTGAGCAAGTGCCTCAGACTCGCTCTTTCTTCATATCCTGAAGAGTTCTTCTCATGGTTTGTAGATTGGGCCTGCCATACCTACGTCCCCAAACTAAGGTGAGTTTGTGTTTTCAGACTTCTGTCCTCAAAGTCCTGGGCCACACACCCTCCAGGCTGGGGCCCCTGGAGCCACACATTCGGACTGTGCCTACACAATCCATGGGAATTCTGCCCATTCCATTGTCCAAAATCTTACAAATTGGGAGAACTCTCCAAGGTCCCCGAGGCCATCCCAATAGTGTAGGTCTCCAGGGACAAACAAGGGTGGTCTGACACCAGGTGAGCATCTATCTCCACTCATTCCATAGACGGATATCCCCAGAGAAGAAGATTGAACCAGACAGGATCCTAGGCAATAATCGGATCCATTGCTTTGGTTTACAGGCATGTCTCCTCAAGAGCCTGGATTCCAAGACCAGCATAAGGGTTTTCCTGAGGCACCCATCAGAACAAATCTCCTCTCCACAAGGAAACTTGTGCATGGGAGCTATGTCAAAAGCGTAGGAGAATACTTCAGGGTTACGGTGCCACCGCCCCATTCCAAGGCCCTCATGGACAAAACACACTTTAGGCCCCATCCTCAGGAATGTCCATTTCAACTCAGCCACCCCGGTTGCTTCCGCAGAGCCATCCGATCACAACTGTATCGTAGCTAGGAGACAATTGGAAAGAGAGGCGGGCTTCCCTGGCATCCATCCTCGAACGGTGCTCTGGAGTCATTCCATATGGGATGTCCTGGAGCTGCCCAACAGGTCTCAATTGTCCCGCAGAAGGAATCCTTGAAGGGGGCATCACACAACTCCCAATGTGGGAAAATCTCCATGGCCTTGAGATTCCGCTCCTTTCTTGAAGGGGCAATCATGCACAGAAACTACAACCTGAGCCAACGTCTCATCCTCGCCCTGACTTCAGATGCTTAGATATTGTTTCCGATCTGCAGGGGGTAACTACCGTGCCCTCGGCCTGAAGCCCAAGTCTATCTTGTGTTCTCAGACTTCTGTCCTCAAACTCCTGGCCCAGATCCTCCATTTTGGCAATTCCGGACCCACAATGCAGCACTCTGCCTGCCCTCTAGAAAAAATATCTTGCCTAATGAGGTGCCCAGGCACCTCAAATGAGGATAAACCTACAGGGCACTCGACTGTACCCAAATTATATAGTCTAACTTGGGCACTAGTGCACTGTCTGACACAACCTGAGCCAGAACCTCCTGACCAACACCCAGGCAGTTGACTGCACATTGAGCATATCAGACGCGCCATCGCCTTAGATCGTCATCTATTCCCAACTGCGATTTTTCAAGCTTCGGAACCTAGACCTTATCTCCAACCACTGCCCAGGGTTGAAAATGATGCAGAAATCAGAAGACCTTCCCCATGGCAAGAGACCTTGTGTTTGGCATGTTGTCCAAGGTCTAGTTTAGTTGAAACCAGTGTGACCCATGAGGCCCCGCCCATGCTCGCCTGCCACGTTGGTCACAAACACACACTGTGACCCTCACCCTGAGCCCAGCCCTCAAGTAAAGCCTCTCAGTGGCTGGATGAAGAGACAGCTTATAGTGCCTGCCATACCCCTAGGCCCCAATTTTTAACCATAGTTTGGGTTTTCCCTTGACTCTTCCCCAGGGCTCTGCTTTGGAATTCCTCTTTTGTTCAGACACCTGAGATAATAAACCTGAAAGGAGACTTCCCATCCCACAGATTGAGGAATAACAATTGGGATCGGGCCAAATCAACAGAGAGGAATATTCGTCCATGGCCCATGAGTCCTCCCCACATTCCACGGCCATCGTTGATATAAAATCCAAATGCAAAAGCCTGAGCAAGTGCCTCAGAATCGCTCTTTCTTCATATCCTGAAGATTTCTTCTCATGATTTGTAGATTGGGCCTGCCATACCTACATCCCCAAACCTAAGCTGAGTTTGTGTTTTCAGACTTCTGTCCTCAAAGTCCTGGGCAACACACTCTCAGGCTGGGGCCCCTGAAGCCTCACATTAGGACTGTGCCTACCCAATCCATGGGAATTCTGCCCATTCCATTGTCCAAAATCGTACAAATTATGAGAACTCTCCAAAGTCCCCGAGGCCATCCCAATAGTGTAGGTCTCCGGGGACAAACAAGGACGGTCTAACACCAGGTGAGCATCTACCTCAACTCATTCCATAGATGAATATCCCCAGAGAAGAAGAATGAACAAGACAGGACCCTAGGCCATAATCGAATACATTGCTTTGGTTTACAGGCATGTCTCTTTAAAAGTCTGGATTCCAATACCAGCATAATGGGTTTCCTGAGGCACCCATCAGAACAAATCTCCTCTCCACAAGGAAACTTGTGCATGGGAGCTATGTCAAAAGCTTAGGAGAATACTTCAGTGTCCCAGTGCCACCGCCCCATTTCAAGGCCCTCATGGACACAAACACACATTAGGGTCCATCCTCAGGAAAGTCCATTTCAACTCAGCCACACAGGTTGCTCCCGCAGAGGGATCCGATCTCAACTGTATTGTGGCTAGTAGACAATTGGATTGCGAGGCGGGCTTGCCTGGCATCCATCCTCCAACGGTGCTCTGGAGTCATTCCATATTAGATATCCTGGAGCTGCCCAAAAGGTCTCAATTGTCACACAGAAGGAAACATTGAAGGGGGCATCCCACCACTCCCACGTCGGAAAACCTCCATGGCCTTGAGATTCCGCTCCTTTCATGAAAGGGAAGTCATGCAGAGAAACTCCAACCTGAGCCAACGTCTGATCCTCGCCGTGACTTCAGATGCTTGAGATTTTGATTGCGACTGCAGGGAGTACAAGCCGTGCCCTCGGCCTGAAACTCAAGTCTAGTTTGTGTTCTCAGACTTCTGTCCTCACACTCCTGGCCTAGACGCCCAAAAGTTTGGCAATTCCGGACCCACAATGCAGCACTCTGCCTGCCCTCTAGAAAAAATATCTTGCCTAATGAGGTGCCCAGGCACCTCAAATGAGGATAAACCTACACGGCACTCGACTGTACCCAAATTATATAGTCTAGCCTGGGCACTAATACACTGTCTGACACAACTTGAGTCAGAACCTCCTGACCAACACCCAGGCAGTTGACCGCACACTGAGCATATCAGACGCGCCATCGCCTTAGGTCGTCATCTCTTCCCAACTGCGGTTTTTCAGGCTTCAGAACCTATACCTTATGTCCAATCACTGCTCACGATTGAAAATGATGCAGAAATCAGAACACCTTCCCCATGGCAAGAGACCTTGTGATTGCCATGTTGTCCAAGGTCCAGTGTAGTGGAAACCAGTTTGGCCCATGAGGCCCCGCCCATGCTCGCGGGCCACATTTGTCACAAACACACATTTGACCCTCAGCCTGAGCCCAGTCCTCAAGTAAGGCCGCTCAGTGGCTGGATGAAGAGACAGCATATGGGGCCTGCCATGACCCTAGGCCCCAATTTTTAACCATAGTTTGGGTTGTCCCTTAACTCTTCCCCAGGGCTCTGCTTTGGAATTCTTCTTTTGTTCGGACACCTGAGGTAATAAACCTGAAGGAGACCTCCCATCCCACAGATTGACGAAAAATAATTGGGACCGGGCCAATTCACAGAGAGGTAGATTCTTCCATGGCCCATGATGCCTCCCCACATTCCACGGCCAACATTGATATAAAACCCAGAGACAAAAGCCTGAGCAAGTGCCTCAGACTCGCTCTTTCTTCATATCCTGAAGAGTTCTTCTCATGATTTGTAGATTGGGCCTGCCATACCTACGTCCCCAAACATAAGGTGAGTTTGTGTTTTCAGACTTCTGTCCTCAAAGTCCTGGGCCACACAGCCTCCAGGCTGGGGCCCCTGGAGCCACACATTCGGACTGTGCCTACACAATCCATGGAAATTCTGCCCATTCCATTGTCCAAAATCTTACAAATTGGGAGAACTCTCCAAGGTCCCCGAGGCAATCCCAATAGTGTAGGTCTCCAGGGACAAACAAGGGTGGTCTGACACCAGGTGAGCATCTACCTCCACTCATTCCATAGATGAATATCCCCAGACAAGAAGAATGAACAAGACAGGACCCTAGGCCATAATCGAATACATTGCTTTGGTTTACAGGCATGTCTCTTCAAAAGTCTGGATTCCAATACCAGCATAATGGGTTTCCTGAGGCACCCATCAGAACAAATCTCCTCTCCACAAGGAAACTTGTGCATGGGAGCTATGTCAAAAGCTTAGGAGAATACTTCAGGGTCCCAGTGCCACCGCCCCATTTCAAGGTCCTCATGGACACAAAAACACATTAGGGGCCATCTTCAGGAAAGTCCATTTCAACTCAGCCACACAGGTTGCTCCCGCAGAGGGATCCGATCTCAACTGTATTGTGGCTAGTAGACAATTGGATTGCGAGGCGGGCTTCCCTGACATCCATCCTCCAAGTGTGCTCTGGAGTCATTCCATATGGGATGTCTTGGAGCTGCCCAACTGGTCTCAATTGTCCCGCAGAAGGAATCCTTGAAGGGGGCATCACACAACTCCCAACGTGGGAAAAGCTCCATTGCTTCGAGATTCCGCTCCTTTCATGAAGGGGCAGTCATTCACAGAAACTACAACCTGAGCGAACGTCTCATCCTCGCCCTGACTTCAGATGCTTAGATATTGTTTCCGATCTGCAGGGGGTAACTACCGTGCCCTCGGCCTGAAGCCCAAGTCTATCTTGTGTTCTCAGACTTCTGTCCTCAAACTCCTGGCCCAGATCCTCCATTTTGGCAATTCCGGACCCACAATGCAGCACTCTGCCTGCCCTCTAGAAAAAATATCTTGCCTAATGAGGTGCCCAGGCACCTCAAATGAGGATAAACCTACAGGGCACTCGACTGTACCCAAATTATATAGTCTAACTTGGGCACTAGTGCACTGTCTGACACAACCTGAGCCAGAACCTCCTGACCAACACCCAGGCAGTTGACTGCACATTGAGCATATCAGACGCGCCATCGCCTTAGATCGTCATCTATTCCCAACTGCGATTTTTCAAGCTTCGGAACCTAGACCTTATCTCCAACCACTGCCCAGGGTTGAAAATGATGCAGAAATCAGAAGACCTTCCCCATGGCAAGAGACCTTGTGTTTGGCATGTTGTCCAAGGTCTAGTTTAGTTGAAACCAGTGTGACCCATGAGGCCCCGCCCATGCTCGCCTGCCACGTTGGTCACAAACACACACTGTGACCCTCACCCTGAGCCCAGCCCTCAAGTAAAGCCTCTCAGTGGCTGGATGAAGAGACAGCTTATAGTGCCTGCCATACCCCTAGGCCCCAATTTTTAACCATAGTTTGGGTTTTCCCTTGACTCTTCCCCAGGGCTCTGCTTTGGAATTCCTCTTTTGTTCAGACACCTGAGATAATAAACCTGAAAGGAGACTTCCCATCCCACAGATTGAGGAATAACAATTGGGATCGGGCCAAATCAACAGAGAGGAATATTCGTCCATGGCCCATGAGTCCTCCCCACATTCCACGGCCATCGTTGATATAAAATCCAAATGCAAAAGCCTGAGCAAGTGCCTCAGAATCGCTCTTTCTTCATATCCTGAAGATTTCTTCTCATGATTTGTAGATTGGGCCTGCCATACCTACATCCCCAAACCTAAGCTGAGTTTGTGTTTTCAGACTTCTGTCCTCAAAGTCCTGGGCAACACACTCTCAGGCTGGGGCCCCTGAAGCCTCACATTAGGACTGTGCCTACCCAATCCATGGGAATTCTGCCCATTCCATTGTCCAAAATCGTACAAATTATGAGAACTCTCCAAAGTCCCCGAGGCCATCCCAATAGTGTAGGTCTCCGGGGACAAACAAGGACGGTCTAACACCAGGTGAGCATCTACCTCAACTCATTCCATAGATGAATATCCCCAGAGAAGAAGAATGAACAAGACAGGACCCTAGGCCATAATCGAATACATTGCTTTGGTTTACAGGCATGTCTCTTTAAAAGTCTGGATTCCAATACCAGCATAATGGGTTTCCTGAGGCACCCATCAGAACAAATCTCCTCTCCACAAGGAAACTTGTGCATGGGAGCTATGTCAAAAGCTTAGGAGAATACTTCAGTGTCCCAGTGCCACCGCCCCATTTCAAGGCCCTCATGGACACAAACACACATTAGGGTCCATCCTCAGGAAAGTCCATTTCAACTCAGCCACACAGGTTGCTCCCGCAGAGGGATCCGATCTCAACTGTATTGTGGCTAGTAGACAATTGGATTGCGAGGCGGGCTTGCCTGGCATCCATCCTCCAACGGTGCTCTGGAGTCATTCCATATTAGATATCCTGGAGCTGCCCAAAAGGTCTCAATTGTCACACAGAAGGAAACATTGAAGGGGGCATCCCACCACTCCCACGTCGGAAAACCTCCATGGCCTTGAGATTCCGCTCCTTTCATGAAAGGGAAGTCATGCAGAGAAACTCCAACCTGAGCCAACGTCTGATCCTCGCCGTGACTTCAGATGCTTGAGATTTTGATTGCGACTGCAGGGAGTACAAGCCGTGCCCTCGGCCTGAAACTCAAGTCTAGTTTGTGTTCTCAGACTTCTGTCCTCACACTCCTGGCCTAGACGCCCAAAAGTTTGGCAATTCCGGACCCACAATGCAGCACTCTGCCTGCCCTCTAGAAAAAATATCTTGCCTAATGAGGTGCCCAGGCACCTCAAATGAGGATAAACCTACACGGCACTCGACTGTACCCAAATTATATAGTCTAGCCTGGGCACTAATACACTGTCTGACACAACTTGAGTCAGAACCTCCTGACCAACACCCAGGCAGTTGACCGCACACTGAGCATATCAGACGCGCCATCGCCTTAGGTCGTCATCTCTTCCCAACTGCGGTTTTTCAGGCTTCAGAACCTATACCTTATGTCCAATCACTGCTCACGATTGAAAATGATGCAGAAATCAGAACACCTTCCCCATGGCAAGAGACCTTGTGATTGCCATGTTGTCCAAGGTCCAGTGTAGTGGAAACCAGTTTGGCCCATGAGGCCCCGCCCATGCTCGCGGGCCACATTTGTCACAAACACACATTTGACCCTCAGCCTGAGCCCAGTCCTCAAGTAAGGCCGCTCAGTGGCTGGATGAAGAGACAGCATATGGGGCCTGCCATGACCCTAGGCCCCAATTTTTAACCATAGTTTGGGTTGTCCCTTAACTCTTCCCCAGGGCTCTGCTTTGGAATTCTTCTTTTGTTCGGACACCTGAGGTAATAAACCTGAAGGAGACCTCCCATCCCACAGATTGACGAAAAATAATTGGGACCGGGCCAATTCACAGAGAGGTAGATTCTTCCATGGCCCATGATGCCTCCCCACATTCCACGGCCAACATTGATATAAAACCCAGAGACAAAAGCCTGAGCAAGTGCCTCAGACTCGCTCTTTCTTCATATCCTGAAGAGTTCTTCTCATGATTTGTAGATTGGGCCTGCCATACCTACGTCCCCAAACATAAGGTGAGTTTGTGTTTTCAGACTTCTGTCCTCAAAGTCCTGGGCCACACAGCCTCCAGGCTGGGGCCCCTGGAGCCACACATTCGGACTGTGCCTACACAATCCATGGAAATTCTGCCCATTCCATTGTCCAAAATCTTACAAATTGGGAGAACTCTCCAAGGTCCCCGAGGCAATCCCAATAGTGTAGGTCTCCAGGGACAAACAAGGGTGGTCTGACACCAGGTGAGCATCTACCTCCACTCATTCCATAGATGAATATCCCCAGACAAGAAGAATGAACAAGACAGGACCCTAGGCCATAATCGAATACATTGCTTTGGTTTACAGGCATGTCTCTTCAAAAGTCTGGATTCCAATACCAGCATAATGGGTTTCCTGAGGCACCCATCAGAACAAATCTCCTCTCCACAAGGAAACTTGTGCATGGGAGCTATGTCAAAAGCTTAGGAGAATACTTCAGGGTCCCAGTGCCACCGCCCCATTTCAAGGTCCTCATGGACACAAAAACACATTAGGGGCCATCTTCAGGAAAGTCCATTTCAACTCAGCCACACAGGTTGCTCCCGCAGAGGGATCCGATCTCAACTGTATTGTGGCTAGTAGACAATTGGATTGCGAGGCGGGCTTCCCTGACATCCATCCTCCAAGTGTGCTCTGGAGTCATTCCATATGGGATGTCCTGGAGCTGCCCAACTGGTCTCAATTGTCCCGCAGAAGGAATCCTTGAAGGGGGCATCACACAACTCCCAACGTGGGAAAAGCTCCATTGCTTCGAGATTCCGCTCCTTTCATGAAGGGGCAGTCATTCACAGAAACTACAACCTGAGCCAACGTCTGATCCTCGCCGTGACTTCAGATGCTTGAGATATGGTTTCCGATCTGCAGGGGGTACCTACCGTGCCCTCGGCCTGAAGCCCAAGTCTATCTTGTGTTCTCAGACTTCTGTCCTCACAATCCTGGCCCAGAAATCCTCCATTTTGGCAATTCCGGATCCACAATGCAGCACTCAGCCTGCCCTCTAGAAAAAATATCTTGCCTAATGAGGTGCCCAGGCACCTCAAATGAGGATAAACCTACAGGGCACTCGACTGTACCCAAATTATATAGTCTAACTTGGGCACTAGTGCACTTTCTGACACATCCTGAGCCAGAACCTCCTGACCAACACCCAGGCAGTTGACCGCACACTGAGCATATCAGACGCGCCATCGCCTTAGATCGTCATCTCTTCCCAACTGCGATTTTTCAGGCTTCGGAACCTAGACCTTATCTCCAACCCCTGCCCAGGGTTGAAAATGATGCAGAAATCAAAACACCTTCCCCATGGCAAGAGACCTTGTGATTGGCATGTTGTCCAATGTCCAGTGTAGTTGAAACCAGTGTGGCCCATGAGGCCCCGCCCATGCTCACGTGCCACGTTGGTCACAAACACACACTGTGACCCTCAGCCTGAACCCTGCCCTCAAGTAAGGCCTCTCAGTGGCTGGATGTAGAGACAGCTTATTTTGCCTGCTATGCCCCTAGGCCCCAATTTTTAACCATAGTTTGGGTTTTCCCTTCACTCTTCCCCAGGGCTCTGCTTTGGAATACCTCTTTTGTTCAGACACCTGAGTTAATAAACCTGAAAGGAGACTTCCCATCCCACAGATTGACGAAAAACAATTGGGATCGGGCCAAATCCACAGAGAGGAAGATTCGTCCATGGCCCATGAGTCCTCCCCCATTCCACGGCCATCGTTGATATAAAATCCAAATGCAAAAGCCTGAGCAAGTGCTTCAGAATCGCTCTTTCTTCATATCCTGAAGATTTCTTCTAATGATTTGTAGATTGGGCCTGCCATACCTACATCCCCAAACCTAGGCTGAATTTGTGTTTTTAGACTTCTGTCCTCAAAGACCTAAACCACACACCCTCAGGTAGGGGCCCCTGAAGCCACACATTAGGACTGTGCCTACCCAATCCATGGGAATTCTGCCCATTCCATTGTCCAAAATCGTACAAATTATGAGAACTCTCCAAAGTCCCCGAGGCCATCCCAATAGTGTAGGTCTCCGGGGACATACAAGGACGGTCTAACACCAGGTGAGCATCTACCTCCACTCATTCCATAGATGAATATCCCCAGCGAAGAAGAATGAACAAGACAGGACCCTAGGCCATAATCGAATACATTGCTTTGGTTTACAGGCATGTCTCTTCAAAAGTCTGGATTCCAATACCAGCATAATGGGTTTCCTGAGGCACCCATCAGAACAAATCTCCTCTCCACAAGGAAACTTGTGCATGGGAGCTATGTCAAAAGCTTAGGAGAATACTTCAGGGTCCCAGTGCCACCGCCCCATTTCAAGGCCCTCATGGACACAAAAACACATTAGGGCCCATCCTCAGGAAAGTCCATTTCAACTCAGCCACACAGGTTGCTCCCGCAGAGGGATCCGATCTCAACTGTATTGTGGCTAGTAGACAATTGGATTGCGAGGCGGGCTTCCCTGACATCCATCCTCCAAGGGTGCTCTGGAGTCATTCCATATGGGATGTCCTGGAGCTGCCCAACAGGTCTCAATTGTCACACAGAAGGAATCATTGAAGGGGGCATCACACCACTCCCACGTCGGAAAACCTCCATGGCCTTGAGATTCCGCTCCGTTCATGAAGGGGTAGTTATGCACAGAAACTACAACCTGAGCCAACGTCTGATCCTCGCCGTGACTTCAGATGCTTGAGATTTTGGTTGCAACTGCAGGGGGTACCAGCCGTGCCCTCGGCCTGAAACTCAAGTCTAGCTTGTGTTCTCAGACTTCTGTCCTCACACTCCTGGCCCAGAAGCCCAAAAGTTTGGCAATTCCGGACCCACAATGCAGCACTCTGCCTGCCCTCTAGAAAAAATATCTTGCCTAATGAGGTGCCCAGGCACCTCAAATGAGGATAAACCTACAGGGCACTCGACTGTACCAAAATTATATAGTCTAACCTGGGCACTAATACACTGTCTGACACAACCTGAGTCAGAACCTCCTGACCAACACCCAGGCAGCTGACCGCACACTGAGCATATCAGACGCGCCATCGCCTTAGGTCGTCATCTCTACCCAACTACGATTTTTCAGGCTTCAGAACCTATACCTTATGTCCAATCACTGCTCACGATTGAAAATGATGCAGAAATCAGAACACCTTCCCCATGGCAAGAGACCTTGTAATTGGCATGTTGTGCAAGGTCCAGTGTAGTTGAAACCAGTTTGGCCCATGAGGCCCCGCCCATGCTCACGTGCCACGTTGGTCACAAACACACACTGTGACCCTCAGCCTGAGCCCAGTCCTCAAGTAAGGCCTCTCAGTGGCTGGATGTAGAAACAGCTTATTGTGCCTGCCATGCCCCTAGGCCCCAAATTTTTAACCATAGTTTGGGTTGTCCCTTCACTCTTCCCCAGGGCTCTGCTTTAGAATACTTCTTTTGTTCGGACACCTGAGGTAATAAACCTGAAAGGAGACCTCCCATCCCACAGATTGACGAAAAATAATTGGGACCGCCCCAATCCACAGAAGGATATTCGTCCATGGCCCATGAGGCCTCCCCACATTCCACACCATCATTGATATAAAATCCAGAGACAAAACCCAGAGCAAGTGCCTCAGACTCGCTCTTTCTTCATATCCTGAAGATTTCTTCTCATGATCTGTAGATTGGGCCTGCCATACCTACATCCCCAAACCTAGGCTGAATTTGTGTTTTCAGACTTCTGTCCTCAAAGTCCTGGGCCACACATCCTCCAGGCTGGGGCCCCTGGAGCCACACATTAGGACTGTGCCTACCCAATCCATGGGAATACTGCCCATTCCATTGTCCAAAATCGTACAAATTAGGAGAACTCTCCAAAGTCCCCGAGGCCATCCCAATAGTGTAGGTCTCCGGGGACAAACAAGGGCGGTAAGACACCAGGTGAGCATCTACCTCCACTCATTCCATAGATGAATATCCCCAGACAAGAAGAATGAACAAGACAGGACCCTAGGCCATAATCGAATACATTGCTTTGGTTTACAGGCATGTCTCTTCAAAAGTCTGGATTCCAATACCAGCATAATGGGTTTCCTGAGGCACCCATCAGAACAAATCTCCTCTCCACAAGGAAACTTGTGCATGGGAGCTATGTCAAAAGCTTAGGAGAATACTTCAGGGTCCCAGTGCCACCGCCCCATTTCAAGGTCCTCATGGACACAAAAACACATTAGGGGCCATCTTCAGGAAAGTCCATTTCAACTCAGCCACACAGGTTGCTCCCGCAGAGGGATCCGATCTCAACTGTATTGTGGCTAGTAGACAATTGGATTGCGAGGCGGGCTTCCCTGACATCCATCCTCCAAGTGTGCTCTGGAGTCATTCCATATGGGATGTCCTGGAGCTGCCCAACTGGTCTCAATTGTCCCGCAGAAGGAATCCTTGAAGGGGGCATCACACAACTCCCAACGTGGGAAAAGCTCCATTGCTTCGAGATTCCGCTCCTTTCATGAAGGGGCAGTCATTCACAGAAACTACAACCTGAGCCAACGTCTGATCCTCGCCGTGACTTCAGATGCTTGAGATATGGTTTCCGATCTGCAGGGGGTACCTACCGTGCCCTCGGCCTGAAGCCCAAGTCTATCTTGTGTTCTCAGACTTCTGTCCTCAATCTCCTGGCCCGGAAGTCCTCCATTTTGGCAATTCCGGACCCACAAGGCAGCACTCTGCCTGCCCTCTAGAAAAAATATCTTGCCTAATGAGGTGCCCAGGCACCTCAAATGAGGATAAACCTACAGGGAACTCGACTGTACCCAAATTATATAGTCTAACTTGGGCACTAGTGCACTGTCTGACACAACCTCAGCCAGAACCCCCTGACCAACACCCAGGCAGCTGACCGTACACTGAGCATATCAGACGCGCCATCGCCTTAGGTCGTCATCTCTTCCCAACTGCGATTTTTCAGGCTTCAGAACCTGTACCTTATGTCCAATCACTGCTCACGTTTGAAAATGATGCAGAAATCAGAACACCTTCCCCATGGCAAGAGACCTTGTGATTGGCATGTTGTCCAAGGTCCAGTGTAGTTGAAACCAGTTTGGCCCATGAGGCCCCACCCATGTTCGCGGGCCACAATTGTCACAAACACACATTTGACCCTCAGCCTGAGCCCAGTCTCAAGTAAGGCCGCTCAGTGGCTGGATGAAGAGACAGCTTATTGGGCCTGCCAAGCCCCTATGCCGCAATTTTTAACCATAGTTTGGGTTTTCCATTCACTCTTCCCCAGGGCTCTGCTTTGGAATTCCTCTTTTGTTCGGACACCTGAGGTAATAAACCTGAAAGGAGACCTCCCATCCCACAGATTGACGAAAAAAATTGGGACCGCCCCAATCCACAGAAAGGAAGATTCGTCCATGGCCCATGATGCCTCCCCACATTCCACGGCCATCGTTGATATAAAATCCAGAGACAAAAGCCTGAGCAAGTGCCTCAGACTCGCTCTTTCTTCATATCCTGAAGAGTTCTTCTCATGGTTTGTAGATTGGGCCTGCCATACCTACGTCCCCAAACATAAGGTGAGTTTGTGTTTTCAGACTTCTGTCCTCAAAGTCCTGGGCCACACAGCCTCCAGGCTGGGGCCCCTGGAGCCACACATTCGGACTGTGCCTACCCAATCCATGGGTATTCTGCCAATTCAATTGTCCAAAATCTTACAAATTGGGAGAACTCTCAAAGGCCCCGAGGCAATCCCAATAGTGTAGGTCTCCAGGGACAAACAAGGGTGGTCTGACACCAGGTGAGCATCTACCTCCAATCATTCCATAGATGAATATCCCCAGAGAAGGAGAATGAACAAGACAGGACCCTAGGCCATAATCGAATACATTGCTTTGTTTTACAGGCATGTCTCTTCAAAAGTCTGGATTCCAATTCCAGCATAATGGGTTTCCTGAGGCACACATCAGAACAAATCTCCTCTCCACAAGGAAACTTGTGCATGGGAGCTATGTCAAAAGCTTAGGAGAATACTTCAGGGTCCTGGGGCCACCGCCCCATTCCAAGGTCCTCATGGACAGAAACACACATTAGGGCCCATCCTCAGGAAAGTCCATTTCAACTCATCCACCCCGGTTGCTCCCGCAGAGGGATCCGATCTCAACTGTATTGTGGCTAGTAGATAATTGGATTGTGAGGCGGGCTTGCCTGGCATCCATCCTCCAACGGTGCTCTGGAGTCATTCCATATGGGATGTCCTGGAGCTGCCCAACAGGTCTTAATTGTCACACAGAAGGAATCATTGAAGGGGGCATCCCACCACTCCCAACGTCGGAAACCTCCATGGCCTTGAGATTCCGCTCCTTTCATGAAGGCGCAGTCATGCACAGAAACTCCAACCTGAGCCAACGACTGATCCTCGCCGTGATTTCAGATGCTTGAGATTTTGGTTGTGACTGCAGGGGGTACCAGCCGTGCCCTCGGCCTGAAACTCAAGTCTAGCTCGTGTTCTCAAACTTCTGTCCTCACACTCCTGTCCCAGAAGCCCTCAAGTTTGGCAATTCCGGACCCACAAGGCAGCACTCTGCCTGCCCTCTAGAAAAAATATCTTGCCTAATGAGGTGCCCATGCACCTCAAATGAGGATAAACCTACAGGGCACTCGACTGTACCCAAATTATATAGTCTAACTTGGGCACTAGTGCACTGTATGACACAACCTGAGCCAGAACCTCCTGACCAACACCCAGGCAGTTGACCGCACACTGAGCATATCAGATGCGCCATCGCCTTAGATTGTCATCTCTTCCCAACTGCGATTTTTCAGGCTTCAGAACCTAGACCTTATCTCCAAACACTGCCCAGGGTTGAAAATGATGCAGAAATCAAAACACCTTGCCCATGGCAAGAGACCTTGTGATTGGCATGTTGTCCAAGGTCCAGTGTAGTTGAAACCAGTGTGGCCCATGAGGCCCCGCCCATGCTCGCGTGCCACGTTGGTCACAAACACACACTGTGACCCTCAGCCTGAGCCCAGGCCTCAAGTAAGGCCTCTCAGTGGCTGGATGAAGAGACAGCTTATTGTGCCTGCCATGCCCCTAGGCCCCAATTTTTAACCATTATTTGGGTTTTCCCTTCACTCTTCCCAAGGGCTCTGCTTTGGAATTCCTCTTTTGTTCAGACACCTGAGGTAATAAACCTGAAAGGAGAAATCCCATCCCACAGATTGACGAAAAACAATTGGGATCGGGCCAAATCCACAGAGAGGAAGATTCGTCCATGGCCCATGAGTCCTCCCCCATTCCACGGCCATCGTTGATATAAAATCCAAATGCAAAAGCCTGAGCAAGTGCCTCAGACTCGCTCTTTCTTCATATCCTGAAGATTTCTTCTCATGATTTGTAGATTGGGCCTGCCATACCTACATCCCCAAACCTAAGCTGAGTTTGTGTTTTCAGACTTCTGTCCTCAAAGTCCTGGGCCACACACCCTCATGCTGGGGCCTCTGAAGCCACACATTAGGACTGTGCCTACCAATCCATGGGAATTCTGCTCATTCCATTGTCCAAAATCGTACAAATTAGGAGAGCTCTCAAAAGTCCCTGAGGCCAAACCATTAGTGTATGTCTCCGGGGACAAACAAGGGTGGTCTGACACCAGGTGAGCATCTACCTCCAATCATTCCATAGATGAATATCCCCAGAGAAGGAGAATGAACAAGACAGGACCCTAGGCCATAATCGAATACATTGCATTGGTTTACAGGCATGTCTCTTCAAAAGTCTGGATTCCAATACCAGCATAATGGGTTTCCTGAGGCACCCATCAGAACAAATCTCCTCTCCACAAGGAAACTTGTGCATGGGAGCTATGTCAAAAGCTTAGGAGAATACTTCAGGGTCCCGGGGCCACCGCCCCATTCCAAGGTCCTCATGGACACAAACACACATTAGGGCCCATCCTCAGGAAAGTCCATTTCAACTCATCCACCCCGGTTGCTCCCGCAGAGGGATCCGATCTCAACTGTATTGTGGCTAGTAGACAATTGGATTGTGAGGCGGGCTTGCCTGGCATCCATCCTCCAACGGTGCTCTGGAGTCATTCCATATGGGATGTCCTGGAGCTGCCCAACAGGTCTTAATTGTCACACAGAAGGAATCATTGAAGGGGGCATCCCACCACTCCCAACGTCGGAAACCTCCATGGCCTTGAGATTCCGCTCCTTTCATGAAGGCGCAGTCATGCACAGAAACTCCAACCTGAGCCAACGACTGATCCTCGCCGTGATTTCAGATGCTTGAGATTTTGGTTGTGACTGCAGGGGGTACCAGCCGTGCCCTCGGCCTGAAACTCAAGTCTAGCTCGTGTTCTCAAACTTCTGTCCTCACACTCCTGTCCCAGAAGCCCTCAAGTTTGGCAATTCCGGACCCACAAGGCAGCACTCTGCCTGCCCTCTAGAAAAAATATCTTGCCTAATGAGGTGCCCATGCACCTCAAATGAGGATAAACCTACAGGGCACTCGACTGTACCCAAATTATATAGTCTAACTTGGGCACTAGTGCACTGTATGACACAACCTGAGCCAGAACCTCCTGACCAACACCCAGGCAGTTGACCGCACACTGAGCATATCAGATGCGCCATCGCCTTAGATTGTCATCTCTTCCCAACTGCGATTTTTCAGGCTTCAGAACCTAGACCTTATCTCCAAACACTGCCCAGGGTTGAAAATGATGCAGAAATCAAAACACCTTGCCCATGGCAAGAGACCTTGTGATTGGCATGTTGTCCAAGGTCCAGTGTAGTTGAAACCAGTGTGGCCCATGAGGCCCCGCCCATGCTCGCGTGCCACGTTGGTCACAAACACACACTGTGACCCTCAGCCTGAGCCCAGGCCTCAAGTAAGGCCTCTCAGTGGCTGGATGAAGAGACAGCTTATTGTGCCTGCCATGCCCCTTGGCCCCAATTTTTAACCATAGTTTGGGTTTTCCCTTCACTCTTCCCCAGGGCTCTGCTTTGGAATTCCTCTTTTGTTCAGACACCTGAGGTAATAAACCTGAAAGGAGAAATCCCATCCCACAGATTGACGAAAAACAATTGGGATCGGGCCAAATCCACAGAGAGGAAGATTCGTCCATGGCCCATGAGTCCTCCCCCATTCCACGGCCATCGTTGATATAAAATCCAAATGCAAAAGCCTGAGCAAGTGCCTCAGACTCGCTCTTTCTTCATATCCTGAAGATTTCTTCTCATGATTTGTAGATTGGGCCTGCCATACCTACATCCCCAAACCTAAGCTGAGTTTGTGTTTTCAGACTTCTGTCCTCAAAGTCCTGGGCCACACACCCTCATGCTGGGGCCTCTGAAGCCACACATTAGGACTGTGCCTACCCAATTCATGGGAATTCTGCCCATTCAATTGTCCAAAATCGTACAAATTAGGAGAACTCTCCAAAGTCCCTGAGGCCAAACCAATAGTGTAGGTCTCCGGGGACAATCAAGGGCGGTAAGACACCAGGTGAGCATCTACCTCCACTCATTCCATAGATGAATATCCCCAGACAAGAAGAATGAACAAGACAGGACCCTAGGCCATAATCGAATACATTGCATTGGTTTACAGGCATGTCTCTTCAAAAGTCTGGATTCCAATACCAGCATAATGGGTTTCCTGAGGCACCCATCAGAACAAATCTCCTCTCCACAAGGAAACTTGTGCATGGGAACTATGTCAAAAGCTTAGGAGAATACTTCAGGTTCCCAGTGCCACCGCCCCATTTCAAGGCCCTCATGGACACAAACACACATTAGTGCCCATCCTCAGGAAAGTCCATTTCAACTCAGCCACCCCGGTTGCTCTCGCAGAGGGATCCGATCTCAACTGTATTGTGGCTAGTAGACAATTGCATTGTGAGGCGGGCTTCCCTGGCATCCATTCTCCAAGGGTGCTCTGGTCATTCCATATGGGATGTCCTGGGCTGCCCAACAGGTCTCAATTGTCACACAGAAGGAATCATTGAAGGGGGCATCCCACCACTCCCACGTCGGAAAACCTCCATGGCCTTGAGATTCCGCTCCTTTCATGAAGGGGCGGTCATGCACAGAAACTGCAACCTGAGCCAACGTCTGATCCTCGCCGTGACTTCAGATGCTTGAGATATTGTTTCCGATCTGCAGGGGGTACCTACCGTGCCCTCGGCCTGAAGCCCAAGTCTATCTTGTGTTCTCAGACTTCTGTCCTCAATCTCCTGGCCCGGAATCCTCCATTTTGGCAATTCCGGACCCACAAGGCAGCACTCTGCCTGCCCTCTAGAAAAAATATCTTGCCTAATGAGGTGCCCAGGCACCTCAAATGAGGATAAACCTACAGGGAACTCGACTGTACCCAAATTATATAGTCTAACTTGGGCACTAGTGCACTGTCTGACACAACCTCAGCCAGAACCCCCTGACCAACACCCAGGCAGCTGACCGTACACTGAGCATATCAGACGCGCCATCGCCTTAGGTCGTCATCTCTTCCAACTGCGATTTTTCAGGCTTCAGAACCTGTACCTTATGTCCAATCACTGCTCACGTTTGAAAATGATGCAGAAATCAGAACACCTTCCCCATGGCAAGAGACCTTGTGATTGGCATGTTGTCCAAGGTCCAGTGTAGTTGAAACCAGTTTGGCCCATGAGGCCCCACCCATGCTCGCGGGCCACTATTGTCACAAACACACATTTGACCCTCAGCCTGAGCCCAGTCTCAAGTAAGGCCGCTCAGTGTCTGGATGTAGAGACAGCTTATTGGGCCTGTCAAGACCCTAGGTCCCAATTTTTAACAATAGTTTGGGTTGTCCCTTCACTCTTCCCCAGGGCTCTGCTTTGGAATTCCTCTTTTGTTCGGACACCTGAGGTAATAAACCTGAAAGGAGACCTCCCATCCCACAGATTGACGAAAAAAATTGGGACCGCCCCAATCCACAGAAAGGAAGATTCGTCCATGGCCCATGATGCCTCCCCACATTCCACGGCCATCGTTGATATAAAATCCAGAGACAAAAGCCTGAGCAAGTGCCTCAGACTCGCTCTTTCTTCATATCCTGAAGAGTTCTGCTCATGGTGTGTAGATTGGGCCTGCCATACCTACGTCCCCAAACATAAGGTGAGTTTGTGTTTTCAGACTTCTGTCCTCAAAGTCCTGGGCCACACACCCTCCAGGCTGGGGCCCCTGGAGCCACACATTAGGACTGTGCCTACCCAATCAATAGGAATTCTGACCATATCATTGTCCAAAATCTTACAAATTTGGAGAACTCTCCAAAGTCCCCGAGGCAAAACCAATAGTTTAGGTCTCCTGGGACAAACAAGGTGGTCTGACACCAGGTGAGCATCTACATCTACTCATTCCATAGACGGATATCCCCAGAGAATAAGATTGAACCAGACAGGATCCTAGGCAATAGTCGGATCCATTGCTTTGGTTTACAGGCATGTCTCCTCAAGAGCCTGGATTCCAAGACCAGCATAAGGGTTTTCCTGAGGCACCCATCAGAACAAATCTCCTCTCCACAAGGAAACTTGTGCATGGGAGCCTTGTCAAAAGCTTAGGAGAATACTTCAGGGTCCCGGTGCCACTGCACCATTCCAAGGCCCTCATGGACACAAACACACTTTAGGCCCCATCCTCAGGAAAGTCCATTTCAACTCAGCCACCCCGTTAGCTCCCGCAGAGCCATCCGATCTCAACTGTATTGTTGCTAGGAGACAATTGGAATGCGAGGCGGGCTTCCCAAGCATCCATCCTCAAACGGTGCTCTGGAGGCATTCCATATGGGATGTCCTGGGGCTGCCTAACAGGTCTCGATTTTACTGCAGAAGGAATCGTTGAAGGGGGCATCACACAACTCCCAACGTGGGAAAAGCTCCATGGCCTTGAGATCCGCTCCTTTCATGAAGGGGCAGTCATGCACAGAAACTACAACCTGAGCCAACGTCTGATCCTCGCCGTGACTTCAGATGCTTGAGATATTTTTTCCGATCTGCAGGGGGTAACTACCATGCCCTAGGCCTGAAGCCCAAGTCTAGCTTGTTTTCTCAGACTTCTGTCCTCAAACTCTTGGCCCAGAAGTCCTCCATTTTGGCAATTCCGGACCCACAAGGCAGCACTCTGCCTGCCGTCTAGAAAAAATATCTTGCCTAATGAGGTGCCCAGGCACCTCAAATGAGGATAAACCTACAGGGAACTCGACTGTACCCAAATTATATAGTCTAACTTGGGCACTAGTGCACTGTCTGACACAACCTCAGCCAGAACCCCCTGACCAACACCCAGGCAGCTGACCGTACACTGAGCATATCAGACGCGCCATCGCCTTAGGTCGTCATCTCTTCCCAACTGCGATTTTTCAGGCTTCAGAACCTGTACCTTATGTCCAATCACTTCTCACGTTTGAAAATGATGCAGAAATCAGAACACCTTCCCCATGGCAAGAGACCTTGTGATTGGCATGTTGTCCAAGGTCCAGTGTAGTTGAAACCAGTTTGGCCCATGAGGCCCCACCCATGTTCGCGGGCCACAATTGTCACAAACACACATTTGACCCTCAGCCTGAGCCCAGTCTCAAGTAAGGCCGCTCAGTGGCTGGATGAAGAGACAGCTTATTGGGCCTGCCAAGCCCCTATGCCGCAATTTTTAACCATAGTTTGGGTTTTCCATTCACTCTTCCCCAGGGCTCTGCTTTGGAATTCCTCTTTTGTTCGGACACCTGAGGTAATAAACCTGAAAGGAGACCTCCCATCCCACAGATTGACGAAAAAAATTGGGACCGCCCCAATCCACAGAAAGGAAGATTCGTCCATGGCCCATGATGCCTCCCCACATTCCACGGCCATCGTTGATATAAAATCCAGAGACAAAAGCCTGAGCAAGTGCCTCAGACTCGCTCTTTCTTCATATCCTGAAGAGTTCTTCTCATGGTTTGTAGATTGGGCCTGCCATACCTACGTCCCCAAACATAAGGTGAGTTTGTGTTTTCAGACTTCTGTCCTCAAAGTCCTGGGCCACACAGCCTCCATGCTGGGGCCCCTGGAGCCACACATTCGGACTGTGCCTACCCAATCCATGGGTATTCTGCTCATTCCATTGTCCAAAATCGTACAAATTGGGAGAACTCTCAAAGGCCCCGAGGCAATCCCAATAGTGTAGGTCTCCAGGGACAAACAAGGGTGGTCTGACACCAGGTGAGCATCTACCTCCAATCATTCCATAGATGAATATCCCCAGAGAAGGAGAATGAACAAGACAGGACCCTAGGCCATAATCGAATACATTGCATTGGTTTACAGGCATGTCTCTTCAAAAGTCTGGATTCCAATACCAGCATAATGGGTTTCCTGAGGCACCCATCAGAACAAATCTCCTCTCCACAAGGAAACTTGTGCATGGGAACTATGTCAAAAGCTTAGGAGAATACTTCAGGGTCCCGGGGCCACCGCCCCATTCCAAGGTCCTCATGGACACAAACACACATTAGGGCCCATCCTCAGGAAAGTCCATTTCAACTCATCCACCCCGGTTGCTCCCGCAGAGGGATCCGATCTCAACTGTATTGTGGCTAGTAGACAATTGGATTGTGAGGCGGGCTTGCCTGGCATCCATCCTCCAACGGTGCTCTGGAGTCATTCCATATGGGATGTCCTGGAGCTGCCCAACAGGTCTTAATTGTCACACAGAAGGAATCATTGAAGGGGGCATCCCACCACTCCCAACGTCGGAAACCTCCATGGCCTTGAGATTCCGCTCCTTTCATGAAGGCGCAGTCATGCACAGAAACTCCAACCTGAGCCAACGACTGATCCTCGCCGTGATTTCAGATGCTTGAGATTTTGGTTGTGACTGCAGGGGGTACCAGCCGTGCCCTCGGCCTGAAACTCAAGTCTAGCTCGTGTTCTCAAACTTCTGTCCTCACACTCCTGTCCCAGAAGCCCTCAAGTTTGGCAATTCCGGACCCACAAGGCAGCACTCTGCCTGCCCTCTAGAAAAAATATCTTGCCTAATGAGGTGCCCAGGCACCTCAAATGAGGATAAACCTACAGGGCACTCGACTGTACCCAAATTATATAGTCTAACTTGGGCACTAGTGCACTGTATGACACAACCTGAGCCAGAACCTCTGACCAACACCCAGGCAGTTGACCGCACACTGAGCATATCAGATGCGCCATCGCCTTAGATTGTCATCTCTTCCCAACTGCGATTTTTCAGGCTTCAGAACCTAGACCTTATCTCCAACCCCTGCCCAGGGTTGAAAATGATGCAGAAATCAAAACACCTTCCCCATGGCAAGAGACCTTGTGATTGGCATGTTGTCCAAGGTCCAGTGTAGTTGAAACCAGTGTGGCCCATGAGGCCCCGCCCATGCTCGCGTGCCACGTTGGTCACAAACACACACTGTGACCCTCAGCCTGAGCCCAGGCCTCAAGTAAGGCCTCTCAGTGGCTGGATGAAGAGACAGCTTATTGTGCCTGCCATGCCCCTAGGCCCCAATTTTTATCCATAGTTTGGGTTTTCCCTTCACTCTTCCCAAGGGCTCTGCTTTGGAATTCCTCTTTTGTTCAGACACCTGAGGTAATAAACCTGAAAGGAGAAATCCCATCCCACAGATTGACGAAAAACAATTGGGATCGGGCCAAATCCACAGAGAGGAAGATTCGTCCATGGCCCATGAGTCCTCCCCCATTCCACGGCCATCGTTGATATAAAATCCAAATCCAAAAGCCTGAGCAAGTGCCTCAGACTCGCTCTTTTTTCATATCCTGAAGATTTCTTCTCATGATTTGTAGATTGGGCCTGCCATACCTACATCCCCAAACCTAAGCTGAGTTTGTGTTTTCAGACTTCTGTCCTCAAAGTCCTGGGCCACACACCCTCATGCTGGGGCCTCTGAAGCCACACATTAGGACTGTGCCTACCCAATTTATGGGAATTCTGCCCATTCAATTGTCCAAAATCGTACAAATTAGGAGAACTCTCCAAAGTCCCTGAGGCCAAACCAATAGTGTAGGTCTCCGGGGACAAACAAGGGCGGTAAGACACCAGGTGAGCATCTACCTCCACTCATTCCATAGATGAATATCCCCAGACAAGAAGAATGAACAAGACAGGACCCTAGGCCATAATCGAATACATTGCATTGGTTTACAGGCATGTCTCTTCAAAAGTCTGGATTCCAATACCAGCATAATGGGTTTCCTGAGGCACCCATCAGAACAAATCTCCTCTCCACAAGGAAACTTGTGCATGGGAACTATGTCAAAAGCTTAGGAGAATACTTCAGGTTCCCAGTGCCACCGCCCCATTTCAAGGCCCTCATGGACACAAACACACATTAGTGCCCATCCTCAGGAAAGTCCATTTCAACTCAGCCACCCCGGTTGCTCTCGCAGAGGGATCCGATCTCAACTGTATTGTGGCTAGTAGACAATTGCATTGTGAGGCGGGCTTCCCTGGCATCCATTCTCCAAGGGTGCTCTGGTCATTCCATATGGGATGTCCTGGGCTGCCCAACAGGTCTCAATTGTCACACAGAAGGAATCATTGAAGGGGGCATCCCACCACTCCCACGTCGGAAAACCTCCATGGCCTTGAGATTCCGCTCCGTTCATGAAGGGGCGGTCATGCACAGAAACTGCAACCTGAGCCAACGTCTGATCCTCGCCGTGACTTCAGATGCTTGAGATATTGTTTCCGATCTGCAGGGGGTACCTACCGTGCCCTCGGCCTGAAGCCCAAGTCTATCTTGTGTTCTCAGACTTCTGTCCTCAATCTCCTGGCCCGGAAGTCCTCCATTTTGGCAATTCCGGACCCACAAGGCAGCACTCTGCCTGCCCTCTAGAAAAAATATCTTGCCTAATGAGGTGCCCAGGCACCTCAAATGAGGATAAACCTACAAGGAACTCGACTGTACCCAAATTATATAGTCTAACTTGGGCACTAGTGCACTGTCTGACACAACCTCAGCCAGAACCCCCTGACCAACACCCAGGCAGCTGACCGCACACTGAGCATATCAGACGCGCCATCGCTTTAGGTCGTCATCTCTTCCCAACTGCGATTTTTCAGGCTTCAGAACTTATACCTTATGTCTAATCACTGCTCACGATTGAAAATGGTGCAGAAATCAGAACACCTTCCCCATGGCAAGAGACCTTGTGATTGGCATGTTGTCCAAGGTCCAGTGTAGTTGAAACCAGTTTGGCCCATGAGGCCCCACCCATGCTCGCGGGCCACTATTGTCACAAACACACATTTGACCCTCAGCCTGAGCCCAGTCTCAAGTAAGGCCGTTCAGTGACTGGATGAAGAGACAGCTTATTGTGCCTGTCAAGACCCTAGGTCCCAATTTTTAACAATAGTTTGGGTTGTCCCTTCACTCTTCCCCAGGGCTCTGCTTTGGAATTCCTCTTTTGTTCGGACACCTGAGGTAATAAACCTGAAAGGAGACCTCCCATCCCACAGATTGACGAAAAAAATTGGGACCGCCCCAATCCACAGAAAGGAAGATTCGTCCATGGCCCATGATGCCTCCCCACATTCCACGGCCATCGTTGATATAAAATCCAGAGACAAAAGCCTGAGCAAGTGCCTCAGACTCGCTCTTTCTTCATATCCTGAAGAGTTCTGCTCATGGTGTGTAGATTGGGCCTGCCATACCTACGTCCCCAAACATAAGGTGAGTTTGTGTTTTCAGACTTCTGTCCTCAAAGTCCTGGGCCACACACCCTCCAGGCTGGGGCCCCTGGAGCCACACATTAGGACTGTGCCTACCCAATCAATAGGAATTCTGACCATATCATTGTCCAAAATCTTACAAATTTGGAGAACTCTCCAAAGTCCCCGAGGCAAAACCAATAGTTTAGGTCTCCTGGGACAAACAAGGTGGTCTGACACCAGGTGAGCATCTACATCCACTCATTCCATAGACGGATATCCCCAGAGAATAAGATTGAACCAGACAGGATCCTAGGCAATAGTCGGATCCATTGCTTTGGTTTACAGGCATGTCTCCTCAAGAGCCTGGATTCCAAGACCAGCATAAGGGTTTTTCTGAGGCACCCATCAGAACAAATCTCCTCTCCACAAGGAAACTTGTGCATGGGAGCCTTGTCAAAAGCTTAGGAGAATACTTCAGGGTCCCGGTGCCACCGCACCATTCCAAGGCCCTCATGGACACAAACACACTTTAGGCCCCATCCTCAGGAAAGTCCATTTCAACTCAGCCACCCCGTTAGCTCCCGCAGAGCCATCCGATCTCAACTGTATTGTTGCTAGGAGACAATTGGAATGCGAGGCGGGCTTCCCAGGCATCCATCCTCAAACGGTGCTCTGGAGGCATTCCATATGGGATGTCCTGGGGCTGCCTAACAGGTCTCGATTTTACTGCAGAAGGAATCGTTGAAGGGGGCATCACACAACTCCCAACGTGGGAAAAGCTCCATGGCCTTGAGATTCCGCTCCTTTCATGAAGGGGCAGTCATGCACAGAAACTAGAACCTGAGCCAACGTCTGATCCTCGCCGTGACTTCAGATGCTTGAGATATTTTTTCCGATCTGCAGGGGGTAACTACCGTGCCCTAGGCCTGAAGCCCAAGTCTAGCTTGTTTTGTCAGACTTCTGTCCTCAAACTCTTGGCCCAGAAGTCCTCCATTTTGGCAATTCCGGACCCACAATGCAGCACTCTGCCTGCCGTCTAGAAAAAATATCTTGCCTAATGAGGTGCCCAGGCACCTCAAATGAGGATAAACCTACAGGGCACTCGACTGTACCCAAACTATATAGTCTAACTTGGGCACTAGTGCACTGTCTGACACAACCTGAGCCAGAACCTCCTGACCAACACCCAGGCAACTGACCGCACACTGAGCATATCAGATGCGCCATCGCATTAGATCGTCATCTCTTCCCAAATGCGATTTTTCAGGCTTCAGAACCTAGACCTTATGTCCAATCACTGCTCAAGATTGAAAATGATGCAGAAATCAGAACACTTTCGCATGGCAAGAGACCTTGTGATTGGCATGTTGTCCAAGGTCCAGTGTAGTTGTAACCAGGGAGGCCCATGAGGCCCCGCCCATGCTCGAGGGCCACAATTGTCACAAACACACATTTGACCCTCAGCCTGAGCCCAATCCTCAAGTAATGCCTCTCAGTGGCTGGATGAAGAGACAGCTTATTGGGCCTGCCATGCCGCTAGGCCCCAATTTTTAACCATAGTTTGGGTTGTCCCTTCACTCTTCCCCAGGGCTCTGCTTTGGAATTCCACTTTTGTTCGGACACCTGAGGTAATAAACCTGAACGGAGACCTCCCAACCCACAGATAGACGAAAAATAATTTGGACCGGGCCAAATACACAGAGAGGAAGATTCGTGCATGGCCCATGAAACCTCCCCACATTCCACGGCCATCGTTGATGTAACCCCAAAAGTTTGGCAATTCCGGACCCACAATGCAGCACTCTGCCTGCCCTCTAGAAAAAAATGATTGCCTCAAGAGCTGGCCAGGCACCTTCAATGAGGATATACCTCCACAGCACTCGACTTTACCCAAATTATATAGTCTAACCTGGGCACTAATGCACTGTCGGACACAACCTGAGCCCGGACCTCCTGACTAGACCGCACACTGAGCACATAAGACCCGCCATGGCCTTAGGTCATCATCTCTTCCTTACCTCAGTTTTCAGGCCTCAGAACCGAGACATTATTTTCAATCACTGCCCAGAGGTGAGTGTGATGCAGAAATCAGAACACCTCCTTACCCATGGTAAGAAACCTTGTGGTTGGCACGTCGTCCAACGTTCAGTGTAGGAGAAACCAGCATTCACCCTGAGGCCCCGCCCATTCTTGAGTGCGACAAGGGCATAAACACGCATTGTGACCCTCAGCATGAGTCCTGTCCTCTAGTAAGTCCTCTCAGTGACTGGACCATTAGATGTCATAATGGGCTTGATATGTCCCTAAGCCCCAATTTTTAACCAGATTTCTGATTGTCCAGTCACCCCCCCCCCCAGGGCTCTACTCTGGAATCCCTCATTAGGTGAGACACCTGAGGTTAAAAAGAAAACAACATCAAAAAAAAAAAAACGGACTTCTTCCATCCCACAGAGTGACCCCAAACGCTTTGGAGTGGTCCAAACCACCAGGGAGTAAGACTCGTCCATTTCCAATAAAGTCACCCAGAAATTTCACGACCATGAGTGACACGATATCCAGAGACAAAAACTTGAGCAAGAGCCTCACACTCGCCCTTTTCTCAAATCCCGAAAAGTTCTCCTCATTGTCTGTAGTTTAAGTCCTGCCATACCTATGACCTGAAACATAAGCCAAGTTTGTTGTTTCAGACAACTCTCCAAACAGCCCTGGCCTACACAACCTACAGGCTCAGGCCACTGGAGCCAAACCTGAGGACTGTACTTGCCCTCTCCAAGGGAATTGTGTGTGCCCATTCCAATGGCCACATCCCTTCTAATAGGATAAATCTCCAAAGTCCCTGATCCATCTCAATAGTGGTGGCTTCCCAGGTAAAACAGGGGCAATCTGAGCCCATCTGAGCACCTACCTGTACTCAGACCAATAGACAGATGTCCCCAGAGGTAAAAAGGAAAGAACAGGCCCCTAGGCACTAATCATATCCATTGCTTTGGTTTCCAGGCATCTCTCCTCAGAGGCCTGGATTTCAAAACCAGCATATAGCTCTTTCTTGAGTCACCCATCAGAAAACATCTCATCTACCCTTGGGAAACTTGCACGTTGGAGCTGTGTCAAAGCCTCTGTTTAGAAGAACCCTTCAGGGCCCCAGTGCCCCCGCTTCATTTTAAGGTCTCCATAGACACAAAAGCACATTAGGACCCATCCAAAGGAGAGTCCATTTCAACTCAGCCTCCTCGGTTGCTCCCCCGATCCAGCAGATAACCTGTCTTGTTTCTAGGAGACAATAGGAATGTGAGGTGGGCTACCCAGCCATGCATCCTTAGAACCCTGCTCAGAATCATTGGCCTGGAGGGAAAAAAAAAGGACTCTAATGTCCTCAGAAGACACTTTGCAGTTTGGAGCTTCTCACAATTTCCATCGTGGGAAAACCCCCATGGCCTCGTGATGCCGCCCCTTCGTGAAGGGGCCATCAGGGACAGAAACACAAACTTCAGTGATCGTCTGATCCTCGCCCTGACTTCAGATGCACGAGATCTCGATTCACGTCTGTAGATTGTGCCGTCGCTGATACAAAATCCAGAGACAAAAACCTGAGCAAGCGCCTCAGACTCGCACTTTCTTCATATCCTGAAGAGTTCTTCTCAAGGTTTGTAGCTCAGGCCTGCCATACCTACGTCCCCAAACCTAAGCTGAGTTTGTGTTTTCAGACTTCTGTCCTCAAAGTCCTGGGCCACTCACCCTCCAGGCTGGGGCCCCTGGAGCCACACATTAGGACTGTGCCTAACAATCCATGGGAATTCTGCCCATTCCATTGTCTAAATCGTACAAATTAGGAGAAACCTCCAAAGTCCCTGAGGCCATCCCAATAGTGTAGGTCGCCCGGAACAAACAAGGGCTGTCTGACCACCAGCTGATAATCGACCTCCACTCATACCATAAATGGATGTCCCCAAGGAAATGATTGAACCAGACAGGACCGTAGGCCATAATAGGATCCATTGCCTTGTTTTACAGACATGTCTCCTCAAAAGCCTGATTCCAATACGAGCATAGGGGTTTTGCTGAGGCACCCAGCAGAACTCATCTCGTCTCCACAAGGAAACCTATGCATGGGAGCCATGTCCAAAGCATAGGAGAGTACTTCATGGTCCCGGTGCCACCGCCCATTCCAAGGCCCTCATGGACACAAAAACACATTACGACCGATCCTCAGGAAAGTTCATTTCAACTCAGCCACCCCCGATGCTCCCGCAGAGCCGTCAGATCTAAACTGTCTTGTTACTAGGAGACAATTGGAATGCGAGGTGGGCTTCCCAGGCATCCATCCTTGAACGGTGCTCTGGAGTCATTCCATATGGGATGTCCTGGAGCTGTCCAAAAGGTCTCAATTGTCCCGCAGAAGGAATCCTTGAAGGGGCCATCCCACAACTCCCAACGTGGGAAAACTTCAGTGGCCTCGAGATTCCGCTCCCTTCATGAGCGGCCGTCATGCACGGAAACTCCAACCTGAGCCAACGTCTGATCCTCGCCCTGACTTCAGACGCATGTGTATTGGTTCAGTTCTGCAGGGGGTACCTGCCGTGCCCTCGCCCTGAAACCCAAGTCTAGCTTGTCTTCTCAGACTTCCGTCCTCACACTCCTGGCCCCGAAGCCCTCATGTTTGGCAATTCTGGACACACAATGCAGCACTCTGCCTGCCCTCTGAAAAAAAATTATTGCCTCATGAGCTGCCCAGGCACCTTCAATGAGGATAAACCTCCACAGCACTCGACTTCACCCAAATTAATAGTCTAACCTGGGAACTAATGCACTGTCGGACACAACCTGAGCCCGGACCTCCTGACCAACACCAGGAAAGCAGACCGCACACTGTGCACATAAGACCGCCATGGCCTTAGGTCATCCTCTCTTCCCTACCTCAGTTTTCAGGCCTCAGAACCGAGACATTATCTCCAATCACTGCCCAGGGGTGAGTGTGATGCAGAAATCAGAACACCTCCTTACCCATGGTAAGAAACCTTGTGGTTGGCACGTCGTCCAACGTTCAGTGTAGGAGAAACCAGCATTCACCCTGAGGCCCCGCCCATTCTTGAGTGCAACAAGGGCATAAACACGCATTGTGACCCTCAGCATGAGTCCTGTCCTCTAGTAAGTCCTCTCAGTGACTGGACCATTAGATGTCATAATGGGCTTGATATGTCCCTAGGCCACAATTTTTAACCAGATTTCTGATTGTCCAGTTACCCAACACCCCCAGGGCTCTACTCTGGAATCCCTCATTTGGGGGGACACCTGAGGTTAAAAAGAAAACAACATCAAAAAAAAAAACAACGGACTTCTTCCATCCCACAGAGTGACCCCAAACGCTTTGGACTGGTCCAAACCACCAGGGAGTAAGACTCGTCCATTTCCCATGAAGTCACCCAGAAATTTCACAACCATGAGTGACACGATATCCAGAGACAAAAACTTGAGCAAGAGCCTCACACTCGCCCTTTTCTCAAATCCCGAAAAGTTCTCCTCATGGTCTGTAGATAAGTCCTGCCATACCTATGACCTGAAACATAAGCCAAGTTTGTATTTTCAGACAACTGTCCAAACAGCCCTGGACTTCACAACCTACAGCTTAGGCCCTTGGAGCCACACCTGAAAAATATACTTGCCCTCTCCAAGGGAATTCTGTGTGCCCATTCCAATGGCAACATCCCTTCTAATAGGATAAACCTCCAAAGTCCCTGATCCATCTCATTATTGGTGGCTTCCCAGGTAAAACAGGGGCAATCTGAGCCCATCTGAGCTCCTACCTGTACTCAGACCCATAGACAGATGTCCCCAGAGGTAAAAAGGAAAGAACAGGCCCCTAGGCACTAATCATATCCATTGCTTTGGTTTCCAGGCATCTCTCCTCAGAGGCCTGGATTTCAAAACCAGCATATGGCTGTTTCTTGACTCACCCATCAGAAAACATCTCATCTACACATGGGAAACTTGTACGTTGAAGCTGTGTCGAAGCCTCTGTTTAGGAGAACCCTTCAGGGCCCCAGTGCCACCGCTTCATTCCAAGGTCTCCATCGACACAAAAGCACATTAGGACCCATCCATAGGAGAGTCCATTTCAACTCAGACTCCTCGGTTTCTCCCCCAGATCCAGCAGATCTAACCTGTCTTGTTTCTAGGAGACAATTGGAATGTGAGGTGGGCTACCCAGCCATGCATCCTTAGAACCCTGCTCAGAATCATTGGCCTGGAGCCAAACAACAGGTCTCAATTGTCCTGCAGAAGACACTTTGCAGTTTGGAGCTTCTCACAAATCCCATCGTGGGAAAACACCCATGGCCTCGTGATGCCGCCCCTTTGTGAAGGGGCCATCAGGGACAGAAACACCAACTTGAGCGATCGTCTGATCCTCGCCCTGGTTTCAGATGCACGAGATCTCGATTCATGTCTGTAGATTGTTCCATCGCTGATATATAATCCAAAGACAAAAACCTGAGCAAGCGCCTCAGACTCGCACTTTCTTCATATCCTGAAGAGTTCTTCTCATGGTTTGTAGATCGGGCCTGCCATACCTATGTCCCCATACCTAAGCTGAGTTTGTGTTTTCAGACTTCTGTCCTCAAAGTCCAGGGCCACACACCCTCCAGGCTGCGGCCCCTGGAGCCACACATTAGGACTGTGCCTACCATCCATGGGAAATCTGCCCATTCCATTGTCCAATATCGTACAAATTAGGAGAAACCTCCAAAGTCCCTGAGGCCATCCCAATGGTGTAGGTCGCCCGGAACAAACAAGGACTGTCTGACACCACCTCATAATCTACTTCCACTCATACCATTAATGGATGTCCCCAAGGAGAAGATTGAACCAGACAGGACCCTAGACCATAATAGGATCCATTGCCTTGTTTTACAGGCATGTCTCCTCAAAAGCCTGATTCCAATACGAGCATAGGGGTTTTGCTGAGGCACCCAGCAGAACTCATCTCGTCTCCACAAGGAAACCTATGCATGGGAGCCATGTCCAAAGCATAGGAGAGTAGTTCAGGGTCCCAGTGCCACCGCCCCATTCCAAGGCCCTCATGGACACAAAAACACATTAGGACCCATCATCAGGAAAGTCCATATCAACTCAGCCACCCCGGTTGCTCCCGCAGAGGGATCAGATCTAAACTATCTTGTTGCTAGGAGACAATTGGAATGCGAGGCGGGCTTCCCAGGCATCCATCCTCGAACTGTGCTCTGGAGTCATTCCATATGGGATGTCCTGGAGCTGTCCAACAGGTCTCAATTGTCGCGCAGAAGGAATCCTAGAAGGGGGCATCCCACAACTCCCAACGTGGGAAAAACTCAATGGCCTCGAGATCCGCTCCCTTCATGAAGCGGCCTTCATGCACGGAAACTCCAACCTGAGCCAACGTCTGATCCTCGCCCTGACTTCAGATGCATGCGTATTGTTTCAGATCTGCAGGGGGTACCTGCCGTGCCCTCGCCCTGAAACCCAAGTCTAGCTTGTCTTCTCAGACTTCCGTCCTCACACTCCTGGCACGGAAGCCCTCAATTTTGGCAATTCCGGACCGACAATGCAGCACTCTGCCTGCCCTCTTGAAAAAAATTATTGCCTCAAGAGCTGCCCAGGCACCTTCAATGAGGATAAACCTCCACAGCACTCGACTTCACCCAAATTATATAGTCTAACCTGGGCACTAATGCACTGTCGGACACTACCTGAACCCGGACTTCCTGACCAACACCCGGAAAACAGACCGCACACTGAGCACATAAGACCCGCCATGGCCTTAGGTCATCATCTCTTCCCTACCTCCGTTTTCAGGCCTCAGAACCGAGGCCTGCCCAGGGGTGAGTGTGATGCAGAAATCAGAACACCTCCTTACCCATTGTAGGAAACCTTGTGGCACTTCGTCCAACGTTCAGTGTGTAGGAGAGACCAGCATTCACCCTGAGGCCCCGCTCATTCTTGAGTGCGACTAGGGCATAAACACGCATTGTGACCCTCAGCATGAGTCCTGTCCTCTAGTAAGTCTTCTCAGTGACTGGACCATTAGAAGTCATAATGGGCTTGATATGTCCCTAGGCCCCAATTTTTAACCAGATTTCTGATTGTCCAGTCACCCCCCCCCAGGGCTCTACTCTGGAATCCCTCATTTGGTGAGACACCTGAGGTTAAAGAGAAAACAACATCAAAAAAAAAAAAACGGACATATTCCATCCCACAGAGTGACCCCAAACGCTTTGGACTGGGCCAAACCACCAGGGAGTAAGACTCGTCCATTTGCCATGAAGTCACCCAGAAATTCCACGACCATGAGTGACACGATATCCAGAGACAAAAACTTGAGCAAGAGCCTCACATTCGCGATTCTCTCAAATCCCGAAAAGTTCTCCTCATGGTCTGTAGATAAGTCCTGCCATACCTATGACCTGAAACATAAGCCAAGTTTGTGTTTTCAGACAACTGTCCAAACAGCCCTGGCCTACACAACCTACAGTCTCAGGCCCCTGGAGCCAAACCTGAGGACTGTACTTGCCCACTCCAAGGGAATTGTGTGTGCCCATTCCAATGGCCACATCCCTTCTAATAGGATAAACCTCCAAAGTCCCTGATCCATCTCATTAGTGGTGGCTTCCCAGGTAAAACAGGGGGCAATCTGAGCCCATCTGAGTACCTACCTGCACTCAGACCCATAGACAGATGTCCCCAGAGGTAAAAAGGAAAGAACAGGCCCCTAGACACTAATCATATCCATTGCTTTGGTTTCCAGGCATCTCTCCTCAGAGGCCTGGATTTCAAAACCAGCATATGGCTGTTTCTTGACTCACCCATCAGAAAACATCTCATCTACATTGGGAAACTTGCACGTTGGAGCTGTGTCAAAGCCTCTGTTTAGGAGAACCCTTCAGGGCCCCAGTGCCCCCGCTTCATTCCAAGGTCTCCATCGACACAAAAGCACATTAGGACCCATCCAAAGGAGAGTCCATTTCAACTCAGCCTCCTCGGTTGCTCCCCCAGATCCAGCAGATCTAACGTGTCTTGTTTCTAGGAGACAATTGGAATGTGAGGTGGGCTACCCAGCCATGCATCCTTAGAACCCTGCTCAAATCATTGGCCTGGAGCCAAACAACAGGTCTCAATTGTCCTTCAGAAGACACTTTGCAGTTTGGAGTTTCTCACAAATTTCATCGTGGGAAAACCCCCATGGCCTCGTGATGCCGCCCTTCGTGAAGGGGCCATCAGGGACAGAAACACCAACTTGAGCGATCGTCTGATCCTCGCCCTGACTTTAGATGCACAAGATCTCGATTCAGTTTTGTAGATTGTGCCATCGCTGATACAAAATCCAGAGACAAAACCTGCGCAAGTGCCTCAGACTCGCACTTTCTTCATATCCTGAAGAGTTTTTCTCATGGTTTGTAGATCGAGCCTGCCATACCTACGTCCATACCTAAGCTGAGTTTGTGTTTTCCGACTTCTGTCCTCAAAGTCCAGGGCCACAAACCCTCCAGACTGAGGCCCCTGGAGCCACACATTAGGACTGTGCCTACCAATCCATGGGAATTCTGCCCATTCCATTGTCCAAAATCGTACAAAATAGGAGAAACCTCCAAAGTCCCTGAGGCCATCCCAATAGTGTAGGTCGCCTTGAACAAACAAGGGCTGTCTGACACCAACTGATAATCTACCTCCACTCATATCATAAATGGATGTCCCCAAGGAGAAGATTGAACCAGACAGGACCCTAGGACATAATAGGATCCATTGCCTTGGTTTACAGGCATGTCTCCTCAAAAGCCTGATTCCAATACGATCATCGGGGTTTTGCTGAGGCACCCAGCAGAACTCATCTCGTCTCCTCAAGGAAACCTGTGCATGGGAGCCATGTCCAAAGCATAGGAGAGTACTTCAGGGTCCCGGTCCCACCGCCCCATTCCAAGGCCCTCATGGACACAAAAACTCATTAGGACCCATCCTCAGGAAAGTCCATTTCAACTCAGCCACCCCGGTTGCTCCCGCAGAGCCATCAGATCTAAACTGTCTTGTTGCTAGGAGACAATTGGAATGCGATGCGGGCTTCCCAGGCATCCAACTCGAACGGTGCTCTGGAGTCATTCCATATGGGATGTCCTGGAGCTGTCCAACATGTCTCAATTGTCGCGCAGAAGGAATCCTTGAAGGGGGCATCCCACAACTCCCAACGTGGGAAAAACTCAATGGCCTCGAGATTCCGCTCCCTTCATGAAGCGGCCGTCATGCACGGAAACTCCAACCTGAGCCAACGTCTGATCCTCGCCCTGAATTCAGATGCATGAATATTGGTTCAGATCTGCAGGGGGTACCTGCCGTGTCCTCGCCCTGAAACCCAAGTCTAGCTTGTCTTCTCAGACGTCGGTCCTCACATTCCTGGCCCTGAAGCCTTCAAGTTTGGCAATTCCGGACCCACAGTGCAGCAATCTGCCTGCCCTCTAGAAAAAAATTATTGCCTCATGAGCTGCCCAGGCATCTTCAATGAGGATAAACCTCCACAGCACTCTACTTCACCCAAATTATATAGTCTAACCTGAGCACTAATGCACTGTCGGACAAAACCTGAGCCCGGACCTCCTGATCAACACCCGGAAAGCTGACCGCACACTGAGCACATAAGACCCACCATTGCCTTAGGTCATCATCTCTTCGCTATCTCAGTTTTCAGGCCTCAGAACCGAGACATTATCTCCAATCACTGCCCAGGGGTGAGTGTGATGCAGAAATCAGAACACCTCCTTACACATGGTAAGAAACCTTGTGGTTGGCACGTCGTGCAACGTACAGTGTAGGAGAAACCAGCATTCACCCTGAGGCCCCGCCCATTCTTGAGTGTGACAAGGGTATAAACACTCATTTTGACCCTCAGCATGGGTCCTTTCTTCTAGTAAGTCCTCTCAGTGACTGGACCATTAGTTGTCATAATGGGTTTGGTATGACACTAGGCCCCAATTTTTAACCAGATTTCTGATTGTCCAGTCACCCCCGCCTAGGGCTTTACTCTGGAATCCCTCATTTGGTGGGACACCTGAGGTTAAAAACAAAACAACATAAAAAAAAAAAAAACGGACTTCTTCCATTCCACAGAGTGACCCCAAACGCTTTGGACTG
Organism: Mustela nivalis; assembly: GCF_964662115.1. Taxonomy (NCBI): domain Eukaryota; kingdom Metazoa; phylum Chordata; class Mammalia; order Carnivora; family Mustelidae; genus Mustela; species Mustela nivalis. Next base: position 509,578 of record NW_028136272.1, on the reverse strand, counting down.
GGCCAAACCACCAGGGAGTAAGACTCGTCCATTTCCCATGATGTCACCCAGAAATTTCACGACCATGAGTGACATGATATCCAGAGACAAAATCTTGAGCAAGAGCCTCACACTCGCCCTTTTCTCAAATCCCAAAAAGTTCTCCTCATGGTCTGTAGATAAGTCCTGCCATACCTATGACCTGAAACATAAGCCAAGTTTGTGTTTTCAGACAACTGTCCAAACAGCCCTGGCCTACTCAACCTACAGGCTCAGGCCCCTGGAGCCAAACCTGAGGACTGTACTTGCCCTCTCCAAGGGAATTGTGTGTGCCCATTCCAATGGCCACATCCCTTCTAATAGGATAAACATCCAAAGTCCCTGATCCATCTCATTATTGGTGGCTTCCCAGGTAAAACAGGGGCAATCTGATCCCTTCTGAGCACCTACCTGTACTCAGACCCATAGACAGATGTCCCCAGAGGTAAAAAGGAAAGAACAGGCCCCTAGGCACTAATCATATCCATTGCTTTGGTTTCCAGGCATCTCTCCTCAGAGGCCTGGATTTCAAAACCAGCATATGGCTGTTTCTTGACTCACCCATCAGAAAATATCTCATCTAAACATGGGAAACTTGCACGTTGGAGCTGTGTCAAAGCCTCTGTTTAGGAGAACCCTTCAGGTCCCCAGAGCCACGGCTTCATTCCAAGGTCTCCATAGAAACAAAAGCACATTAGGACCCATCCATAGGGGAGTCCATTTCAACTCACCCTCCTCGGTTGCTCCCCCAGATCCAGCAGATCTAACCTATCTTGTTTCTAGGAGACAATTGGAATGTGAGGTGGGCTACCCAGCCATTCATCCTTAGAACCCTGCTCAGAATCATTGGCCTGGAGCCAAACAACAGGTCTCAATTGTCCTGCAGAAGACACTTTGCAGTTTGGAGCTTCTCACAAATCCCATCGTGGGAAAATCCCCATGACCTCGTGATGCCGCCCCTTCGTGAAGGGCCCATCAGGGACAGAAACACCAACTTGAGCGATCATCTGATCCTCGCCCTGACTTCAGATGCACCTGATCTCGATTCAGGTCTGTAGATTGTGCCATCGCTGATACAAAATCCAGAGACACAAACCTGAGCAAACACCTCAGACTCGCACTTTCTTCATATCCTGAAGAGTTCTTCTCATGGTTTGTAGATCGGGCCTGCCATACCTATGTCCCCAAAACTAGGATGAGTTTGTGTTTTCAGACTTCTGTCCTCAAAGTCCTGGGCCACACATCCTCTAGTCTGGGGCCCCTGGAGCCACACATTAGGACTGTGCCTACCAATCCATGGGAATTCTGCCCATTCCATTGTCCAAAATCAAACAAATTAGGAGAAACCTCCAAAGACCCTGAGGCCATCCCAATAGCGTAGGTCGCCCGGAACTAACAAGGGCTGTCTGACACCAGCTGATAATCTACCTCCACTCATACCATAAATGGATGTCCCCAGAGGAGAAGAATGAACCAGACAGGACACCTGGCTATAATAGGATCCATTGCCTTGTTTTACAGGCATGTCTCCTCAAAAGCCTGATTCCAATACGAGCATAAGGGTTTTGCTGAGGCACCCAGCAGAACTCATCTCGTCTCCACAAGGAAACCTATGCATGGGAGCCATGTCCAAAGCATAGGAGAGTACTTCAGGGTCCCGGTGCCACCGCCCCATTCCAGGGCCATCATGGACACAAAAACACATTAGGACCCATCCTCAGGAAAGTCCATTTCAACTCAGCCACCCCGGTTGCTCCGCAGAGCCATCAGATCTAAATTCTCTTGTTGCTAGGAGACAATTGGAATGCGAGGCGGGCTTCCCAGGCATCCGCCTCGAACGGTGCTCTGGAGTCATTCCATATGGGATGTCCTGGAGCTGTCCAACAGGCCTCAATTGTCCCGCAGAAGGTATCCTTGAAGGTGGCATCCCACAACTCCCAACGTGGGAAAATCTCAATGGCCTCGAGATTCCGCTCCCTTCATGAAGCGGCCATCATGCACAGAAACTCCAACCTGAGCCAACGTCTGATCCTCGCCCTGACTTCAGATGCATGAGTATTGGTTCAGATCTGCAGGGGGTACCTGCCGTGCCCTAGCCCTGAAACCAAGTCTAGCTAGTCTTCTCAGACTGCCATCCTCACACTCCTGGCCCCGAAGCCCTCAAGTTTAGCAATTCCGGACCCACAATGCAGCACTCTGCCTGCCCTCTAGAAAAAAATTATTGCCTCATGAGCTGCCCAGGCACCTTCAATGAGGATAAACCTCCACAGCACTCGACTTCACCCAAATTATATAGTCTAACCTGGGACCTAATGCACTGTCGGACACAACCTGAGCCCGGACTTCCCGACAAACTCCCAGAAAGCAGACCGCAAACTGAGCACATAAGACCCGCCAAGGCCGTAGGTCATCATCTCTTCCCTACCTCAGTTTTCAGGCCTCAGAAACGAGATATTATCTCCAATCACTGCCAGGGGTGAGTGTGATGCAGAAATCAGAACACCTCCTTACCCATGGTAAGAAACCTTGTGTTTGGCACGTCGTCCAACGTTCAGTGTAGAAGAAACCAGCATTCACCCTGAGGCCCCGCCCATTCTTGAGTGCGACAAGGGCATAAACACGCATTGTGACCCTCAGCATGAGTCCTGTCCTCTAGTAAGTCCTCTCAGTGACTGGACCATTAGATGTCATAATGGGCTTGATATGTCCCTAGGTCCCAATTTTTAACCAGATTTCTGATTGTCCAGTCAACCCCCCCCCAGGGCTCTACTCTGGAATCCCTCATTTGGTGGGACACCTGAGGTTAAAAACAAAACAACATCAAAAAAAAAAATAAACGGACTTCATCTATCCCACAGAGTGACCCCAAACGCTTTGGACTGGGCCAAACCACCAGGGAGTAAGACTCGTCCATTTCCCATGAAGTCACCCAAAAATTTCACGACCATGAGTGACAAGATATCCAGAGACAAAAACTTGAGCAAGAGCCTCACACTCGCCCTTTTCTCAAATCCCGAAATGTTCTCCTCATGGTCTGTATATAAGTCCTGCCATACCTATGACCTGAAACATAAGCCAAGTTTGTGTTTTCAGACAACTGTCCAAACAGTCCTGGCCTACACAACCTACAGTCTTAGGCCCCTGGAGCCAAACCTGAGGACTGTACTTGCCCTCTCCAATGGAAATATGTGTGCCCATTCCAATGGCCACATTCCTTCTAATAGGATAAACCTCCAAAGTCCCTGATCCATTTCATTAGTGGTGGCTTCCCAGGTAAAACAGGGGCAATCTGAGCCCATCTGAGCACCTACCTGTACTCAGACCCATAGACAGATGTCCCCAGAGGTAAAAAGCAAAGAACAGACCCCTAGTCACTAATCATATCCATTGCTTTGGTTTCCAGGCATCTCTCCTCAGAGGCCTGGATTTCAAAACCAGCAATGGCTGTTTCTTGACTCACCCATCAGAAAACATCTCATCTACACATGGGAAACTTGCACGTTGGAGCTGTTTTCAAAGGCTCTGTTTAGGAGAACCCTTCAGGGCCCCAGTGCCACCGCTCTTTCCAAGGTTCCATAGACACAAAAGCACATTAGGACCCATCCACAGGAGAGTCCATTTCAACTCAGCCTCCTCGGTTTCTCCCCTAGATCCAGCAGAACTAACCTGTCTTGATGCTAGGAGACAATTGGAATGCTAGGTGGGCTACCCAGCCATCCATCCTTAGAACCCTGCTCAGAATCATTGGCTTGGAGCCAACAACAGGTCTCAATTGTCCTGCAGAAGACACTTTGCAGTTTGGAGCTTCTCACAATTCCCATTGTGGGAAAACCGCCATGGCCTCGTGATGCCTCCCTTTATGAAGGGGCTATCAGGGTCAGAAACTCCAACCTGAGCGATCGTCTGATCCTCGCCCTGACTTCAGATGCACGAGATCTCTATTCAGTTCTGTAGATTGTGCCTGCCATGTCCTCACCCAGAAACCGAAGCCTAGCTAGTGTTCTCAGACTTCTGTCCTCAGACTACTGACCCAGAAGCCCTCCATTTTGGCAATCCAGAACTACAAAGCAGCACTCTGCCTGCCCTCCAGAAGAAAAACATTGCCCTCTGGGGCTACCAAGTAACCCCAAGTGAGGATCAGCCTGCGCCTACCTTGGCTGTACCCCAAATACATAGGCTGACCAGGGCCTTAATGCCCTTTCTGACACTGCCTGAGCCTAGACCTCCTGGCCGCACCAAGACAGCTGGCCGCACATTGAGCACAACGAGCCGCCAAGGCCTTAGGACGTCATCTCTTTCCACCTCGGTTTTCAGGCTTCAGAACCTAGACCTTATCTCTATTCACTGCCCAGGCCTGAACCTAATGCAGAAATCAGAATTCCTTCCCCAGGGCAAGAAACCTTGTGGTTGGCATGTTGTCCAATGTTAAGTGTAGTTGAAACCAGTGTGGCCCATGAGGCCCCGCTCATGCTTGCTTTCCAAGCCCCCATACACACAATCCTCACCAGTGTTTGAGTTTTCCAGTCGCCCAGCCCGTACCTGGGGCTCTGCTCTGGAATCCCTTTCTTGGAGAGACACATGAGTCAGAAAACACGACTCCACCCTTACCAGAAAATGACCCCAAACTCTTGGGAGCTGGGACAAATCCCCAGAGAGGGATAGTCGTCCATAGTCCCTGAGGCCACCTTTCCAATCCACGGCTATCCCGGACACAACATCCAGAGACAAAAGCATGAAGGAACGCCTCCCATTCGCCCTTGTTTCAGTGGCCCAGGAGCTCCCTCTCGGGCTGTACATCCAGCCTGCCATACGCTAGGCGCCACTCAGGAGCTGAGTTTGTGTTTTCAGACTTTTGTGCCCACAGCCTGGACCCACAAAACCTCCAGGCTAGGGCCTCTGGAGACACAGCGAAAGATTGTGCCTGCCCTCTCCAAGGAAATTGTGCCCAATCCATTGACCACAACCCTACAGGTTAGGGAAAAGCTCCAAGGCCCCTGAGGCCATCAATAGTGTAGGCCACCCTGGACTAAGAAGGGCTCTCTGACACCAGCGGAGAATCTATCTCCACTTAGACTCTCAGACAGTGTCCCCAGAGACAGAAGGTTGAAATGGACAGGCCCCCAGGCCCTAATCTGAACTTTAGCTTTGGTTTCCATGTGTCCGTCCTCAGAGGACTGTTTTCGTAGACCAGCACACGGAGCTTTTCTGAGGCACCAAACCAAACCTCTCTCGTCTTCTCATGGGAAGCTTACTTACTGGGGATGTATCAAACCCTTCAGGTAGGAGAGTTCCGCAGGGCCACAGAACAACCAGCACATTCCAAGGTCTCCATGGACTCAAACGCACATTATGACGCATCCTCAGGAGAGGCCATTTCAACTCAGCCCCCTGGGTAGCGTGCCCCAGAAGCAGCAGATCAAACATATCTTGTGGCTAATGGCCAATGGGAATGCGAGGCATGCTGTACAGGGATCCATCCTTCGAACCCTGCTCTACAGTCCTTCCGTATCCTATGTCCTGGAGCCATGCAACAGGACTCGAATGTCCCGCAGAAGGAAACCTTGTGGTTGGGGTACCTCCAAACTCAGCGTGGGAAAACTTTCTTGGCCTCATGAGGGCCCCGCTTCATGAAGGTGCCATCATGGCCAAAAACTCCAGCCTCAGCCAACGTCTGATCCTCAGCCTGACTTCAGATGCAGGAGATTTTGATTCAGCCTCTGCAGAGTGGGCCTGCTCTGCCCTTGGCTCCATTCCTCACCCTAGCTTGTGTTTTCAGACTTCTGTCCTCACATTCTGGGCCCACAAACCCACCCTCCTGGAAATTCTGGGGCCACAATGAAGCACTCTGCCTGCCTTCCAGGAGAAAAACATTGTCTATGGTGCTGCCCAGAACCCCAAATGAGGACCAAACAGCTTGGCCATCGGCAACACCCCAATTGCATAGGCTACCTTAAACACTGATACTCTGTCGCAAATTGCCTGAGCCCAGACCTTCCAACAGACACCGACACAGCTGGCTGCACACCCAGCACATTGGACCAACCACTGCCTTAGGCCACCATCCATTCCCAACCTGGGTTTTCAGTCATCGGAACCTGGACTTTATCTCCAATTCCTGCACACGGGGGAACCTGATGCACAAGTCAGAACCCCTCCTTCCCCATGGCAAGAAACCTTGCTGCTGGCAGTGAGTCAAACATTCCGTGTAGGAGAAATCGGCATGACCCATGAGGCCACGCCCATGCGTGAGGGCCGCCTTGGGCACAAACACACATGGTGACCCTCAGCATGAGTACCTTATTCAAGTAACGCCTCTCAGTGACTGGACCAAGAGCCCGCATATGTGGCTTGCCATGCCCATAGGCACCCAGGACTAACTAGATGGTGTGTATTCCAGTTGAGGGAAGCCACTGCTGTGCTCTAGAGTTCCTCTCCTGGGGGGTCCCCTGTGGCAGAATACAGTACTCTTTCCTTCCCACAGAATGAACCCAAACACTTGGGAGCTTGGACAATCCCCCGAGAGGAAGGCTCTTCCTCGGCCCCTGAAGCAACCCCTACCCTGAACGGCCACTGTGAACGCAACACCCAGAGACAAATCCTGAGCGACTGCATCCCACTTGCCCTCCTTTGATATCCAGAGGATCTCCCCTCACGGACTGGAGATCAGGCCTGCCATTACCTTGGCCCCTAGCTGAGCCAAGTTTGCTTTTTCAGACATCTGTCCCCACAGCCCTGGCAAACACAGCCTCTAGGCTGGGTCCTCTGGAGCCATACCATATGACCGTGCCTGCTCTCTCCTGGAAAACTGTGTCCATTCCTTTGGCCACACACCTCCAGAATATGAGAAACCTCAAGGACATCCCACTACTGGGAGCCTCCCTGGACACACAGGGGCATTCGGACACAAGCTGAGCAGCTACCTCCACGAAAGCATGCACACAGATGTCAACAGAGATAGAAGGTTGAGCCGGCCAGGCCCTTAGGCCCTAATCTCAACTCTTGCTTTGGTGTCCAGGTGTCACTCCTCAGAGGCTTTGGTTCGAAGAACAGGATATGGGGCTTTCCTGAGGCACTGAACAGAACTCCTCTCGACTCCACATGGGAAGCTTCCTTGTTGGAGCCGTGTCAAACACCTCAGGTTGGAGAATCCTGCAGAGTCCCTGAGCCACCTCCACATTCCAAGGTCTCCCAGGCCACCAACCCACAGTAGGACTCATCTTCAGGAGAGTCCATTTCAACTCTCCCCTCTGGGTAGCTCACCCAGGAGGCCACAGATTGAGCCGGCCTTGTCCTGACTAAAGAGTGGGAATATGAGGTGGCGTTCCCAGGCATCCATGCTTAGACACCTGCTCTCGAGTCTTTCCATATGGGGCCTCCTGGAACCATCCAATAGGACTCGACATTCGTGCAGAAGGAAACCTTGAGGTTTGGAGTAGTTCACAAATCCCATCGTAGGCAAACCTCCGTGGCCTCATGACGCCCCCACACCCTTCAGGAAGAGGCCATGCTGGACATAATCTCTAGCCTTAGGCTCGTCTCATAGTTGACATGACCTCAGAGCAGGAGATCTCGATTCAGCCTCTGCAGAGTGGGCCTGCCATGCCTTCGATCCCAAACCTCACGCTAGCTTGTTTTTTCAGACTTCCTTCCTCACACTCCTGGCAAACAAGCCCTCCGGACTAGGAACTCCAGAACCACAACCAGGCCCAGTGTCTACCCAACGGAAGAAAAACGTTTCCTTGTGGGGCTATCCAGAAAACCCAGATGAGGATCAACCTGCTCGGGCCTCAACGGTACCCGAACTGGATAGGCTGCACTGGGCACTCATGCTCTGTCTGACACAGCCTGAAGCCAGACGTCCAGACAGACAAGGAGACAGCTGGCCGCACACCCCGCACTCGGACACGCCATGGTCATATGCCGTCAACTCTTCCTAACCTTGGTTTTCAGATATCTGAACCTAGACATTATATCAATTCTCCACACAGCTGGGTATCGCAAGCACAACACAGAACTCCTCCTTCCCCGTGGCTGTAAAGCTTGCTCTTGGCATGGAGTCACACCTTCAGGGTGGGAGAAACCTTCATGGCCCCTGATGCCACGCCCAAACGTGAGTGCTGCTTGGGCACAAATTCAAACAGTGACCCTCAGCATGAGCCCCATGTCAAAGAAAGGCCTGTCAGGGCCTGGACCAAGAGCCCGCATATTGACTTGCCAAGCACCTATGCACCCAATCCTCACCAGTGATTGATTTTACCAGTCGCCCAGCCCATACCTGGGTCTCTGGTCTGGAATCCCTTTCTTGGAGAGACACATGAGCCAGAAAACACGACTCCACCCTTTCAACAAAATGACCCCAAACTCTTGGGACCTGGGACAAATCCCCAGAGAGAGATACTCGTCCACAGTCCCTGAGGCCACCCCTCCTATCCACGGCTATCCCGGACACAACATCCAGAGACAAAAGCCTGAAGGAACGCCTCCCACTCGCCCTTGTTTCAGAGGCCCAGGAGCTCCCTCTCGGGCTGTACATCCGGCCTGCCATACCCTAGGCGCCACTCATGAGCTGAGTTTGTATTTTCAGACTTCTGTGTCCACAGCCTGGACCCACACAACCTACAGGCTAGGACTTCTGGTGCCACAGCGAAAGATTGTGCCTGCCCTCTCCAAGGAAAGTGTACCCAATCCATTGACCACAACCCCACAGGTTAGGGAAAAGCCCCAAGGCCCCTGAGGCCATCAATAGTGTAGGCCACCCTGGACTAAGAGGGGCTCTCTGACACGAGCGGTGCAACTATCTCCACTTAGACTCTCAGACATTGTCCCCAGAGACAGAAGTTTGAAATGGACAGGCCCCCAGGCCCTAATATGAACCTTAGCTTTGGTTTCCATGTGTCCGTCCTCAGAGGACTGTTTTCGTAGACCAGCACTAGGGGCTTTTCTGAGGCACCAAACTAAACCTCTTTTGTCTCCACATGGGGAGCTTTCTTACTGGGGATGTATCAAACCCTTCAGGTAGGAGAGTTCCGCAGGGCCACTGAACAACCAGCACATTACAAGGTCTTCATGGACCCAAACGCACATTATGACCCATCCTCGGGAGAGGCCATTTCAACTCAGCCCACTGGGTAGCGTGCCCCAGAGGCAGGAGATCAAACATAAATTGTCGCTCATGGTCAATGGGAAACCGAGGCATGCTGTACAGGGATCCATCCTTCGAACCCTGCTCTACAGTCCTTCCGTAGGGTATGTCCTGGAGCCATGCAACAGGACACGAATATCCCGCAGAAGAAACCTTGTGGTCTGGGGCAACCTCCAAACTCAGCGTGGGAAAACTTCCTTGGCCTCATGAGGCCCCCGCTTCATGAAGGTGCCATCATGGACACATACTCCAGCCTCAGCCAACGTCTGATCCTCAGCCTGACTTCAGATGCAGGAGATTTCGATTCAGCCTCCGCAGAGTGGGCCTGCTCTGCCCTTGGATCCAATCCTCACCCTAGCTGGTGTTTTCAGACTTCCGTCCTCACACTCCTGGCCCACACACCCTCCCTACTGGGAATTCTGGGGCCACAATGAAGCACTCTGCCTGCCTCCCAGGAGAAAAACATTGTCTATGGTGCTGCCCAGAGATCCCAAATGAGGATCAAACTGCTTGGCCCTTGGCAACACCCCAATTGCATAGGCTACCTTAAACACTGATGCTCTGTCGCAAATTGCCTGAGCCCAGACCTTCCAACAGACACCAACACAGCTGGCTGCACACCCAGCACATTGGACCAGCCACTGCCTTAGGCCACCATCCATTCCCAACCTGGGTTTTCAGTCATCGGAACCTGGACCTTATCTCCAATTCCTGCACACGGGGGAACCTGATGCACAAGTCAGAACCCCTCCTTCCCCATGGCAAGAAACCTTGCTGCTGGCAGTGAGTCAAACATTCAGTGTAGGAGAAAACGGCATGACCCATGAGGCCACGCCCATGCGTGAGGGCCGCCTTGGGCACAAACACACATGGTGACCCTCAGCATGAGTACCTTATTCAAGTAACGCCTCTCAGTGACTGGACCAAGAGCCCGCATATGTGGCTTGCCATGCCCATAGGCACCCAGGACTAACTAGATGGTGTGTATTCCAGTTGAGGGAGGCCCCTGCTGTGCTCTAGAGTCCCTCTCCTGGGGGGTCCCCTGTGGCAGAAAACAGTACTCTTCCCTTCCTACAGATTGAACCGAAACACTTGGGAGCTTGGACAATCCCCCGAGAGGAAGGCTCTTCCTCGGCCCCTGAAGCAACCCCTACACAGAACGGCCACTGTGAACGCAGCACCCAGAGACAAAAGCCTGAGCGACTGCCTCCCACTTGCCCTCCTTTGATATCCAGAGGATCTCCCCTCACGGACTGGAGACCAGGCCTGCCATTACCTTGGCCTCTAGCTGAGCCAAGTTTGCTTTTTCAGACTTCTGTCCCCACAGGCCGGGCAAACACAGCCACTAGGCTGGGTCCTCTGGAGCCATACCACAGGACCGTGCCTTCTCTCTACTGGGAAACTGTGTCCATTCCTTTGGCCACACACCTCCAGAATATGAGAAATCTCAAGGCCCCCGAGGACATCCCACTACTGGGAGCCTCTCTGGACACACAGGGGCATTCGGACACAAGCTGAGCAGCTACCTCCACCAAGGCATGCACACAGATGTCAACAGAGATAGAAGGTTGAGCCGGCCAGGCCCTTAGGCCCTAATCTCAACTCTTGCTTTGGTGTCCAGGTGTCACTCCTCAGAGGCTTTGGTTCGAAGAACAGTATATGGGGCTTTCCTGAGGCACTGAACAGAACTCCTCTCGACTCCACATGGGAAGCTTCCTTGTTGGAGCCGTGTCAAACACGTCAGGTTGGAGAATCCTGCAGAGTCCCTGAGCCACCTCCACATTCCAAGGTCTCCCAGGCCACCAACCCACAGTAGGACTCATCTTCAGGAGAGTCCATTTCAACTCTCCCCTCTGGGTAGCTCACCCAGGAGCCCGCAGATTGAGCCTGACTTGTCCTGACTAAAGAGTGGGAATATGAGGTGGCATTCCCAGGCATCCATGCTTAGACACCTGCTCTCGAGTCTTTCCATATGGGACCTCCTGGAACCATCCAATAGGACTCGACAGTCGTGCAGAAGGAAACCTTGAGGTTTGGAGTAGTTCACAAATCCCATCGTAGGCAAACCTCCCTGGCGTCATGGAGCCCCCACACCCTTAAGGAAGAGGCCATGCTGGACAAAAACTGTAGCCTGAGGCACGTCTCATAGTTGACATGACCTCAGTGCAGGAGATCTCGATACAGCCTCTGCAGAGTGGGCCTGCTCTGCCCACGGTCCCAAACCTCAGGCTAGCTTGTGTTTTCAGACTTCCTTCCTCACACTCCTGGCAAACAAGCCCTCCGGACTAGGAACTCCAGAACCACATCCCAGCCAGTGTCTGCCCAACGGAAGAACAACGTTTCCCTGTGGGGTTCCCCAGAAAACCCAGATGAGGATCAACCTGCTCGGGCCTTGACGTGCCCCGAACTGGATAGGCTGCTCTGGGCACTTAAGTTCCATCTGACACAGCCTGAAGCCACACGTCCAGACAGACAAGGAGACAGCTGGCCGCACACCCAGCACTTCGGTCACGCCATGGTCTTATGCTGTCACCTCTTCCTAACCTTGGTATTCAGATATCTGAACCTAGACATTATATCAATTCTCCACACAGCTGGGTATCGCAAGCACAAAAGAGAACTCCTCCTTCCCCATGGCTGTAAAGCTTGCTCTTGGCATGGAATCACACCTTCAGGGTGAGAGAAACCTTCATGTCCCATGATTCCACGCCCAACCGTGGGTGCAGCAGCACAAATTCAAACAGTGACCCTCAGCATGAGCCCCATGTCAAAGAAAGGCCTGTCAGGGCCTGGACCAAGAGCCCACATATGGGGCTTGCCAGGCCGCTATGCACCCAATCCTCACCAGTGTTTGAGTTTTCCAGTCACCCCACCCGTACCGCGGGATCTGCTCTCGAATCCCTTTCTTGGAGAGACACATGAGCCAGACAACACGACTCCACCCTTCACACAAAATGACCCCAAACTCTTGGGAGCTGGGACAAATCCCCAGACAGGGATACTCATCCATAGTCCCTGAGGCCACCCGTCCAATCCACGGCTATCCCGGACACAACATCCAGAGACAAAAGCCTGAAGGAACGCCTCCCACTCGCCCTTGTTTCAGAGGCCCAGGAGCTCCCTCTTGGGCTATACATCCGGCCTGCCATACACTAGGCGCCACTCATAAGCTGAGTTTGTGTTTCCAGACATCTGTGCCCACAGCCTGGACCCACACAACCTCCAGGCTAGCCTCCATTCCAAGGCCCTCATGGACACAAACACACATTAAGCCCCATCCTCAAGAAAGTCCATTTCAACTCAGCCACCCCGGTTTCTCCCGCAGAGCCATCAGATCTCAACTGTCTAGTCCCTTCACTCTTCCCCAGGGCTCTGCTTTGGAATTCCTCTTTGTTTGGGGCACCTGAGGTATCAAACCTGAAAGGAGACCTCCCATCCCACAGATTGACGAAAAACCATTGGGACCGGGCCATATCCACCGAGAGGAAGATTCGTCCATGACCCATGAGGCCTCGCCACATTCCACGGTCATCGTTGATACAAAATCCAGAGAACAAAGCCTGAGCAAGCGCCTCAGACTCGCTCTTTCTTCATATCCTGAAGTTTTATTCTCATGGTTTGTAGATTGGGCCTGCCATACCTACGTCCCCAAACCTAAGCTGAGTTTGTGTTTTCAGACTTCTGTCCTCAAATTCCAGGGCCACACACCCTCCAGGATGGGGCCCCTGGAGCCACACATTAGGACTGTGCTTACCCCATGCATGGAAATTCTGCCCATTCCATTGTTCAATATCTACATATTAGGAGAACCCTGCAAAGTCCCCGAGGCCATCCCAAGAGTGTAGGTCTCCCGGGACAAACAAGGGCGGTCTGACACCAGCTGAGAATCTATCTCCACACATGACATAGATGGATGTCCCTAGAGAAGAAGATGGAACCAGACATGACCCTAGGCCATAATCAGATCCAAGCTTTGGTTTACAGGCATGTCTCCTCAAAAGCCTGAATTCCAATACAAGCATAGGGGGTTTCCTGAGGCACCCATCAGAACAAACCTCATCTGCACAAGGAAACTTGAGCATGGGAGCTATGTCAAAAGTTTAGGAGAATACTTCAGGGTCCCGGTGCCACCGCCCCATTCCAAGGTTCCCATGGGCACAAACACACTTTAGGAACTTACCTCGGGAAAGTCCATTTCAACTCAGCCTCCCCGGTGTCTCCCGCAGAGCCATCAGATCTCAACTGTCTTGTTGTTAGGAGACAATTGGAATGCGAGGCGATCTTCCCTGGCATCCATCTTAGAACAATGCTCTGGAGTCATTCCATAGGAAATGTCCTGGAGCTGCCCAACAATTCTCAAATGTCCCGAATAAGGAATCCTTGAAGGGGGCATCCCACTACTCCCAACGTGGGAAAACGTTAAGAGCCTTGAGACTCCGCTTCGTTCATGAAGGGGCAGTCATGCACAGAAACTCCAACCGGAGACAACGTCTGTTCCTCGCCGTGACTTCATATGCTTGAGATATTGGTTCAGATCTGCAGGGGACACCTGCAGTTCCCTCGGCCTGAAGCCCAAGTTTAGGTTGTGTTCTCAGACTTCTGTCCTCACACTCCTAGCCCAGAAGCCCTCACGTTTGGCAATTCCGGACCCACAATGCAACACTCTGCCTGCCCTATAGAAAAAATATCTTGCCTAATGAACTGCCCGGGCACCTCAAATAAGGATCAACCTACACGACACTCGACTGTACCCAAATTATATAGTCTAACCTGGGCACTAATGCACTGTCTGACACAACCTGAGCCCGAACCTCCTGACCAACAACTAGGCACCTGACCGCACACTGAGCACATCAGACCCACCATGGCCTTAGGTCATCATCTCTTCCCAAATGCGGTTTTCTGACTTCCGTACCTAGACCTTATCTCCAACCACTGCCCAGGGTTGAAAAGGATGCAGAAATCAGAACTCCTTCCCCATGGCAAGAGACCTTGTAATTGGCATATGGGGCCTTCCATGCCCCTAGGCCCCAAATTTTAACCATAGTTTTGGTTGTCCCCTCACTCTTCCGCAGGGCTCTGCTTTGGAATTCTTCTTTGGTTGGGACCCTGAGGTAACAAACCTGAGAGGAGACCTCCCATCCCACAGATTGAAGAAAAGCAATTGGGACCGTGCCAAATCCCAAGAGAGGAAGTTTCGTCCATGGCCCATGAGACTTCCCCACATTCCACGGCCATCGTTGACACAAAATCCAGAGACCAAAGCCTGAGCAAGCGCCTCAGACTCGCTCTTTCTTCATATCCTGAAGAGTTCTTCTCATGGCTTGTAGATTGGGCCTGCCATACCTACGTCCCCAAACCTAAGCTGATTCTGTGTTTTCCGACTTCTGTCCTCAAAGTCATGGGCCACACACACTCAAGGCTGGGGCCCCTGGAGCCACACATTAGGACTGTGCCTACTTCATGCATGGGAATTCTGCCCATTGCATTGTACAAAATTGTACAAATTAGGAGATCCCTCCAAAGTACTCGAGGCCATCCCAATATGTAGGTCTCTTTGGACAACAAGGGCGGTCTGACACCAGCTGAGCATCTACCTCCAATCATACCATAGATGGATGTCCCCAGAGAAGGACATGGAACCAGACAGGACCCTGCCATAATCGGATCCATTGCTTTGGTTTACAGGCATGTCTCCTAAAAATCCTGGATTCCAATACCAGCATAGGGGGTTTCCTGAGGCACCCATCAGAAAACACCTCGTCTCCACGAGGAAACTTGTGCATGGGACCTATGTCAAAATCTTAGGAGAATACTTCAGAGTCCCGGTGCCACTTCCCCATTCCAAGGTCCTCATGGACACAACCACACATTAGGCCCCATGCTCGGGAGCTGTCCATTTCAAATCAGCCACCCTGGTTGCTCCCGCAGAGCCATCCGATCTCCACTGTCTTGTAGCTAGGAGACAATTGGAATGCGAGGCGGGCTTCCCTGGCATCCATCCTCAAACAGTGCTCTGGAGTCATTCCATATGGGATGTTTTGGAGCTGCCCAACAGGTCTCAATTGTCCCGCAGAAGGAATCCTTGAAGGGGGCATCCCACAACTCCCAACGAGGGAAAACCTGCATGGCCTTGAGATTCCTTTCCGTTCATGAAGGGCAGTCATGCACAGAAACTACAACCTGAGTCAACGTCTGATCCTCGCCGTGACTTCAGATGCATGAGATATGGGTTCAGATGTGCAGGGGGTACCTGCCTTGCCCTCGGTGACGCCCAAGTCTAGCTTGTGTTCTCAGACTTCTGTCCTCACACTACTGGCCCAGAAGCGCTCACGTTTGGAATTCCGGACCCACAATGCAGCACTCTGCCTGCCCTCTAGAAAAAATATCTTGCCTAATGAGCTGCCCAGGCACCTCAAATGAGGATCAACCTACCGGGCACTCCACTGTACCCAAATTATATAGTATAACCTGGGCACTAATGCACTGTCTGACACAACCTGAGCCCGAACCTCCTGACCAACAACCAGGCAGCTGACCGCACACTGAGCACATCAGGCCCACCATGGCCTTAGGTCATCATCTATTCCCAACTGCGGTTTTCAGGCTTCCGAACCTAGACCTTTTCTCCAACCACTGCCTATGGTTGAAAATGATGCAGAAATCAGAACTCCTTCCCCATGGCAAGAGACCTTGTGATTGGCATGTTGTCCAAAGTTCAGTGTAGATGAAACCAGTGTGGCCCATGAGGCTCCGCCCATGCTCGGGAGCCACATTGGTCACAAACACACATTGTGACCCTCAGCCTGAGCCCAGTCTTCAAGTAAGGCCTCTCAGTGGTTGGTGAAGAGACAGCATATGGGGCCTGCCATGCCCCAAGGCCCCAAATTTTAACCATAGTTTGGGTTGTCCCTTCAATCTTCCCCAGGGCTCTGCTTTGGAATTCCTCTTTGGTTGGGACACCTGAGGTTACAAACCTGAAAGGAGACCTCCCATCCCACAGATTGACGAAAAACAATTGGGATCGGTCCAAATCCTAAGAGAGGAAGATTCGTCCATGGCCCATGAGGCTTCCCCACATTCCATGGCCATTGTTGACACAAAATCCAGAGACCAAAGCCTGAGCAAGCGCCTCAGACTCGCTCTTTCTTCATATCATGAAGAGTTCTTCTCATGGTTTGTAGATTGGGCCTGCCATACCTACGTCCCCTAACCTAAGCTGAGTCTGTGTTTTCAGACTTCTGTGCTCAAAGTCCTGGGCCACACACCCTCCAGGCTGGGGCCCCTGGAGCCACACATTAAGATTGTACCTACCCCATGCATAGTAATTCTGCCCATTCCATTTTCCAAAATTGTACAAATTAGGAGAACCCTCCAAAGTAACCGAGGCGATCCCAATATGTAGGTCTCAGTGGACAAACAAGGGCGGTCTGACACCAGCTGAGCATCTACCTCCACTCATACCATAGATGGATGTCCCCAGTGAAGGATATGGTACCAGAAAGGACCCTAGGCCATAATCGGTTCCATTGCTTTGGTTTACAGGCATGTCTCCTCAAAATCCTGGATTCCAATACCAGCATAGGGGGTTTCCTGAGGCACCCATCAGAAAAAATCTCGTCTCCACGAGGAAACTTGTGCATGGGACCTATGTCAAAATCTTAGGAGAATACTTCAGAGTCCCGGTGCCACCGCCCCATTCCAAGGTCCTCATGGACACAAACACACATTAGGCC
Source organism: Mustela nivalis (assembly GCF_964662115.1). Classification (NCBI taxonomy): domain Eukaryota; kingdom Metazoa; phylum Chordata; class Mammalia; order Carnivora; family Mustelidae; genus Mustela; species Mustela nivalis. The sequence goes on along the minus strand of NW_028136272.1, from coordinate 492,682 downwards.
CTATGCTCAGGAAAGTCCATTTCAACTCAGCAATCCCGGTTGCTCACGCAGAGCCATCGGATCTCAACTGTCTTGTTGCTAGGAGAAAATTGGAATGAGAGGCGGACTTCCCTTGCATCCATCCTCAAACGGTGCTCTGGAGTCATTCCATATGGGATGTTTTGGAGCTGCCCAACAGGTCTCAATTGTCCCGCAGAAGGAATCCTTGAAGGGGGCATTCCACAACTCCCAACGTGGGAAAACCTCCATGGCCTTGAGATTCCTCTCTGTTCATGAAGGGGCAGTCATGCACAGAAACTACAACCCGAGCCAACGACTGAATCTCGCCGTGACTTCAGATGCATGAGATATTGGTTCAGATGTGCAGGGGGTACCTGCCTTGCCCTCGGCCTGAAGCCCAAGTCTAGCTTGTGTTCTCAGACTTCTGTCCTCACACTACTGGCCCAGAAGCCCTCACGTTTGGCAATTCCGGAACACAATGCAGCACTCTGCCTGCTCTCTAGAAAAAATATCGTGCCTAATGAGCTGCCCAGGCACCTCAAATGAGGATCAAACTACACGGTACTCGACTGTACCCAAATTGTAGAGTTTAACCTGGGCACAAATGCACTGTCTGACACAACCTGAGCCCGAACCCCCTGACCAACATCCAGGCAGCTGACCGCACACTGAGCACATCAGATCCACCATGGCCTTAGGTCATCATCTCTTCCCAACTGCGGTTTCAGGCTTCCGAACCTAGACCTTATCTCCAACCACTGCCCAGGGTTGAAAATGATGCAGAAATCAGAAATCCTTCCCCATGGCAAGAGACCTTGTGATTGGCATGTTGAACAAGTTCAGCGTAGTTGAAACCAGTGTGGCCCATGAGGCCCTGCCCATGCTCGCAAGCCACATTGGTCACAAACACACATTGTGACCCTCAGCCTGAACCCTGTCCTCAAGTAAGGCCTCTCAGTGGCTGGATGAAGAGACAGCATATGGGGCCTGCCATGCCCCTAGGCCCCAAATTTTAACCATAGTTTGGGTTGTCCCTTCACTCTTCCCCAGGGCTCTGCTTTGGAATTACTCTTTGGTTGGGACACCTGAGGTTACAAACCTGAAAGGAGACCTCCCATCCCACAGATTGACAAAAAACAACTGGGACCAGGCCAAATCCCAAGAGATGAAGATTCGTCCATGGCCCATTAGGCCTCCCCTCATTCCACGACCATCGTTGACACAAAATCCAGAGACCAAAGCCTGAGCAAGCGCCTCAGACTCGCTCTTTCTTCATATCCTGAAGAGTTCTTCTCGTGGTTTGTAGATTGGGCCTGCCATTCCTGCGTCCCCAAACCTAAGCTGAGTTGGTGTTTTCAGACTTCTGTCCTCAAAGTCTTGGGCCACACACCCTTTAAGCTAGGGCCACTGGAGCCACACATTAGGACTGTGCCTACACCATGCATGGGAATTCTGCCCATTCCATTGTCCAAAATTGTACAAATTAGGAGAACCCTCCAAAGTCCCCGAAGCCATCCGAATATGTAGATCTCTGTGGACAAACAACTGCGGTCTGACACCAGCTGAGCATCTACCTGCACTCATACCATAGATGGATGTCCCAAGAGAAGGAGATGGAACCAACAGGGCCCTAGGCCATAATCGGATCCATTGCTTTGGTTTACAGGCATGTCTCCTCAAAATCCTGGATTCCAATACCAGTAAAGGGGGTTTCCTGAGGCACTTATCAGAAAAATCTCATCTCCACGAGGAAACTTGTGCATGGGTCCTATGTCAAAATATTAGGAGAATATTTCAGAGTCCCGGTGGCACCGCCCCATCCCAAGGTCCTCTTGGACACAAACACATATTAGTCCCCATGCTCAGGAAAGTTGATTTCAACTCAGCCACCCCAGTTGCTCCCGCAGACCCATCCGATCTCAACTGTCTTGTTGCTAGGAGACAATTGGAGTGCGAGGTGGGCTTCCCTGGCATCCATCCTCCAACGGTGCTCTGGAGTCATTCCATATGGGATGTTTTGGAGCTGCCCAACAGGTCTCAATTGTCCCGCAGAAGGAATCCGTGAAGGGGGCATCCCACAACTCCCAACGTGGGAAAACCTCCATGGCCTTGAGATTCCTTTCCGTTCAAGAAGGGACAGTCATGCACAGAAACTGCTACCTGAGCCAACGTCTGATCCTTGCCATGACCTCAGATCATGAGATATTGGTTCAGATGTGCAGGGGGTACCTGCCTTACCCTCGACCTGAAGCCCAAGTCTAGCTTGTGTTCTCAGACTTCTGTCCTCACACTACTGGCCCAGAAGCCCTCAAGTTTGGCAATTCTGGACCCACAATGCAGCACTCTGCCTGCCCTCTAGAAAAAATATCTTGCCTAATGAGCTGCCCAGGCACCTCAAATGAGGATCAACCTACACGGCACTCGACTGTACCCAAATTATATAGTCTAACCTTGGCACAAATGCACTGTCTGACACAACCTGAGCCCGAACCTCCTGACCAACAACCAGGTAGCTGACCGCACACTGAGCACATCAGACCCACCATGGCCTTAGGTCATCATCTCTTCCCAACTGCGGTTTTCAGGCTTCTGAACCTAGACCTTATCTCCAACCACTTCCCAGGGTTGAAAATGATGCAGAAATCAGAAATCCTTACCCATGGCAAGAGACCTTGTGATTGGCATGTTGTCCAAAGTTCAGTGTAGTTGAAACCTGTGTGGCCCATGAGGCCCCGCCCATGCTCGCAAGCCACATTGGTCACAAACACACATTGTGACCCTCAGCCTAAGCCCAGTCCTCAAGTAAGGCCTCTCAGTGGCTGGATGAAGAGACAGCATATTGGGCCTGCCATGCCCCTAGGCCCCAAATTTTAACCATAGTTTGGGTTGTCCCTTCACTCTTCCCCAGGGCTCTGCTTTGGAATTCCTCTTTGGTTGGGACACCTGAGGTAACAAACCTGAAAGGAGACCTCCCATCCCACAGATTGACGAAAAACAATTGGGACCGGGCCAAATCCACAGAGAGGAAGATTCGTCCATGGCCCATGTGGCCTCCCCACATTCCACGGCCATCGTAGACACAAAATCAAGAGACCAAAGCCTGAGCAAGAGCCTCAGACTCGCTCTTTCTAAATATCCTGAAGAGTTCTTCTCATGGTTGTAGATTGGGCCTCCCATACCTATGTCCCCAAACCTAAGTTGAGTTTGTGTTTTCAGACTTCTGTGCTCAACGTCCTGGGCCACACACCCTCCAGGCTGGGGCCCCTGGAGCCACACATTAGGACTGTGCCTACCCCATGCATAGGAATTCTGCCAATTCCATTGTCCAAAATTGTACAAATTAGGAGAACCCTCCATAGTCCCCGAGGCCAACCCAATATGTACGTCTCTTTTACAAACAAAGGCAGTCTGACACCAGCTGAGCATCTACCTCCACTCTTACCATAGATGGATGACCCAGAGATGGAGATGGAACCATACAGGACCCTAGGCCATAATAGGATCCATTGCTTTTGTTTACAGGATGTCTCCTCAAAACCTGGATTCCAATACCAGCATAGGGTGTTTCCTGAGGCACCATCAGAAAAAATCTCGTCTCCACGAGGAAACTTGTGCATGGAACCTATGTCAAAATATTAGGAGAATACCTCAGAGTCCCGGTGCCAACACCCCATTCCAAGGTTCTCATAGACACACACATATTAGGCCCCATGCTCAGGAAATTCCATTTCAACTCAGCTACCCCGGTTGCTCCCGCAGAGCCATCCGTTCTCAACTGTCTTGTTGCTAGGAGACAATAGGAATGCGAGGCGTGCTTCCCTGGCATCCATCCTCGAACGGTGTTGTGGAGTCATTCCATATGGGATGTTTTGGAGCTGCCCAACAGGTCTCAATTGTCCCACATACGGAATCCTTGAAGGGGGCATCCCACAACTCCCAACGTGGGAAAACCTCCATGACCTTGAGATTCCTCTCCGTTCATGAACGGGCAGTCATGCACAGAAACTCCAACCTGAGCCAACGTCTGATCCTTGCCGTGACTTCAGATGAATGAGATATTGTTTCAGATGTGCAGGGGGTACCTGCCTTGCCCTCGGCCTGAAGCCCAAGTGTAGCTTGTGGTCTCAGACTTCTGTCCTCACATTACTGGCGCAGTGGCCCTCCAGTTTGGCAATTCCGGACCCACGATGGCGCACTCTGCCTGCCCTCTAGAAAAAATATCTTGCCTAATGAGCGGCCCAGGCACCTCAAATGAGGACTAACATACACGGCACTCGACTGAACCCAAATTATATAGTATAACCTGGGCACTAATGCACTGTCTGACACAACCTGAGCCCGAACCTCCTGACCAACAACCAGGCAGCTGACCGCACACTGAGCACATCAGACCCACCATGACCTTAGGTCATCATCTCTTCCAAACTGCGGTTTTCAGGCTTCCGAACCTAGACCTTATTTCCAACCACTGCCCAGGGTTGAAAATGATGCAGAAATCAGAACTCCTTCCCCATGGCAAGAGACCTTGTGATTGGCATGTTGTCCAAAGTTCAGTGTAGATGAAACCAGTGTGGCCCATGAGGCCCCGCCCATGCTCGAAAGCCACATTGGTCACAAACACACATTGTGACCATCAGCATGAGCCCAGTCCTCAAGCAAGGCCTCTCAGTGGCTGGATGAAGAGACAGCATATTGGGCCTTCCATGCCCCTAGGCCCCAAATTTTAACCATAGTTTGGGTTGTCTCTTCACTCTTCCCCAGGGCTCTGCTTTGGAATTCCTCTTTGGTTGTGACACCTGAGTTAACAAACCTGAAAGGAGACCTCCCATCCCACAGATTGACGAAAAACAATTGGGACCGGGCCAAATCCCAAGAGAGGAAGTTTCGTCCATGGCCCATGAGGCCTGCCCACATTCCACGGCCATCGTTGACACAAAATCCAGAGACCAAAGCCTGAGCAAGCGCCTCAGACTCGCTCTTTCTTCATATCCTGAAGAGTTCTTCTCATGGTTTGTAGATCGGGCCTGCCATACCTACGTCCCCAAACCTAAGCTGAGTTTGTGTTTTCAGACTTCTGTCCTCAAAGTCTTGGGCCACACACACTCCAGGCTGGGCCCCTGGAGACACACATTAGGATTGTGCCTACCAATCCATGGGAATTCTGCCCATTCCATGGTCCAAAATTGTACAAATTAGGAGAAACCTCCAAAGTCCCTGAGGCCATCCCAATAGTGTAGGTCGCCCGGAACAAACAAGGGCTGTCTGACACCAGCTGATAATCGACCTCCACTCATACCATAGATGGATGTCCCCAGAGAAGAAGATTGAACCAGACAGGACCCTAGGCCATAATAGGATCCATTGCTTTGGGTTACAGGCATGTGTCCTCAAAATCCTGATTCCAATACGAGGATAGGGGTTTTCCTGAGGCACCCATCAGAACTCATCTCGTCTCCACAAGGAAACCTGTGCATGGGAGCCATGTCCAAAGCTTAGGATTGTACTTCAGGGTCCCGGTGCCACTGCCCCATTCCAAGGCCCTCATGGACACAAAAACACATTAGGACCCATCCGCAGGAAAGTCCATTTCAACTCAGCCACCCCGGTTGCTCCGGCAGAGCCATCAGATCTAAACTGTCTTGTTGCTAGGAGACAATTGGAATGCGAGGCGGGCTTCCCAGGCATCCATCCCCGAAGGTGCTCTGGACTCATTCCATATGGGATGTCCTGGAGCTGTCCAACAGGTCTCAATTGTCCCACAGAAGGAATCCTTGAAGGGGGCATCCCACAACTCCCAACGTGGGAAAACCTCAATGGCCCCGAGATTCTGCTCCCTTCATGAAGCGGCCGTCATGCACAGAAACTCCAACCAGAGCCAACGTCTGATCCTCGCCCTGACTTCAGATGCATGAGATATTGGTTCAGATCTGCAGGGGGTACCTGCCGTGCCCTCACCCTGAAACCCAAGTCTAGCTTGTCTTCTCAGACTTCCGTCCTCACACTCCTGGCCCCGAAGCCCTCAAGGTTGGCAATTTCGGACCCACAATGCAGCACTCTGCCTGCCCTCTAGGAAAAAAATTATTGCCTCATGAGCTGCCCAGGCACCTTAAATGAGGATAAACCTACACAGTACTCGACTTTACCCAAATTATATAGTCTAACCTGGGCACTAATGCACTGTCGAACACAACCTGAGCCCGGACCTCCTGACCAACACCCAGAAAGCTGACCGCACACTGAGAACATAAAACCCGCCATGGCCTTAGGTCATCATCTCTTCCCTACCTCCGTTTTCAGGCTTCAGAACCGAGACCTTATCTCCAATCACTGCCCAGGGGTGAGTGTGATGCAGAAATCAGAACTCCTCCTTACCCATGGCAAGAACCCTTGTGGTTGGCACGTTGTCCAACGTTCAGTGTAGGAGAAACCAGCATTCACCCTGAGGCCCCGCCCATTTTGAGTGCGACGAGGGCATACATACGCATTGTGACCCTCAGCATGAGTCCTGTCCTCTAGTAAGTCCTCACAGTGGCTGGACCATTAGATGTCATAATGGGCTTGACATGTCCCTAGGCCCCAATTTTTAACCACATTTCTGATTGTCCAGTCGCCCCTACCCAGGGCTCTACTCTGGAATCCCTCATTTGGTGGGACACCTGAGGTTAAAAAAGAAAACAACAAGAACAACAACAACAACAACAACAACAACAACAACAAAACAGACTTCTTCCAGCCCACAGATTGACCCCAAGTCTTTGGACGGGGCCAAACCACCAGAGATTAAGACTCGTCCATTTCCCATGAAGTCACCCAGAAATTCCACGACCATGAGTGACACGATATCCAGAGACAAAAACTTGAGCAGGAGCCTCACACTCGCCCTTTTTTCAAATCCCGAAGAGTTCTCCTCATGGTCTGTAGGTCAGTCCTGCCATACCTATGACCCGAAACATAAGCCGAGTTTGTGTTTTCAGACAACTGTCCAAACAGCTCTGGCCTACACACCCTACAGGCTCAGGGCCCTGGAGCCAAACCTGAGGACTGTACTTGCCCTCTCCAAGGGAATTGTATGTGCCCATTCCAATGGCCACAACCCTACTAGTAGGATAACCTCCAAAGTCCCTGAGGCCATCCCAATAGTTGTGGCTTTCCAGGACAAACAGGGGCAATCTGAGCCCATCTGAGCACCTACCTGCACTCAGACCCGTAGACTGATGTCCCCAGAGGTAAAAAGGAACGAACAGGACCCTAAGCACTAATCCATTGCTTTGGTTTCCAGGCATCTCTCCTCAGAGGCCTGGATTTCAATACCAGCATATGGCTGTTTCTTGACTCACCCATCAGAACAAATCTCATCTACACATGGGAAACATGCACGTTGGAGCTGTGTCAAAGCCTCTGTTTAGGAGAACCCTACAGGGCCCCAAGTCCACCGCTTCATTCCAAGGTCTCCATAGACACAAAAACATATTAGGACACATCCACAGGAGAGTCCATTTCAACTCAGCCTCCTCGGTTGCCCACCACATCCAGCAGATCTAACCTGTCTTGTTGCTTGGAGACCATTGGAATGCGAGGTGGGCTACCCAGCCATCCATCATTAGGACCCTGCTCGGAATCGTTGGCCTGGAGCCAACCAACAGGTCTCAATTGTCCTGCAGAAGAATCTTTGCAGTTTGGAGCTTCTCACAACTCCCATCGTGCGAAAACCCCCATGTCCTCGTGATCCAACCCCCTTCAAGAAAGGGCCATCAGGGCAGAAAGTCCATCCTGAGCGGTCGTCTGATCCTTGCCCTGACTTCAGATGCACGAGATCTCAATTGAGGTCTGTAGATTGTGCCTGCCATATCCTCACCCAGAAACCTAGGCCTAGCTTGGGTTCTCAGACTCCGTCCTCAGACTACTGGCCCCCAAGCCCTCCAGTTGGGCAATCCAGAACTACAATGCCGCACTCTGCCTGCCCTACAGAAGTAAAACATTGCCCTCAGGGCTACCCCGAAACCGCAAATGAGGATCAACCTGCACGCCATTCGGCTGTACCCCAAACATATAGGCTGATCTGGGCACTATTTCCCCTTCTGACCCAGCCTGAGCCTGGACCTCCTGGTCCCACCCAGACAGCTGGCCGCACACTGAGCACATCGGACCCGCCATGGTTTTAGGTCGTCATCTCTTCCCAACTGCGGTTTTCAGGCTCCAGAACCTAGACCTTATCTCCAACCACTGCCCAGGGTTGAAAATGATGCAGAAATCAGAACTCTTTCCCCATGGCAAGAAACCTTGTGGTTGGCATGTTGTCCAACGTTCAGTGTAGTTGAAACAAGCGTGGCCCATGAGGCCCAGCCCATGCTTGCGGGCCACATTGGTCACAAACACACATTGTGACCCTCAGCCTGAGCCCAGTCCTCAGGTAAGGCCTCTCAGGCCCTATATGAAGAGACAGCATATTGGGCTTGCCATGCCCCTATGCCCCAATTTTTAACCATAGTTCGGGTTGTCCCTTCACTCTTCCCCAGGGCTCTGCTTTGGAATTCCTCTTTTGGTGGGACACCTGAGGTAACAAACCTGAAAGGAGTCTTCCCATCCCACAGATTGACGAAAAACAATTGGGATCGGGCCAAATCCACAGCGAGGAAGATTCGTCCATGGCCCATGAGACCTCCCCAACATTCCACGGCCATCGCTGAAACAAAATCCAGAGACAAAAGCCTGAGCAAGCTCCTCAGACTCGCTCATTCTTCATATCCTGAAGAGTTCTTCTCAGGGTTTGTAGATCGGGCGTGCCATACCTACGTCCCCAAACTTAAGCTGAGTTTGTGTTTTCAGTCTTCTCTCCTCAAAGTCCTGGGCCACACTCCCTCCAGGCTGGAGCCCCTGGAGCCACACATTAGGACTGCCCCCACCCAATCCATGGGAATTCTGCCCATTCCATTGTCAAAAATCGTACAAATTAGGAGAACCCTCCAAAGTCCCTGAGGCCATCCCAATAGTGTAGGTCGCCCGGGACAAAAAAGGGAGGTTGATACTGGCTGAGCATCTACCTCCACTCATCTACCTCCACTCATACCAAGAAGATTGAACCAGACAGGACCCGAGGCCATTATCGGATACATTGCTTTGGTTTACAGGCATGTCTCCTCAAAAGCCTGCATTCCAATACCAGCAGAGGGGATTTCCTGAGGCACCCATCAGAACAAATCTCGTCTCCACAAGGAAACTTGTGTATGGGAGCTAAGCCAAAGCTTAGGAGAATACTTCAGGGTCCTGGTGCCACCTCCCCATTCCAAGGCCCTCATGGACACAAACACACGTTAGGACCCATCCTCTGGAAAGTGCATTTCATCTCAGCCTCCCCGGTTGCTCCCGCAGATCCATTACATCTAAACTGTATTGTTGCTAGGAGACAATTGGAAGGCGAGGCGGACATCCCAGGCATCCATCCATGAACTGTGCTCTGGAGTCATTCCATATGGGATGTCCTGGAGCTGTCCAACAGGTCTCAATTGTCCCGCAGAGGGAATCCTTGAAGGGGGCATCCCACATCTCCCAACGTGGAAAACCTCCATGGCCTCGAGATTCCGCTCCCTTCATGAAGGGGCCGTCATGCACAGAAACTCCAACCTGAGCCAACGTCGGATCCTCGCCCTAACTTCAGATGCAGGAGATATTGGTTCAGATCTGCAGGGGGTACCTGCTGTGCCCTCACCCTGAATCCGAAGTCTAGCTTGTGTTCTCAGACTTCCGTCCTCACTCTCCTGGCCCCGAAGCCCTCAAGTTTGGCAATTCCGGACCGACAATGAAGCACTCTGCCTGCCCTCTAGAAAAAATATATTGCCTAATGAGCAGCCCAGGCAGCTTAAATGAGGATAAACCTACACGGCACTCGAATGTACCCAAATTATATAGTCTAACCTGGGCACTAATGCACTGTCTGACACAACCTGAGCCCGGACCTGCTGACCAACACCCAGACAGCTGACCGCACTCTGAGCACATCAGACCCGCCATGGCCTTAGGTCATCATCTCTTCCCTTCCTCAGTTTTCAGGCTTCAGAACCTAGACCTTATCTCCAATCACTGCCCACGGGTGACTGTGATGCAGAAATCAGAAATCTTCCTGACCCATGGCAAGAAACCTTGTGGTTGGCATGTTGTCCAACGTTCAGTGTAGGAGAAACCAGCATTCACCCTGAGGCCCCGCCCATTTTGAGTGCGACGAGAGCATATACACGCATTGTGACCTCAGCGTGAGTCCTGTCCTCTAGTAAGTCCTCTCAGTGGCTGGACCATTGGATGTCATAATGGGCTTGACATGTCCCTAGTCCCCAATTTTTAACCAGATTTCTGGTTGTCCAGTCGCCCCACCCCAGGGCTCTACTCTGGAATCCCTCATTTGGTGGGACATCTGAGGTTGAAAAACAAAATGAAACAAATCGACAACAACAAAAAAACGGACTTCTTCCATCCCCAGAATGACCCCAAACTCTTTGGACGGGACCGAACCCACAGAGAGTAAGACTCGTCCATTTCCCATGAAGTCACCCGGCAATTTCACGACCATGAGTGACACGATATCCAGAGACAAAAACTTGAGCAAGAGCCTCACACTCGCTCTTTTTTCATATCCCGAAGTGCTCTCCTCATGGTCTGTAGATCAGTCCTGCCATACCTATGACCCAAAACATAAGCCGAGTTTGTGTTTTCAGACAACTGTCCAAACAGCTCTGGCCTACACACCCTACAGGCTCAGGGCCCTGGAGCCAAACCTGAGGACTGTACTTGGCCTCACCAAGGGAATTGTATGTGCCCATTCCAATGGCCACAACCCTACTAATAGGATAACCTCCAAAGTCCCTGAGGCCATCCCAATAGTTGTGGCTTCCCAGGACAAACAGGGGCAATCTGAGCCCATCTGAGCACCTACCTGCACTCAGACCCGTAGACTGATGTCCCCAGAGGTAAAAAGGAACGAACAGGCCCCTAGGCACTAATCGGATCCATTGCTTTGGTTTCCAGGCATCTCTCCTCAGAGGCCTGGATTTAAATACCAGCATATGGCTGTTTCTTGACTCACCCATCAGAACAAATCTCATCTACACATGGGAAACATGCACGTTGGAGCTGTGTCAAAGCCTCTGTTTAGGAGAACCCTTCAGGGCCCCAGGGCCACCGCTTCATTCCAAGGTCTCCATAGACACAAAAACATATTAGGACACATCCACAGGAGAGTCCATTTCAACGCAGCCTCCTCGGTTGCCCCCCACATCCAGCAGATCTAACCTGTCTTGTTGCTTGGAGACAATTGGAATGCGAGGTGGGCTACCCAGCCATCCATCCTTAGAACCCTGCTCGGAATCGTTGGCCTGGAGCCAACCAACAGGTCTCAATTGTCCTGCAGAAGAATCTTTGCAGTTTGGAGCTTCTCACAACTCCCATCGTGGGAAAACCCCCATGTCCTCGTGATCCAACCCCCTTCAAGAAAGGGCCATCAGGGCAGAAAGTCCAACCTGAGCGATCGTCTGATCCTTGCCCTGACTTCAGATGCACGAGATCTCGATTGAGGTCTGTAGATTGTGCCTGCCATATCCTCACCCAGAAACCTAGGCCTAGCTTGGGTTCTCAGACTCCGTCCTCAGACTACTGGCCCACAAGCCCTCCAGTTGGGCAATCCAGAACTACAATGCCGCACTCTGCCTGCCCTACAGAAGTAAAACATTGCCCTCAGGGCTACCCCGAAACCGCAAATGAGGATCAACCTGCACGCCATTCGGATGTACCCAAACATATAGGCTGACCTGGGCACTATTTCCCCTTCTGACCCAGCCTGAGCCTGGACCTCCTGGTCCCACCCAGACAGCTGGCCGCACACTGAGCACATCGGACCCGCCATGGCCTTAGGTCATCATCTCTTCCCAACTGCGGTTTTCAGGCTCCAGAACCTAGACCTTATCTCCAACCACTGCCCAGGGTTGAAAATGATGCAGAAATCAGAACTCTTTCCCCATGGCAAGAAACCTTGTGGTTGGCATGTTGTCCAACGTTCAGTGTAGGAGGTACCAGCATTCACCCTGAGGCCACGCCCATTCTTGAGTGCGACGAGAGCATAAACACGCATTGTGACCTCAGCGTGAGTCCTGTCCTCTAGTAAGTCCTCTCAGTGGCTGGACCATTAGATGTCATAATGGCCTTGACATGTCCCTAGTCCCCAAATTTAACCAGATTTCTGGTTGTCCAGTCGCCCCACCCCAGGGCTCTACACTGGAATCCCTCATTTGGTGGGACATCTGAGGTTGAAAAACAAAATGAAACAAATCGACAACAACAAAAAAACGGGCCTCTTCCATACCCAGAATGTCCCCAAACTCTTTGGACGGGACCGAACCCCCAGAGAGTAAGACTCGTCCATTTCCCATGAAGGCACCCGGCAATTTCACGACCATGAGTGACACGATATCCAGAGACAAAAACTTGAGCAAGAGCCTCACACTCGCCCTTTTTTCATATCCCGAAGTGTTCTCCTCATGGTCTGTAGATCAGTCCTGCCATACCTATGACCCAAAACATAAGCCGAGTTTGTGTTTTCAGACAACTGTCAAACAGCTCTGGCCTACACACCCTACAGGCTCAGGGCCCTGGAGCCAAACCTGAGGACTGTACTTGCCCTCTCCAAGGGAATTGTATGTGCCCATTCCAATGGCCACAACCCTACTAGTAGGATAACCTCCAAAGTCCCTGAGGCCATCCCAATAGTTGTGGCTTCCCAGGACAAACAGGGGCAATCTGAGCCCATCTGAGCACCTACCTGCACTCAGACCCGTAGACTGATGTCCCCAGAGGTAAAAAGGAATGAACAGGCCCCTTAGGCACTAATCGGATCCATTGCTTTGGTTTCCAGGCATCTCTCCTCCGAGGCCTGGATTTCAATACCAGCATATGGCTGTTTTTTGTCTCACCCATCAGAACAAATCTCATCTACACATGGGAAACATGCACGTTGGAGTTCTTTCAAAGCCTCTGTTTAGGATAATCCTTCAGGGCCCCAGTGCCCCCGCTTCATTCCTAGGTCTCCATAGACAAAAAACATATTAGGACACATCCACAGGAGAGTCCATTTCAACTCAGCCTCCTGGGTTGCTCCCCCACATCCAGCAGATCTAACCTGTCTTGTAGCTTGGAGACCATTGGAATGCGAGGTGGGCTACCCAGCCATCCATCCTTAGAACCCTGCTCGGAATCGTTGGCCTGGAGCCAACCAACAGGTCTCAATTGTCCTGCAGAAGAATCTTTGCAGCTGGTAGCTTCTCACAACTCCCATCGTGGGAAAACACCCATGGCCTCGTGATCCAACCCCCCCTTCCAGAAGGGGCCATCAGGGACAGAAAGTCCAACAGGAGCGATCGTCTGACCTTTGCCCTGACTTCAGATGCACGAGGTCTCGATTGAGGTCTGTAGATTGTGCCTTCCATATCCTCACCCAGAAACCTAGGCCTAGCTTGGGTTCCTAGACTTCCGTCCTCAGACTACTGGCCCACAAGCCCTCCAGTTTGGCAAACCAGAACTACAATGCTGCACTCTGCCTGCCCCCCAGAAGAAAAACCTTGCCCTCTGGGGCTACCCAGAATCCCCAAATGAGGATCAACTTGCACGCCATTCGGCTGTACCCCAAATATGTAGGCTGACCTGGGCACTATTGCCTTTCTGACCCAGCCTGAGCCTGGACCTCCTGGCCCCACCCAGACAGCTGGCAGCACACTGAGCACATTAGACCTGCCATGGCCTTAGGTCGTCATCTCATCTCAACCTCGGTTTCCAGGCTTCAGAACCTAGACCTGATCTCCATCACTGCCCTGGTTTGAAAATGATGCATAAATCAGAACTCCTTCCCCATCGCAAGAAACCTTGTGGTTGGCATGTTGTCCAACGTTCAGTGTAGTTGAAACCAGTGTGGCCCATGAGGCCCCGCCCTTGCTAGCGGGCCACATTTGTCACAAACACACATTGTGACCCTCAGCCTGAGCCCAGTCCTCAGGTAAGGCCTCTCAGTGGCTGGATGCAGAGACAGCATATTGGGCTTGCCATGCCCCTAGGCCCCAATTTTTATCCATAGTTCGGGTTGTCCCTTCACTCTGCCCCAGAGCTCTGCTTTGGAATTCCTCTTTTGGTGGGACACCTGAGGTAACAAAACTGAAATGAGTCCTCCCATCCCACAGATTTACGAAAAGCAATTGGGATCACGCCAAATCCACAGAGAGGAAGATTCGTCCACGGCCCATGAGGACTCCCCAACATTCCATGGCCATCGTTGATACAAAATCCAGAGACAATAGCCTGAGCAAGGGCCTCAGACTCGCTCATTCTTCATATCCTGAAGAGTTCTTCTCATGGTTTGTAGATCGGGCGTGCCATACCTAGGTCCCCACACCTAAGCTGAGTTTGTGTTTTCAGACTTCTGTCCTCAAAGTCCTGGGCCACACTCCCTCCAGCTGGGGCCCCTGGAGCCACACAGTAGGACTGTGCCCACGCATTCCATGGGAATTCTGCCCATTCCATTGTCAAAAATCGTACAAATTAGGAGAACCCTCCAAAGTCCCTGAGGCCATCCCTATAGTGTAGGTCGCCCGGGACAAAAAAAAAAAAAAAAAAAAAAAGTTGATACCAGCTGAGCATCTACCTCCACTCATACCAGAGATGGATATCCCCAGAGAAGAAGATTGAACCAGACACAACCTGAGGAATATCGGATCCATTGCTTTGGTTTACAGGCATGTCTCCTCAAAAGCCTGGATTCCAATACCAGCAGAGGGGATTTCCTGAGGCACCCATCAGAACAAATCTCGTCTCCACAAGGAAACTTGTGCATGGGAGCTATGTCCAAAGCTTAGGAGAATACTTCAGGGTCCCGGTGCCACCGCATCATTCCAAGGCCCTCATGGACACAAACACACATTAGGACCCATCCTCAGGAAAGTCCATTTCAACTCAGCCACCCCGGTTTCTCCCGCATATCCATTAGATCTAAACTGTCTTGATGCGAGGAGACAATTGGAATGTGAGGCGGACTTCCCAGGCATCCATCCTCGAACGGTGCTCAGGAGTCGTTCCATAAGGGATGTCCTGGAGCTGTCCAATAGGTCTCAATTGTCTCGCAGAAGGAATCCTTGAAGGGGGCATCCCACATCTCCCAACGTGGAAAACCTCCATGGCCTCGAGATTCCGCTCCCTTCATGAAGGGGCCGTCATGCACAGAAACTCCAACCTGAGCCAACGTCGGATCCTCGCCCTGACTTCAGATGCATGAGATATTGGTTCAGATCTGCAGGGGGTACCTGCCGTGCCCTCACCCTGAATCCGAAGTCTAACTTGTGTTCTCAGACTTCCGTCCTCACTCTCCTGGCCCCCAAGCCCTCAAGTTTGGCAATTCCGGACCAACAATGAAGCACTCTGCCTGCCCTCTAGCAAAAATATATTGCCTAATGAGATGCCCAGGCAGCTTAAATGAAGATCAACCTACCCGGAACGCGAATGTACCCAAATTATATAGTCTAACCTGGGCAAGAATGCACTGTCTGACACAACCGGAGCCCGGACCTCCTGACCAACACCCAGACAGCTGACCGCACACTGAGCACATCAGACCCGCCATGGCCTTAGGTCATCATCTCTTCCCTACCTCAGTTTTCAGGCTTCGGGGCATAGTCCTTATATCCAGTCCATGTCAAGAAGTGAGTGTGATGCAGAAATCAGAACTCCTCCTTACCCATGGCAAGAAACCTTGTGGTTGGCATGTTGTCCAACGTTCAGTGTAGTTGAAACCAGTGTGGCCCATGAGGCCCCGCCCATGCTAGCGGGCCACATTGGTCACAAACACACATTGTGACCCTCAGCCTGAGCCCAGTCCTCAGGTAAGGCCTCTGGATGGCTGATGCAGAGACAGCATATTGGGCTTGCCATGCCCCTAGGCCCCAATTTTTATCCATAGTTCGGGTTGTCCCTTCACTCTGCCCCAGAGCTCTGCTTTGGAATTCCTCTTTTGGTGGGACACCTGAGGTAACAAAACTGAAAGGAGTCCTCCCATCCCACAGATTGACGAAAAGCAATTGGGATCACGCCAAATCCACAGAGAGGAAGATTCGTCCACGGCCCATGAGGACTCCCAAACATTCCACAGCCATCGTTGTTACAAAATCCAGAGACAATAGCCTGAGCAAGGGCCTCAGACTCGCTCATTCTTCATATCCTGAAGAGTTCTTCTCATGGTTTGTAGATCGGGCGTGCCATACCTAAGTCCCCACACCTAAGCTGAGTTTGTGTTTTCAGACTTCTGTCCTCAAAGTCCTGGGCCACACTCCCTCCAGCTGGGGCCCCTGGAGCCACACATTAGGACTGCGCCCACCCAATCCATGGGAATTCTGCCCATTCCATTGTCAAAAATCGTACAGATTAGGAGAACCCTCCAAAGTCCCTGAGGCCATCCCATTAGTGTAGGTCGCCCGGGACAAAAAAAAAAAAAAACGGTTGAAAACAGCTGAGCATTTACCTCCACTCATACCATAGATGGATGTACCCAGAGATGAAGATGGAACCAGACAGGACCTGAGGCATTATCAGATCCATTGCTTTGGTTTACAGGCATGTCTCCTCAAAAGCCTGGATTCCAATACCAGCAGAGGCGATTTCCTGAGGCACCCATCAGAACAAATCTCGTCTCCACAAGGAAACTTGTGCATGGGAGCTATGTCCAAAGCTTAGGAGAATACTTCAGGGTCCCGGTGCCACTGCCCCATTCCGTAGCCCACATGGACACAAACACACATTAGGACCCATCCTCAGGAAAGTCCATTTCAACTCAGCCACCCCGGTTGCTCCCGCAGATCCATTAGATCTAAACTGTCTTGTTGCTAGGAGACAATTGGAATGTGAGGGGGACTTCCCAGGCATCCATCCTCGAACGGTGCTCAAGGGTCGTTCCATATGGGATGTCCTGGAGCTGTCCAATATGTCTCAATTGTCCCGCAGAAGGAATCCTTGAAGGTGGCATCCCACATCTCCCAACGTGGAAAACCTCCATGGCCTCGAGATTCCGCTCCATTCATGAAGGGGCCGTCATGCACAGAAACTCCAACCTGAGCCAACGTCTGATCCTCGCCCTGACTTCTGATGCATGAGATATTGCTTCAGATCTGCAGGGGGTACCTGCCGTGCCCTCACCCTGAATCCGAAGACTAACTTGTGTTCTCAGACTTCCGTCCTCACTCTCCTGGCCCCGAAGCCCTCAAGTTTGGCAATTCCGGACCGACAATGAAGCACTCTGCCTGCCCTCTAGAAAAAATATATTGCCTAATGAGCTGCCCAGGCAGCTTAAATGAGGTTAAACCTACACGGCATTCGAATGTACCCAAATTATATAGTCTAACCTGGGCACTAATGCACTGTCTGACACAACCTGAGCCCGGACCTGCTGACCAACACCAAGAGAGCTGACCGCACTCTGAGCACATCACACCCGCCATGGCCTTAGGTCATCATCTCTTCCCTACCTCAGTTTTCAGGCTTCAGAACCTAGACCTTATCTCCAATCACTGCCCACGGGTGACTGTGATGCAGAAATCAGAACTCTTCCTGACCCATGGCAAGAAACCTTGTGGTTGGCATGTTGTCCAACGTTCAGTGTAGGAGAAAACAGCATTCACCCTGAGGCCCCGCCATTTCTTGAGTGCGACGAGAGCATAAACACGCATTGTGACTTCAGCGTGAGTCCTGTCCTCTAGTAAGTCCTCTCAGTGGCTGGACCATTAGATGTCATAATGGCCTTGACATGTCCGAAGGCCCCAATTTTTAACCAGATTTCTGGTTGTCCAGTCGCCCCTCCCCAGGGCTCTACTCTGGAATCCCTCAT
Source organism: Mustela nivalis (assembly GCF_964662115.1). Classification (NCBI taxonomy): domain Eukaryota; kingdom Metazoa; phylum Chordata; class Mammalia; order Carnivora; family Mustelidae; genus Mustela; species Mustela nivalis. The sequence goes on along the minus strand of NW_028136272.1, from coordinate 474,786 downwards.
TTGGTGGGACATCTGAGGTTGAAAAACAAAATGAAACAAATCAACCACAACAAAAAAATGGACTTCTTCCATCCCCAGAATGACCCCAAACTCTTTGGACGGGACCGAAACCCCAGAGAGTAAGACTCGTCCATTTCCCATGAAGTCACCCGGCAATTTCACGACCATGAGTGACACGATACCCAGAGACAAAAAACTTGAGCAAGAGCCTCTCACTCGCCCTTTTTTCATATCCCGAAGTGTTCTCCTCATGGTCTGTTGATCAGTCCTGCCATACCTATGACCCAAAACATGAGCCGAGTTTGTGTTTTCAGACAACTGTCCAAACAGCTCTGGCCTACACACCCTACAGGCTCAGGGCCATGGAGCCAAACCTGAGGACTGTACTTGCCCTCTCCAAGGGAATTGTATGTGCCCATTCCAATGGCCACAACCCCACTAATAGGATAACCTCCAAAGTCCCTGAGACCATCCCAAGAGTTGTGGCTTCCCAGGACAAACAGGGGCAATCTGAGCCCATCTGAGCACCTACCTGCACTCAGACCCGTAGACTGATGTCCCCAGAGGTAAAAAGGAACGAACAGGCCCCTAGGCACTAATCGGATCCATTGCTTTGGTTTCCAGGCATCTCTCCTCAGAGGCCTGGATTTCAATACCAGCATATGGCTGTTTCTTGACTCACCCATCAAAACAAATCTCATCTACACATGGGAAACATGCACGTTGGAGCTGTGTCAAAGCCTCTGTTTAGGGGAACCCTTCAGGGCCCCAGGGCCACCGCTTCATTCCAAGGTCTCCATAGACACAAAAACATATTAGGACACATCCACAGGAGAGTCCATTTCAACTCAGCCTCCTCGGTTGCCCCCCACATCCAGCAGATCTAACCTGTCTTGTTGCTTGGAGACAATTGGAATGCGAGGTGGGCTACCCAGCCATCCATCCTTAGAACCCTGCTCAGAATCGTTGGCCTGGAGCCAACCAACAGGTCTCAATTGTCCTGCAGAAGAATCTTTGCAGCTGGTAGCTTCTCACAACTCCCATCGTGGGAAAACACCCATGGCCTCGTGATCCAACCCCCCCTTCCAGAAGGGGCCATCAGGGACAGAAAGTCCAACATGAGCGATCGTCTGACCTTTGCCCTGACTTCAGATGCACGAGGTCTCGATTGAGGTCTGTAGATTGTGCCTTCCATATCCTCACCCAGAAACCTAGGCCTAGCTTGGGTTCTCAGTCTTCCGTCCTCAGACTACTGGCCCACAAGCCCTCCAGTTTGGCAAACCAGAACTACAATGCTGCACTCTGCCTGCCCCCCAGAAGAAAAACCTTGCCCTCTGGGGCTACCCAGAATCCCCAAATGAGGATCAACTTGCACGCCATTCGGCTGTACCCCAAATATGTAGGCTGACCTGGGCACTATTGCCTTTCTGACCCAGCCTGAGCCTGGACCTCCTGGCCCCACCCAGACAGCTGGTAGCACACTGAGCACATTAGACCTGCCATGGCCTTAGGTCGTCATCTCATCTCAACCTCGGTTTCCAGGCTTCAGAACTTAGACCTGATCTCCATCACTGCCCTGGTTTGAAAATGATGCATAAATCAGAACTCCTTCCCCATGGCAAGAAACCTTGTGGTTGGCATGTTGTCCAACGTTCAGTGTAGTTGAAACCAGTGTGGCCCATGAGGCCCTGCCCATGCTAGCGGGCCACATTGGTCACAAACACACATTGTGACCCTCAGCCTGAGCCCAGTCCTCAGGTAAGGCCTCTCAGTGGCTGGATGCAGAGACAGCATATTGGGCTTGCCATGCCCCTAGGCCCCAATTTTTATCCATAGTTCGGGTTGTCCCTTCACTCTGCCCCAGAGCTCTGCTTTGGAATTCCTCTTTTGGTGGGACACCTGAGGTAACAAAACTGAAATGAGTCCTCCCATCCCACAGATTTACGAAAAGCAATTGGGATCACGCCAAATCCACAGAGAGGAAGATTCGTCCACGGCCCATGAGGACTCCCCAACATTCCATGGCCATCGTTGATACAAAATCCAGAGACAATAGCCTGAGCAAGGGCCTCAGACTCGCTCATTCTTCATATCCTGAAGAGTTCTTCTCATGGTTTGTAGATCGGGCGTGCCATACCTAGGTCCCCACACCTAAGCTGAGTTTGTGTTTTCAGACTTCTGTCCTCAAAGTCCTGGGCCACACTCCCTCCAGCTGGGGCCCCTGGAGCCACACAGTAGGACTGTGCCCACGCATTCCATGGGAATTCTGCCCATTCCATTGTCAAAAATCGTACAAATTAGGAGAACCCTCCAAAGTCCCTGAGGCCATCCCTATAGTGTAGGTCGCCCGGGACAAAAAAAAAAAAAAAAAAAGTTGATACCAGCTGAGCATCTACCTCCACTCATACCAGAGATGGATATCCCCAGAGAAGAAGATTGAACCAGACACACCTGAGGAATATCGGATCCATTGCTTTGGTTTACAGGCATGTCTCCTCAAAAGCCTGGATTCCAATACCAGCAGAGGGGATTTCCTGAGGCACCCATCAGAACAAATCTCGTCTCCACAAGGAAACTTGTGCATGGGAGCTATGTCCAAAGCTTAGGAGAATACTTCAGGGTCCCGGTGCCACCGCATCATTCCAAGGCCCTCATGGACACAAACACACATTAGGACCCATCCTCAGGAAAGTCCATTTCAACTCAGCCACCCCGGTTTCTCCCGCATATCCATTAGATCTAAACTGTCTTGATGCGAGGAGACAATTGGAATGTGAGGCGGACTTCCCAGGCATCCATCCTCGAACGGTGCTCAGGAGTCGTTCCATAAGGGATGTCCTGGAGCTGTCCAATAGGTCTCAATTGTCTCGCAGAAGGAATCCTTGAAGGGGGCATCCCACATCTCCCAACGTGGAAAACCTCCATGGCCTCGAGATTCCGCTCCCTTCATGAAGGGGCCGTCATGCACAGAAACTCCAACCTGAGCCAACGTCGGATCCTCGCCCTGACTTCAGATGCATGAGATATTGGTTCAGATCTGCAGGGGGTACCTGCCGTGCCCTCACCCTGAATCCGAAGTCTAACTTGTGTTCTCAGACTTCCGTCCTCACTCTCCTGGCCCCCAAGCCCTCAAGTTTGGCAATTCCGGACCAACAATGAAGCACTCTGCCTGCCCTCTAGCAAAAATATATTGCCTAATGAGATGCCCAGGCAGCTTAAATGAAGATCAACCTACCCGGAACGCGAATGTACCCAAATTATATAGTCTAACCTGGGCAAGAATGCACTGTCTGACACAACCGGAGCCCGGACCTCCTGACCAACACCCAGACAGCTGACCGCACACTGAGCACATCAGACCCGCCATGGCCTTAGGTCATCATCTCTTCCCTACCTCAGTTTTCAGGCTTCGGGGCATAGTCCTTATATCCAGTCCATGTCAAGAAGTGAGTGTGATGCAGAAATCAGAACTCCTCCTTACCCATGGCAAGAAACCTTGTGGTTGGCATGTTGTCCAACGTTCAGTGTAGTTGAAACCAGTGTGGCCCATGAGGCCCCGCCCATGCTAGCGGGCCACATTGGTCACAAACACACATTGTGACCCTCAGCCTGAGCCCAGTCCTCAGGTAAGGCCTCTGGATGGCTGATGCAGAGACAGCATATTGGGCTTGCCATGCCCCTAGGCCCCAATTTTTATCCATAGTTCGGGTTGTCCCTTCACTCTGCCCCAGAGCTCTGCTTTGGAATTCCTCTTTTGGTGGGACACCTGAGGTAACAAAACTGAAAGGAGTCCTCCCATCCCACAGATTGACGAAAAGCAATTGGGATCACGCCAAATCCACAGAGAGGAAGATTCGTCCACGGCCCATGAGGACTCCCAAACATTCCACAGCCATCGTTGTTACAAAATCCAGAGACAATAGCCTGAGCAAGAGCCTCAGACTCGCTCATTCTTCATATCCTGAAGAGTTCTTCTCATGGTTTGTAGATCGGGCGTGCCATACCTAAGTCCCCACACCTAAGCTGAGTTTGTGTTTTCAGACTTCTGTCCTCAAAGTCCTGGGCCACACTCCCTCCAGCTGGGGCCCCTGGAGCCACACATTAGGACTGCGCCCACCCAATCCATGGGAATTCTGCCCATTCCATTGTCAAAAATCGTACAGATTAGGAGAACCCTCCAAAGTCCCTGAGGCCATCCCATTAGTGTAGGTCGCCCGGGACAAAAAAAAAAAAAAACGGTTGAAAACAGCTGAGCATTTACCTCCACTCATACCATAGATGGATGTCCCCAGAGATGAAGATGGAACCAGACAGGACCTGAGGCATTATCAGATCCATTGCTTTGGTTTACAGGCATGTCTCCTCAAAAGCCTGGATTCCAATACCAGCAGAGGCGATTTCCTGAGGCACCCATCAGAACAAATCTCGTCTCCACAAGGAAACTTGTGCATGGGAGCTATGTCCAAAGCTTAGGAGAATACTTCAGGGTCCCGGTGCCACTGCCCCATTCCGTAGCCCACATGGACACAAACACACATTAGGACCCATCCTCAGGAAAGTCCATTTCAACTCAGCCACCCCGGTTGCTCCCGCAGATCCATTAGATCTAAACTGTCTTGTTGCTAGGAGACAATTGGAATGTGAGGGGGACTTCCCAGGCATCCATCCTCGAACGGTGCTAAGGGTCGTTCCATATGGGATGTCCTGGAGCTGTCCAATATGTCTCAATTGTCCCGCAGAAGGAATCCTTGAAGGTGGCATCCCACATCTCCCAACGTGGAAAACCTCCATGGCCTCGAGATTCCGCTCCATTCATGAAGGGGCCGTCATGCACAGAAACTCCAACCTGAGCCAACGTCTGATCCTCGCCCTGACTTCCGATGCATGAGATATTGCTTCAGATCTGCAGGGGGTACCTGCCGTGCCCTCACCCTGAATCCGAAGACTAACTTGTGTTCTCAGACTTCCGTCCTCACTCTCCTGGCCCCGAAGCCCTCAAGTTTGGCAATTCCGGACCGACAATGAAGCACTCTGCCTGCCCTCTAGAAAAAATATATTGCCTAATGAGCTGCCCAGGCAGCTTAAATGAGGTTAAACCTACACGGCATTCGAATGTACCCAAATTATATAGTCTAACCTGGGCACTAATGCACTGTCTGACACAACCTGAGCCCGGACCTGCTGACCAACACCAAGAGAGCTGACCGCACTCTGAGCACATCACACCCGCCATGGCCTTAGGTCATCATCTCTTCCCTACCTCAGTTTTCAGGCTTCAGAACCTAGACCTTATCTCCAATCACTGCCCACGGGTGACTGTGATGCAGAAATCAGAACTCTTCCTGACCCATGGCAAGAAACCTTGTGGTTGGCATGTTGTCCAACGTTCAGTGTAGGAGAAAACAGCATTCACCCTGAGGCCCCGCCATTTCTTGAGTGCGACGAGAGCATAAACACGCATTGTGACTTCAGCGTGAGTCCTGTCCTCTAGTAAGTCCTCTCAGTGGCTGGACCATTAGATGTCATAATGGCCTTGACATGTCCGAAGGCCCCAATTTTTAACCAGATTTCTGGTTGTCCAGTCGCCCCTCCCCAGGGCTCTACTCTGGAATCCCTCATTTGGTGGGACATCTGAGGTTGAAAAACAAAATGAAACAAATCAACCACAACAAAAAAATGGACTTCTTCCATCCCCAGAATGACCCCAAACTCTTTGGACGGGACCGAAACCCCAGAGAGTAAGACTCGTCCATTTCCCATGAAGTCACCCGGCAATTTCACGACCATGAGTGACACGATACCCAGAGACAAAAAACTTGAGCAAGAGCCTCTCACTCGCCCTTTTTTCATATCCCGAAGTGTTCTCCTCATGGTCTGTTGATCAGTCCTGCCATACCTATGACCCAAAACATGAGCCGAGTTTGTGTTTTCAGACAACTGTCCAAACAGCTCTGGCCTACACACCCTACAGGCTCAGGGCCATGGAGCCAAACCTGAGGACTGTACTTGCCCTCTCCAAGGGAATTGTATGTGCCCATTCCAATGGCCACAACCCCACTAATAGGATAACCTCCAAAGTCCCTGAGACCATCCCAAGAGTTGTGGCTTCCCAGGACAAACAGGGGCAATCTGAGCCCATCTGAGCACCTACCTGCACTCAGACCCGTAGACTGATGTCCCCAGAGGTAAAAAGGAACGAACAGGCCCCTAGGCACTAATCGGATCCATTGCTTTGGTTTCCAGGCATCTCTCCTCAGAGGCCTGGATTTCAATACCAGCATATGGCTGTTTCTTGACTCACCCATCAAAACAAATCTCATCTACACATGGGAAACATGCACGTTGGAGCTGTGTCAAAGCCTCTGTTTAGGGGAACCCTTCAGGGCCCCAGGGCCACCGCTTCATTCCAAGGTCTCCATAGACACAAAAACATATTAGGACACATCCACAGGAGAGTCCATTTCAACTCAGCCTCCTCGGTTGCCCCCCACATCCAGCAGATCTAACCTGTCTTGTTGCTTGGAGACAATTGGAATGCGAGGTGGGCTACCCAGCCATCCATCCTTAGAACCCAGCTCAGAATCGTTGGCCTGGAGCCAACCAACAGGTCTCAATTGTCCTGCAGAAGAATCTTTGCAGCTGGTAGCTTCTCACAACTCCCATCGTGGGAAAACACCCATGGCCTCGTGATCCAACCCCCCCTTCCAGAAGGGGCCATCAGGGACAGAAAGTCCAACATGAGCGATCGTCTGACCTTTGCCCTGACTTCAGATGCACGAGGTCTCGATTGAGGTCTGTAGATTGTGCCTGCCATATCCTCACCCAGAATCCTAGGCCTAGCTTGGGTTCTCAGTCTTCCGTCCTCAGACTACTGGCCCACAAGCCCTCCAGTTTGGCAAACCAGAACTACAATGCTGCACTCTGCCTGCCCCCCAGAAGAAAAACCTTGCCCTCTGGGGCTACCCAGAATCCCCAAATGAGGATCAACTTGCACGCCATTCGGCTGTACCCCAAATATGTAGGCTGACCTGGGCACTATTGCCTTTCTGACCCAGCCTGAGCCTGGACCTCCTGGCCCCACCCAGACAGCTGGTAGCACACTGAGCACATTAGACCTGCCATGGCCTTAGGTCGTCATCTCATCTCAACCTCGGTTTCCAGGCTTCAGAACTTAGACCTGATCTCCATCACTGCCCTGGTTTGAAAATGATGCATAAATCAGAACTCCTTCCCCATGGCAAGAAACCTTGTGGTTGGCATGTTGTCCAACGTTCAGTGTAGTTGAAACCAGTGTGGCCCATGAGGCCCTGCCCATGCTAGCGGGCCACATTGGTCACAAACACACATTGTGACCCTCAGCCTGAGCCCAGTCCTCAGGTAAGGCCTCTCAGTGGCTGGAAGCAGAGACAGCATATTGGGCTTGCCATGCCCCTAGGCCCCAATTTTTATCCATAGTTCGGGTTGTCCCTTCACTCTGCCCCAGAGCTCTGCTTTGGAATTCCTCTTTTGGTGGGACACCTGAGGTAACAAAACTGAAATGAGTCCTCCCATCCCACAGATTTACGAAAAGCAATTGGGATCACGCCAAATCCACAGAGAGGAAGATTCGTCCACGGCCCATGAGGACTCCCCAACATTCCATGGCCATCGTTGATACAAAATCCAGAGACAATAGCCTGAGCAAGGGCCTCAGACTCGCTCATTCTTCATATCCTGAAGAGTTCTTCTCATGGTTTGTAGATCGGGCGTGCCATACCTAGGTCCCCACACCTAAGCTGAGTTTGTGTTTTCAGACTTCTGTCCTCAAAGTCCTGGGCCACACTCCCTCCAGCTGGGGCCCCTGGAGCCACACAGTAGGACTGTGCCCACGCATTCCATGGGAATTCTGCCCATTCCATTGTCAAAAATCGTACAAATTAGGAGAACCCTCCAAAGTCCCTGAGGCCATCCCTATAGTGTAGGTCGCCCGGGACAAAAAAAAAAAAAAAAAAAAAAAAAGTTGATACCAGCTGAGCATCTACCTCCACTCATACCAGAGATGGATATCCCCAGAGAAGAAGATTGAACCAGACACACCTGAGGAATATCGGATCCATTGCTTTGGTTTACAGGCATGTCTCCTCAAAAGCCTGGATTCCAATACCAGCAGAGGGGATTTCCTGAGGCACCCATCAGAACAAATCTCGTCTCCACAAGGAAACTTGTGCATGGGAGCTATGTCCAAAGCTTAGGAGAATACTTCAGGGTCCCGGTGCCACCGCATCATTCCAAGGCCCTCATGGACACAAACACACATTAGGACCCATCCTCAGGAAAGTCCATTTCAACTCAGCCACCCCGGTTTCTCCCGCATATCCATTAGATCTAAACTGTCTTGATGCGAGGAGACAATTGGAATGTGAGGCGGACTTCCCAGGCATACATCCTCGAACGGTGCTCAGGACTCGTTCCATAAGGGATGTCCTGGAGCTGTCCAATAGGTCTCAATTGTCTCGCAGAAGGAATCCTTGAAGGGGGCATCCCACATCTCCCAACGTGGAAAACCTCCATGGCCTCGAGATTCCGCTCCCTTCATGAAGGGGCCGTCATGCACAGAAACTCCAACCTGAGCCAACGTCGGATCCTCGCCCTGACTTCAGATGCATGAGATATTGGTTCAGATCTGCAGGGGGTACCTGCCATGCCCTCACCCTGAATCCGAAGTCTAACTTGTGTTCTCAGACTTCCGTCCTCACTCTCCTGGCCCCCAAGCCCTCAAGTTTGGCAATTCCGGACCAACAATGAAGCACTCTGCCTGCCCTCTAGCAAAAATATATTGCCTAATGAGATGCCCAGGCAGCTTAAATGAAGATCAACCTACCCGGAACGCGAATGTACCCAAATTATATAGTCTAACCTGGGCAAGAATGCACTGTCTGACACAACCGGAGCCCGGACCTCCTGACCAACACCCAGACAGCTGACCGCACACTGAGCACATCAGACCCGCCATGGCCTTAGGTCATCATCTCTTCCCTACCTCAGTTTTCAGGCTTCGGGGCATAGTCCTTATATCCAGTCCATGTCAAGAAGTGAGTGTGATGCAGAAATCAGAACTCCTCCTTACCCATGGCAAGAAACCTTGTGGTTGGCATGTTGTCCAACGTTCAGTGTAGTTGAAACCAGTGTGGCCCATGAGGCCCCGCCCATGCTAGCGGGCCACATTGGTCACAAACACACATTGTGACCCTCAGCCTGAGCCCAGTCCTCAGGTAAGGCCTCTGGATGGCTGATGCAGAGACAGCATATTGGGCTTGCCATGCCCCTAGGCCCCAATTTTTATCCATAGTTCGGGTTGTCCCTTCACTCTGCCCCAGAGCTCTGCTTTGGAATTCCTCTTTTGGTGGGACACCTGAGGTAACAAAACTGAAAGGAGTCCTCCCATCCCACAGATTGACGAAAAGCAATTGGGATCACGCCAAATCCACAGAGAGGAAGATTCGTCCACGGCCCATGAGGACTCCCAAACATTCCACAGCCATCGTTGTTACAAAATCCAGAGACAATAGCCTGAGCAAGAGCCTCAGACTCGCTCATTCTTCATATCCTGAAGAGTTCTTCTCATGGTTTGTAGATCGGGCGTGCCATACCTAGGTCCCCACACCTAAGCTGAGTTTGTGTTTTCAGACTTCTGTCCTCAAAGTCCTGGGCCACACTCCCTCCAGCTGGGGCCCCTGGAGCCACACATTAGGACTGCGCCCACCCAATCCATGGGAATTCTGCCCATTCCATTGTCAAAAATCGTACAAATTAGGAGAACCCTCCAAAGTCCCTGAGGCCATCCCATTAGTGTAGGTCGCCCGGGACAAAAAAAAAAAAAAAACGGTTGAAAACAGCTGAGCATTTACCTCCACTCATACCATAGATGGATGTCCCCAGAGATGAAGATGGAACCAGACAGGACCTGAGGCATTATCAGATCCATTGCTTTGGTTTACAGGCATGTCTCCTCAAAAGCCTGGATTCCAATACCAGCAGAGGGGATTTCCTGAGGCACCCATCAGAACAAATCTCGTCTCCACAAGGAAACTTGTGCATGGGAGCTATGTCCAAAGCTTAGGAGAATACTTCAGGGTCCCGGTGCCACTGCCCCATTCCGTAGCCCACATGGACACAAACACACATTAGGACCCATCCTCAGGAAAGTCCATTTCAACTCAGCCACCCCGGTTGCTCCCGCAGATCCATTAGATCTAAACTGTCTTGTTGCTAGGAGACAATTGAAATGTGAGGGGGACTTCCCAGGCATCCATCCTCGAACGGTGCTAAGGGTCGTTCCATATGGGATGTCCTGGAGCTGTCCAATATGTCTCAATTGTCCCGCAGAAGGAATCCTTGAAGGTGGCATCCCACATCTCCCAACGTGGAAAACCTCCATGGCCTCGAGATTCCGCTCCATTCATGAAGGGGCCGTCATGCACAGAAACTCCAACCTGAGCCAACGTCTGATCCTCGCCCTGACTTCCGATGCATGAGATATTGCTTCAGATCTGCAGGGGGTACCTGCCGTGCCCTCACCCTGAATCCGAAGACTAACTTGTGTTCTCAGACTTCCGTCCTCACTCTCCTGGCCCCGAAGCCCTCAAGTTTGGCAATTCCGGACCGACAATGAAGCACTCTGCCTGCCCTCTAGAAAAAATATATTGCCTAATGAGCTGCCCAGGCAGCTTAAATGAGGTTAAACCTACACGGCATTCGAATGTACCCAAATTATATAGTCTAACCTGGGCACTAATGCACTGTCTGACACAACCTGAGCCCGGACCTGCTGACCAACACCAAGAGAGCTGACCGCACTCTGAGCACATCAGACCCGCCATGGCCTTAGGTCATCATCTCTTCCCTACCTCAGTTTTCAGGCTTCAGAACCTAGACCTTATCTCCAATCACTGCCCACGGGTGACTGTGATGCAGAAATCAGAACTCTTCCTGACCCATGGCAAGAAACCTTGTGGTTGGCATGTTGTCCAACGTTCAGTGTAGGAGAAAACAGCATTCACCCTGAGGCCCCGCCATTTCTTGAGTGCGACGAGAGCATAAACACGCATTGTGACTTCAGCGTGAGTCCTGTCCTCTAGTAAGTCCTCTCAGTGGCTGGACCATTAGATGTCATAATGGCCTTGACATGTCCGAAGGCCCCAATTTTTAACCAGATTTCTGGTTGTCCAGTCGCCCCTCCCCAGGGCTCTACTCTGGAATCCCTCATTTGGTGGGACATCTGAGGTTGAAAAACAAAATGAAACAAATCAACCACAACAAAAAAATGGACTTCTTCCATCCCCAGAATGACCCCAAACTCTTTGGACGGGACCGAAACCCCAGAGAGTAAGACTCGTCCATTTCCCATGAAGTCACCCGGCAATTTCACGACCATGAGTGACACGATACCCAGAGACAAAAAACTTGAGCAAGAGCCTCTCACTCGCCCTTTTTTCATATCCCGAAGTGTTCTCCTCATGGTCTGTTGATCAGTCCTGCCATACCTATGACCCAAAACATGAGCCGAGTTTGTGTTTTCAGACAACTGTCCAAACAGCTCTGGCCTACACACCCTACAGGCTCAGGGCCATGGAGCCAAACCTGAGGACTGTACTTGCCCTCTCCAAGGGAATTGTATGTGCCCATTCCAATGGCCACAACCCCACTAATAGGATAACCTCCAAAGTCCCTGAGACCATCCCAAGAGTTGTAGCTTCCCAGGACAAACAGGGGCAATCTGAGCCCATCTGAGCACCTACCTGCACTCAGACCCGTAGACTGATGTCCCCAGAGGTAAAAAGGAACGAACAGGCCCCTAGGCACTAATCGGATCCATTGCTTTGGTTTCCAGGCATCTCTCCTCAGAGGCCTGGATTTCAATACCAGCATATGGCTGTTTCTTGACTCACCCATCAAAACAAATCTCATCTACACATGGGAAACATGCACGTTGGAGCTGTGTCAAAGCCTCTGTTTAGGGGAACCCTTCAGGGCCCCAGGGCCACCGCTTCATTCCAAGGTCTCCATAGACACAAAAACATATTAGGACACATCCACAGGAGAGTCCATTTCAACTCAGCCTCCTCGGTTGCCCCCCACATCCAGCAGATCTAACCTGTCTTGTTGCTTGGAGACAATTGGAATGCGAGGTGGGCTACCCAGCCATCCATCCTTAGAACCCTGCTCAGAATCGTTGGCCTGGAGCCAACCAACAGGTCTCAATTGTCCTGCAGAAGAATCTTTGCAGCTGGTAGCTTCTCACAACTCCCATCGTGGGAAAACACCCATGGCCTCGTGATCCAACCCCCCCTTCCAGAAGGGGCCATCAGGGACAGAAAGTCCAACATGAGCGATCGTCTGACCTTTGCCCTGACTTCAGATGCACGAGGTCTCGATTGAGGTCTGTAGATTGTGCCTGCCATATCCTCACCCAGAAACCTAGGCCTAGCTTGGGTTCTCAGTCTTCCGTCCTCAGACTACTGGCCCACAAGCCCTCCAGTTTGGCAAACCAGAACTACAATGCTGCACTCTGCCTGCCCCCCAGAAGAAAAACCTTGCCCTCTGGGGCTACCCAGAATCCCCAAATGAGGATCAACTTGCACGCCATTCGGCTGTACCCCAAATATGTAGGCTGACCTGGGCACTATTGCCTTTCTGACCCAGCCTGAGCCTGGACCTCCTGGCCCTACCCAGACAGCTGGTAGCACACTGAGCACATTAGACCTGCCATGGCCTTAGGTCGTCATCTCATCTCAACCTCGGTTTCCAGGCTTCAGAACCTAGACCTGATCTCCATCACTGCCCTGGTTTGAAAATGATGCATAAATCAGAACTCCTTCCCCATGGCAAGAAACCTTGTGGTTGGCATGTTGTCCAACGTTCAGTGTAGTTGAAACCAGTGTGGCCCATGAGGCCCCACCCATGCTAGCGGGCCACAATGGTCACAAACACACATTGTGACCCTCAGCCTGAGCCCAGTCCTCAGGTAAGGCCTCTCAGTGGCTGGATGCAGAGACAGCATATTGGGCTTGCCATGCCCCTAGGCCCCAATTTTTATCCATAGTTCGGGTTGTCCCTTCACTCTGCCCCAGAGCTCTGCTTTGGAATTCCTCTTTTGGTGGGACACCTGAGGTAACAAAACTGAAATGAGTCCTCCCATCCCACAGATTTACGAAAAGCAATTGGGATCACGCCAAATCCACAGAGAGGAAGATTCGTCCACGGCCCATGAGGACTCCCCAACATTCCATGGCCATCGTTGATACAAAATCCAGAGACAATAGCCTGAGCAAGGGCCTCAGACTCGCTCATTCTTCATATCCTGAAGAGTTCTTCTCATGGTTTGTAGATCGGGCGTGCCATACCTAAGTCCCCACACCTAAGCTGAGTTTGTGTTTTCAGACTTCTGTCCTCAAAGTCCTGGGCCACACTCCCTCCAGCTGAGGCCCCTGGAGCCACACATTAGTACTGTGCCCACGCAATCCATGGGAATTCTGCCCATTCCATTGTCAAAAATCGTACAAATTAGGAGAACCCTCCAAAGTCCCTGAGGCCATCCCTATAGTGTAGGTCGCCCGGGAAAAAAAAAAAAAAAAAAAAAAAAAAGTTGATACCAGCTGAGCATCTACCTCCACTCATACCAGAGATGGATATCCCCAGAGAAGAAGATTGAACCAGACACAACCTGAGGTATATCGGATCCATTGCTTTGGTTTACAGGCATGTCTCCTCAAAAGCCTGGATTCCAATACCAGCAGAGGAGATTTCCTGAGGCACCCATCAGAACAAATCTCGTCTCCACAAGGAAACTTTTGCATGGGAGCTATGTCCAAAGCTTAGGAGAATACTTCAGGGTCCCGGTGCCACCGCATCATTCCAAGGCCCTCATGGACACAAACACACATTAGGACCCATCCTCAGGAAAGTCAATTTCAACTCAGCCACCCCGGTTTCTCCCGCATATCCATTAGATCTAAACTGTCTTGATGCGAGGAGACAATTGGAATGTGATGCGGACTTCCCAGGCATCCATCCTCGAACGGTGCTCAGGAGTCGTTCCATAAGGGATGTCCTGGAGCTGTCCAATAGGTCTCAATTGTCTCGCAGAAGGAATCCTTGAAGGGGGCATCCCACATCTCCCAACGTGGAAAACCTCCATGGCCTCGAGATTCCGCTCCCTTCATGAAGGGGCCGTCATGCACAGAAACTCCAACCTGAGCCAACGTCGGATCCTCGCCCTGACTTCAGATGCATGAGATATTGGTTCAGATCTGCAGGGGGTACCTGCCATGCCCTCACCCTGAATCCGAAGTCTAACTTGTGTTCTCAGACTTCCGTCCTCACTCTCCTGGCCCCCAAGCCCTCAAGTTTGGCAATTCCGGACCAACAATGAAGCACTCTGCCTGCCCTCTAGCAAAAATATATTGCCTAATGAGATGCCCAGGCAGCTTAAATGAAGATCAACCTACCCGGAACGCGAATGTACCCAAATTATATAGTCTAACCTGGGCAAGAATGCACTGTCTGACACAACCGGAGCCCGGACCTCCTGACCAACACCCAGACAGCTGACCGCACACTGAGCACATCAGACCCGCCATGGCCTTAGGTCATCATCTCTTCCCTACCTCAGTTTTCAGGCTTCGGGGCATAGTCCTTATATCCAGTCCATGTCAAGAAGTGAGTGTGATGCAGAAATCAGAACTCCTCCTTACCCATGGCAAGAAACCTTGTGGTTGGCATGTTGTCCAACGTTCAGTGTAGTTGAAACCAGTGTGGCCCATGAGGCCCCGCCCATGCTAGCGGGCCACATTGGTCACAAACACACATTGTGACCCTCAGCCTGAGCCCAGTCCTCAGGTAAGGCCTCTCAGTGGCTGGATGCAGAGACAGCATATTGGGCTTGCCATGCCCCTAGGCCCCAATTTTTATCCATAGTTCGGGTTGTCCCTTCACTCTGCCCCAGAGCTCTGCTTTGGAATTCCTCTTTTGGTGGGACACCTGAGGTAACAAAACTGAAAGGAGTCCTCCCATCCCACAGATTGACGAAAAGCAATTGGGATCACGCCAAATCCACAGAGAGGAAGATTCGTCCACGGCCCATGAGGACTCCCCAACATTCCACGGCCATCGCTGAAACAAAATCCAGAGACAAAAGCCAGAGCAAGCGCCTCAGACTCGCTCATTCTTCATTTCCTGAAGAGTTCTTCTCATGGTTTGTAGATCGGGCGTGCCTGACCTAAGTCCTCAAACCTAAGCTGAGTTTGTCTTTTCAGTCTTCTGTCCTCAAAGTCCTGGGCCACACTCCCTCCAGCTGGGGCCCCTGGAGCCACACATTAGGACTGCCCCCACCCAATCCATGGGAAATCTGCCCATTCCATTGTCAAAAATCGTTCAAATTAGGAGAACCCTCCAAAGTCCCTGAGGCCATCCCTATAGTGTAGGTCGCCCGGGACAAAAAAAAAACAAAAAAACAAAAAAAAAACGGTTGATACCAGCTGAGCATCTACCTCCACTCATACCAGAGATGGATATCCCCAGAGAAGAAGATATAACCAGACAGGACCTGAGGCATTATCGGATCCATTGCTTTGGTTTACAGGCATGTCTCCTCAAAAGCCTGGATTCCTATACCAGCAGAGGGGATTTCCTGAGGCACCCATCAGAATAAATCTCGTCTCCACAATGAAATTTGTGCATGGGAGCTATGTCCAAAGCTGAGGAGAATACTTCAGGGCCCCGGTGCCACCGCCCCATTCCAAGGCCCTCATGGACACAAACACACGTTAGGACCCATCCTCAGGAAAGTCCATTTCAACTCAGCCACCCCGGTTGCTCCCGCAGATCCATTAGAACTAAACTGTCTTGTTGCTAGGAGACAATTGGAATGTGAGGCGGACTTCCCAGGCATCCATCCTCGAACGGTGCTCAGGAGTCGTTCCATATGGGATGTCCTGGAGCTGACCAATAGGTCTCAATTGACCTGTAGAAGGAAACCTTGAAGGGGGCATCCCACATCTCCCAACGTGGAAAACCTCCTTGGCCTCGAGATTCCGCTCCCTTCATGAAGGGGCCGTCATGCACAGAAACTCAACCTGAGCCAACGTCTGATCCTCGCCCTCACTTCAGATGCATGAGATATTGGTTCAGATCTGCAGGGGGTACCTGCCGTGCCCTCACCTGAATCCGAAGTCTAGCTTGTGTTCTCAGACTTCCGTCCTCACTCTCCTGGACCCCAAGCCCTCAAGTTTGGCAATTTAGGACCAACAATGAAGCACTCTGCCTGCCCTCTAGAAAAAATATATTGCCTAATGAGCAGCCCAGGCAGCTTAAATGAGGATCAACCTACACGGCACTCGAATGTACCCAAATTATATAGTCTAACCTGGGCACGAAGGCACTGTCTGACACAATCTGAGCCCGGACCTCCTGACCAACACCCAGACAGCTGAACGCACACTAAGCACAACAGACCCTCCATGGCCTTAGGTCATCATCTCTTCCCTACCTCAGTTTTTAGGCTTCGGGGCCGAGTCCTTAACTCCCATCCATGTCCAGGGTTGAGTATGATGCAGAAATCAGAACTCCTCCTTACCCATGGCAAGAAACCTTGTGGTTGGCATGTTGTCCAACGTTCATTGTAGGACAAAACAGCATTCAGCCTGAGGCCCCGCCCATTCTTGAGTGCGACGAGAGCATAAACACGCATTTTGACCTCAGCATGGGTCCTGTCCTCTAGTAAGTCCTCTCAGTGGCTGGACCATTAGATGTCATAATGGGCTTGACATGTCCCTAGGCCCCAATTTTTAACCAGATTTCTGGTTGTCCAGTCGCCCCTCCCCAGGGCTCTACTCTGGAATCCCTCATTTGGTGGGACATCTGAGGTTGAAAAACAAACAAAACAAAACAACAACAACAACAAAACGGACTTCTTCCATCCCCAGAAAGACCCCAAACTCTTTCGACGGGGCCGAAACACCAGAGAGTAAGACTCGACCATTTCCCATTGAGACACCCAGAAATTTCACGACCATGAGTGACACGATATCCAGAGACAAAAAACTTGAGCAAGAGCCTCACACTCGCCCTTTTTTCATATCGCGAAGACTTCTCCTCATGGTCTGTAGATCAGTCCTGCCATACCTATGACCCGAAACATAAGCCGAGTTTGTGTTTCCAGACAACTGTCCAAACAGCTCTGGCCTACACACCCTACAGGCTCAGGGCCATGGAGCCAAACCTGAGGACTGTACTTGCCCTCTACAAGAGAATTGTGTGTGCCCATTCCAATGGCCAAAGCCCTACTAGTAGTATAAACCTCCAAAGTCCCAGAGGCCATCCCAATAGTTGTGGCTTCCCAGGATAAACAGGGGCAATCTGAGCCCATCGGAGCACCTACCTGCACTCAGACCCGTAGACTGATGACCCCAGAGGTTAAAAGGAACGCACAGGCCCCTAGGCACTATCGGATCCATTGTTTTGGTTTCCAGGCATCTCTCCTCCGAGGCCTGGATTTCAATACCAGCATATGGCTGTTTTTTGTCTCACCCATCAGAACAAATCTCATCTACACATGGGAAACATGCACGTTGGAGTTCTTTCAAAGCCTCTGTTTAGGATAATCCTTCAGGGCCCCAGTGCCCCCGCTTCATTCCTAGGTTTCCATAGACAAAAAACATATTAGGACACATCCACAGGAGAGTCCATTTCAACTCAGCCTCCTGGGTTGCTCCCCCACATCCAGCAGATCTAACCTGTCTTGTAGCTTGGAGACCATTGGAATGCGAGGTGGGCTACCCAGCCATCCATCCTTAGAACCCTGCTCGGAATCGTTGGCCTGGAGCCAACCAACAGGTCTCAATTGTCCTGCAGAAGAATCTTTGCAGCTGGTAGCTTCTCACAACTCCCATCGTGGGAAAACACCCATGGCCTCGTGATCCAACCCCCCCTTCCAGAAGGGGCCATCAGGGACAGAAAGTCCAACAGGAGCGATCGTCTGACCTTTGCCCTGACTTCAGATGCACGAGGTCTCGATTGAGGTCTGTAGATTGTGCCTTCCATATCCTCACCCAGAAACCTAGGCCTAGCTTGGGTTCCTAGACTTCCGTCCTCAGACTACTGGCCCACAAGCCCTCCAGTTTGGCAAACCAGAACTACAATGCTGCACTCTGCCTGCCCCCCAGAAGAAAAACCTTGCCCTCTGGGGCTACCCAGAATCCCCAAATGAGGATCAACTTGCACGCCATTCGGCTGTACCCCAAATATGTAGGCTGACCTGGGCACTATTGCCTTTCTGACCCAGCCTGAGCCTGGACCTCCTGGCCCCACCCAGACAGCTGGCAGCACACTGAGCACATTAGACCTGCCATGGCCTTAGGTCGTCATCTCATCTCAACCTCGGTTTCCAGGCTTCAGAACCTAGACCTGATCTCCATCACTGCCCTGGTTTGAAAATGATGCATAAATCAGAACTCCTTCCCCATCGCAAGAAACCTTGTGGTTGGCATGTTGTCCAACGTTCAGTGTAGTTGAAACCAGTGTGGCCCATGAGGCCCCGCCCATGCTAGCGGGCCACATTTGTCACAAACACACATTGTGACCCTCAGCCTGAGCCCAGTCCTCAGGTAAGGCCTCTCAGTGGCTGGATGCAGAGACAGCATATTGGGCTTGCCATGCCCCTAGGCCCCAATTTTTATCCATAGTTCGGGTTGTCCCTTCACTCTGCCCCAGAGCTCTGCTTTGGAATTCCTCTTTTGGTGGGACACCTGAGGTAACAAAACTGAAATGAGTCCTCCCATCCCACAGATTTACGAAAAGCAATTGGGATCACGCCAAATCCACAGAGAGGAAGATTCGTCCACGGCCCATGAGGACTCCCCAACATTCCATGGCCATCGTTGATACAAAATCCAGAGACAATAGCCTGAGCAAGGGCCTCAGACTCGCTCATTCTTCATATCCTGAAGAGTTCTTCTCATGGTTTGTAGATCGGGCGTGCCATACCTAGGTCCCCACACCTAAGCTGAGTTTGTGTTTTCAGACTTCTGTCCTCAAAGTCCTGGGCCACACT
Source organism: Mustela nivalis (assembly GCF_964662115.1). Lineage (NCBI taxonomy): Eukaryota > Metazoa > Chordata > Mammalia > Carnivora > Mustelidae > Mustela > Mustela nivalis. The sequence goes on along the minus strand of NW_028136272.1, from coordinate 455,699 downwards.
CCCTCCAGCTGGGGCCCCTGGAGCCACACAGTAGGACTGTGCCCACGCATTCCATGGGAATTCTGCCCATTCCATTGTCAAAAATCGTACAAATTAGGAGAACCCTCAAAAGTCCCTGAGGCCATCCCTATAGTGTAGGTCGCCCGGGACAAAAAAAAAAAAAAAAAAAAAAAAGTTGATACCAGCTGAGCATCTACCTCCACTCATACCAGAGATGGATATCCCCAGAGAAGAAGATTGAACCAGACACAACCTGAGGAATATCGGATCCATTGCTTTGGTTTACAGGCATGTCTCCTCAAAAGCCTGGATTCCAATACCAGCAGAGGGGATTTCCTGAGGCACCCATCAGAACAAATCTCGTCTCCACAAGGAAACTTGTGCATGGGAGCTATGTCCAAAGCTTAGGAGAATACTTCAGGGTCCCGGTGCCACCGCATCATTCCAAGGCCCTCATGGACACAAACACACATTAGGACCCATCCTCAGGAAAGTCCATTTCAACTCAGCCACCCCGGTTTCTCCCGCATATCCATTAGATCTAAACTGTCTTGATGCGAGGAGACAATTGGAATGTGAGGCGGACTTCCCAGGCATCCATCCTCGAACGGTGCTCAGGAGTCGTTCCATAAGGGATGTCCTGGAGCTGTCCAATAGGTCTCAATTGTCTCGCAGAAGGAATCCTTGAAGGGGGCATCCCACATCTCCCAACGTGGAAAACCTCCATGGCCTCGAGATTCCGCTCCCTTCATGAAGGGGCCGTCATGCACAGAAACTCCAACCTGAGCCAACGTCGGATCCTCGCCCTGACTTCAGATGCATGAGATATTGGTTCAGATCTGCAGGGGGTACCTGCCATGCCCTCACCCTGAATCCGAAGTCTAACTTGTGTTCTCAGACTTCCGTCCTCACTCTCCTGGCCCCCAAGCCCTCAAGTTTGGCAATTCCGGACCAACAATGAAGCACTCTGCCTGCCCTCTAGCAAAAATATATTGCCTAATGAGATGCCCAGGCAGCTTAAATGAAGATCAACCTACCCGGAACGCGAATGTACCCAAATTATATAGTCTAACCTGGGCAAGAATGCACTGTCTGACACAACCGGAGCCCGGACCTCCTGACCAACACCCAGACAGCTGACCGCACACTGAGCACATCAGACCCGCCATGGCCTTAGGTCATCATCTCTTCCCTACCTCAGTTTTCAGGCTTCGGGGCATAGTCCTTATATCCAGTCCATGTCAAGAAGTGAGTGTGATGCAGAAATCAGAACTCCTCCTTACCCATGGCAAGAAACCTTGTGGTTGGCATGTTGTCCAACGTTCAGTGTAGTTGAAACCAGTGTGGCCCATGAGGCCCCGCCCATGCTAGCGGGCCACATTGGTCACAAACACACATTGTGACCCTCAGCCTGAGCCCAGTCCTCAGGTAAGGCCTCTGGATGGCTGATGCAGAGACAGCATATTGGGCTTGCCATGCCCCTAGGCCCCAATTTTTATCCATAGTTCGGGTTGTCCCTTCACTCTGCCCCAGAGCTCTGCTTTGGAATTCCTCTTTTGGTGGGACACCTGAGGTAACAAAACTGAAAGGAGTCCTCCCATCCCAATGATTGACGAAAAGCAATTGGGATCACGCCAAATCCACAGAGAGGAAGATTCGTCCACGGCCCATGAGGACTCCCAAACATTCCACAGCCATCGTTGATACAAAATCCAGAGACAATAGCCTGAGCAAGGGCCTCAGACTCGCTCATTCTTCATATCCTGAAGAGTTCATCTCATGGTTTGTAGATCGGGCGTGCCATACCTAAGTCCCCACACCTAAGCTGAGTTTGTGTTTTCAGACTTCTGTCCTCAAAGTCCTGGGCCACACTCCCTCCAGCTGGGGCCCCTGGAGCCACACATTAGGACTGCGCCCACCCAATCCATGGGAATTCTGCCCATTCCATTGTCAAAAATCGTACAAATTAGGAGAACCCTCCAAAGTCCCTGAGGCCATCCCATTAGTGTAGGTCGCCCGGGACAAAAAAAAAAAAAAAAAAAAAACGGTTGAAAACAGCTGAGCATTTACCTCCACTCATACCATAGATGGATGTCCCCAGAGATGAAGATGGAACCAGACAGGACCTGAGGCATTATCAGATCCATTGCTTTGGTTTACAGGCATGTCTCCTCAAAAGCCTGGATTCCAATACCAGCAGAGGGGATTTCCTGAGGCACCCATCAGAACAAATCTCGTCTCCACAAGGAAACTTGTGCATGGGAGCTATGTCCAAAGCTTAGGAGAATACTTCAGGGTCCCGGTGCCACTGCCCCATTCCGTAGCCCACATGGACACAAACACACATTAGGACCCATCCTCAGGAAAGTCCATTTCAACTCAGCCACCCCGGTTGCTCCCGCAGATCCATTAGATCTAAACTGTCTTGTTGCTAGGAGACAATTGGAATGTGAGGGGGACTTCCCAGGCATCCATCCTCGAACGGTGCTCAAGGGTCGTTCCATATGGGATGTCCTGGAGCTGTCCAATATGTCTCAATTGTCCCGCAGAAGGAATCCTTGAAGGTGGCATCCCACATCTCCCAACGTGGAAAACCTCCATGGCCTCGAGATTCCGCTCCATTCATGAAGGGGCCGTCATGCACAGAAACTCCAACCTGAGCCAACGTCTGATCCTCGCCCTGACTTCCGATGCATGAGATATTGCTTCAGATCTGCAGGGGGTACCTGCCGTGCCCTCACCCTGAATCCGAAGACTAACTTGTGTTCTCAGACTTCCGTCCTCACTCTCCTGGCCCCGAAGCCCTCAAGTTTGGCAATTCCGGACCGACAATGAAGCACTCTGCCTGCCCTCTAGAAAAAATATATTGCCTAATGAGCTGCCCAGGCAGCTTAAATGAGGTTAAACCTACACGGCATTCGAATGTACCCAAATTATATAGTCTAACCTGGGCACTAATGCACTGTCTGACACAACCTGAGCCCGGACCTGCTGACCAACACCAAGAGAGCTGACCGCACTCTGAGCACATCAGACCCGCCATGGCCTTAGGTCATCATCTCTTCCCTACCTCAGTTTTCAGGCTTCAGAACCTAGACCTTATCTCCAATCACTGCCCACGGGTGACTGTGATGCAGAAATCAGAACTCTTCCTGACCCATGGCAAGAAACCTTGTGGTTGGCATGTTGTCCAACGTTCAGTGTAGGAGAAAACAGCATTCACCCTGAGGCCCCGCCATTTCTTGAGTGCGACGAGAGCATAAACACGCATTGTGACTTCAGCGTGAGTCCTGTCCTCTAGTAAGTCCTCTCAGTGGCTGGACCATTAGATGTCATAATGGCCTTGACATGTCCGAAGGCCCCAATTTTTAACCAGATTTCTGGTTGTCCAGTCGCCCCTCCCCAGGGCTCTACTCTGGAATCCCTCATTTGGTGGGACATCTGAGGTTGAAAAACAAAATGAAACAAATCAACCACAACAAAAAAATGGACTTCTTCCATCCCCAGAATGACCCCAAACTCTTTGGACGGGACCGAAACCCCAGAGAGTAAGACTCGTCCATTTCCCATGAAGTCACCCGGCAATTTCACGACCATGAGTGACACGATACCCAGAGACAAAAAACTTGAGCAAGAGCCTCTCACTCGCCCTTTTTTCATATCCCGAAGTGTTCTCCTCATGGTCTGTAGATCAGTCCTGCCATACCTATGACCCAAAACATAAGCCGAGTTTGTGTTTTCAGACAACTGTCCAAACAGCTCTGGCCTACACACCCTACAGGCTCAGGGCCATGGAGCCAAACCTGAGGACTGTACTTGCCCTCTCCAAGGGAATTGTATGTGCCCATTCCAATGGCCACAACCCCACTAATAGGATAACCTCCAAAGTCCCTGAGACCATCCCAAGAGTTGTGGCTTCCCAGGACAAACAGGGGCAATCTGAGCCCATCTGAGCACCTACCTGCACTCAGACCCGTAGACTGATGTCCCCAGAGGTAAAAAGGAACGAACAGGCCCCTAGGCACTAATCGGATCCATTGCTTTGGTTTCCAGGCATCTCTCCTCAGAGGCCTGGATTTCAATACCAGCATATGGCTGTTTCTTGACTCACCCATCAAAACAAATCTCATCTACACATGGGAAACATGCACGTTGGAGCTGTGTCAAAGCCTCTGTTTAGGGGAACCCTTCAGGGCCCCAGGGCCACCGCTTCATTCCAAGGTCTCCATAGACACAAAAACATATTAGGACACATCCACAGGAGAGTCCATTTCAACTCAGCCTCCTCGGTTGCCCCCCACATCCAGCAGATCTAACCTGTCTTGTTGCTTGGAGACAATTGGAATGCGAGGTGGGCTACCCAGCCATCCATCCTTAGAACCCAGCTCAGAATCGTTGGCCTGGAGCCAACCAACAGGTCTCAATTGTCCTGCAGAAGAATCTTTGCAGCTGGTAGCTTCTCACAACTCCCATCGTGGGAAAACACCCATGGCCTCGTGATCCAACCCCCCCTTCCAGAAGGGGCCATCAGGGACAGAAAGTCCAACATGAGCGATCGTCTGACCTTTGCCCTGACTTCAGATGCACGAGGTCTCGATTGAGGTCTGTAGATTGTGCCTGCCATATCCTCACCCAGAAACCTAGGCCTAGCTTGGGTTCTCAGTCTTCCGTCCTCAGACTACTGGCCCACAAGCCCTCCAGTTTGGCAAACCAGAACTACAATGCTGCACTCTGCCTGCCCCCCAGAAGAAAAACCTTGCCCTCTGGGGCTACCCAGAATCCCCAAATGAGGATCAACTTGCACGCCATTCGGCTGTACCCCAAATATGTAGGCTGACCTGGGCACTATTGCCTTTCTGACCCAGCCTGAGCCTGGACCTCCTGGCCCCACCCAGACAGCTGGTAGCACACTGAGCACATTAGACCTGCCATGGCCTTAGGTCGTCATCTCATCTCAACCTCGGTTTCCAGGCTTCAGAACCTAGACCTGATCTCCATCACTGCCCTGGTTTGAAAATGATGCATAAATCAGAACTCCTTCCCCATGGCAAGAAACCTTGTGGTTGGCATGTTGTCCAACGTTCAGTGTAGTTGAAACCAGTGTGGCCCATGAGGCCCCGCCCATGCTAGCGGGCCACATTGGTCACAAACACACATTGTGACCCTCAGCCTGAGCCCAGTCCTCAGGTAAGGCCTCTCAGTGGCTGGATGCAGAGACAGCATATTGGGCTTGCCATGCCCCTAGGCCCCAATTTTTATCCATAGTTCGGGTTGTCCCTTCACTCTGCCCCAGAGCTCTGCTTTGGAATTCCTCTTTTGGTGGGACACCTGAGGTAACAAAACTGAAATGAGTCCTCCCATGCCACAGATTTACGAAAAGCAATTGGGATCACGCCAAATCCACAGAGAGGAAGATTCGTCCACGGCCCATGAGGACTCCCCAACATTCCATGGCCATCGTTGATACAAAATCCAGAGACAATAGCCTGAGCAAGGGCCTCAGACTCGCTCATTCTTCATATCCTGAAGAGTTCTTCTCATGGTTTGTAGATCGGGCGTGCCATACCTAAGTCCCCACACCTAAGCTGAGTTTGTGTTTTCAGACTTCTGTCCTCAAAGTCCTGGGCCACACTCCCTCCAGCTGAGGCCCCTGGAGCCACACATTAGTACTGTGCCCACGCAATCCATGGGAATTCTGCCCATTCCATTGTCAAAAATCGTACAAATTAGGAGAACCCTCCAAAGTCCCTGAGGCCATCCCTATAGTGTAGGTCGCCCGGGAAAAAAAAAAAAAAAAAAAAAAAGTTGATACCAGCTGAGCATCTACCTCCACTCATACCAGAGATGGATATCCCCAGAGAAGAAGATTGAACCAGACACAACCTGAGGTATATCGGATCCATTGCTTTGGTTTACAGGCATGTCTCCTCAAAAGCCTGGATTCCAATACCAGCAGAGGAGATTTCCTGAAGCACCCATCAGAACAAATCTCGTCTCCACAAGGAAACTTTTGCATGGGAGCTATGTCCAAAGCTTAGGAGAATACTTCAGGGTCCCGGTGCCACCGCATCATTCCAAGGCCCTCATGGACACAAACACACATTAGGACCCATCCTCAGGAAAGTCAATTTCAACTCAGCCACCCCGGTTTCTCCCGCATATCCATTAGATCTAAACTGTCTTGATGCGAGGAGACAATTGGAATGTGATGCGGACTTCCCAGACATCCATCCTCGAACGGTGCTCAGGAGTCGTTCCATAAGGGATGTCCTAGAGCTGTCCAATAGGTCTCAATTGTCTCGCAGAAGTAATCCTTGAAGGGGGCATCCCACATCTCCCAACGTGGAAAACCTCCATGGCCTCGAGATTCCGCTCCCTTCATGAAGGGGCCGTCATGCACAGAAACTCCAACCTGAGCCAACGTCGGATCCTCGCCCTGACTTCAGATGCATGAGATATTGGTTCAGATCTGCAGGGGGTACCTGCCATGCCCTCACCCTGAATCCGAAGTCTAACTTGTGTTCTCAGACTTCCGTCCTCACTCTCCTGGCCCCCAAGCCCTCAAGTTTGGCAATTCCGGACCAACAATGAAGCACTCTGCCTGCCCTCTAGCAAAAATATATTGCCTAATGAGATGCCCAGGCAGCTTAAATGAAGATCAACCTACCCGGAACGCGAATGTACCCAAATTATATAGTCTAACCTGGGCAAGAATGCACTGTCTGACACAACCGGAGCCCGGACCTCCTGACCAACACCCAGACAGCTGACCGCACACTGAGCACATCAGACCCGCCATGGCCTTAGGTCATCATCTCTTCCCTACCTCAGTTTTCAGGCTTCGGGGCATAGTCCTTATATCCAGTCCATGTCAAGAAGTGAGTGTGATGCAGAAATCAGAACTCCTCCTTACCCATGGCAAGAAACCTTGTGGTTGGCATGTTGTCCAACGTTCAATGTAGTTGAAACCAGTGTGGCCCATGAGGCCCCGCCCATGCTAGCGGGCCACATTGGTCACAAACACACATTGTGACCCTCAGCCTGAGCCCAGTCCTCAGGTAAGGCCTCTGGATGGCTGGATGCAGAGACAGCATATTGGGCTTGCCATGCCCCTAGGCCCCAATTTTTATCCATAGTTCGGGTTGTCCCTTCACTCTGCCCCAGAGCTCTGCTTTGGAATTCCTCTTTTGGTGGGACACCTGAGGTAACAAAACTAAAGGAGTCCTCCCATCCCACAGATTGACGAAAAGCAATTGGGATCACGCCAAATCCACAGAGAGGAAGATTCGTCCACGGCCATCGTTGATACAAAATCCAGAGACAATAGCCTGAGCAAGGGCCTCAGACTCGCTCATTCTTCATATCCTGAAGAGTTCTTCTCATGGTTTGTAGATCGGGCGTGCCATACCTAAGTCCCCACACCTAAGCTGAGTTTGTGTTTTCAGACTTCTGTCCTCAAAGTCCTGGGCCACACTCCCTCCAGCTGAGGACCCTGGAGCCACACATTAGTACTGTGCCCACGCAATCCATGGGAATTCTGCCCATTCCATTGTCAAAAATCGTACAAATTAGGAGAACCCTCCAAAGTCCCTGAGGCCATCCCTATAGTGTAGGTCGCCCGGGAAAAAAAAAAAAAAAAAAAAAAAAGTTGATACCAGCTGAGCATCTACCTCCACTCATACCAGAGATGGATATCCCCAGAGAAGAAGATTTAACCAGACACAACCTGAGGTATATCGGATCCATTGCTTTGGTTTACAGGCATGTCTCCTCAAAAGCCTGGATTCCAATACCAGCAGAGGAGATTTCCTGAGGCACCCATCAGAACAAATCTCGTCTCCACAAGGAAACTTTTGCATGGGAGCTATGTCCAAAGCTTAGGAGAATACTTCAGGGTCCCGGTGCCACCGCATCATTCCAAGGCCCTCATGGACACAAACACACATTAGGACCCATCCTCAGGAAAGTCAATTTCAACTCAGCCACCCCGGTTTCTCCCGCATATCCATTAGATCTAAACTGTCTTGATGCGAGGAGACAATTGGAATGTGATGCGGACTTCCCAGGCATCCATCCTCGAACGGTGCTCAGGAGTCGTTCCATAAGGGATGTCCTGGAGCTGTCCAATAGGTCTCAATTGTCTCGCAGAAGGAATCCTTGAAGGTGGCATCCCACATCTCCCAACGTGGAAAACCTCCATGGCCTCGAGATTCCGCTCCCTTCATGAAGGGGCCGTCATGCACAGAAACTCCAACCTGAGCCAACGTCGGATCCTCGCCCTGACTTCCGATGCATGAGATATTGGTTCAGATCTGCAGGGGGTACCTGCCATGCCCTCACCCTGAATCCGAAGTCTAACTTGTGTTCTCAGACTTCCGTCCTCACTCTCCTGGCCCCCAAGCCCGCAAGTTTGGCAATTCCGGACCAACAATGAAGCACTCTGCCTGCCCTCTAGCAAAAATATATTGCCTAATGAGATGCCCAGGCAGCTTAAATGAAGATCAACCTACCCGGAACGCGAATGTACCCAAATTATATAGTCTAACCTGGGCAAGAATGCACTGTCTGACACAACCGGAGCCCGGACCTCCTGACCAACACCCAGACAGCTGACCGCACACTGAGCACATCAGACCCGCCATGGCCTTAGGTCATCATCTCTTCCCTACCTCAGTTTTCAGGCTTCGGGGCATAGTCCTTATATCCAGTCCATGTCAAGAAGTGAGTGTGATGCAGAAATCAGAACTCCTCCTTACCCATGGCAAGAAACCTTGTGGTTGGCATGTTGTCCAACGTTCAGTGTAGTTGAAACCAGTGTGGCCCATGAGGCCCCGCCCATGCTAGCGGGCCACATTGGTCACAAACACACATTGTGACCCTCAGCCTGAGCCCAGTCCTCAGGTAAGGCCTCTCAGTGGCTGGATGCAGAGACAGCATATTGGGCTTGCCATGCACCTAGGCCCCAATTTTTATCCATAGTTCGGGTTGTCCCTTCACTCTGCCCCAGAGCTCTGCTTTGGAATTCCTCTTTTGGTGGGACACCTGAGGTAACAAAACTGAAAGGAGTCCTCCCATCCCACAGATTGACGAAAAGCAATTGGGATCACGCCAAATCCACAGAGAGGAAGATTCGTCCACGGCCCATGAGGACTCCCAAACATTCCACAGCCATCGTTGTTACAAAATCCAGAGACAATAGCCTGAGCAAGGGCCTCAGACTCGCTCATTCTTCATATCCTGAAGAGTTCTTCTCATGGTTTGTAGATCGGGCGTGCCATACCTAAGTCCCCACACCTAAGCTGAGTTTGTGTTTTCAGACTTCTGTCCTCAAAGTCCTGGGCCACACTCCCTCCAGCTGGGGCCCCTGGAGCCACACATTAGGACTGCGCCCACCCAATCCATGGGAATTCTGCCCATTCCATTGTCAAAAATCGTACAAATTAGGAGAACCCTCCAAAGTCCCTGAGGCCATCCCATTAGTGTAGGTCGCCCGGGACAAAAAAAAAAAAAAAAAAAACGGTTGAAAACAGCTGAGCATTTACCTCCACTCATACCATAGATGGATGTCCCCAGAGATGAAGATGGAACCAGACAGGACCTGAGGCATTATCAGATCCATTGCTTTGGTTTACAGGCATGTCTCCTCAAAAGCCTGGATTCCAATACCAGCAGAGGGGATTTCCTGAGGCACCCATCAGAACAAATCTCGTCTCCACAAGGAAACTTGTGCATGGGAGCTATGTCCAAAGCTTAGGAGAATACTTCAGGGTCCCGGTGCCACTGCCCCATTCCATAGCCCACATGGACACAAACACACATTAGGACCCATCCTCAGGAAAGTCCATTTCAACTCAGCCACCCCGGTTGCTCCCGCAGATCCATTAGATCTAAACTGTCTTGTTGCTAGGAGACAATTGGAATGTGAGGGGGACTTCCCAGGCATCCATCCTCGAACGGTGCTCAAGGGTCGTTCCATATGGGATGTCCTGGAGCTGTCCAATATGTCTCAATTGTCCCGCAGAAGGAATCCTTGAAGGTGGCATCCCACATCTCCCAACGTGGAAAACCTCCATGGCCTCGAGATTCCGCTCCATTCATGAAGGGGCCGTCATGCACAGAAACTCCAACCTGAGCCAACGTCGGATCCTCGCCCTGACTTCCGATGCATGAGATATTGCTTCAGATCTGCAGGGGGTACCTGCCATGCCCTCACCCTGAATCCGAAGTCTAACTTGTGTTCTCAGACTTCCGTCCTCACTCTCCTGGCCCCCAAGCTCTCAAGTTTGGCAATTCCGGACCAACAATGAAGCACTCTGCCTGCCCTCTAGCAAAAATACATTGCCTAATGAGATGCCCAGGCAGCTTAAATGAAGATCAACCTACCCGGAACGCGAATGTACCCAAATTATATAGTCTAACCTGGGCAGGAATGCACTGTCTGACACAACCGGAGCCCGGACCTCCTGACCAACACCCAGACAGCTGACCGCACACTGAGCACATCAGACCCGCCATGGCCTTAGGTCATCATCTCTTCCCTACCTCAGTTTTCAGGCTTCGGGGCATAGTCCTTATATCCAGTCCATGTCAAGAAGTGAGTGTGATGCAGAAATCAGAACTCCTCCTTACCCATGGCAAGAAACCTTGTGGTTGGCATGTTGTCCAACGTTCAGTGTAGTTGAAACCAGTGTGGCCCATGAGGCCCCGCCCATGCTAGCGGGCCACATTGGTCACAAACACACATTGTGACCCTCAGCCTGAGCCCAGTCCTCAGGTAAGGCCTCTGGATGGCTGGATGCAGAGACAGCATATTGGGCTTGCCATGCCCCTAGGCCCCAATTTTTATCCATAGTTCGGGTTGTCCCTTCACTCTGCCCCAGAGCTCTGCTTTGGAATTCCTCTTTTGGTGGGACACCTGAGGTAACAAAACTGAAAGGAGTCCTCCCATCCCACAGATTGACGAAAAGCAATTGGGATCACGCCAAATCCACAGAGAGGAAGATTCGTCCACGGCCCATGAAAACTCCCAAACATTCCACAGCCATCGTTGTTACAAAATCCAGAGACAATAGCCTGAGCAAGGGCCTCAGACTCGCTCATTCTTCATATCCTGAAGAGTTCTTCTCATGGTTTGTAGATCGAGCGTGCCATACCTAAGTCCCCACACCTAAGCTGAGTTTGTGTTTTCAGACTTCTGTCCTCAAAGTCCTGGGCCACACTCCCTCCAGCTGGGGCCCCTGGAGCCACACATTAGGACTGCGCCCACCCAATCCATGGGAATTCTGCCCATTCCATTGTCAAAAATCGTACAAATTAGGAGAACCCTCCAAAGTCCCTGAGGCCATCCCATTAGTGTAGGTCGCCCGGGACAAAAAAAAAAAAAAACGGTTGAAAACAGCTGAGCATTTACCTCCACTCATACCATAGATGGATGTCCCCAGAGATGAAGATGGAACCAGACAGGACCTGAGGCATTATCAGATCCATTGCTTTGGTTTACAGGCATGTCTCCTCAAAAGCCTGGATTCCAATACCAGCAGAGGGGATTTCCTGAGGCACCCATCAGAACAAATCTCGTCTCCACAAGGAAACTTGTGCATGGGAGCTATGTCCAAAGCTTAGGAGAATACTTCAGGGTCCCGGTGCCACTGCCCCATTCCGTAGCCCACATGGACACAAACACACATTAGGACCCATCCTCAGGAAAGTCCATTTCAACTCAGCCACCCCGGTTGCTCCCGCAGATCCATTAGATCTAAACTGTCTTGTTGCTAGGAGACAATTGGAATGTGAGGGGGACTTCCCAGGCATCCATCCTCGAACGGTGCTCAAGGGTCGTTCCATATTGGATGTCCTGGAGCTGTCCAATATGTCTCAATTGTCCCGCAGAAGGAATCCTTGAAGGTGGCATCCCACATCTCCCAACGTGGAAAACCTCCATGGCCTCGAGATTCCGCTCCATTCATGAAGGGGCCGTCATGCACAGAAACTCCAACCTGAGCCAACGTCTGATCCTCGCCCTGACTTCCGATGCATGAGATATTGCTTCAGATCTGCAGGGGGTACCTGCCATGCCCTCACCCTGAATCCGAAGTCTAACTTGTGTTCTCAGACTTCCGTCCTCACTCTCCTGGCCCCCAAGCCCTCAAGTTTGGCAATTCCGGACCAACAATGAAGCACTCTGCCTGCCCTCTAGCAAAAATATATTGCCTAATGAGATGCCCAGGCAGCTTAAATGAAGATCAACCTACCCGGAACGCGAATGTACCCAAATTATATAGTCTAACCTGGGCAAGAATGCACTGTCTGACACAACCGGAGCCCGGACCTCCTGACCAACACCCAGACAGCTGACCGCACACTGAGCACATCAGACCCGCCATGGCCTTAGGTCATCATCTCTTCCCTACCTCAGTTTTCAGGCTTCGGGGCATAGTCCTTATATCCAGTCCATGTCAAGAAGTGAGTGTGATGCAGAAATCAGAACTCCTCCTTACCCATGGCAAGAAACCTTGTGGTTGGCATGTTGTCCAACGTTCAGTGTAGTTGAAACCAGTGTGGCCCATGAGGCCCCGCCCATGCTAGCGGGCCACATTGGTCACAAACACACATTGTGACCCTCAGCCTGAGCCCAGTCCTCAGGTAAGGCCTCTGGATGGCTGGATGCAGAGACAGCATATTGGGCTTGCCATGCACCTAGGCCCCAATTTTTATCCATAGTTCGGGTTGTCCCTTCACTCTGCCCCAGAGCTCTGCTTTGGAATTCCTCTTTTGGTGGGACACCTGAGGTAACAAAACTGAAAGGAGTCCTCCCATCCCACAGATTGACGAAAAGCAATTGGGATCACGCCAAATCCACAGAGAGGAAGATTCGTCCACGGCCCATGAGGACTCCCAAACATTCCACAGCCATCGTTGTTACAAAATCCAGAGACAATAGCCTGAGAAAGGGCCTCAGACTCGCTCATTCTTCATATCCTGAAGAGTTCTTCTCATGGTTTGTAGATCGGGCGTGCCATACCTAAGTCCCCACACCTAAGCTGAGTTTGTGTTTTCAGACTTCTGTCCTCAAAGTCCTGGGCCACACTCCCTCCAGCTGGGGCCCCTGGAGCCACACATTAGGACTGCGCCCACCCAATCCATGGGAATTCTGCCCATTCCATTGTCAAAAATCGTACAAACTAGGAGAACGCTCCAAAGTCCCTGAGGCCATCCCATTAGTGTAGGTCGCCCGGGACAAAAAAAAAAAAAAAAAAAAACGGTTGAAAACAGCTGAGCATTTACCTCCACTCATACCATAGATGGATGTCCCCAGAGATGAAGATGGAACCAGACAGGACCTGAGGCATTATCAGATCCATTGCTTTGGTTTACAGGCATGTCTCCTCAAAAGCCTGGATTCCAATACCAGCAGAGGGGATTTCCTGAGGCACCCATCAGAACAAATCTCGTCTCCACAAGGAAACTTGTGCATGGGAGCTATGTCCAAAGCTTAGGAGAATACTTCAGGGTCCCGGTGCCACTGCCCCATTCCATAGCCCACATGGACACAAACACACATTAGGACCCATCCTCAGGAAAGTCCATTTCAACTCAGCCACCCCGGTTGCTCCCGCAGATCCATTAGATCTAAACTGTCTTGTTGCTAGGAGACAATTGGAATGTGAGGGGGACTTCCCAGGCATCCATCCTCGAACGGTGCTCAAGGGTCGTTCCATATGGGATGTCCTGGAGCTGTCCAATATGTCTCAATTGTCCCGCAGAAGGAATCCTTGAAGGTGGCATCCCACATCTCCCAACGTGGAAAACCTCCATGGCCTCGAGATTCCGCTCCATTCATGAAGGGGCCGTCATGCACAGAAACTCCAACCTGAGCCAACGTCTGATCCTCGCCCTGACTTCCGATGCATGAGATATTGCTTCAGATCTGCAGGGGGTACCTGCCATGCCCTCACCCTGAATCCGAAGTCTAACTTGTGTTCTCAGACTTCCGTCCTCACTCTCCTGGCCCCCAGGCCTCAAGTTTGGCAATTCCGGACCAACAATGAAGCACTCTGCCTGCCCTCTAGCAAAAATACATTGCCTAATGAGATGCCCAGGCAGCTTAAATGAAGATCAACCTACCCGGAACGCGAATGTACCCAAATTATATAGTCTAACCTGGGCAGGAATGCACTGTCTGACACAACCGGAGCCCGGACCTCCTGACCAACACCCAGACAGCTGACCGCACACTGAGCACATCAGACCCGCCATGGCCTTAGGTCATCATCTCTTCCCTACCTCAGTTTTCAGGCTTCGGGGCATAGTCCTTATATCCAGTCCATGTCAAGAAGTGAGTGTGATGCAGAAATCAGAACTCCTCCTTACCCATGGCAAGAAACCTTGTGGTTGGCATGTTGTCCAACGTTCAGTGTAGTTGAAACCAGTGTGGCCCATGAGGCCCCGCCCATGCTAGCGGGCCACATTGGTCACAAACACACATTGTGACCCTCAGCCTGAGCCCAGTCCTCAGGTAAGGCCTCTGGATGGCTGGATGCAGAGACAGCATATTGGGCTTGCCATGCCCCTAGGCCCCAATTTTTATCCATAGTTCGGGTTGTCCCTTCACTCTGCCCCAGAGCTCTGCTTTGGAATTCCTCTTTTGGTGGGACACCTGAGGTAACAAAACTGAAAGGAGTCCTCCCATCCCACAGATTGACGAAAAGCAATTGGGATCACGCCAAATCCACAGAGAGGAAGATTCGTCCACGGCCCATGAAAACTCCCAAACATTCCACAGCCATCGTTGTTACAAAATCCAGAGACAATAGCCTGAGCAAGGGCCTCAGACTCGCTCATTCTTCATATCCTGAAGAGTTCTTCTCATGGTTTGTAGATCGAGCGTGCCATACCTAAGTCCCCACACCTAAGCTGAGTTTGTGTTTTCAGACTTCTGTCCTCAAAGTCCTGGGCCACACTCCCTCCAGCTGGGGCCCCTGGAGCCACACATTAGGACTGCGCCCACCCAATCCATGGGAATTCTGCCCATTCCATTGTCAAAAATCGTACAAATTAGGAGAACCCTCCAAAGTCCCTGAGGCCATCCCATTAGTGTAGGTCGCCCGGGACAAAAAAAAAAAAAAAAAAAAAAAACGGTTGAAAACAGCTGAGCATTTACCTCCACTCATACCATAGATGGATGTCCCCAGAGATGAAGATGGAACCAGACAGGACCTGAGGCATTATCAGATCCATTGCTTTGGTTTACAGGCATGTCTCCTCAAAAGCCTGGATTCCAATACCAGCAGAGGGGATTTCCTGAGGCACCCATCAGAACAAATCTCGTCTCCACAAGGAAACTTGTGCATGGGAGCTATGTCCAAAGCTTAGGAGAATACTTCAGGGTCCCGGTGCCACTGCCCCATTCCGTAGCCCACATGGACACAAACACACATTAGGACCCATCCTCAGGAAAGTCCATTTCAACTCAGCCACCCCGGTTGCTCCCGCAGATCCATTAGATCTAAACTGTCTTGTTGCTAGGAGACAATTGGAATGTGAGGGGGACTTCCCAGGCATCCATCCTCGAACGGTGCTCAAGGGTCGTTCCATATGGGATGTCCTGGAGCTGTCCAATATGTCTCAATTGTCCCGCAGAAGGAATCCTTGAAGGTGGCATCCCACATCTCCCAACGTGGAAAACCTCCATGGCCTCGAGATTCCGCTCCATTCATGAAGGGGCCGTCATGCACAGAAACTCCAACCTGAGCCAACGTCTGATCCTCGCCCTGACTTCCGATGCATGAGATATTGCTTCAGATCTGCAGGGGGTACCTGCCATGCCCTCACCCTGAATCCGAAGTCTAACTTGTGTTCTCAGACTTCCGTCCTCACTCTCCTGGCCCCCAAGCCCTCAAGTTTGGCAATTCCGGACCAACAATGAAGCACTCTGCCTGCCCTCTAGCAAAAATATATTGCCTAATGAGATGCCCAGGCAGCTTAAATGAAGATCAACCTACCCGGAACGCGAATGTACCCAAATTATATAGTCTAACCTGGGCAAGAATGCACTGTCTGACACAACCGGAGCCCGGACCTCCTGACCAACACCCAGACAGCTGACCGCACACTGAGCACATCAGACCCGCCATGGCCTTAGGTCATCATCTCTTCCCTACCTCAGTTTTCAGGCTTCGGGGCATAGTCCTTATATCCAGTCCATGTCAAGAAGTGAGTGTGATGCAGAAATCAGAACTCCTCCTTACCCATGGCAAGAAACCTTGTGGTTGGCATGTTGTCCAACGTTCAGTGTAGTTGAAACCAGTGTGGCCCATGAGGCCCCGCCCATGCTAGCGGGCCACATTGGTCACAAACACACATTGTGACCCTCAGCCTGAGCCCAGTCCTCAGGTAAGGCCTCTCAGTGGCTGGATGCAGAGACAGCATATTGGGCTTGCCATGCCCCTAGGCCCCAATTTTTATCCATAGTTCGGGTTGTCCCTTCACTCTGCCCCAGAGCTCTGCTTTGGAATTCCTCTTTTGGTGGGACACCTGAGGTAACAAAACTGAAATGAGTCCTCCCATCCCACAGATTGACGAAAAGCAATTGGGATCACGCCAAATCCACAGAGAGGAAGATTCGTCCACGGCCCATGAGGACTCCCAAACATTCCACAGCCATCGTTGTTACAAAATCCAGAGACAATAGCCTGAGCAAGGGCCTCAGACTCGCTCATTCTTCATATCCTGAAGAGTTCTTCTCATGGTTTGTAGATCGGGCGTGCCATACCTAAGTCCCCACACCTAAGCTGAGTTTGTGTTTTCAGACTTCTGTCCTCAAAGTCCTGGGCCACACTCCCTCCAGCTGGGGCCCCTGGAGCCACACATTAGGACTGCGCCCACCCAATCCATGGGAATTCTGCCCATTCCATTGTCAAAAATCGTACAAATTAGGAGAACCCTCCAAAGTCCCTGAGGCCATCCCATTAGTGTAGGTCGCCCGGGACAAAAAAAAAAAAAAAAAAACGGTTGAAAACAGCTGAGCATTTACCTCCACTCATACCATAGATGGATGTCCCCAGAGATGAAGATGGAACCAGACAGGACCTGAGGCATTATCAGATCCATTGCTTTGGTTTACAGGCATGTCTCCTCAAAAGCCTGGATTCCAATACCAGCAGAGGGGATTTCCTGAGGCACCCATCAGAACAAATCTCGTCTCCACAAGGAAACTTGTGCATGGGAGCTATGTCCAAAGCTTAGGAGAATACTTCAGGGTCCCGGTGCCACTGCCCCATTCCGTAGCCCACATGGACACAAACACACATTAGGACCCATCCTCAGGAAAGTCCATTTCAACTCAGCCACCCCGGTTGCTCCCGCAGATCCATTAGATCTAAACTGTCTTGTTGCTAGGAGACAATTGGAATGTGAGGGGGACTTCCCAGGCATCCATCCTCGAACGGTGCTCAAGGGTCGTTCCATATGGGATGTCCTGGAGCTGTCCAATATGTCTCAATTGTCCCGCAGAAGGAATCCTTGAAGGTGGCATCCCACATCTCCCAACGTGGAAAACCTCCATGGCCTCGAGATTCCGCTCCATTCATGAAGGGGCCGTCATGCACAGAAACTCCAACCTGAGCCAACGTCTGATCCTCGCCCTGACTTCCGATGCATGAGATATTGCTTCAGATCTGCAGGGGGTACCTGCCATGCCCTCACCCTGAATCCGAAGTCTAACTTGTGTTCTCAGACTTCCGTCCTCACTCTCCTGGCCCCCAAGCCCTCAAGTTTGGCAATTCCGGACCAACAATGAAGCACTCTGCCTGCCCTCTAGCAAAAATATATTGCCTAATGAGATGCCCAGGCAGCTTAAATGAAGATCAACCTACCCGGAACGCGAATGTACCCAAATTATATAGTCTAACCTGGGCAAGAATGCACTGTCTGACACAACCGGAGCCCGGACCTCCTGACCAACACCCAGACAGCTGACCGCACACTGAGCACATCAGACCCGCCATGGCCTTAGGTCATCATCTCTTCCCTACCTCAGTTTTCAGGCTTCGGGGCATAGTCCTTATATCCAGTCCATGTCAAGAAGTGAGTGTGATGCAGAAATCAGAACTCCTCCTTACCCATGGCAAGAAACCTTGTGGTTGGCATGTTGTCCAACGTTCAGTGTAGTTGAAACCAGTGTGGCCCATGAGGCCCCGCCCATGCTAGCGGGCCACATTGGTCACAAACACACATTGTGACCCTCAGCCTGAGCCCAGTCCTCAGGTAAGGCCTCTCAGTGGCTGGATGCAGAGACAGCATATTGGGCTTGCCATGCCCCTAGGCCCCAATTTTTATCCATAGTTCGGGTTGTCCCTTCACTCTGCCCCAGAGCTCTGCTTTGGAATTCCTCTTTTGGTGGGACACCTGAGGTAACAAAACTGAAATGAGTCCTCCCATCCCACAGATTGACGAAAAGCAATTGGGATCACGCCAAATCCACAGAGAGGAAGATTCGTCCACGGCCCATGAGGACTCCCAAACATTCCACAGCCATCGTTGTTACAAAATCCAGAGACAATAGCCTGAGCAAGGGCCTCAGACTCGCTCATTCTTCATATCCTGAAGAGTTCTTCTCATGGTTTGTAGATCGGGCGTGCCATACCTAAGTCCCCACACCTAAGCTGAGTTTGTGTTTTCAGACTTCTGTCCTCAAAGTCCTGGGCCACACTCCCTCCAGCTGGGGCCCCTGGAGCCACACATTAGGACTGCGCCCACCCAATCCATGGGAATTCTGCCCATTCCATTGTCAAAAATCGTACAAATTAGGAGAACCCTCCAAAGTCCCTGAGGCCATCCCATTAGTGTAGGTCGCCCGGGACAAAAAAAAAAAAAAAAAAAACGGTTGAAAACAGCTGAGCATTTACCTCCACTCATACCATAGATGGATGTCCCCAGAGATGAAGATGGAACCAGACAGGACCTGAGGCATTATCAGATCCATTGCTTTGGTTTACAGGCATTTATCCTCAAAAGCCTGGATTCCAATACCAGCAGAGGGGATTTCCTGAGGCACCCATCAGAACAAATCTCGTCTCCACAAGGAAACTTGTGCATGGGAGCTATGTCCAAAGCTTAGGAGAATACTTCAGGGTCCCGGTGCTACTGCCCCATTCCATAGCCCACATGGACACAAACACACATTAGGACCCATCCTCAGGAAAGTCCATTTCAACTCAGCCACCCCGGTTGCTCCCGGAGATCCATTAGATCTAAACTGTCTTGTTGCTAGGAGACAATTGGAATGTGAGGGGGACTTCCCAGGCATCCATCCTCGAACGGTGCTCAAGGGTCGTTCCATATGGGATTTCCTGGAGCTGTCCAATATGTCTCAATTGTCCCGCAGAAGGAATCCTTGAAGGTGGCATCCCTTATCTCCCAACGTGGAAAACCTCCAAAGCCTCGATTTCGCTCCATTCATGAAGGGGCCGTCATGCACAGAAACTCCAACCTGAGCCAACGTCGGATCCTCGCCCTGACTTCCGATGCATGAGATATTGCTTCAGATCTGCAGGGGGTACCTGCCGTGCCCTCACCCTGAATCCGAAGACTAATTTGTGTTCTCAGACTTCCGTCCTCACTCTCCTGGCCCCGAAGCCCTCAAGTTTGGCAATTCCGGACCGACAATGAAGCACTCTGCCTGCCCTCTAGAAAAAATATATTGCCTAATGAACTGCCCAGGCAGCTTAAATGAGGTTAAACCTACACGGCATTCGAATGTACCCAAATTATATAGTCTAACCTGGGCACTAATGCACTGTCTGACACAACCTGAGCCCGGACCTGCTGACCAACACCAAGAGAGCTGACCGCACTCTGAGCACATCAGACCCGCCATGGCCTTAGGTCATCATCTCTTCCCTACCTCAGTTTTCAGGCTTCAGAACCTAGACCTTATCTCCAATCACTGCCCACGGGTGACTGTGATGCAGATATCAGAACTCTTCCTGACCCATGGCAAGAAACCTTGTGGTTGGCATGTTGTCCAACGTTCAGTGTAGGAGAAAACAGCATTCACCCTGAGGCCCCGCCCATTCTTGAGTGCGACGAGAGCATAAACACGCATTGTGACTTCAGCTTGAGTCCTGTCCTCTAGTAAGTCCTCTCAGTGGCTGGACCATTAGATGTCATAATGGCCTTGATATGTCCGAAGGCCCCAATTTTTAACCAGATTTCTGGTTGTCCAGTCGCCCCTCCCCAGGGCTCTACTCTGGAATCCCTCATTTGGTGGGACATCTGAGGTTGAAAAACAAAATGAAACAAATCAACCACAACAAAAAAATGGACTTCTTCCAATCCCAGAATGACCCCAAACTCTTTGGACGTGACCGAAACCCCAGAGAGTAAGACTCGTCCATTTCCCATGAAGTCACCCGGCAATTTCACGACCATGAGTGACACGATACCCAGAGACAAAAAACTTGAGCAAGAGCCTCTCACTCGCCCTTTTTTCATATCCCGAAGTGTTCTCCTCATGGTCTGTAGATCAATCCTGCCATACCTATGACCCAAAACATAAGCCGAGTTTGTGTTTTCAGACAACTGTCCAAACAGCTCTGGCCTACACACCCTACAGGCTCAGGGCCATGGAGCCAAACCTGAGGACTGTACTTGCCCTCTCCAAGGGAATTGTATGTGCCCATTCCAATGGCCACAACCCCACTAATAGGATAACCTCCAAAGTCCCTGAGGCCATCCCAAGAGTTGTGGCTTCCCAGGACAAACAGGGGCAATCTGAGCCCATCTGAGCACCTACCTGCACTCAGACCCGTAGACTGATGTCCCCAGAGGTAAAAAGGAACGAACAGGCCCCTAGGCACTAATCGGATCCATTGCTTTGGTTTCCAGGCATCTCTCCTCAGAGGCCTGGATTTCAATACCAACATATGGCTGTTTCTTGACTCACCCATTAGAACAAATCTCATCTACACATGGGAAACATGCACGTTGGAGCTGTGTCAAAGCCTCTGTTTAGGAGAACCCTTCAGGGCCCCAGGGCCACCGCTTCATTCCAAGGTCTCCATAGACACAAAAACATATTAGGACACATCCACAGGAGAGTCCATTTCAACTCAGCCTCCTCGGTTGCCCCCCACATCCAGCAGATCTAACCTGTCTTGTTGCTTGGAGACAATTGGAATGCGAGGTGGGCTACCCAGCCATCCATCCTTAGAACCCTGCTCGGAATCGTAGGCCTGGAGCCAACCAACAGGTCTCAATTGTCCTGCCGAAGAATCTTTGCAGTTTGGAGCTTCTCACAACTCCCATCGTGGGAAAACCCCCATGTCCTCGTGATCCAACCCCCTTCAAGAAAAGGCCATCAGGGCAGAAAGTCCAACCTGAGCGATCGTCTGATCCTTGCCCTGACTTCAGATGCACGAGATCTCTATTGAGGTCTGTAGATTGTGCCTGCCATATCCTCACCCAGAAACCTAGGCCTAGCTTGGGTTCTCAGACTCCGTCCTCAGACTACTGGCCCACAAGCCCTCCAGTTGGGCAATCCAGAACTACAATGCCGCACTCTAACTGCCCTACAGAAGTAAAACATTGCCCTCATGGCTACCCCGAAACCCCAAATGAGGATCAACCTGCACGCCATTCGGCTGTACCCCAAACATATAGGCTGACCTGGGCACTATTTCCCCTTCTTACCCAGCCTGAGCCTGGACCTCCTGGTCCCACCCAGACAGCTGGCCGCACACTGAGCAGATCGGTCCCGCATGGCCTTAGGTCGTCATCTCTTCCCAACTGCGGTTTTCTGGCTCCAGAACCTAGACCTTATCTCCAACCACTGCCCAGGTTTGAAAATGATGCAGAAATCAGAACTCTTTCCCCTTGGCAAGAAACCTTGTGGTTGGCATGTTGTCCAACGTTCAGTGTAGTTGAAACAAGCGTGGCCCATGAGGCCCAGCCCATGCTTGCGGGCCACATTGGTCACAAACACACATTGTGACCCTCAGCCTGAGCCCAGGCCTCAGGTAAGGCCTCTCAGGGCCTATATGAAGAGACAGCATATTGGGCTTGCCATGCCCCTAGGCCGCAATTTTTAACCATAGTTCGGGGTGTCCCTTCACTCTTCCCCAGGGCTCTGCTTTGGAATTCCTCTTTTGGTGGGACACCTGAGGTAACAAACCTGAAAGGAGTCCTCCCATCCCACAGATTGACAAAAAACTATTGGGATCGGGCCAAATCCACAGAGAGGAAGATTCGTACATGGCCTATGATATCTCCCCAACATTCCACGGCCATCGCTGAAACAAAATCCAGAGACAAAAGCCAAAGCAAGCACCTCAGACTCGCACTTTCTTCATATCCTGAAGAGTTCTTCTCGTGGTTTGTAGATCGGGCGTGCCATACCTACGTCCCCAAACTTAAGCTGAGTTTGTGTTTTCAGTCTTCTGTCCTCAAAGTCCTGGGCCACACTCCCTCCAGGCTGGGGCACCTGGAGCCACACATAAGGACTGCCCCCACGCAATACATGGGAATTCTGCCCATTCAATTGTCAAAAATCGTACAAATTAGGAGAACCCTCCAAAGTCCCTGAGGCCATCCCAATAGTGTAGGTCGCCCGGGACAAAAAAGGGCGGTTGATACCGGCTGAGCATCTACCTCCACTCATCTACCTCCACTCATACCAAGAAGATTGAACCAGACAGGACCCGAGGCCATTATCGGATCCATTGCTTTGGTTTACAGGCATGTCTCCTCAAAAGCCTGGATTCAAATACCAGCAGAGGGGATTTCCTGAGGCACCCTTCAGAACAAATATTGTCTCCACAAGGAAACTTGTGCATGGGAGCTATGCCAAAGCTTAGGAGAAAACTTCAGGGTCCCGGTACCACCTCCCCATTCCAAGGCCCTCATGGACACAAACACACGTTAGGACCCATCCTCTGGAAAGTGCATTTCAACTGAGCAACCCCGGGTGCTCCCGCAGATCCATTAGGTCTAAACTGTCTTGTTGCTAGGAGACAATTGGAAGGCGAGGCGGACTTCCCAGGCATCCATCCTCGAACGGTGCTCTGGAGTCATTCCATATGGGATGTCCTGGAGCTGTCCAACAGGTCTCAATTGTCCCACAGAAGGAATCCTTGAAGTGGGCATCCCACATCTCCCAACGTGGAAAACCTCCATGGCCTCGAGATTCCGCTACCTTCATGAAGGGGCTGTCATGCACAGAAACTCCAACCTGAGCCAACGTCGGATCCTCGCCCTGACTTCAGATGCATGAGATATTGGTTCAGATCTGCAGGGGGTACCTGCCGTGCCCTCACCCTGAATCCGAAGTCTAGCTTGTGTTCTCAGACTTCCGTCCTCACTCTCCTGGCCCCGAAGCCCTCAAGTTTGGCAATTCCGGACCGACAATGGAGCACTCTGCCTACCCTCTAGAAAAAATATATTCCCTAATGAGCAGCCCAGGCAGCTTAAATGAGGATAAACCTAAACGGCACTCGAAGGTACCCAAATTATATAGTCTAACAGGGCACTAATGCACTGTCTGACACAACCTGAGCCCGGACCTGCTGACCAACACCCAGACAGCTGACCGCACGCTGAGCACATCAGAACCGCCATGGCCTTAGGTCATCATCTCTTCCCTACCTCAGTTTTCAGGCTTCAGAACCTAGACCTTATCTCCAATCACTGCCCACGGGTGACTGTGATGCAGAAATCAGAACTCTTCCTGACCCATGGCAAGAAACCTTGTGGTTGGCATGTTGTCCAACGTTCAGTGTAGGAGAAACCAGCATTCACACTGAGGCCCCGCCCATTCTTGAGTGCGACGAGAGCATAAACACACATTGTGACCTCAGCGTGTGTCCAGTACTCTAGTAAGTCCTCTCAGTGGCTGGACCATTAGATGTCATAATGGGCTTGACATGTCCCTAGTCCCCAATTTTTAACCAGATTTCTGGTTGTCCTGTCGCCCCACCCCAGGGCTCTACTCTGGAATCCCTCATTTGGTGGGACATCTGAGGTTGAAAAACAAAATGAAACAAATCGACAACAACAACAAAAAAAGGACTTCTTCCATCCCCAGAATGACCCCAAACTCTTTGGACGGGACCGAACCCCCAGAGAGTAAGACTCGTCCATTTCCCATGAAGTCACCCGGCAATTTCACGACCATGAGTGACACGATATCCAGAGACAAAAACATGAGCAAGAGCCTCAGACTCGCCCTTTTTTCATATCCCGAAGTGTTCTCCTCATGGTCTGTAGATCAGTCCTGCCAAACCTAAGACCCAAAACATAAGCCGAGTTTGTGTTTTCAGACAACTGTCCAAACAGCTCTGGCCTACACACCCTACAGGCTCAGGGCCCTGGAGCCAAACCTGAGGACTGTACTTGCCCTCTCCAAGGGAATTGTATGTGCCCATTCCAATGGCCACAACCCTACTAGTAGGATAACCTCCAAAGTCCCTGAGGCCATCCCAATAGTTGTGGCTTCCCAGGACAAACAGGGGCAATCTGAGCACATCTGAGCACCTACCTGCACTCAGACCCGTAGACTGATGTCCCCAGAGGTAAAAAGGAACGAACAGGCCCCTAGGCACTAATCGGATCCATTGCTTTGTATTCCAGGCTTCTCTCCTCAGAGGCCTGGATTTAAATACCAGCATATGGTTGTTTCTTGACTCACCCATCAGAACAAATCTCATCTACACATGGGCAACATGCACGTTGGAGCTGTGTCAAAGCCTCTGTTTAGGAGAACCCTTCAGGGACCCAGGGCCACCGCTTCATTCCAAGGTCTCCATAGACACAAAAACATATTAGGACACATCCACAGGAGAGTCCATTTCAACTCAGCCTCCTCGGTTGCCCCCCACATCCAGCAGATCTTACCTGTCTTGTTGCTTGGAGACCATTGGAATGCGAGGTGGGCTACCCAGCCATCCATCCTTAGAACCCTGCTCGGAATCGTGGGCCTGGAGCCAACCAACAGGTCTCAATTGTCCTGCAGAAGAATCTTTGCAGTTTGGAGCTTCTCACAACTCCCATCGTGGGAAAACCCCCATGTCCTCGTGATCCAACCCCCTTCAAGAAAGGGCCATCAGGGCAGAAAGTCCAACCTGAGCGATCGTCTGATCCTTGCCCTGACTTCAGATGCACGAGATCTCTATTGAGGTCTGTAGATTGTGCCTGCCATATCCTCACCCAGAAACCTAGGCCTAGCTTGGGTTCTCAGACTCCGTCCTCAGACTACTGGCCCACAAGCCCTCCAGTTGGGCAATCCAGAACTACAATGCCGCACTCTGCCTGCCATACAGAAGTAAAACATTGCCCTCAGAGCTACCCCGATACCCCAAATGAGGATCCACCTGCACGCCATTCGGCTGTACCCCAAACATATAGGCTGACCTGGGCACTATTTCCCCTTCTGACCCAGCCTGAGCCTGGACCTCCTGGTCCCACCCAGACACCTGGCCGCACACTGAGCACATTGGTCCCGCCATGGCCTTATGTCGTCATCTATTCCAAACTGCGGTTTTCTGGCTCCAGAACCTAGACCTTATCTCCAACCACTGCCCAGGGTTGAAAATGATGCAGAAATCAGAACTCTTTCCCCATGGAAGAAACCTTATGGTTGGCATGTTGTCCAACGTTCAGTGTAGTTGAAACAAGCGTGGCCCATGAGGCCCAGCCCATGCTTGCGGGCCACATTGGTCACAAACACACATTGTGACCCTCAGCCTGAGCCCAGTCCTCAGGTAAGGCCTCTCAGGGCCTATATGAAGAGACAGCATATTGGGCTTGCCATGCCCCAAGGCCCCAATTTTTAACCATAGTTCGGGTTGTCCCTTCACTCTTCCCCAGGGCTCTGCTTTGGAATTCCTGTTTTGGTGGGTCACCTGAGGTAACAAACCTGAAAGGAGTCCTCCCATCCCACGATTGACGAAAAACAATTGGCATCGGGCCAAATCCACAGAGTGGGAGATTCGCCCATGGCCCATGAGACCTCCCCAACATTCCACGGCCATCGCTGAAACAAAATCCAGAGACAAAAGCCTGAGCAAGCGTCTCAGACTCGCTCATTCTTCATATCCTGAAGAGTTCTTCTCATGGTTTGTAGATCGGGCGTGCCATACCTACGTCCCCATACATAAGCTGGGTTTGTGTTTCAGTATTCTGTCCTCAAAGTCCTGGGCCACACTCCCTCCAGGCTGGGGCCCCTGGAGCCACACATTAGGACTGCCCCCACCCAATCCATGGGAATTCTGCCCATTCCATTGTCAAAAATCGTACAAATTAGGAGAACCCTCCAAAGTCCCTTAGGCCATCCCAATAGTGTAGGTGGCCCGGGACAAAAAAGGGCGGTTGATACCGGCTGAGCATCTACCTCAACTCATCTACCTCCATTCATACCAAGAAGATTGAACCAGACATGACCCGAGGCCATTATTGGATCCATTGCTTTGGTTTACAGGCATGTCTTCTCAAAAGCCTGGATTCCAATACCAGCAGAGGGGATTTCCTGAGGCACCCATTAGAACAAATCTCGTCTCCACAAGGAAACTTGTGCATGGGAGCTATGCCAAAGCTTAGGAGAACACTTCGTGGTCCCGGTGCCACCTCCCCATTCCAAGGCGCTCATGGACACAAACACACGTTAGGACCCATCCTCTGGAAAGTGCATTTCAACTCAGCCACCCCGGTTGCTCCCGCAGATCCATTAGATCTAAACTGTCTTGTTGCTAGGAGACAATTGGAAGGCGAGGCGGACTTCCCAGGCATCCATCCTCGAACGGTGCCCTGGAGTCATTCCATATGGGATGTCCTGGAGCTGTCCAACAGGTCTCAATTGTCCCGCAGAAGGAATCCTTGAAGGGGGCATCCCACATCTCCCAACGTGGAAAACCTCCATGGCCTCGAGATTCCGCTCCCTTCATGAAGGGGCCGTCATGCACAGAAACTCCAACCTGAGCCAACGTCGGATCCTCGCCCTGACTTCAGATGCATGAGATATTGGTTCAGATCTGCAGGGAGTACCTGCCGTGCCCTCACCCTGAATCCTAAGTCTAGCTTGTGTTCTCAGACTTCCGTCCTCACTCTCCTGGCCCCGAAGCCCTCAAGTTTAGCAATTCCGGACCGACAATGAAGCACTCTGCCTGCCCTCTAGAAAAAATATATTGCCTAATGAGCAGCCCAGGCAGCTTAAATGAGGATAAACCTACACGGCACTCGAATGTATCCAAATTATATAGTCTAACCTGGGCACTAATGCACTGTCTGACACAACCTGAGCCCGGACCTGCTGACGAACACCCAGACAGCTGACCGCACGCTGAGCACATCAGACCCGCCATGGCCTTAGGTCATCATCTCTTCCCTACCTCAGTTTTCAGGCTTCAGAACCTAGACCTTATCTCCAATCACTGCCCACGGGTGACTGTGATGCAGAAATCAGACTCTTCCTGACCCATGGCAAGAAACCTTGTGGTTGGCATGTTGTCCAACGTTCAGTGTAGGAGAATCCAGCATTCACCCTGAGGCCCCGCCCATTCTTGAGTGCGACGAGAGCATAAACACGCATTGTGACCTCAGCGTGAGTCCTGTCCTCTAGTAAGTCCTCTCAGTGGATGGACCATTAGATGTCATAATGGGCTTGACATGTTTCTAGTCCCCAATTTTTAACCAGATTTCTGGTTGTCCAGTCGCCCCACCACAGGGCTCTACTCTGGAATCCCTCATTTGGTGGGACATCTGAGGTTGAAAAACAAAATGAAACAAATCAACCACAACAAAAGAACGGACTTCTTCCATCCCCAGAATGACCCCAAACTCTTTGGATGGGTCCGAACCCCCAGAGAGTAAGACTCGTCCATTTCCCATGAAGTCACCCGGCAATTTCACGACCATGAGTGACACGATATCCAGAGACAAAAACTTGAGCAAGAGCCTCACACTCGCCCTTTTTTCATATCCCGAAGTGTTCTCCTCATGGTCTGTAGATCAGTCCTGCCATACCTATGACCCAAAACATAAGCCGAGTTTGTGTTTTCAGACAACTGTCCAAACAGCTCTGGCCTACACACCCTACAGGCTCAGGGCCCTGGAGCCAAACCTGAGGACTGTACTTGCCCTCTCCAAGGGAATTGTATGTGCCCATTCCAATGGCCACAACCCTACTAGTAGGATAACCTCCAAAGTCCCTGAGGCCATCCCAATATTTGTGGCTTCCCAGGACAAACAGGGGCAATCTGAGCCCATCTGAGCACCTACCTGCACTCAGACCTGTAGACTGATGTCCCCAGAGGTAAAAAGGAACGAACAGGCCCCTAGGCACTAATCGGATCCATTGCTTTGGTTTCCAGGCATCTCTCCTCAGAGGCCTGGATTTCAATACCAGCATATGGCTGTTTCTTGACTCACCCATCAGAACAAATCTCATATACACATGGGAAACATGCACGTTGGAGCTGTGTCAAAGCCTCTGTTTAGGAGAACCCTTCAGGGCCCCAGGGCCACCGCTTCATTCAAAGGTCTCCATAGACACAAAAACATATTAGGACACATCCACAGGAGAGTCCATTTCAACTCAGCCTCCTCGGTTGCCCCCCACATCCAGCAGATCTAACCTGTCTTGTTGCTTGGAGACAATTGGAATGCGAGGTGGGCTACCCAGCCATCCATCCTTAGAACCCTGCTCGGAGTCGTTGGCCTGGAACCAACCAACAGGTCTCAATTGTCCTGCAGAAGAATCTTTGCAGTTTGGAGCTTCTCACAACTCCCATCGTGAGAAAACCCCCATGTCCTCGTGATCCAACCCCCTTCAAGAAAGGGCCATCAGGGCAGAAAGTCCAACCTGAGCGATCGTCTGATCCTTGCCCTGACTTCAGATGCACGAGATCTTGATTGAGGTCTGTAGATTGTGCCTGCCATATCCTCACCCAGAAACCTAGGCCTAGCTTGGGTTCTCAGACTCCGTCCTCAGACTACTGGCCCACAAGCCCTCCAGTTGGGCAATCCAGAACTACAATGCCGCACTCTGCCTGCCCTACAGAAGTAAAACATTGCCCTCAGGGCTACCCCGAAACCCCAAATGAGGATCAACCTGCACGCCATTCGGCTGTACCCCAAACATATAGGCTGACCTGGGCACTATTTCCCCTTCTGACCCAGCCTGAGCCTGGACCTCCTGGTCCCACCCAGACAGCTGGCCGCACACTGAGCACATCGGTCCCGCATGGCCTTAGGTCGTCATCTCTTCCCAACTGCGGTTTTCTGGCTCCAGAACCTAGACCTTATCTCCAACCACTGCCCTGGGTTGAAAATGATGCAGAAATCAGAACTCTTTCCCCTTGGCAAGAAACCTTGTGGTTGGCATGTTGTCCAACGTTCAGTGTAGTTGAAACAAGCGTGGCCCATGAGGCCCAGCCCATGCTTGCGGGCCACATTGGTCACAAACACACATTGTGACCCTCAGCCTGAGCCCAGGCCTCAGGTAAGGCCTCTCAGGGCCTATATGAAGAGACAGCATATTGGGCTTGCCATGCCCCTAGGCCGCAATTTTTAACCATAGTTCGGGGTGTCCCTTCACTCTTCCCCAGGGCTCTGCTTTGGAATTCCTCTTTTGGTGGGACACCTGAGGTAACAAACCTGAAAGGACTCCACCCATCCCACAGATTGACGAAAAACAATTGGGATCGGGCCAAATCCACAGAGAGGAAGATTCGTCCATGGCCCATGAGACCTCCTCAACATTCCACGGCCATCGCTGAAACAAAATCCAGAGACAAAAGCCTGAGCAAGCGCCTCAGACTCGCTCATTCTTCATATCCTGAAGAGTTCTTCTCATGGTTTGTAGATCGGGCGTGCCATACCTACGTCCCCAAACTTAAGCTGAGTTTGTGTTTTCAGTCTTCTGTCCTCAAAGTCCTGGGCCACACTCCCTCCAGGCTGGGGCCCCTGGAGCCACACATTAGGACTGCCCCCACCCAGTCCATGGGAATTCTGCCCATTCCATTGTCAAAAATCGTACAAATTAGGAGAACCCTCCAAAGTCCCTGAGGCCATCCCAATAGTGTAGGTCGATCGGGAAAAAAAAGGGCGGTTGATACCGGCTGAGCATATACCTCCACTCATCTAACTCCACTCATACCAAGAAGATTGATCCAGACAGGACCCGAGGCCATTATCGGATCCATTGCTTTGGTTTACAGGCATGTCTCCTCAAAAGCCTGGATTCCAATACCAGCAGAGGGGATTTCCTGAGGCACCCATCAGAACAAATCCCGTCTCCACAAGGAAACTTGTGCATGGGAGCTATGCCAAAGCTTAGGAGAATACTTCAGGGTCCCGGTGCCAAGTCCCCATTCCAAGGCCCTCATGGACACAAACACACGTTAGGACCCATCTTCTGGAAAGTGCATTTCAACTCAGCCACCCCGGTTGCTCCCGCAGATCCATTAGATCTAAACTGTCTTGTTGCTAGGAGACAATTGGAAGGCGAGGCGGACTTCCCAGGCATCCATCCTCGAACGGTGCCCTGGAGTCATTCCATATGGGATGTCCTGGAGCTGTCCAACAGGTCTCAATTGTCCCGCAGAAGGAATCCTTGAAGGGGGCATCCCACATCTCCCAACGTGGAAAACCTCCATGGCCTCGAGATTCCGCTCCCTTCATGAAGAGGTCGTCATGCACAGAAACTCCAACCTGAGCCAACGTCGGATCCTCGCCCTGACTTCAGATGCATGAGATATTGGTTCAGATCTGCAGGGAGTACCTGCCGTGCCCTCACCCTGAATCCGAAGTCTAGCTTGTGTTCTCAGACTTCCGTCCTCACTCTCCTGGCCCCGAAGCCCTCAAGTTTGGCAATTCCGGACCGACAATGAAGCACTCTGCCTGCCCTCTAGAAAAAATATATTGCCTAATGAGCAGCCCAGGCAGCTTAAATGAGGATAAACCTACACGGCACTCGAATGTATCCAAATTATATAGTCTAACCTGGGCACTAATGCACTGTCTGACACAACCTGAGCCCGGACCTGCTGACGAACACCCAGACAGCTGACCGCACGCTGAGCACATCAGAACCGCCATGGCCTTAGGTCATCATCTCTTCCCTACCTCAGTTTTCAGGCTTCAGAACCTAGACCTTATCTCCAATCACTGCCCACGGGTGACTGTGATGCAGAAATCAGACTCTTCCTGACCCATGGCAAGAAACCTTGTGGTTGGCATGTTGTCCAACGTTCAGTGTAGGAGAATCCAGCATTCACCCTGAGGCCCCGCCCATTCTTGAGTGCGACGAGAGCATAAACACGCATTGTGACCTCAGCGTGAGTCCTGTCCTCTAGTAAGTCCTCTCAGTGGATGGACCATTAGATGTCATAATGGGCTTGACATGTTTCTAGTCCCCAATTTTTAACCAGATTTCTGGATGTCCAGTCGCCCCACCACAGGGCTCTACTCTGGAATCCCTCATTTGGTGGGACATCTGAGGTTGAAAAACAAAATGAAACAAATCAACCACAACAAAAGAACGGACTTCTTCCATCCCCAGAATGACCCCAAACTCTTTGGATGGGTCCGAACCCCCAGAGAGTAAGACTCGTCCATTTCCCATGAAGTCACCCGGCAATTTCACGACCATGAGTGACACGATATCCAGAGACAAAAACTTGAGCAAGAGCCTCACACTCGCCCTTTTTTCATATCCCGAAGTGTTCTCCTCATGGTCTGTAGATCAGTCCTGCCATACCTATGACCCAAAACATAAGCCGAGTTTGTGTTTTCAGACAACTGTCCAAACAGCTCTGGCCTACACACCCTACAGGCTCAGGGCCCTGGAGCCAAACCTGAGGACTGTACTTGCCCTCTCCAAGGGAATTGTATGTGCCCATTCCAATGGCCACAACCCTACTAGTAGGATAACCTCCAAAGTCCCTGAGGCCATCCCAATATTTGTGGCTTCCCAGGACAAACAGGGGCAATCTGAGCCCATCTGAGCACCTACCTGCACTCAGACCTGTAGTCTGATGTCCCCAGAGGTAAAAAGGAACGAACAGGCCCCTAGGCACTAATCGGATCCATTGCTTTGGTTTCCAGGCATCTCTCCTCAGAGGCCTGGATTTCAATACCAGCATATGGCTGTTTCTTGACTCACCCATCAGAACAAATCTCATCTACACATGGGAAACATGCACGTTGGAGCTGTGTCAAAGCCTCTGTTTAGGAGAACCCTTCAGGGCCCCAGGGCCACCGCTTCATTCAAAGGACTCCATAGACACAAAAACATATTAGGACACATCCACAGGAGAGTCCATTTCAACTCAGCCTCCTCGGTTGCCCCCCACATCCAGCAGATCTAACCTGTCTTGTTGCTTGGAGACAATTGGAATGCGAGGTGGGCTACCCAGCCATCCATCCTTAGAACCCTGCTCGGAGTCGTTAGCCTGGAGCCAACCAACAGGTCTCAATTGTCCTGCAGAAGAATCTTTGCAGTTTGGAGCTTCTCACAACTCCCATCGTGGGAAAACCCCCATGTCCTCGTGATCCAACCCCCTTCAAGAAAGGGCCATCAGGGCAGAAAGTCCAACCTGAGCGATCGTCTGATCCTTGCCCTGACTTCAGATGCACGAGATCTCGATTGAGGTCTGTAGATTGTGCCTGCCATATGCTCACCCAGAAACCTAGGCCTAGCTTGGGTTCTCAGACTCCGTCCTCAGACTACTGGCCCACAAGCCCTCCAGTTGGGCAATCCAGAACTACAATGCCGCACTCTGCCTGCCCTACAGAAGTAAAACATTGCCATCAGGGCTACCCCGAAACCCCAAATGAGGATCAACCTGCACGCCATTCGGCTGTACCCCAAACATATAGGCTGACCTGGGCACTATTTCCCCTTCTGACCCAGCCTGAGCCTGGACCTCCTGGTCCCACCCAGACAGCTGGCCGCACACTGAGCACATCGGTCCCGCATGGCCTTAGGTCGTCATCTCTTCCCAACTGCGGTTTTCTGGCTCCAGAACCTAGACCTTATCTCCAACCACTGCCCAGGGTTGAAAATGATGCAGAAATCAGAACTCTTTCCCCTTGGCAAGAAACCTTGTGGTTGGCATGTTGTCCAACGTTCAGTGTAGTTGAAACAAGCGTGGCCCATGAGGCCCAGCCCATGCCTGCGGGCCACATTGGTCACAAACACA
The DNA here is from genome assembly GCF_964662115.1 of Mustela nivalis. Taxonomy (NCBI): domain Eukaryota; kingdom Metazoa; phylum Chordata; class Mammalia; order Carnivora; family Mustelidae; genus Mustela; species Mustela nivalis. The sequence continues at coordinate 422,508 of NW_028136272.1, read as the reverse complement.
CATTGTGACCCTCAGCCTGAGCCCAGGCCTCAGGTAAGGCCTCTCAGGGCCTATATGAAGAGACAGCATATTGGGCTTGCCATGCCCCTAGGCCGCAATTTTTAACCATAGTTCGGGGTGTCCCTTCACTCTTCCCCAGGGCTCTGCTTTGGAATTCCTCTTTTGGTGGGACACCTGAGGTAACAAACCTGAAAGGAGTCCTCCCATCCCACAGATTGACGAAAAACAATTGGGATCGGGCCAAATCCACAGAGAGGAAGATTCGTCCATGGCCCATGAGACCTCCTCAACATTCCACGGCCATCGCTGAAACAAAATCCAGAGACAAAAGCCTGAGCAAGCGCCTCAGACTCACTCATTCTTCATATCCTGAAGAGTTCTTCTCATGGTTTGTAGATCGGGCGTGCCATACCTACGTCCCCAAACTTAAGCTGAGTTTGTGTTTTCAGTCTTCTGTCCTCAAAGTCCTGGGCCACACTCCCTCCAGGCTGGGGCCCCTGGAGCCACACATTAGGACTGCCCCCACCCAGTCCATGGGAATTCTGCCCATTCCATTGTCAAAAATCGTACAAATTAGGAGAACCCTCCAAAGTCCCTGAGGCCATCCCAATAGTGTAGGTCGATCGGGAAAAAAAAGGGCGGTTGATACCGGCTGAGCATATACCTCCACTCATCTAACTCCACTCATACCAAGAAGATTGAACCAGACAGGACCCGAGGCCATTATCGGATCCATTGCTTTGGTTTACAGGCATGTCTCCTCAAAAGCCTGGATTCCAATACCAGCAGAGGGGATTTCCTGAGGCACCCATCAGAACAAATCCCGTCTCCACAAGGAAACTTGTGCATGGGAGCTATGCCAAAGCTTAGGAGAATACTTCAGGGTCCCGGTGCCACCTCCCCATTCCAAGGCCCTCATGGACACAAATACACGTTAGGACCCATCTTCTGGAAAGTGCATTTCAACTCAGCCACCCCGGTTGCTCCCGCAGATCCATTAGATCTAAACTGTCTTGTTGCTAGGAGACAATTGGAAGGTGAGGCAGACTTCCCAGGCATCCATCCTCGAACGGTGCTTTGGAGTCATTCCATATGGGATGTCCTGGAGCTGTCCAACAGGTCTCAATTGTCCTGCAGAAGGAATCCTTGAAGGTGGCATCCCACATCTCCCAACGTGGAAAACCTCCATGGCCTCGAGATTCCGCTCCCTTCATGAAGGGGCCGTCATACACAGAAACTCCAACCTGAGCCAACGTCGGATCCTCGCCCTGACTTCAGGTGCATGAGATATTGGTACAGATCTGCAGGGGGTACCTGCCGTGCCCTCACCCTGAATCCGAAGTCTAGCTTGTGTTCTCAGACTTCGGTCCTCACTCTCCTGGCCCCGAAGCCCTCAAGTTTGGCAATTCCGGACCGACAATGAAGCACTCTGCCTGCCCTCTAGAAAAAATATATTGCCTAATGAGCAGCCCAGGCAGCTAAAATAAAGATAAACCTACACGGCACTCGAATGTACCCAACTTATATAGTCTAACCTGGGCACTAATGCACTGTCTGACACAACCTGAGTCCGGACCTGCTGACCAACACCCAGACAGCTGACCGCACGCTGAGCACATCAGACCCGCCATGGCCTTAGGTCATCATCTCTTCCCTACCTCAGTTTTCAGGCTTCAGAACCTAGACCTTATCTCCAATCACTGCCCACGCGTGACTCTGATGCAGAAATCAGAACTCTTCCTGACCCATGGCAAGAAACCTTGTGGTTGGCATGTTGTCCAACGTTCAGTGTAGGAGAATCCAGCATTCACCCTGAGGCCCCGCCCATTGTTGCGTGCGACGAGAGCATAAACACGCATTGTGACCTCAACGTGAGTCCTGTCCTCTAGTAAGTCCTCTCAGTGGCTGGACCATTAGATGTCATAATGGGCTTGACATGTCCCTAGTCCCCAATTTTTAACCAGATTTCTGGTTGTCCAGTCGCCCCACCACAGGGCTCTACTCTGGAATCCCTCATTTGGTGGGACATCTGAGGTTGAAAAACAAAATGAAACAAATCGACAACAACAAAAAAACGGTCTTCTTCCATCCCCAGAATGACCCCAAACTCTTTGGACGGGACCGAACCCCCAGAGAGTAAGACTCGTCCATTTCCCATGAAGTCACCCGGCAATTTCACGACCATGAGTGACACGATATCCAGAGACGAAAACTTGAGCAAGAGCCTCACACTCGCCCTTTTTTCATATCCCGAAGTGTTCTCCTCATGGTCTGTAGATCAGTCCTGCCATACCTATGACCCAAAACATAAGCCGAGTTTGTGTTTTCAGACAACTGTCCAAACAGCTCTGGCCTACACACCCTACAGGCTCAGGGCCCTGGAGCCAAACCTGAGGACTGTACTTGCCCTCTCCAAGGGAATTGTATGTGCCCATTCCAATGGCCACAACCCTACTAGTAGGATAACCTCCAAAGTCCCTGAGGCCATCCCAATAGTTGTGGCTTCCCAGGACAAACAGGGGCAATCTGAGCCCATCTGAGCACCTACCTGCACTCAGACCCGTAGACTGATGTCCCCAGAGGTAAAAAGGAAAGAACAGGCCCCTAGGCACTAATCGGATCCATTGCTTTGGTTTCCAGGCATCTCTCCTCAGAGGCCTGGATTTCAATACCAACATATGGCTGTTTCTTGACTCACCCATTAGAACAAATCTCATCTACACATGGGAAACATGCACGTTGGAGCTGTGTCAAAGCCTCTGTTTGGGAGAACCCTTCAGGGCCCCAGGGCCACCGCTTCATTCCAAGGTCTCCATAGACACAAAAACATATTAGGACACATCCACAGGAGAGTCCATTTCAACTCAGCCTCCTCGGTTGCCCCCCACATCCAGCAGATCTAACCTGTCTTGTTGCTTGGAGACAATTGGAATGCGAGGTGGGCTACCCAGCCATCCATCCTTAGAACCCTGCTCGGAATCGTGGGCCTGGAGCCAACCAACAGGTCTCAATTGTCCTGCAGAAGAATCTTTGCAGTTTGGAGCTTCTCACAACTCCCATCGTGGGAAAACCCCCATGTCCTCGTGATCCAACCCCCTTCAAGAAAGGGCCATCAGGGCAGAAAGTCCAACCTGAGCGATCGTCTGATCCTTGCCCTGACTTCAGATGAACGAGATCTCGATTGAGGTCTGTAGATTGTGCCTGCCATATCCTCACCCAGAAACCTAGGCCTAGCTTGGGTTCTCAGACTCCGTCCTCAGACTACTGGCCCACAAGCCCTCCAGTTGGGCAATCCAGAACAACAATGCCGCACTCTGCCTGCCCTACAGAAGTAAAACATTGCCCTCAGGGCTACCCCGAAACCCCAAATGAGGATCAACCTGCACGCCATTCGGCTGTACCCCAAACATATAGGCTGACCTGGGCACTTTCCCCTTCTGACCCAGCCTGAGCCTGGACCTCCTGGTCCCACCCAGACAGCTGGCCGCACACTGAGCACATCGGTCCCGCATGGCCTTAGGTCGTCATCTCTTCCCAACTGCGGTTTTCTGGCTCCAAAACCTAGACCTTATCTCCAACCACTGCCCAGGGTTGAAAATGATGCAGAAATCAGAACTCTTTCCCCTTGGCAAGAAACCTTGTGGTTGGCATGTTGTCCAACGTTCAGTGTAGTTGAAACAAGCGTGGCCCATGAGGCCCAGCCCATGCCTGCGGGCCACATTGGTCACAAACACACATTGTGACCCTCAGCCTGAGCCCAGGCCTCAGGTAAGGCCTCTCAGGGCCTATATGAAGAGACAGCATATTGGGCTTGCCATGCCCCTTGGCCGCAATTTTTAACCATAGTTCGGGTTGTCCCTTCACTCTTCCCCAGGGCTCTGCTTTGGAATTCCTCTTTTGGTGGGACACCTGAGGTAACAAACCTGAAAGGAGTCCTCCCGTCCCACAGATTGACGAAAAACAATTGGGATCGGGCCAAATCCACAGAGAGGAAGATTCGTCCATGGCCCATGAGACCTCCTCAACATTCCACGGCCATCGCTGAAACAAAATCCAGAGACAAAAGCCTGAGCAAGCGCCTCAGACTCGCTCATTCTTCATATCCTGAAGAGTTCTTCTCATGGTTTGTAGATCGGGCGTGCCATACCTACGTCCCCAAACTTAAGCTGAGTTTGTGTTTTCAGTTTTCTGTCCTCAAAGTCCTGGGCCACACTCCCTCCAGGCTGGGGCCCCTGGAGCCACACATTAGGACTGCCCCCACCCAGTCCATGGGAATTCTGCCCATTCCATTGTCAAAAATCGTACAAATTAGGAGAACCCTCCAAAGTCCCTGAGGCCATCCCAATAGTGTAGGTCGATCGGGAAAAAAAAGGGCGGTTGATACCGGCTGAGCATATACCTCCACTCATCTAACTCCACTCATACCAAGAAGATTGAACCAGACAGGACCCGAGGCCATTATCGGATCCATTGCTTTGGTTTACAGGCATGTCTCCTCAAAAGCCTGGATTCCAATACCAGCAGAGGGGATTTCCTGAGGCACCCATCAGAACAAATCCCGTCTCCACAAGGAAACTTGTGCATGGGAGCTATGCCAAAGCTTAGGAGAATACTTCAGGGTCCCGGTGCCACCTCCCCATTCCAAGGCCCTCATGGACACAAACACACGTTAGGACCCATCTTCTGGAAAGTGCATTTCAACTCAGCCACCCCGGTTGCTCCCGCAGATCCATTAGATCTAAACTGTCTTGTTGCTAGGAGACAATTGGAAGGTGAGGCAGACTTCCCAGGCATCCATCCTCGAACGGTGCTCTGGAGTCATTCCATATGGGATGTCCTGGAGCTGTCCAACAGGTCTCAATTGTCCTGCAGAAGGAATCCTTGAAGGGGGCATCCCACATCTCCCAACGTGGAAAACCTCCATGGCCTCGAGATTCCGCTCCCTTCATGAAGGGGCCGTCATACACAGAAACTCCAACCTGAGCCAACGTCGGATCCTCGCCCTGACTTCAGATGCATGAGATATTGGTTCAGATCTGCAGGGGGTACCTGCCGTGCCCTCACCCTGAATCCGAAGTCTAGCTTGTGTTCTCAGACTTCGGTCCTCACTCTCCTGGCCCCGAAGCCCTCAAGTTTGGCAATTCCGGACCGACAATGAAGCACTCTGCCTGCCCTCTAGAAAAAATATATTGCCTAATGAGCAGCCCAGGCAGCTAAAATAAAGATAAACCTACACGGCACTCGAATGTACCCAACTTATATAGTCTAACCTGGGCACTAATGCACTGTCTGACACAACCTGAGCCCGGACCTGCTGACCAACACCCAGACAGCTGACCGCACGCTGAGCACATCAGACCCGCCATGGCCTTAGGTCATCATCTCTTCCCTACCTCAGTTTTCAGGCTTCAGAACCTAGACCTTATCTCCAATCACTGCCCACGCGTGACTGTGATGCAGAAATCAGAACTCTTCCTGACCCATGGCAAGAAACCTTGTGGTTGGCATGTTGTCCAACGTTCAGTGTAGGAGAATCCAGCATTCACCCTGAGGCCCCGCCCATTGTTGCGTGCGACGAGAGCATAAACACGCATTGTGACCTCAACGTGAGTCCTGTCCTCTAGTAAGTCCTCTCAGTGGCTGGACCATTAGATGTCATAATGGGCTTGACATGTCCCTAGTCCCCAATTTTTAACCAGATTTCTGGTTGTCCAGTCGCCCCACCCCAGGGCTCTACTCTGGAATCCCTCATTTGGTGGGACATCTGAGGTTGAAAAACAAAATGAAACAAATCGACAACAACAAAAAAACGGTCTTCTTCCATCCCCAGAATGACCCCAAACTCTTTGGACGGGACCGAACCCCCAGAGAGTAAGACTCGTCCATTTCCCATGAAGTCACCCGGCAATTTCACGACCATGAGTGACACGATATCCAGAGACGAAAACTTGAGCAAGAGCCTCACACTCGCCCTTTTTTCATATCCCGAAGTGTTCTCCTCATGGTCTGTAGATCAGTCCTGCCATACCTATGACCCAAAACATAAGCCGAGTTTGTGTTTTCAGACAACTGTCCAAACAGCTCTGGCCTACACACCCTACAGGCTCAGGGCCCTGGAGCCAAACCTGAGGACTGTACTTGCCCTCTCCAAGGGAATTGTATGTGCCCATTCCAATGGCCACAACCCTACTAGTAGGATAACCTCCAAAGTCCCTGAGGCCATCCCAATAGTTGTGGCTTCCCAGGACAAACAGGGGCAATCTGAGCCCATCTGAGCACCTACCTGCACTCAGACCCGTAGACTGATGTCCCCAGAGGTAAAAAGGAAAGAACAGGCCCCTAGGCACTAATCGGATCCATTGCTTTGGTTTCCAGGCATCTCTCCTCAGAGGCCTGGATTTCAATACCAACATATGGCTGTTTCTTGACTCACCCATTAGAACAAATCTCATCTACACATGGGAAACATGCACGTTGGAGCTGTGTCAAAGCCTCTGTTTGGGAGAACCCTTCAGGGCCCCAGGGCCACCGCTTCATTCCAAGGTCTCCATAGACACAAAAACATATTAGGACACATCCACAGGAGAGTCCATTTCAACTCAGCCTCCTCGGTTGCCCCCCACATCCAGCAGATCTAACCTGTCTTGTTTCTTGGAGACAATTGGAATGCGAGGTGGGCTACCCAGCCATCCATCCTTAGAACCCTGCTCGGAATCGTGGGCCTGGAGCCAACCAACAGGTCTCAATTGTCCTGCAGAAGAATCTTTGCAGTTTGGAGCTTCTCACAACTCCCATCGTGGGAAAACCCCCATGTCCTCGTGATCCAACCCCCTTCAAGAAAGGGCCATCAGGGCAGAAAGTCCAACCTGAGCGATCGTCTGATCCTTGCCCTGACTTCAGATGCACGAGATCTCGATTGAGGTCTGTAGATTGTGCCTGCCATATCCTCACCCAGAAACCTAGGCCTAGCTTGGGTTCTCAGACTCCGTCCTCAGACTACTGGCCCACAAGCCCTCCAGTTGGGCAATCCAGAACTACAATGCCGCACTCTGCCTGCCCTACAGAAGTAAAACATTGCCCTCAGGGCTACCCCGAAACCCCAAATGAGGATCAACCTGCACGCCATTCGGCTGTACCCCAAACATATAGGCTGACCTGGGCACTTTCCCCTTCTGACCCAGCCTGAGCCTGGACCTCCTGGTCCCACCCAGACAGCTGGCCGCACACTGAGCACATCGGTCCCGCATGGCCTTAGGTCGTCATCTCTTCCCAACTGCGGTTTTCTGGCTCCAAAACCTAGACCTTATCTCCAACCACTGCCCAGGGTTGAAAATGATGCAGAAATCAGAACTCTTTCCCCTTGGCAAGAAACCTTGTGGTTGGCATGTTGTCCAACGTTCAGTGTAGTTGAAACAAGCGTGGCCCATGAGGCCCAGCCCATGCCTGCGGGCCACATTGGTCACAAACACACATTGTGACCCTCAGCCTGAGCCCAGGCCTCAGGTAAGGCCTCTCAGGGCCTATATGAAGAGACAGCATATTGGGCTTGCCATGCCCCTTGGCCGCAATTTTTAACCATAGTTCGGGTTGTCCCTTCACTCTTCCCCAGGGCTCTGCTTTGGAATTCCTCTTTTGGTGGGACACCTGAGGTAACAAACCTGAAAGGAGTCCTCCCGTCCCACAGATTGACGAAAAACAATTGGGATCGGGCCAAATCCACAGAGAGGAAGATTCGTCCATGGCCCATGAGACCTCCTCAACATTCCACGGCCATCGCTGAAACAAAATCCAGAGACAAAAGCCTGAGCAAGCGCCTCAGACTCGCTCATTCTTCATATCCTGAAGAGTTCTTCTCATGGTTTGTAGATCGGGCGTGCCATACCTACGTCCCCAAACTTAAGCTGAGTTTGTGTTTTCAGTTTTCTGTCCTCAAAGTCCTGGGCCACACTCCCTCCAGGCTGGGGCCCCTGGAGCCACACATTAGGACTGCCCCCACCCAGTCCATGGGAATTCTGCCCATTCCATTGTCAAAAATCGTACAAATTAGGAGAACCCTCCAAAGTCCCTGAGGCCATCCCAATAGTGTAGGTCGATCGGGAAAAAAAAGGGCGGTTGATACCGGCTGAGCATATACCTCCACTCATCTAACTCCACTCATACCAAGAAGATTGAACCAGACAGGACCCGAGGCCATTATCGGATCCATTGCTTTGGTTTACAGGCATGTCTCCTCAAAAGCCTGGATTCCAATACCAGCAGAGGGGATTTCCTGAGGCACCCATCAGAACAAATCCCGTCTCCACAAGGAAACTTGTGCATGGGAGCTATGCCAAAGCTTAGGAGAATACTTCAGGGTCCCGGTGCCACCTCCCCATTCCAAGGCCCTCATGGACACAAACACACGTTAGGACCCATCTTCTGGAAAGTGCATTTCAACTCAGCCACCCCGGTTGCTCCCGCAGATCCATTAGATCTAAACTGTCTTGTTGCTAGGAGACAATTGGAAGGTGAGGCAGACTTCCCAGGCATCCATCCTCGAACGGTGCTCTGGAGTCATTCCATATGGGATGTCCTGGAGCTGTCCAACAGGTCTCTGGAGTCATTCCATATGGGATGTCATGGAGCTGTGGGAGCTGTCCAACAGGTCTCAATTGTCCCGCAGAAGGAATCCTTGAAGGGGGCATCCCACATCTCCCAACGTGGAAAACCTCCATGGCCTCGAGATTCCGCTCCCTTCAGGAAGGGGCCGTCATGCACAGAAACTCCAACCTGAGCCAACGTGGGATCCTCGCCCTGACTTCAGATGCATGAGATATTGGTTCAGATCTGCAGGGGGTACCTGCCGTGCCCTCACCCTGAATCCGAAGTCTAGCTTGTGTTCTCAGACTTCCGTCCTCTCTCTCCTGGCCCCGAAGCCCTCAAGTTTGGCAATTCCGGACCGACAATGAAGCACTCTGCCTGCCCTCTAGAAAAAATATATTGCCTAATGAGCAGCCCAGGCAGCTTAAATGAGGATAAACCTACACGGCACTCGAATGTACCCAACTTATATAGTCTAAACTGGGCACTAATGCACTGTCTGACACAACCTGAGCCCGGACCTGCTGACCAACACCCAGACAGCTGACCGCACGCTGAGCACATCAGACCCGCCATGGCCTTAGGTCATCATCTCTTCCCTACCTCAGTTTTCAGGCTTCAGAACCAGGACCTTATCTCCAATCACTGCCCACGCGTGACTGTGATGCAGAAATCAGAACTCTTCCTGACCCATGGCAAGAAACCTTGTGGTTGGCATGTTGTCCAACGTTCAGAATAGGAGAATCCAGCATTCACCCTGAGTCCCCGCCCATTGTTGCGTGCGACGAGAGCATAAACACGCATTGTGACCTCAACGTGAGTCCTGTCCTCTAGTAAGTCCTCTCAGTGGCTGGACCATTAGATGTCATAATGGGCTTGACATGTCCCTAGTCCCCAATTTTTAACCAGATTTCTGGTTGTCCAGTCGCCCCACCCCAGGGCTCTACTCTGGAATCCCTCATTTGGTGGGACATCTGAGGTTGAAAAACAAAATGAAACAAATCGACAACAACAAAAAAACGGTCTTCTTCCATCCCCAGAATGAGCCCAAACTCTTTGGACGGGACCGAACCCCCAGAGAGTAAGACTCGTCCATTTCCCATGAAGTCACCCGGCAATTTCACGACCATGAGTGACACGATATCCAGAGACGAAAACTTGAGCAAGAGCCTCACACTCGCCCTTTTTTCATATCCCGAAGTGTTCTCCTCATGGTCTGTAGATCAGTCCTGCCATACCTATGACCCAAAACATAAGCCGAGTTTGTGTTTTCAGACAACTGTCCAAACAGCTCTGGCCTACACACCCTACAGGCTCAGGGCCCTGGAGCCAAACCTGAGGACTGTACTTGCCCTCTCCAAGGGAATTGTATGTGCCCATTCCAATGGCCACAACCCTACTAGTAGGATAACCTCCAAAGTCCCTGAGGCCATCCCAATAGTTGTGGCTTCCCAGGACAAACAGGGGCAATCTGAGCCCATCTGAGCACCTACCTGCACTCAGACCCGTAGACTGATGTCCCCAGAGGTAAAAAGGAACGAACAGGCCCCTAGGCACTAATCGGATCCATTGCTTTGGTTTCCAGGCATCTCTCCTCAGAGGCCTGGATTTCAATACCAACATATGGCTGTTTCTTGACTCACCCATTAGAACAAATCTCATCTACACATGGGAAACATGCACGTTGGAGCTGTGTCAAAGCCTCTGTTTAGGAGAACCCTTCAGGGCCCCAGGGCCACCGCTTCATTCCAAGGTCTCCATAGACACAAAAACACATTAGGACACATCCACAGGAGAGTCCATTTCAACTCAGCCTCCTCGGTTGCCCCCCACATCCAGCAGATCTAACCTGTCTTGTTTCTTGGAGACAATTGGAATGCGAGGTGGGCTACCCAGCCATCCATCCTTAGAACCCTGCTCGGAATCGTGGGCCTGGAGCCAACCAACAGGTCTCAATTGTCCTGCAGAAGAATCTTTGCAGTTTGGAGCTTCTCACAACTCCCATCGTGGGAAAACCCCCATGTCCTCGTGATCCAACCCCCTTCAAGAAAGGGCCATCAGGGCAGAAAGTCCAACCTGAGTGATCGTCTGATCCTTGCCCTGACTTCAGATGAACGAGATCTCGATTGAGGTCTGTAGATTGTGCCTGCCATATCCTCACCCAGAAACCTAGGCCTAGCTTGGGTTCTCAGACTCCGTCCTCAGACTACTGGCCCACAAGCCCTCCAGTTGGGCAATCCAGAACTACAATGCCGCACTCTGCCTGCCCTACAGAAGTAAAACATTGCCCTCAGGGCTACCCCGAAACCCCAAATGAGGATCAACCTGCACGCCATTCGGCTGTACCCCAAACATATAGGCTGACCTGGGCACTATTTCCCCTTCTGACCCAGCCTGAGCCTGGACCTCCTGGTCCCACCCAGATAGCTGGCCGCACACTGAGCACATCGGACCCGCCATGGCCTTAGGTCGTCATCTCTTCCCAACTGCGGTTTTCAGGCTCCAGAACCTAGACCTTATCACCAACCACTGCCCAGGTCTGAAAATGATGCAGAAATCAGAACTCTTTCCCCATGGCAAGAAACCTTGTGGTTGGCATGTTGTCCAACGTTCAGTGTAGTTGAAACAAGCGTGGCCCATGAGGCCGAGCCCATGCTTGCGGGCCACATTGGTCACAAACACACATTGTGACCCTCAGCCTGTGCCCAGTCCTCAGGTAAGGCCTCTCAGGGCCTATATGAAGAGACAGCATATTGGGCTTGCCATGCCCCTAGGCCCCAATATTTAACCATAGTTCGGGTTGTCCCTTCACTCTTCCCCAGGGCTCTGCTTTGGAATTCCTCTTTTGGTGGGACACCTGAGGTAACAAACCTGAAAGGAGTCCTCCCATCCCACAGATTGACGAAAAACAATTGGGATCGGGCCAAATCCACAGAGAGGAAGATTCGTCCATGGCCCATGAGACCTCCCCAACATTCCACGGCCATCGCTGAAACAAAATCCAGAGACAAATGCCTGAGCAAGCGCCTCAGACTCGCTCATTCTTCATATCCTGAAGAGTTCTTCTCATGGTTTGTAGATCGGGCGTGCCATACCTACGTCCCCAAACTTAAGCTGAGTTTGTGTTTTCAGTCTTCTGTCCTCAAAGTCCTGGGCCACACTCCCTCCAGGCTGGGGCCCCTGGAGCCACACATTTGGACTGCCCCCACCCAATCCATGGGAATTCTGCCCATTCCATTGTCAAACATCGTACAAATTAGGAGAACCCTCCAAAGTCCCTGAGGCCATCCCAATAGTGTAGGTCGCCCGGGACAAAAAAGGGCGGTTGATACCGGCTGGGCATCTACCTCCACTCATTTACCTCCACTCATACCAAGAAGATTGAACCAGACAGGACCCGAGGCCATTATCGGATCCATTGCTTTGGTTTACAGGCATGTCTCCTCAAATGCCTGGATTCCAATACCAGCAGAGGGGATTTCCTGAGGCACCCATCAGAACAAATCTCGTCTCCACAAGGAAACTTGTGCATGGGAGCTAAGCCAAAGCTTAGGAGAATACTTCAGGGTCCCGGTGCCACCTCCCCATTCCAAGGCCCTCATGGACACAAACACACGTTAGGACCCATCCTCTGGAAAGTGCATTTCAACTCAGCCACCCCGGTTGCTCCCGCAGATCCATTAGGTCTAAACTGTCTTGTTGCTAGGCGACAATTGGAAGGCGAGGCGGACTTCCCAGGCATCCATCCTCGAACGGTGCTCTGGAGTCATTCCATATGGGATGTCATGGAGCTGTGGGAGCTGTCCAACAGGTCTCAATTGTCCCGCAGAAGGAATCCTTGAAGGGGGCATCCCACATCTCCCAACGTGGAAAACCTCCATGGCCTCGAGATTCCGCTCCCTTCAGGAAGGGGCCGTCATGCACAGAAACTCCAACCTGAGCCAACGTGGGATCCTCGCCCTGACTTCAGATGCATGAGATATTGGTTCAGATCTGCAGGGGGTACCTGCCGTGCCCTCACCCTGAATCCGAAGTCTAGCTTGTGTTCTCAGACTTCCGTCCTCTCTCTCCTGGCCCCGAAGCCCTCAAGTTTGGCAATTCCGGACCGACAATGAAGCACTCTGCCTGCCCTCTAGAAAAAATATATTGCCTAATGAGCAGCCCAGGCAGCTTAAATGAGGATAAACCTACACGGCACTCGAATGTACCCAACTTATATAGTCTAAACTGGGCACTAATGCACTGTCTGACACAACCTGAGCCCGGACCTGCTGACCAACACCCAGACAGCTGACCGCACGCTGAGCACATCAGACCCGCCATGGCCTTAGGTCATCATCTCTTCCCTACCTCAGTTTTCAGGCTTCAGAACCAGGACCTTATCTCCAATCACTGCCCACGCGTGACTGTGATGCAGAAATCAGAACTCTTCCTGACCCATGGCAAGAAACCTTGTGGTTGGCATGTTGTCCAACGTTCAGTGTAGGAGAATCCAGCATTCACCCTGAGGCCCCGCCCATTGTTGCGTGCGACGAGAGCATAAACACGCATTGTGACCTCAACGTGAGTCCTGTCCTCTAGTAAGTCCTCTCAGTGGCTGGACCATTAGATGTCATAATGGGCTTGACATATCCCTAGTCCCCAATTTTTAACCAGATTTCTGGTTGTCCAGTCGCCCCACCCCAGGGCTCTACTCTGGAATCCCTCATTTGGTGGGACATCTGAGGTTGAAAAACAAAATGAAACAAATCGACAACAACAAAAAAACGGTCTTCTTCCATCCCCAGAATGACCCCAAACTCTTTGGACGGGACCGAACCCCCAGAGAGTAAGACTCGTCCATTTCCCATGAAGTCACCCGGCAATTTCACGACCATGAGTGACACGATATCCAGAGACGAAAACTTGAGCAAGAGCCTCACACTCGCCCTTTTTTCATATCCCGAAGTGTTCTCCTCATGGTCTGTAGATCAGTCCTGCCATACCTATGACCCAAAACATAAGCCGAGTTTGTGTTTTCAGACAACTGTCCAAACAGCTCTGGCCTACACACCCTACAGGCTCAGGGCCCTGGAGCCAAACCTGAGGACTGTACTTGCCCTCTCCAAGGGAATTGTATGTGCCCATTCCAATGGCCACAACCCTACTAGTAGGATAACCTCCAAAATCCCTGAGGCCATCCCAATAGTTGTGGCTTCCCAGGACAAACAGGGGCAATCTGAGCCCATCTGAGCACCTACCTGCACTCAGACCCGTAGACTGATGTCCCCAGAGGTAAAAAGGAACGAACAGGCCCCTAGGCACTAATCGGATCCATTGCTTTGGTTTCCAGGCATCTCTCCTCAGAGGCCTGGATTTCAATACCAACATATGGCTGTTTCTTGACTCACCCATTAGAACAAATCTCATCTACACATGGGAAACATGCACGTTGGAGCTGTGTCAAAGCCTCTGTTTGGGAGAACCCTTCAGGGCCCCAGGGCCACCGCTTCATTCCAAGGTCTCCATAGACACAAAAACATATTAGGACACATCCACAGGAGAGTCCATTTCAACTCAGCCTCCTCGGTTGCCCCCCACATCCAGCAGATCTAACCTGTCTTGTTGCTTGGAGACAATTGGAATGCGAGGTGGGCTACCCAGCCATCCATCCTTAGAACCCTGCTCGGAATCGTGGGCCTGGAGCCAACCAACAGGTCTCAATTGTCCTGCAGAAGAATCTTTGCAGTTTGGAGCTTCTCACAACTCCCATCGTGGGAAAACCCCCATGTCCTCGTGATCCAACCCCCTTCAAGAAAGGGCCATCAGGGCAGAAAGTCCAACCTGAGCGATCGTCTGATCCTTGCCCTGACTTCAGATGCACGAGATCTCGATTGAGGTCTGTAGATTGTGCCTGCCATATCCTCACCCAGAAACCTAGGCCTAGCTTGGGTTCTCAGACTCCGTCCTCAGACTACTGGCCCACAAGCCCTCCAGTTGGGCAATCCAGAACTACAATGCCGCACTCTGCCTGCCCTACAGAAGTAAAACATTGCCCTCAGGGCTACCCCGAAACCCCAAATGAGGATCAACCTGCACGCCATTCGGCTGTACCCCAAACATATAGGCTGACCTGGGCACTATTTCCCCTTCTGACCCAGCCTGAGCCTGGACCTCCTGGTCCCACCCAGATAGCTGGCCGCACACTGAGCACATCGGACCCGCCATGGCCTTAGGTCGTCATCTCTTCCCAACGGCGGTTTTCAGGCTCCAGAACCTAGACCTTATCACCAACCACTGCCCAGGTCTGAAAATGATGCAGAAATCAGAACTCTTTCCCCATGGCAAGAAACCTTGTGGTTGGCATGTTGTCCAACGTTCAGTGTAGTTGAAACAAGCGTGGCCCATGAGGCCGAGCCCATGCTTGCGGGCCACATTGGTCACAAACACACATTGTGACCCTCAGCCTGAGCCCAGTCCTCAGGTAAGGCCTCTCAGGGCCTATATGAAGAGACAGCATATTGGGCTTGCCATGCCCCTAGGCCCCAATTTTTAACCATAGTTCGGGTTGTCCCTTCACTCTTCCCCAGGGCTCTGCTTTGGAATTCCTCTTTTGGTGGGACACCTGAGGTAACAAACCTGAAAGGAGTCCTCCCATCCCACAGATTGACGAAAAACAATTGGGATCGGGCCAAATCCACAGAGAGGAAGATTCGTCCATGGCCCATGAGACCTCCCCAACATTCCACGGCCATCGCTGAAACAAAATCCAGAGACAAAAGCCTGAGCAAGCGCCTCAGACTCGCTCATTCTTCATATCCTGAAGAGTTCTTCTCATGGTTTGTAGATCGGGCTTGCCATACCTACGTCCCCAAACTTAAGCTGAGTTTGTGTTTTCAGTCTTCTGTCCTCAAAGTCCTGGGCCACACTCCCTCCAGGCTGGGGCCCCTGGAGCCACACATTAGGACTGCCCTTACCCAATCCATGGGAATTCTGCCCATTCCATTGTCAAACATCGTACAAATTAGGAGAACCCTCCAAAGTCCCTGAGGCCATCCCAATAGTGTAGGTCGCCCGGGACAAAAAAGGGCGGTTGATACCGGCTGGGCATCTACCTCCACTCATTTACCTCCACTCATACCAAGAAGATTGAACCAGACAGGACCCGAGGCCATTATCGGATCCATTGCTTTGGTTTACAGGCATGTCTCCTCAAATGCCTGGATTCCAATACCAGCAGAGGGGATTTCCTGAGGCACCCATCAGAACAAATCTCGTCTCCACAAGGAAACTTGTGCATGGTAGCTAAGCCAAAGCTTAGGAGAATACTTCAGGGTCCCGGTGCCACCTCCCCATTCCAAGGCCCTCATGGACACAAACACACGTTAGGACCCATCCTCTGGAAAGTGCATTTCAACTCAGCCACCCCGGTTGCTCCCGCAGATCCATTAGGTCTAAACTGTCTTGTTGCTAGGCGACAATTGGAAGGCGAGGCGGACTTCCCAGGCATCCATCCTCGAACGGTGCTCTGGAGTCATTCCATATGGGATGTCATGGAGCTGTGGGAGCTGTCCAACAGGTCTCAATTGTCCCGCAGAAGGAATCCTTGAAGGGGGCATCCCACATCTCCCAACGTGGAAAACCTCCATGGCCTCGAGATTCCGCTCCCTTCAGGAAGGGGCCGTCATGCACAGAAACTCCAACCTGAGCCAACGTGGGATCCTCGCCCTGACTTCAGATGCATGAGATATTGGTTCAGATCTGCAGGGGGTACCTGCCGTGCCCTCACCCTGAATCCGAAGTCTAGCTTGTGTTCTCAGACTTCCGTCCTCTCTCTCCTGGCCCCGAAGCCCTCAAGTTTGGCAATTCCGGACCGACAATGAAGCACTCTGCCTGCCCTCTAGAAAAAATATATTGCCTAATGAGCAGCCCAGGCAGCTTAAATGAGGATAAACCTACACGGCACTCGAATGTACCCAACTTATATAGTCTAAACTGGGCACTAATGCACTGTCTGACACAACCTGAGCCCGGACCTGCTGACCAACACCCAGACAGCTGACCGCACGCTGAGCACATCAGACCCGCCATGGCCTTAGGTCATCATCTCTTCCCTACCTCAGTTTTCAGGCTTCAGAACCAGGACCTTATCTCCAATCACTGCCCACGCGTGACTGTGATGCAGAAATCAGAACTCTTCCTGACCCATGGCAAGAAACCTTGTGGTTGGCATGTTGTCCAACGTTCAGTGTAGGAGAATCCAGCATTCACCCTGAGGCCCCGCCCATTGTTGCGTGCGACGAGAGCATAAACACGCATTGTGACCTCAACGTGAGTCCTGTCCTCTAGTAAGTCCTCTCAGTGGCTGGACCATTAGATGTCATAATGGGCTTGACATATCCCTAGTCCCCAATTTTTAACCAGATTTCTGGTTGTCCAGTCGCCCCACCCCAGGGCTCTACTCTGGAATCCCTCATTTGGTGGGACATCTGAGGTTGAAAAACAAAATGAAACAAATCGACAACAACAAAAAAACGGTCTTCTTCCATCCCCAGAATGACCCCAAACTCTTTGGACGGGACCGAACCCCCAGAGAGTAAGACTCGTCCATTTCCCATGAAGTCACCCGGCAATTTCACGACCATGAGTGACACGATATCCAGAGACGAAAACTTGAGCAAGAGCCTCACACTCGCCCTTTTTTCATATCCCGAAGTG
This sequence comes from Mustela nivalis, assembly GCF_964662115.1. Classification (NCBI taxonomy): domain Eukaryota; kingdom Metazoa; phylum Chordata; class Mammalia; order Carnivora; family Mustelidae; genus Mustela; species Mustela nivalis. The sequence goes on along the minus strand of NW_028136272.1, from coordinate 405,231 downwards.
TTCTCCTCATGGTCTGTAGATCAGTCCTGCCATACCTATGACCCAAAACATAAGCCGAGTTTGTGTTTTCAGACAACTGTCCAAACAGCTCTGGCCTACACACCCTACAGGCTCAGGGCCCTGGAGCCAAACCTGAGGACTGTACTTGCCCTCTCCAAGGGAATTGTATGTGCCCATTCCAATGGCCACAACCCTACTAGTAGGATAACCTCCAAAATCCCTGAGGCCATCCCAATAGTTGTGGCTTCCCAGGACAAACAGGGGCAATCTGAGCCCATCTGAGCACCTACCTGCACTCAGACCCGTAGACTGATGTCCCCAGAGGTAAAAAGGAACGAACAGGCCCCTAGGCACTAATCGGATCCATTGCTTTGGTTTCCAGGCATCTCTCCTCAGAGGCCTGGATTTCAATACCAACATATGGCTGTTTCTTGACTCACCCATTAGAACAAATCTCATCTACACATGGGAAACATGCACGTTGGAGCTGTGTCAAAGCCTCTGTTTGGGAGAACCCTTCAGGGCCCCAGGGCCACCGCTTCATTCCAAGGTCTCCATAGACACAAAAACATATTAGGACACATCCACAGGAGAGTCCATTTCAACTCAGCCTCCTCGGTTGCCCCCCACATCCAGCAGATCTAACCTGTCTTGTTGCTTGGAGACAATTGGAATGCGAGGTGGGCTACCCAGCCATCCATCCTTAGAACCCTGCTCGGAATCGTGGGCCTGGAGCCAACCAACAGGTCTCAATTGTCCTGCAGAAGAATCTTTGCAGTTTGGAGCTTCTCACAACTCCCATCGTGGGAAAACCCCCATGTCCTCGTGATCCAACCCCCTTCAAGAAAGGGCCATCAGGGCAGAAAGTCCAACCTGAGCGATCGTCTGATCCTTGCCCTGACTTCAGATGCACGAGATCTCGATTGAGGTCTGTAGATTGTGCCTGCCATATCCTCACCCAGAAACCTAGGCCTAGCTTGGGTTCTCAGACTCCGTCCTCAGACTACTGGCCCACAAGCCCTCCAGTTGGGCAATCCAGAACTACAATGCCGCACTCTGCCTGCCCTACAGAAGTAAAACATTGCCCTCAGGGCTACCCCGAAACCCCAAATGAGGATCAACCTGCACGCCATTCGGCTGTACCCCAAACATATAGGCTGACCTGGGCACTATTTCCCCTTCTGACCCAGCCTGAGCCTGGACCTCCTGGTCCCACCCAGATAGCTGGCCGCACACTGAGCACATCGGACCCGCCATGGCCTTAGGTCGTCATCTCTTCCCAACGGCGGTTTTCAGGCTCCAGAACCTAGACCTTATCACCAACCACTGCCCAGGTCTGAAAATGATGCAGAAATCAGAACTCTTTCCCCATGGCAAGAAACCTTGTGGTTGGCATGTTGTCCAACGTTCAGTGTAGTTGAAACAAGCGTGGCCCATGAGGCCGAGCCCATGCTTGCGGGCCACATTGGTCACAAACACACATTGTGACCCTCAGCCTGAGCCCAGTCCTCAGGTAAGGCCTCTCAGGGCCTATATGAAGAGACAGCATATTGGGCTTGCCATGCCCCTAGGCCCCAATTTTTAACCATAGTTCGGGTTGTCCCTTCACTCTTCCCCAGGGCTCTGCTTTGGAATTCCTCTTTTGGTGGGACACCTGAGGTAACAAACCTGAAAGGAGTCCTCCCATCCCACAGATTGACGAAAAACAATTGGGATCGGGCCAAATCCACAGAGAGGAAGATTCGTCCATGGCCCATGAGACCTCCCCAACATTCCACGGCCATCGCTGAAACAAAATCCAGAGACAAAAGCCTGAGCAAGCGCCTCAGACTCGCTCATTCTTCATATCCTGAAGAGTTCTTCTCATGGTTTGTAGATCGGGCTTGCCATACCTACGTCCCCAAACTTAAGCTGAGTTTGTGTTTTCAGTCTTCTGTCCTCAAAGTCCTGGGCCACACTCCCTCCAGGCTGGGGCCCCTGGAGCCACACATTAGGACTGCCCTTACCCAATCCATGGGAATTCTGCCCATTCCATTGTCAAACATCGTACAAATTAGGAGAACCCTCCAAAGTCCCTGAGGCCATCCCAATAGTGTAGGTCGCCCGGGACAAAAAAGGGCGGTTGATACCGGCTGGGCATCTACCTCCACTCATTTACCTCCACTCATACCAAGAAGATTGAACCAGACAGGACCCGAGGCCATTATCGGATCCATTGCTTTGGTTTACAGGCATGTCTCCTCAAATGCCTGGATTCCAATACCAGCAGAGGGGATTTCCTGAGGCACCCATCAGAACAAATCTCGTCTCCACAAGGAAACTTGTGCATGGTAGCTAAGCCAAAGCTTAGGAGAATACTTCAGGGTCCCGGTGCCACATCCCCATTCCAAGGCCCTCATGGACACAAACACACGTTAGGACCCATCCTCTGGAAAGTGCATTTCAACTCAGCCACCCCGGTTGCTACCGCAGATCCATTAGGTCTAAACTGTCTTGTTGCTAGGCGACAATTGGAAGGCGAGGCGGACTTCCCAGGCATCCATCCTCGAACGGTGCTCTGGAGTCATTCCATATGGGATGTCATGGAGCTGTGGGAGCTGTCCAACAGGTCTCAATTGTCCCGCAGAAGGAATCCTTGAAGGGGGCATCCCACATCTCCCAACGTGGAAAACCTCCATGGCCTCGAGATTCCGCTCCCTTCAGGAAGGGGCCGTCATGCACAGAAACTCCAACCTGAGCCAACGTGGGATCCTCGCCCTGACTTCAGATGCATGAGATATTGGTTCAGATCTGCAGGGGGTACCTGCCGTGCCCTCACCCTGAATCCGAAGTCTAGCTTGTGTTCTCAGACTTCCGTCCTCTCTCTCCTGGCCCCGAAGCCCTCAAGTTTGGCAATTCCGGACCGACAATGAAGCACTCTGCCTGCCCTCTTGAAAAAATATATTGCCTAATGAGCAGCCCAGGCAGCTTAAATGAGGATAAACCTACACGGCACTCGAATGTACCCAACTTATATAGTCTAAACTGGGCACTAATGCACTGTCTGACACAACCTGAGCCCGGACCTGCTGACCAACAACCAGACAGCTGACCGCACGCTGAGCACATCAGACCCGCCATGGCCTTAGGTCATCATCTCTTCCCTACCTCAGTTTTCAGGCTTCAGAACCAGGACCTTATCTCCAATCACTGCCCACGCGTGACTGTGATGCAGAAATCAGAACTCTTCCTGACCCATGGCAAGAAACCTTGTGGTTGGCATGTTGTCCAATGTTCAGTGTAGGAGAATCCAGCATTCACCCTGAGGCCCCGCCCATTGTTGCGTGCGACGAGAGCATAAACACGCATTGTGACCTCAACGTGAGTCCTGTCCTCTAGTAAGTCCTCTCAGTGGCTGGACCATTAGATGTCATAATGGGCTTGACATGTCCCTAGTCCCCAATTTTTAACCAGATTTCTGGTTGTCCAGTCGCCCCACCCCAGGGCTCTACTCTGGAATCCCTCATTTGGTGGGACATCTGAGGTTGAAAAACAAAATGAAACAAATCGACAACAACAAAAAAACGGTCTTCTTCCATCCCCAGAATGAGCCCAAACTCTTTGGACGGGACCGAACCCCCAGAGAGTAAGACTCGTCCATTTCCCATGAAGTCACCCGGCAATTTCACGACCATGAGTGACACGATATCCAGAGACGAAAACTTGAGCAAGAGCCTCACACTCGCCCTTTTTTCATATCCCGAAGTGTTCTCCTCATGGTCTGTAGATCAGTCCTGCCATACCTATGACCCAAAACATAAGCCGAGTTTGTGTTTTCAGACAACTGTCCAAACAGCTCTGGCCTACACACCCTACAGGCTCAGGGCCCTGGAGCCAAACCTGAGGACTGTACTTGCCCTCTCCAAGGGAATTGTATGTGCCCATTCCAATGGCCACAACCCTACTAGTAGGATAACCTCCAAAGTCCCTGAGGCCATCCCAATATTTGTGGCTTCCCAGGACAAACAGGGGCAATCTGAGCCCATCTGAGCACGTACCTGCACTCAGACCCGTAGACTGATGTCCCCAGAGGTAAAAAGGAACGAACAGGCCCCTAGGCACTAATCGGATCCATTGCTTTGGTTTCCAGGCATCTCTCCTCAGAGGCCTGGATTTCAATACCAACATATGGCTGTTTCTTGACTCACCCATTAGAACAAATCTCATCTACACATGGGAAACATGCACGTTGGAGCTGTGTCAAAGCCTCTGTTTGGGAGAACCCTTCAGGGCCCCAGGGCCACCGCTTCATTCCAAGGTCTCCATAGACACAAAAACATATTAGGACACATCCACAGGAGAGTCCATTTCAACTCAGCCTCCTCGGTTGCCCCCCACATCCAGCATATCTAACCTGTCTTGTTGCTTGGAGACAATTGGAATGCGAGGTGGGCTACCCAGCCATCCATCCTTAGAACCCTGCTCGGAATCGTGGGCCTGGAGCCAACCAACAGGTCTCAATTGTCCTGCAGAAGAATCTTTGCAGTTTGGAGCTTCTCACAACTCCCATCGTGGGAAAACCCCCATGTCCTCGTGATCCAACCCCCTTCAAGAAAGGGCCATTAGGGCAGAAAGTCCAACCTGAGCGATCGTCTGATCCTTGCCCTGACTTCAGATGCACGAGATCTCGATTGAGGTCTGTAGATTGTGCCTGCCATATCCTCACCCAGAAACCTAGGCCTAGCTTGGGTTCTCAGACTCCGTCCTCAGACTACTGGCCCACAAGCCCTCCAGTTGGGCAATCCAGAACTACAATGCCGCACTCTGCCTGCCCTACAGAAGTAAAACATTGCCCTCAGGGCTACCCAAAACCCCAAATGAGGATCAACCTGCACGCCATTCGGCTGTACCCCAAACATATAGGCTGACCTGGGCACTATTTCCCCTTCTGACCCAGCCTGAGCCTGGACCTCCTGGTCCCACCCAGATAGCTGGCCGCACACTGAGCACATCGGACCCGCCATGGCCTTAGGTCGTCATCTCTTCCCAACTGCGGTTTTCAGGCTCCAGAACCTAGACCTTATCACCAACCACTGCCCAGGTCTGAAAATGATGCAGAAATCAGAACTCTTTCCCCATGGCAAGAAACCTTGTGGTTGGCATGTTGTCCAACGTTCAGTGTAGTTGAAACAAGCGTGGCCCATGAGGCCGAGCCCATGCTTGCGGGCCACATTGGTCACAAACACACATTGTGACCCTCAGCCTGAGCCCAGTCCTCAGGTAAGGCCTCTCAGGGCCTATATGAAGAGACAGCATATTGGGCTTGCCATGCCCCTAGGCCCCAATTTTTAACCATAGTTCGGGTTGTCCCTTCACTCTTCCCCAGGGCTCTGCTTTGGAATTCCTCTTTTGGTGGGACACCTGAGGTAACAAACCTGAAAGGAGTCCTCCCATCCCACAGATTGACGAAAAACAATTGGGATCGGGCCAAATCCACAGAGAGGAAGATTCGTCCATGGCCCATGAGACCTCCCCAACATTCCACGGCCATCGCTGAAACAAAATCCAGAGACAAAAGCCTGAGCAAGCGCCTCAGACTCGCTCATTCTTCATATCCTGAAGAGTTCTTCTCATGGTTTGTAGATCGGGCTTGCCATACCTACGTCCCCAAACTTAAGCTGAGTTTGTGTTTTCAGTCTTCTGTCCTCAAAGTCCTGGGCCACACTCCCTCCAGGCTGGGGCCCCTGGAGCCACACATTAGGACTGCCCCCACCCAATCCATGGGAATTCTGCCCATTCCATTGTCAAACATCGTACAAATTAGGAGAACCCTCCAAAGTCCCTGAGGCCATCCCAATAGTGTAGGTCGCCCGGGACAAAAAAGGGCGGTTGATACCGGCTGGGCATCTACCTCCACTCATTTACCTCCACTCATACCAAGAAGATTGAACCAGACAGGACCCGAGGCCATTATCGGATCCATTGCTTTGGTTTACAGGCATGTCTCCTCAAATGCCTGGATTCCAATACCAGCAGAGGGGATTTCCTGAGGCACCCATCAGAACAAATCTCGTCTCCACAAGGAAACTTGTGCATGGTAGCTAAGCCAAAGCTTAGGAGAATACTTCAGGGTCCCGGTGCCACCTCCCCATTCCAAGGCCCTCATGGACACAAACACACGTTAGGACCCATCCTCTGGAAAGTGCATTTCAACTCAGCCACCCCGGTTGCTCCCGCAGATCCATTAGGTCTAAACTGTCTTGTTGCTAGGCGACAATTGGAAGGCGAGGCGGACTTCCCAGGCATCCATCCTCGAACGGTGCTCTGGAGTCATTCCATATGGGATGTCATGGAGCTGTGGGAGCTGTCCAACAGGTCTCAATTGTCCCGCAGAAGGAATCCTTGAAGGGGGCATCCCACATCTCCCAACGTGGAAAACCTCCATGGCCTCGAGATTCCGCTCCCTTCAGGAAGGGGCCGTCATGCACAGAAACTCCAACCTGAGCCAACGTGGGATCCTCGCCCTGACTTCAGATGCATGAGATATTGGTTCAGATCTGCAGGGGGTACCTGCCGTGCCCTCAACCTGAATCCGAAGTCTAGCTTGTGTTCTCAGACTTCCGTCCTCTCTCTCCTGGCCCCGAAGCCCTCAAGTTTGGCAATTCCGGACCGACAATGAAGCACTCTGCCTGCCCTCTAGAAAAAATATATTGCCTAATGAGCAGCCCAGGCAGCTTAAATGAGGATAAACCTACACGGCACTCGAATGTACCCAACTTATATAGTCTAAACTGGGCACTAATGCACTGTCTGACACAACCTGAGCCCGGACCTGCTGACCAACACCCAGACAGCTGACCGCACGCTGAGCACATCAGACCCGCCATGGCCTTAGGTCATCATCTCTTCCCTACCTCAGTTTTCAGGCTTCAGAACCAGGACCTTATCTCCAATCACTGCCCACGCGTGACTGTGATGCAGAAATCAGAACTCTTCCTGACCTATGGCAAGAAACCTTGTGGTTGGCATGTTGTCCAATGTTCTGTGTAGGAGAATCCAGCATTCAACCTGAGGCCCCGCCCATTGTTGCGTGCGACGAGAGCATAAACACGCATTGTGACCTCAACGTGAGTCCTGTCCTCTAGTAAGTCCTCTCAGTGGCTGGACCATTAGATGTCATAATGGGCTTGACATGTCCCTAGTCCCCAATTTTTAACCAGATTTCTGGTTGTCCAGTCGCCCCACCCCAGGGCTCTACTCTGGAATCCCTCATTTGGTGGGACATCTGAGGTTGAAAAACAAAATGAAACAAATCGACAACAACAAAAAAACGGTCTTCTTCCATCCCCAGAATGACCCCAAACTCTTTGGACGGGACCGAACCCCCAGAGAGTAAGACTCGTCCATTTCCCATGAAGTCACCCGGCAATTTCACGACCATGAGTGACACGATATCCAGAGACGAAAACTTGAGCAAGAGCCTCACACTCGCCCTTTTTTCATATCCCGAAGTGTTCTCCTCATGGTCTGTAGATCAGTCCTGCCATACCTATGACCCAAAACATAAGCCGAGTTTGTGTTTTCAGACAACTGTCCAAACAGCTCTGGCCTACACACCCTACAGGCTCAGGGCCCTGGAGCCAAACCTGAGGACTGTACTTGCCCTCTCCAAGGGAATTGTATGTGCCCATTCCAATGGCCACAACCCTACTAGTAGGATAACCTCCAAAGTCCCTGAGGCCATCCCAATAGTTGTGGCTTCCCAGGACAAACAGGGGCAATCTGAGCCCATCTGAGCACCTACCTGCACTCAGACCCGTAGACTGATGTCCCCAGAGGTAAAAAGGAACGAACAGGCCCCTAGGCACTAATCGGATCCATTGCTTTGGTTTCCAGGCATCTCTCCTCAGAGGCCTGGATTTCAATACCAACATATGGCTGTTTCTTGACTCACCCATTAGAACAAATCTCATCTACACATGGGAAACATGCACGTTGGAGCTGTGTCAAAGCCTCTGTTTGGGAGAACCCTTCAGGGCCCCAGGGCCACCGCTTCATTCCAAGGTCTCCATAGACACAAAAACATATTAGGACACATCCACAGGAGAGTCCATTTCAACTCAGCCTCCTCGGTTGCCCCCCACATCCAGCAGATCTAACCTGTCTTGTTGCTTGGAGACAATTGGAATGCGAGGTGGGCTACCCAGCCATCCATCCTTAGAACCCTGCTCGGAATCGTGGGCCTGGAGCCAACCAACAGGTCTCAATTGTCCTGCAGAAGAATCTTTGCAGTTTGGAGCTTCTCACAACTCCCATCGTGGGAAAACCCCCATGTCCTCGTGATCCAACCCCCTTCAAGAAAGGGCCATCAGGGCAGAAAGTCCAACCTGAGCGATCATCTGATCCTTGCCCTGACTTCAGATGCACGAGATCTCGATTGAGGTCTGTAGATTGTGCCTGCCATATCCTCACCCAGAAACCTAGGCCTAGCTTGGGTTCTCAGACTCCGTCCTCAGACTACTGGCCCACAAGCCCTCCAGTTGGGCAATCCAGAACTACAATGCCGCACTCTGCCTGCCCTACAGAAGTAAAACATTGCCCTCAGGGCTACCCAAAACCCCAAATGAGGATCAACCTGCACGCCATTCGGCTGTACCCCAAACATATAGGCTGACCTGGGCACTATTTCCCCTTCTGACCCAGCCTGAGCCTGGACCTCCTGGTCCCACCCAGATAGCTGGCCGCACACTGAGCACATCGGACCCGCCATGGCCTTAGGTCGTCATCTCTTCCCAACTGCGGTTTTCAGGCTCCAGAACCTAGACCTTATCACCAACCACTGCCCAGGTCTGAAAATGATGCAGAAATCAGAACTCTTTCCCCATGGCAAGAAACCTTGTGGTTGGCATGTTGTCCAACGTTCAGTGTAGTTGAAACAAGCGTGGCCCATGAGGCCGAGCCCATGCTTGCGGGCCACATTGGTCACAAACACACATTGTGACCCTCAGCCTGAGCCCAGTCCTCAGGTAAGGCCTCTCAGGGCCTATATGAAGAGACAGCATATTGGGCTTGCCATGCCCCTAGGCCCCAATTTTTAACCATAGTTCGGGTTGTCCCTTCACTCTTCCCCAGGGCTCTGCTTTGGAATTCCTCTTTTGGTGGGACACCTGAGGTAACAAACCTGAAAGGAGTCCTCCCATCCCACAGATTGACGAAAAACAATTGGGATCGGGCCAAATCCACAGAGAGGAAGATTCGTCCATGGCCCATGAGACCTCCCCAACATTCCACGGCCATCGCTGAAACAAAATCCAGAGACAAAAGCCTGAGCAAGCGCCTCAGACTCGCTCATTCTTCATATCCTGAAGAGTTCTTCTCATGGTTTGTAGATCGGGCTTGCCATACCTACGTCCCCAAACTTAAGCTGAGTTTGTGTTTTCAGTCTTCTGTCCTCAAAGTCCTGGGCCACACTCCCTCCAGGCTGGGGCCCCTGGAGCCACACATTAGGACTGCCCCCACCCAATCCATGGGAATTCTGCCCATTCCATTGTCAAACATCGTACAAATTAGGAGAACCCTCCAAAGTCCCTGAGGCCATCCCAATAGTGTAGGTCGCCCGGGACAAAAAAGGGCGGTTGATACCGGCTGGGCATCTACCTCCACTCATTTACCTCCACTCAAACCAAGAAGATTGAACCAGACAGGACCCGAGGCCATTATCGGATCCATTGCTTTGGTTTACAGGCATGTCTCCTCAAATGCCTGGATTCCAATACCAGCAGAGGGGATTTACTGAGGCACCCATCAGAACAAATCTCGTCTCCACAAGGAAACTTGTGCATGGGAGCTAAGCCAAAGCTTAGGAGAATACTTCAGGGTCCCGGTGCCACCTCCCCATTCCAAGGCCCTCATGGACACAAACACACGTTAGGACCCATCCTCTGGAAAGTGCATTTCAACTCAGCCACCCCGGTTGCTCCCGCAGATCCATTAGGTCTAAACTGTCTTGTTGCTAGGCGACAATTGGAAGGCGAGGCGGACTTCCCAGGCATCCATCCTCGAACAGTGCTCTGGAGTCATTCCATATGGGATGTCCTGGAGCTGTCCAACAGGTCTCAATTGTCCCGCAGAAGGAATCCTTGAAGGGGGCATCCCACATCTCCCAACGTGGAAAACCTCCATGGCCTCGAGATTCCGCTCCCTTCAGGAAGGGGCCGTCATGCACAGAAACTCCAACCTGAGCCAACGTGGGATCCTCGCCCTGACTTCAGATGCATGAGATATTGGTTCAGATCTGCAGGGGGTACCTGCCGTGCCCTCACCCTGAATCCGAAGTCTAGCTTGTGTTCTCAGACTTCCGTCCTCTCTCTCCTGGCCCCGAAGCCCTCAAGTTTGGCAATTCCGGACCGACAATGAAGCACTCTGCCTGCCCTCTAGAAAAAATATATTGCCTAATGAGCAGCCCAGGCAGCTTAAATGAGGATAAACCTACACGGCACTCGAATGTACCCAACTTATATAGTCTAAACTGGGCACTAATGCACTGTCTGACACAACCTGAGCCCGGACCTGCTGACCAACACCCAGACAGCTGACCGCACGCTGAGCACATCAGACCCGCCATGGCCTTAGGTCATCATCTCTTCCCTACCTCAGTTTTCAGGCTTCAGAACCAGGACCTTATCTCCAATCACTGCCCACGCGTGACTGTGATGCAGAAATCAGAACTCTTCCTGACCCATGGCAAGAAACCTTGTGGTTGGCATGTTGTCCAACGTTCAGTGTAGGAGAATCCAGCATTCACCCTGAGTCCCCACCCATTGTTGCATGCGACGAGAGCATAAACACGCATTGTGACCTCAACGTGAGTCCTGTCCTCTAGTAAGTCCTCTCAGTGGCTGGACCATTAGATGTCATAATGGGCTTGACATGTCCCTAGTCCCCAATTTTTAACCAGATTTCTGGTTGTCCAGTCGCCCCACCCCAGGGCTCTACTCTGGAATCCCTCATTTGGTGGGACATCTGAGGTTGAAAAACAAAATGAAACAAATCGACAACAACAAAAAAACGGTCTTCTTCCATCCCCAGAATGACCCCAAACTCTTTGGACGGGACCGAACCCCCAGAGAGTAAGACTCGTCCATTTCCCATGAAGTCACCCGGCAATTTCACGACCATGAGTGACACGATATCCAGAGACGAAAACTTGAGCAAGAGCCTCACACTCGCCATTTTTTCATATCCCGAAGTGTTCTCCTCATGGTCTGTAGATCAGTCCTGCCATACCTATGACCCAAAACATAAGCCGAGTTTGTGTTTTCAGACAACTGTCCAAACAGCTCTGGCCCACACACCCTACAGGCTCAGGGCCCTGGAGCCAAACCTGAGGACTGTACTTGCCCTGTCCAAGTGAATTGTATGTGCCCATTGCAATGGCCACAACCCTACTAGTAGTATAACCTCCAAAGTCCTTGAGGCCATCCCAATAGTTGTGGCTTCCCAGGACAAACAGGGGCAATCTGAGCCCATCTGAGCACCTACCTGCACTCAGACCCGTAGACTGATGTCCCCAGAGGTAAAAAGGAACGAACAGGCCCCTAGGCACTAATCGGATCCATTGCTTTGGTTTCCAGGCATCTCTCCTCAGAGGCCTGGATTTCAATACCAACATATGGCTGTTTCTTGACTCACCCATCAGAACAAATCTCATCTACACATGGGAAACATGCACGTTGGAGCTGTGTCAAAGCCTCTGTTTAGGAGAACCCTTCAGGGCCCCAGGGCCACCGCTTCATTCCAAGGTCTCCATAGACACAAAAACATATTAGGACACATCCACAGGAGAGTCCATTTCAACTCAGCCTCCTCGGTTGCCCCCCACATCCAGCAGATCTAACCTGTCTTGTTGCTTGGAGACAATTGGAATGCGAGGTGGGCTACCCAGCCATCCATCCTTAGAACCCTGCTCGGAATCGTGGGCCTGGAGCCAACCAACAGGTCTCAATTGTCCTGCAGAAGAATCTTTGCAGTTTGGAGCTTCTCACAACTCCCATCGTGGGAAAACCCCCATGTCCTCGTGATCCAACCCCCTTCAAGAAAGGGCCATCAGGGCATAAAGTCCAACCTGAGCGATCGTCTGATCCTTGCCCTGACTTCAGATGCACGAGATCTTGATTGAGGTCTGTAGATTGTGCCTGCCATATCCTCACCCAGAAACCTAGGCCTAGCTTGGGTTCTCAGACTCCGTCCTCAGACTACTGGCCCACAAGCCCTCCAGTTGGGCAATCCAGAACTACAATGCCGCACTCTGCCTGCCCTACAGAAGTAAAACATTGCCCTCAGGGCTACCCCGAAACCGCAAATGAGGATCAACCTGCACGCCATTCGGCTGTACCCCAAACATATAGGCTGACCTGGGCACTATTTCCCCTTCTTACCCAGCCTGAGCCTGGACCTCCTGGTCCCACCCAGATAGCTGGCCGCACACTGAGCACATCGGACCCGCCATGGCCTTAGGTCGTCATCTCTTCCCAACTGCGGTTTTCAGGCTCCAGAACCTAGACCTTATCTCCAACCACTGCCCAGGGTTGAAAATGATGGAGAAATCAGAACTCTTTCCCCATGGCAAGAAACCTTGTGGTTGGCATGTTGTCCAACGTTCAGTGTAGTTGAAACAAGCGTGGCCCATGAGGCCCAGCCCATGCTTGCAGGCCACATTGCTCACAAACACACATTGTGACCCTCAGCCTGAGCCCAGTCCTCAGGTAAGGCCTCTCAGGGCCTATATGAAGAGACAGCATATTGGGCTTGCCATGCCCCTAGGCCGCAATTTTTAACCATAGTTCGGGTTGTCCCTTCACTCTTCCCCAGGGCTCTGCTTTGGAATTCCTCTTTTGGTGGGACACCTGAGGTAACAAACCTGAAAGGAGTACTCCCATCCCATATATTGACGAAAAACAATTGGGATCTGGCCAAATCCACAGAGAGGAAGATTCGTCCATGGCCCATGAGACCTCCCCAACATTCCACGTCCATCGCTGAAACAAAATCCAGAGATAAAAGCCTGAGCAAGCGCCTCAGACTCGCTCATTCTTCATATCCTGAAGAGTTCTTCTCATGGTTTGTAGATCGGGCGTGCCATACCTACGTCCCCAAACTTAAGCTGAGTTTGTGTTTTTAGTCTTCTGTCCTAAAGTCCTGGGCCACACTCCCTCCAGGCTGGGGCCCCTGGAGCCACACATTAGGACTGCCCCCACCCAATCCATGGGAATTCTGCCCATTCCATTGTCAAAAATCGTACAAATTAGGAGAACCCTCCAAAGTCCCTGAGGCCATCCCAATAGTGTCGGTCGCCCGGGACAAAAAAGGGCGGTTGATACCGGCTGAGCATCTACCTCCACTCATCTACCTCCACTCATACCAAGAAGATTGAACCAGACAGGACCCGAGGCCATTATCGGATCCATTGCTTTGGTTTACAGGCATGTCTCCTCAGACTCCTGGATTCCAATACCAGCAGAGGGGATTTCCTGAGGCACCCATCAGAACATATCTCGTCTCCACAAGGAAACTTGGGCATGGGAGCTAAGCCAAAGCTTAGGAGAATACTTCAGGGTCCCGGTGCCACCTCCCCATTCCCAGGCCCTCATGGACACAAACACACGTTAGGACCCATTCTCTGGAAAGTGCATTTCAACTCAGCCACCCCGGTTGCTCCCGCAGATCCATTAGATCTAAACTGTCTTGTTGCTAGGAGACAATTGGAAGGCGAGGCGGACTTCCCAGGCATCCATCCTCGAACAGTGATCTGGAGTCATTCCATATGGGCTGTCCTGGAGCTGTCCAACAGGTCTCAATTGTCCCGCAGAAGGAATCCTTGAAGGGGGCATCCCACATCTCCCAACGTGGAAAACCTCCATGGCCTCGAGATTCCGCTCCCTTCATGAAGGGGCCGTCATGCACAGAAACTCCAACCTGAGCCAACGTGGGATCCTCGCCCTGACTTCAGATGCATGACATATTGGTTCAGATCTGGAGGGGGTACCTGCCGTGCCCTCACCCTGAATCCGAAGTCTAGCTTGTGTTCTCAGACTTCCCTCCTCACTCTCCTGGCCCCGAAGCCCTCAAGTTTGGCAATTCCGGACCGACAATGCAGCACTCTGCCTGCCCTCTAGAAAAATTGATTGCCTAATGAGCAGCCCAGGCAGCTTAAATGAGGATAAACCTACACGGCACTCGAATGTACCCAAATTATATAGTCTAACCTGGGCACTAATGCACTGTCTGACACAACCTGAGCCCGGACCTGCTGAACAACACCCAGACAGCTGACCGCACGCTGAGCACATCAGACCCGCCATGGCCTTAGGTCATCATCTCTTCCCTACCTCAGTTTTCAGGCTTCAGAACCTAGACCTTATCTCCAATCACTGCCCACGGGTGACTGTGATGCAGAAATCAGAACTCTTCCTGACCCATGGCAAGAAACTTTGTGGTTGGCATGTTGTCCAACGTTCAGTGTAGGAGAAACCAGCATTCACCCTGAGGCCCCGCCCATTCTCGAGTGCGAGGAGAGCATAAACACGCACTGTGACCTCAGCGTGAGTCCTGTCCTCTAGTAAGTCCTCTCAGTGGCTGGAACATTAGATGTCATAATGGGCTTGACATGTCCCTAGTCCCCAATTTTTAACCAGATTTCTGGTTGTCCAGTCGCCCCACCCCAGGGCTCTACTCTGGAATCCCTCATTTGGTGGGACATCTGAGGTTGAAAAACAAAATGAAACAAATCGACAACAACAACAAAAAAACGGATTTCTTCCATCCCCAGAATGACCGCAAACTCTTTGGATGGGACCGAACCCCCAGAGAGTAAGACTCGTCCATTTCCCATGAAGTCACCCGGCAATTTCACGACCATGAGTGACACGATATCCAGAGACAAAAACTTGAGCAAGAGCCTCACACTCGCCCTTTTTTCATATCCCGAAGTGTTCTCCTCATGGTCTGTAGATCAGTCCTGCCATACCTATGACCCAAAACATAAGCCGAGTTTGTGTTTTCAGACAACTGTCCAAACAGCTCTGGCCTACACACCCTACAGGCTCAGGGCCCTGGAGCCAAACCTGAGGACTGTACTTGCCCTCTCCAAGGGAATTGTATGTGCCCATTCCAATGGCCACAACCCTACTAGTAGGATAACCTCCAAAGTCCCTGAGGCCATCCCAATAGTTGTGGCTTCCTAGGACAAACAGGGGCAATCTGAGCCCATCTGAGCACCTACCTGCACTCAGACCCGTAGACTGATGTCCCCAGAGGTAAAAAGGAACGAACAGGCCCCTAGGCACTAATCGGATCCATTGCTTTGGTTTTTAGGCATCTCTCCTCAGAGGCCTGGATTTCAATACCAGCATATGGCTGTTTCTTGACTCACCCATCAGAACAAATCTCATCTACACATGGGAAACATGCACGTTGTAGCTGTGTCAAAGCCTCTGTTTAGGAGAACCCTTCAGGGCCCCAGGGCCACCGCTTCATTCCAAGGTCTCCATAGACACAAAAACATATTAGGACACATCCACAGGAGAGTCCATTTCAACTCAGCCTCCTCGGTTGCCCCCCACATCCAGCAGATCTAACCTGTCTTGTTGCTTGGAGACAATTGGAATGCGAGGTGGGCTACCCAGCCATCCATCCTTAGAACCCTGCTCGGAGTCGTTGGCCTGGAGCCAACCAACAGGTCTCAATTGTCCTGCAGAAGAATCTTTGCAGTTTGGAGCTTCTCAAAACTCCCATCGTGGGAAAACCCCCATGTCCTCGTGATCCAACCCCCTTCAAGAAAGGGCCATCAGGGCAGAAAGTCCAACCTGAGCGATCGTCTGATCCTTGCCCTGACTTCAGATGCACGAGATCTCTATTGAGGTCTGTAGATTGTGCCTGCCATATGCTCACCCAGACACCTAGGCCTAGCTTGGGTTCTCAGACTCCGTCCTCAGACTACTGCCCCACAAGCCCTCCAGTTTGGCAATCGAGAACTACAATGCCGCACTCTGCCTGCCCTATAGATGTAAAATATTGCCCTCAGGGCTACCCCGAAACCCCAAATGAGGATCAACCTGCACGCCATTCGGCTGTACCCCAAACATATAGGATGACCTGGGCACTATTTCCCCTTCTGACCCAGCCTGAGCCTGGACCTCCTGGTCCCAACCAGACAGCTGGCCGCACACTGAGCACATCGGACCCGCCATGGCCTTAGGTCGTCATCTCTTCCCAACTGCGGTTTTCAGGCTCCAGAACCTAGACCTTATCTCCAACCACTGCCCAGGGTTGAAAATGATGCAGAAATCAGAACTCTTTCCCCATGGCAAGAAACCTTGTGCTTGGCATGTTGTCCAACGTTCAGTATAGTTGAAACAAGCGTGGCCCATGAGGCCCAGCCCATGCATGCGGGCCACATTAGTCACAAACACACATTGTGACCCTCAGCCTGAGCCCAGTCCTCAGGTAAGGCCTCTCAGGCCTATGTGAAGAGACAGCATATTGGGCTTGCTATGCCCCTAGGCCCCAATTTTTTAACCATAGTTCGGGTTGTCCCTTCACTCTTCCCCAGGGCTCTGCTTTGGAATCCCTCTTTTGGTGGGACACCTGAGATAAAAAACCTGAAAGGAGTCCTCCCATCCCACAGATTGACGAAAAACAATTGGGATCGGGCCAAATCCACAGAGAGGAAGATTGGTCCATGGCCCATGAGACCTCCCCAACATTCCACGGCCATCGCTGAAACAAAATCCAGAGACAAAAGCCTGAGCAAGCGCCTCAGACTCGCTCATTCTTCATATCCTGAAGAGTTCTTCTCATGGTTTGTAGATCGGGCGTGCCATACCTACGTCCCCAAACTTAAGCTGAGTTTGTGTTTTCGGTCTTCTGTCCTCAAAGTCCTGGGCCACACTCCCTCCAGGCTGGGGCCCCAGGAGCCACACATTAGGACTGCCCCCACCCAATCCATGGGAATTCTGCCCATTCCATTGTCAAAAATCGTACAAATTAGGAGAACCCTCCAAAGTCCCTGAGGCCATCCCAATAGTGTAGGTCGCCCGGGACAAAAAATGGGTGGTTGATACCGGCTGAGCATCTACCTCCACTCATCTACCTCCATTCATACCAAGGAGATTGAACCAGACAGGACCCGAGGCCAGTATCGAATCCATTGCTTTGGTTTACAGGCATGTCTCCTCAAAAGCCTGGATTCCAATACCAGCAGAGGGGATTTCCTGAGGCACTCATCAGAACAAATCTCGTCTCCACAAGGAAACTTGTGCATGGTAGCTAAGCCAAAGCTTAGGAGAATACTTCAGGGTCCCGGTGCCACCTCCCCATTCCAAGGTCCTCATGGACACAAATACACGTTAGGACCCATCCTCTGGAAAGTGCATTTCAACTCAGCCACCCCTGTTGCTCCCGCAGATCCATTAGATCTAAACTGTCTTGTTGCTAGGAGACAATTGGAAGGCGAGGAGGACTTCCCTGGCATTCATCCTGGAACGGTGCTCTGGAGTCATTCCATATGGGATGTCATGGAGCTGTACAACAGGTCTCAATTGTCCCGCAGAAGGAATTCTTGAAGGGAACATCCCACATCTCCCAACGTGGAAAACCTCCATGGCCTCGATATTCTGCTCCCTTAATGAAGGGGCCGTCATGCACAGAAACTCCAACCTGAGCCAACGTCGGATCCTCGCCCTGACTTCAGATGCATGAGATATTGGTTCAGATCTGCAGGAGGTACCTGCCGTGCCCTCACCCTGAATCCGAAGTCTAGCTTGTGTTCTCAGACTTCCGTCCTCACTCTCCTGGCCCCGAAGCCCTCAAGTTTGGCAATTCCGGACCGACAATGAAGCACTCTGCCTGCCCTCTAGAAAATATATATTGCCTAATGAGCAGCCCAGGCAGCTTAAATGAGGATAAACCAAAACGGCACTCGAATGTACCCAAATTATATAGTCTAACCTGGGCACTAATGCACTGTCTGACACAACCTGAGCCCGGACCTGCTGACCAACACCCAGACAGCTGACCGCACGCTGAGCACATCAGACCCGCCATGGCCTTAGGTCATCATCTCTTCCCTACCTCAGTTTTCAGGCTTCAGAACCTAGACCTTATCTCCAATCACTGCCCACGGGTGACTGTGATGCAGAAATCAGAACTCTTCCTAACCCATGGCAAGAAACCTTGTGGTTGGCATGTTGTCCAACGTTCAGTGTAGGAGAAACCAGCATTCACCCTGAGGCCCCGCCCATTCTTGAGTGCGACGAGAGCATAAACACGCATTGTGACCTCAGCGTGAGTCCTGTCCTCTAGTAAGTCCTCTCAGTGGCTGGACCATTAGATGTCATAATGGGCTTGACATGTCCCTAGTCCCCAATTTTTAACCAGATTTCTGGTTGTCCAGTCGCCCCACCCCAGGGCTCTACTCTGGAATCCCTCATTTGGTGGGACATCTGAGGTTGAAAAACAAAATGAAACAAATCAACCACAACAAAAAAATGGACTTCTTCCATCCCCAGAATGAGCCCAAACTCTTTGGACGGGACCGAACCCGCAGAGAATAAGACTCGTCCATTTCCCATGAAGTCACCCGGCAATTTCACGACCATGAGTGACACGATATCCAGAGACAAAAACTTGAGCAAGAGCCTCACACTCGCCCTTATTTCATATCCCGAAGTGTTCTCCTCATGGTCTGTAGATCAGTCCTGCCATACCTATGACCCAAAACATAAGCCGAGTTTGTGTTTTCAGACAACTGTCCAAACAGCTCTGGCCTACACACCCTACAGGCTCAGGGCCCTGGAGCCAAACCTGAGGACTGTACTTGCCCTCTCCAAGGGAATTGTATGTGCCCATTCCAATGGCCACAACCCTACTAGTAGTATAACCTCCAAAGTCCCTGAGGCCATCCCAATAGTTGTGGCTTCCCAGGACAACCAGGGGCAATCTGAGCCCATCTGAGCACCTACCTGCACTCAGACCCGTAGACTGATGTCCCCAGAGGTAAAAAGGAACGACCAGGCCCCTAGGCACTAATCGGATCCATTGCTTTGGTTTCCAGGCATCTCTCCTCAGAGGCCTGGATTTCAATACCAGCATATGGCTGTTTCTTGACTCACCCATTAGAAAAATCTCATCTACACATGGGAAACCTGCACGTTGTAGCTGTGTCAAAGCCTCTGTTTAGGAGAACCCTTCAGGGCCCCAGGGCCACCGCTTCATTCCAAGGTCTCCATAGACACAAAAACATATTAGGGCACATCCACAGGAGAGTCCATTTCAACTCAGCCTCCTCATTGCCCCCCACATCCAGCAGATCTAACCTGTCTTGTTGCTTGGAGACAATTGGAATGCGAGGTGGGCTACCCAGCCATCCATCCTTAGAACCCTGCTCGGAGTCGTTGGCCTGGAGCCAACCAACAGGTCTCAATTGTCCTGCAGAAGAATCTTTGCAGTTTGGAGCTTCTCAAAACTCCCATCGTGGGAAAACCCCCATGTCCTCGTGATCCAACCCCCTTCAAGAAAGGGCCATCAGGGCAGAAAGTCCAACCTGAGCGATCGTCTGATCCTTGCCCTGACTTCAGATGCACGAGATCTCTATTGAGGTCTGTAGATTGTGCCTGCCATATGCTCACCCAGACACCTAGGCCTAGCTTGGGTTCTCAGACTCCGTCCTCAGACTACTGCCCCACAAGCCCTCCAGTTGGGCAATCGAGAACTACAATGCCGCACTCTGCCTGCCCTATAGATGTAAAATATTGCCCTCAGGGCTACCCCGAAACCGCAAATGAGGATCAACCTGCACGCCATTCGGCTGTACCCCAAACATATACGCTGACCTGGGCACTATTTCCCCTTCTGACCCAGCCTGAGCCTGGACCTCCTGGTCCCACCCAGACAGCTGGCCGCACACTGAGCACATCGGACCCGCCATGGCCTTAGGTCGTCATCTCTTCCCAACTGCGGTTTTCAGGCTCCAGAACCTAGACCTTATCTCCAACCACTGCCCAGGGTTGAAAATGATGCAGAAATCAGAACTCTTTCCCCATGGCAAGAAACCTTGTGGTTGGCATGTTGTCCAACGTTCAGTGTAGTTGAAACAAGCGTGGCCCATGAGGCCCAGCCCAAGCTTGCGGGCCACATTGCTCACAAACACACATTGTGACCCTCAGCCTGAGCCCAGTCCTCAGGTAAGGCCTCTCAGGGCCTATATGAAGAGACAGCATATTGGGCTTGCCATGCCCCTAGGCCCCAATTTTTAACCATAGTTCGGGTTGTCCCTTCACTCTTCCCCAGGGCTCTGCTTTGGAATTCCTCTTTTGGTGGGACACCTGAGGTAACAAACCTGAAAGGAGTCCTCCCATCCCACATATTGACGAAAAACAATTGGGATCGGGCCAAATCCACAGAGAGGAAGATTCGTCCATGGCCCATGAGACCTCCCCAACATTCCACGGCCATCGCTGAAACAAAATCCAGAGACAAAAGCCTGAGCAAGCGCCTCAGACTCGCTCATTCTTCATATCCTGAAGAGTTCTTCTCATGGTGTGTAGATCGGGCGTGCCATACCTACGTCCCCAAACTTAAGCTGAGCTTGTGTTTTCAGTCTTCTGTCCTCAAAGTCCTGGGCCACACTCCCTCCAGGCTGGGGCCCCTGGAGCCACACATTAGGACTGCCCCCACCCAATCCATGGGAATTCTGCCCATTCCATTGTCAAACATCGTACAAATTAGAATAACCCTCCAAAGTCCCTGAGGCCATCCCAATAGTGTAGGTCGCCCGGGACAAAAAAGGGCGGTTGATACCGGCTGGGCATCTACCTCCACTCATTTACCTCCACTCATACCAAGAAGATTGAACCAGACAGGACCCGAGGCCATTATCGGATCCATTGCTTTGGTTTATAGGCATGTCTCCTCAAATGCCTGGATTCCAATACAAGCAGAGGGGATTTCCTGAGGCACCCATCAGAACAAATCTCGTCTCCACAAGGAAACTTGTGCATGGGAGCTAAGCCAAAGCTTAGGAGAATACTTCAGGGTCCCGGTGCCACCTCCCCATTCCAAGGCCCTCATGGACACAAACACACGTTAGGACCCATCCTCTGGAAAGTGCATTTCAACTCAGCCACCCCGGTTGCTCCCGCAGATCCATTAGGTCTAAACTGTCTTGTTGCTAGGCGACAATTGGAAGGCGAGGCGGACTTCCCAGGCATCCATCCTCGAATGGTGCTCTGGAATCATTCCATATGGGATGTCCTGGAGCTGTCCAACAGGTCTCAATTGTCCCGCAGAAGGAATCCTTGAAGGGGGCATCCCTCATCTCCCAACGTGGAAAACCTCCATGGCCTCGAGATTCCGCTCCCTTCATGAAGGGGCCGTCATGCACAGAAACTCCAACCTGAGCCAACGTGGGATCCTCGCCCTGACTTCAGATGCATGAGATATTGGTTCAGATCTGCAGGGGGTACCGCCGTGCCCTCACCCTGAATCCGAAGTCTAGCTTGTGTTCTCAGACTTCCGTCCTCACTCTCCTGGCCCCGAAGCCCTCAAGTTTGGCAATTCCGGACCGACAATGAAGCACTCTGCCTGCCCTCTAGAAAAAAATATATTGTCTAATGAGCAGCCCAGGCAGCTTAAATGAGGATAAACCTACACGGCACTCGAATGTACCCAACTTATATAGTCTAACCTGGGCACTAATGCACTGTCTGACACAACCTGAGCCCGGACCTGCTGACCAACACCCAGACAGCTGACCGCACGCTGAGCACATCAGACCTGCCATGGCCTTAGGTCATCATCTCTTCCCTACCTCAGTTTTCAGGCTTCAGAACCTAGACCTTAACTCCAATCACTGCCCACGCGTGTCTGTGATGCAGAAATCAGAACTCTTCCTGACCCATGGCAAGAAACCTTGTGGTTGGCATGTTGTCCAACGTTCAGTGTAGGAGAATCCAGCATTCACCCTGAGGCCCCGCCCATTGTTGCGTGCGACGAGAGCATAAACACGCATTGTGACCTCAACGTGAGTCCTGTCCTCTAGTAAGTCCTCTCAGTGGCTGGACCATTAGATGTCATAATGGGCTTGACATGTCCCTAGTCCCCAATTTTTAACCAGATTTCTGGTTGTCCAGTCGCCCCACCCCAGGGCTCTACTCTGGAATCCCTCATTTGGTGGGACATCTGAGGTTGAAAAACAAAATGAAACAAATCGACAACAACAAAAAAACGGTCTTCTTCCATCCCCAGAATGACCCCAAACTCTTTGGACGGGACCGAACCCCCAGAGAGTAAGACTCGTCCATTTCCCCTGAAGTCACCCGGCAATTTCACGACCATGAGTGACACGATATCCAGAGACGAAAACTTGAGAAAGAGCCTCACACTCGCCCTTTTTTCATATCCCGAAGTGTTCTCCTCATGGTCTGTAGATCAGTCCTGCCATACCTATGACCCAAAACATAAGCCGAGTTTGTGTTTTCAGACAACTGTCCAAACAGCTCTGGCCTACACACCCTACAGGCTCAGGGCCCTGGAGCCAAACCTGAGGACTGTACTTGCCCTCTCCAAGGGAATTGTATGTGCCCATTCCAATGGCCACAACCCTACTAGTAGTATAACCTCCAAAGTCCCTGAGGCCATCCCAATAGTTGTGGCTTCCCAGGACAACCAGGGGCAATCTGAGCCCATCTGAGCACCTACCTGCACTCAGACCCGTAGACTGATGTCCCCAGAGGTAAAAAGGAACGAACAGGCCCCTAGGCACTAATCGGATCCATTGCTTTGGTTTCCAGGCATCTCTCCTCAGAGTCCTGGATTTCAATACCAACATATGGCTGTTTCTTGACTCACCCATCAGAACAAATCTCATCTACACATGGGAAACATGCACGTTGGAGTTGTGTCAAAGCCTCTGTTTAGGAGAACCCTTCAGGGCCCCAGGATCACCGCTTCATTCCAAGGTCTCCATAGACACAAAAACATATTAGGACACATCCACAGGAGAGTCCATTTCACTCAGCCTCCTCGGTTGCCCCCCACATCCAGCAGATCTAACCTCTCTTGTTGCTTGGAGACAATTGGAATGCGAGGTGGGCTACCCAGCCATCCATCCTTAGAACCCTGCTCGGAATCGTGGGCCTGGAGCCAACCAACAGGTCTCAATTGTCCTGCAGAGGAATCTTTGCAGTTTGGAGCTTCTCACAACTCCCATCGTGGGAAAACCCCCTCGTGATCCAACCCCCTTCAAGAAAGGGCCATCAGGGCAGAAAGTCCAACCTGAGCGATCGTCAGCGTGGCCCATGAGGCCCAGCCCATGCATGCGGGCCCCATTGGTCACAAACACACATTGTGACCCTCAGCCTGAGCCCAGTCCTCAGGTAAGGCCTCTCAGGCCTATGTGAAGAGACAGCATATTGGGCTTGCTATGCCCCTAGGCCCCAATTTTTTAACCTTAGTTCGGGTTGTCCCTTCACTCTTCCCCAGGGCTCTGCTTTGGAATCCCTCTTTTGGTGGGACACCTGAGATAACAAACCTGAAAGGAGTCCTCCCATCCCACAGATTGACGAAAAACAATTGGGATCGGGCCAAATCCACAGAGAGGAAGATTCGTCCATGGCCCATGAGACCGCCCCAACATTCCACGGCCATCGCTGAAACAAAATCCAGAGACAAAAGCCTGAGCAAGCGCCTCAGACTCGCTCATTCTTCATATCCTGAAGAGATCTTCTCATGGTTTGTAGATCGGGCGTGCCATACCTACGTCCCCAAACTTAAGCTGAGTTTGTGTTTTCAGTCTTCTGTCCTCAAAGTCCTGGGCCACACTCCCTCCAGGCTGGGGCCCCTGGAGCCACACATTAGGACTGCCCCCACCCAATCCATGGCAATTCTGCCCATTCCATTGTCAAAAATCGTACAAATTAGGAGAACCCTCCAAAGTCCCTGAGGCCATCCCAATAGTGTAGGTCGCCCGGGACAAAAAATGGGTGGTTGATACCGGCTGAGCATCTACCTCCACTCATCTACCTCCATTCATACCAAGGAGATTGAACCAGACAGGACCCGAGGCCATTATCGAATCCATTGCTTTGGTTTACAGGCATGTCTCCTCAAAAGGCTGGATTCCAATACCAGCAGAGGGGATTTCCTGAGGCACTCATCAGAACAAATCTCGTCTCCACTAGGAAACTTGTGCATGGTAGGTAAGCCAAAGCTTAGGAGAATACTTCAGGGTCCCGGTGCCACCTCCCCATTCCAAGGTCCTCATGGACACAAATACACGTTAGGACCCATCCTCTGGAAAGTGCATTTCAACTCAGCCACCCCTGTTGCTCCCGCAGATCCATTAGATCTAAACTGTCTTGTTGCTAGGAGACAATTGGAAGGCGAGGCGGACTTCCCTGGCATTCATCCTGGAACGGTGCTCTGGAGTCATTCCATATGGGATGTCATGGAGCTGTACAACAGGTCTCAATTGTCCCGCAGAAGGAATTCTTGAAGGGAACATCCCACATCTCCCAACGTGGAAAACCTCCATGGCCTCGAGATTCCGCTCCCTTCATGAAGGGGCCGTCATGCACAGAAACTCCAACCTGAGCCAACGTGGGATCCTCGCCCTGACTTCAGATGCATGAGATATTGGTTCAGATCTGGAGGGGGTACCTGCCGTGCCCTCACCCTGAATCCGAAGTCTAGCTTGTGTTCTCAGACTTCCGTCCTCACTCTCCTGGCCCCGAAGCCCTCAAGTTTGGCAATTCCGGACCGACAATGAAGCACTCTGCCTGCCCTCTAGAAAAAATTGATTGCCTAATGAGCAGCCCAGGCAGCTTAAATTAGGATAAACCTACACGGCACTCGAATGTACCCAAATTATATAGTCTAACCTGGGCACTAATGCACTGTCTGACACAACCTGAGCCCGGACCTGCTGAACAACACCCAGACAGCTGACCGCACGCTGAGCACATCAGACCCGCCATGGCCTTAGGTCATCATCTCTTCCCTACCTCAGTTTTCAGGCTTCAGAACCTAGACCTTATCTCCAATCACTGCCCACGGGTGACTGTGATGCAGAAATCAGAACTCTTCCTGACCCATGGCAAGAAACTTTGTGGTTGGCATGTTGTCCAACGTTCAGTGTAGGAGAAACCAGCATTCACCCTGAGGCCCCGCCCATTGTTGCGTGCGACGAGAGCATAAACACGCATTGTGACCTCAGCGTGAGTCCTGTCCTCTAGTAAGTCCTCTCAGTGGCTGGACCATTAGATGTCATAATGGGCTTGATATGTCCCTAGACCCCAATTTTTAACCAGATTCCTGGTTGTTCAGTCGCCCCACCCCAGGGCTCTACTCTGGAATCCCTCATTTGGTGGGACATCTGAGGTTGAAAAACAAAATGAAACAAATCGACAACAACAAAAAAACGGACTTCTTCCATCCCCAGAATGACCCCAAACTCTTTGGACGGGACCGAACCCGCAGAGAGTAAGACTCGTCCATTTCCCATGAAGTCACCCGGCAATTTCACGACCATGAGTGACACGATATCCAGAGACAAAAACTTGAGCAAGAGCCTCACACTCGCCCTTTTTTCATATCCCGAAGTGTTCTCCTCATGGTCTGTAGATCAGTCCTGCCATACCTATGACCCAAAACATAAGCCGAGTTTGTGTTTTCAGACAACTGTCCAAACAGCTCTGGCCTACACACCCTACAGGCTCAGGGCCCTGGAGCCAAACCTGAGGACTGTACTTGACCTCTCCAAGGGAATTGTATGTGCCCATTCCAATGGCCACAACCCTACTAGTAGTATAACCTCCAAAGTCCCTGAGGCCATCCCAATAGTTATGGCTTCCCAGGACAAACAGGGGCAATCTGAGCCCATCTGAGCACCTACCTGCACTCAGACCCGTAGACTGATGTCCCCAGAGGTAAAAAGGAACGAACAGGCCCCTAGGCACTAATCGGATCCATTGCTTTGGTTTCCAGGCATCTCTCCTCAGAGGCCTGGATTTCAATACCAACATATGGCTGTTTCTTGACTCACCCATCAGAACAAATCTCATCTACACATGGGAAACATGCACGTTGTAGCTGTGTCAAAGCCTCTGTTTAGGAGAACCCTTCAGGGCCCCAGGGCCACCGCTTCATTCCAAGGTCTCCATAGACACAAAAACATATTAGGACACATCCCCAGGAGAGTCCATTTCAACTCAGCCTCCTCATTGCCCCCCACATCCAGCAGATCTAACCTGTCTTGTTGCTTGTAGACAATTGGAATGCGAGGTGGGCTACCCAGCCATCCATCCTTAGAACCCTGCTCGGAGTCGTTGGCCTGGAGCCAACCAACAGGTCTCAATTGTCCTGCAGAAGAATCTTTGCAGTTTGGAGCTTCTCAAAACTCCCATCGTGGGAAAACCCCCATGTCCTCGTGATCCAACCCCCTTCAAGAAAGGGCCATCAGGGCAGAAAGTCCAACCTGAGCGATCGTCTGATCCTTGCCCTGACTTCAGATGCACGAGATCTCTATTGAGGTCTGTAGATTGTGCCTGCCATATGCTCACCCAGACACCTAGGCTTAGCTTGGGTTCTCAGACTCCGTCCTCAGACTACTGGCCCACAAGCCCTCCAGTTGGGCAATCCAGAACTACAATGCCGCACTCTGCCTGCCCTACAGAAGTAAAACATTGCCCTCAGGGCTACCCCGAAACCGCAAATGAGGATCAACCTGCACGCCATTCGGCTGTACCCCAAACATATACGCTGACCTGGGCACTATTTCCCCTTCTGACCCAGCCTGAGCCTGGACCTCCTGGTCCCACCCAGACAGCTGGCCGCACACTGAGCACATCGGACCCGCCATGGCCTTAGGTCGTCATCTCTTCCCAACTGCGGTTTTCAGGCTCCAGAACCTAGACCTTATCTCCAACCACTGCCCAGGGTTGAAAATGATGCAGAAATCAGAACTCTTTCCCCATGGCAAGAAACCTTGTGCTTGGCATGTTGTCCAACGTTCAGTGTAGTTGAAACAAGCGTGGCCCATGAGGCCCAGCCCATGCTTGCGGGCCACATTGCTCACAAACACACATTGTGACCCTCAGCCTGAGCCCAGTCCTCAGGTAAGGCCTCTCAGGGCCTATATGAAGAGACAGCATATTGGGCTTGCCATGCCCCTAGGCCCCAATTTTTAACGATAGTTCGGGTTGTCCCTTCACTCTTCCCCAGGGCTCTGCTTTGGAATTCCTCTTTTGGTGGGACACCTGAGGTAACAAACCTGAAAGGAGTCCTCCCATCCCACATATTGACGAAAAACAATTGGGATCGGGCCAAATCCACAGAGAGGAAGATTCGTCCATGGCCCATGAGACCTCCCCAACATTCCACGGCCATCGCTGAAACAAAATCCAGAGACAAAAGCCTGAGCAAGCGCCTCAGACTCGCTCATTCTTCATATCCTGAAGAGTTCTTCTCATGGTGTGTAGATCGGGCGTGCCATACCTACGTCCCCAAACTTAAGCTGAGCTTGTGTTTTCAGTCTTCTGTCCTCAAAGTCCTGGGCCACACTCCCTCCAGGCTGGGGCCCCTGGAGCCACACATTAGGACTGCCCCCACCCAATCCATCGGAATTCTGCCCATTCCATTGTCAAACATCGTACAAATTAGGAGAACCCTCCAAAGTCCCTGAGGCCATCCCAATAGTGTAGGTCGCCCGGGACAAAAAAGGGCGGTTGATACCGGCTGGGCATCTACCTCCACTCATTTACCTCCACTCATACCAAGAAGATTGAACCAGACAGGACCCGAGGCCATTATCGGATCCATTGCTTTGGTTTATAGGCATGTCTCCTCAAATGCCTGGATTCCAATACCAGCAGAGGGGATTTCCTGAGGCACCCATCAGAACAAATCTCATCTCCACAAGGAAACTTGTGCATGGGAGCTAAGCCAAAGCTTAGGAGAATACTTCAGGGTCCCGGTGCCACCTCCCCATTCCAAGGCCCTCATGGACACAAACACACGTTAGGACCCATCCTCTGGAAAGTGCATTTCAACTCAGCCACCCTGGTTGCTCCCGCAGATCCATTAGGTCTAAACTGTCTTGTTGCTAGGCGACAATTGGAAGGCGAGGCGGACTTCCCAGGCATCCATCCTCGAATGGTGCTCTGGAGTCATTCCATATGGGATGTCCTGGAGCTGTCCAACAGGTCTCAATTGTCCCGCATAAAGAATCCTTGAAGGGGGCATCCCTCATCTCCCAACGTGGAAAACCTCCATGGCCTCGAGATTCCGCTCCCTTCATGAAGGGGCCGTCATGCACAGAAACTCCAACCTGAGCCAACGTGGGATCCTCGCCCTGACTTCAGATGCATGAGATATTGGTTCAGATCTGCAGGGGGTACCTGCCGTGCCCTCACCCTGAATCCGAAGTCTAGCTTGTGTTCTCAGACTTCCGTCCTCACTCTCCTGGCCCCGAAGCCCTCAAGTTTGGCAATTCCGGACCGACAATGAAGCACTCTGCCTGCCCTCTAGAAAAAATATATTGTCTAATGAGCAGCCCAGGCAGCTTAAATGAGGATAAACCTACACGGCACTCGAATGTACCCAACTTATATAGTCTAAACTGGGCACTAATGCACTGTCTGACACAACCTGAGCCCGGACCTGCTGACCAACACCCAGACAGCTGACCGCACGCTGAGCACATCAGACCCGCCATGGCCTTAGGTCATCATCTCTTCCCTACCTCAGTTTTCAGGCTTCAGAACCTAGACCTTATCTCCAATCACTGCCCACGCGTGACTGTGATGCAGAAATCAGAACTCTTCCTGACCCATGGCAAGAAACCTTGTGGTTGGCATGTTGTCCAACGTTCAGTGTAGGAGAATCCAGCATTCACCCTGAGGCCCCGCCCATTGTTGCGTGCGACGAGAGCATAAACACGCATTGTGACCTCAACGTG
The DNA here is from genome assembly GCF_964662115.1 of Mustela nivalis. Classification (NCBI taxonomy): domain Eukaryota; kingdom Metazoa; phylum Chordata; class Mammalia; order Carnivora; family Mustelidae; genus Mustela; species Mustela nivalis. The sequence goes on along the minus strand of NW_028136272.1, from coordinate 376,241 downwards.
AGTCCTGTCCTCTAGTAAGTCCTCTCAGTGGCTGGACCATTAGATGTCATAATGGGCTTGACATGTCCCTAGTCCCCAATTTTTAACCAGATTTCTGGTTGTCCAGTCGCCCCACCCCAGGGCTCTACTCTGGAATCCCTCATTTGGTGGGACATCTGAGGTTGAAAAACAAAATGAAACAAATCGACAACAACAAAAAAACGGTCTTCTTCCATCTCCAGAATGACCCCAAACTCTTTGGACGGGACCGAACCCCCAGAGAGTAAGACTCGTCCATTTCCCCTGAAGTCACCCGGCAATTTCACGACCATGAGTGACACGATATCCAGAGACGAAAACTTGAGCAAGAGCCTCACACTCGCCCTTTTTTCATATCCCGAAGTGTTCTCCTCATGGTCTGTAGATCAGTCCTGCCATACCTATGACCCAAAACATAAGCCGAGTTTGTGTTTTCAGACAACTGTCCAAACAGCTCTGGCCTACACACCCTACAGGCTCAGGGCCCTGGAGCCAAACCTGAGGACTGTACTTGCCCTCTCCAAGGGAATTGTATGTGCCCATTCCAATGGCCACAACCCTACTAGTAGTATAACCTCCAAAGTCCCTGAGGCCATCCCAATAGTTGTGGCTTCCCAGGACAACCAGGGGCAATCTGAGCCCATCTGAGCACCTACCTGCACTCAGACCCGTAGACTGATGTCCCCAGAGGTAAAAAGGAACGAACAGGCCCCTAGGCACTAATCGGATCCATTGCTTTGGTTTCCAGGCATCTCTCCTCAGAGGCCTGGATTTCAATACCAACATATGGCTGTTTCTTGACTCACCCATCAGAACAAATCTCATCTACACATGGGAAACATGCACGTTGGAGTTGTGTCAAAGCCTCTGTTTAGGAGAACCCTTCAGGGCCCCAGGATCACCGCTTCATTCCAAGGTCTCCATAGACACAAAAACATATTAGGACACATCCAAAGGAGAGTCCATTTCACTCAGCCTCCTCGGTTGCCCCCCACATCCAGCAGTTCTAACCTCTCTTGTTGCTTGGAGACAATTGGAATGCGAGGTGGGCTACCCAGCCATCCATCCTTAGTACCCTGCTCGGAATCGTGGGCCTGGAGCCAACCAACAGGTCTCAATTGTCCTGCAGAAGAATCTTTGCAGTTTGGAGCTTCTCACAACTCCCATCGTGGGAAAACCCCCATGTCCTCGTGATCCAACCCCCTTCAAGAAAGGGCCATCAGGGCAGAAAGTCCAACCTGAGCGATCGTCTGATCCTTGCCCTGACTTCAGATGCACGAGATCTTGATTGAGGTCTGTAGATTGTGCCTGCCATATCCTCACCCAGAAACCTAGGCCTAGCTAGGGATCTCAGACTCCGTCCTCAGACTACTGGCCCACAAGCCCTCCAGTTGGGCAATCCAGAACTACAATGCCGCACTCTGCCTGCCCTACAGAAGTAAAACATTGCCCTCAGGGCTACCCCGAAACCGCAAATGAGGATCAACCTGCACGCCATTCGGCTGTACCCCAAACATATAGGCTGACCTGGGCACTATTTCCCCTTCTGACCCAGCCTGAGCCTGGACCTCCTGGTCCCACCCAGACAGCTGGCCGCACACTGAGCACATCGGACCCGCCATGGCCTTAGGTCGTCATCTCTTCCCAACTGCGGTTTTCAGGCTCCAGAACCTAGACCTTATCTCCAACCACTGCCCAGGGTTGAAAATGATGCAGAAATCAGAACTCTTTCCCCGTGGCAAGAAACCTTGTGGTTGGCATGTTGTCCAACGTTCAGTGTAGTTGAAACAAGCGTTGCCCATGAGGCCCAGCCCATGTTTGCGGGCCACATTGGTCACAAACACACATTGTGACCCTCAGCCTGAGCCCAGTCCTCAGGTAAGGCCTCTCAGGGCCTATATGAAGAGACAGCATATTGGGCTTGCCATGCCCCAAGGCCCCAATTTTTAACCATAGTTCGGGTTGTCCCTTCACTCTTCCCCAGGGCTCTGCTTTGGAATTCCTCTTTTGGTGGGACACCTGAGGTAACAAACCTGAAAGGAGTCCTCCCATCCCACAGATTGACGAAAAACAATTGGGATCGGGCCAAATCCACAGAGAGGAAGATTCGTCCATGGCCCATGAGACCTCCCCAACATTCCACGGCCATCGCTGAAACAAAAGTCAGAGACAAAATCCTGAGCAAGCTCCTCAGACTCGCTCATTCTTCATATCCTGAAGAGTTCTTCTCATGGTTTGTAGATCGGGCATGCCATACCTACGACCCCAAACTTAAGCTGAGTTTGTGTTTTCAGTCTTCTGTCCTCAAAGTCCTGGGCCACACTCCCTCCAGGCTGGGGCCCCTGGAGCCACACATTAGGATTGCCCCCACCCAATCCATGGGAATTCTGCCCATTCCATTGTCAAAAATCGTACAAATTAGGAGAACCCTCCAAAGTCCCTGAGGCCATCCCAATAGTGTAGGTCGCCGGGACAAAAAATGGATGGTTGATACCGGCTGAGCATCTACCTCCACTCATCTACCTCCACTCATACCAAGGAGATTGAACCAGACAGAACCCGAGGCCATTATCGGATCCATTGCTTTGGTTTACAGGCATGTCTCCTCAAAAGCCTGGATTCCAATACCAGCAGAGGGGATTTCCTGAGGCACCCATCAGAACAAATCTCGTCTCCACAAGGAAACTTGTGCATGGGAGCTAAGCCAAAGCTTAGGAGAATACTTCAGGGTCCCGGCGCCACCTCCCCATTCCAAGGCCCTCATGGACACAAACACACGTTAGGACCCATCCTCTGGAAAGTGCATTTCAACTCAGCCACCCCGGTTGCTCCCGCAGATCCATTAGGTCTAAACTGTCTTGTTGCTAGGCGACAATTGGAAGGCGAGGCGGACTTCCCAGGCATCCATCCTCGAATGGTGCTCTGGAATCATTCCATATGGGATGTCCTGGAGCTGTCCAACAGGTCTCAATTGTCCCGCAGAAGGAATCCTTGAAGGGGGCATCCCTCATCTCCCAACGTGGAAAACCTCCATGGCCTCGAGATTCCGCTCCCTTCATGAAGGGGCCGTCATGCACAGAAACTCCAACCTGAGCCAACGTGGGATCCTCGCCCTGACTTCAGATGCATGAGATATTGGTTCAGATCTGCAGGGGGTACCGCCGTGCCCTCACCCTGAATCCGAAGTCTAGCTTGTGTTCTCAGACTTCCGTCCTCACTCTCCTGGCCCCGAAGCCCTCAAGTTTGGCAATTCCGGACCGACAATGAAGCACTCTGCCTGCCCTCTAGAAAAAAATATATTGTCTAATGAGCAGCCCAGGCAGCTTAAATGAGGATAAACCTACACGGCACTCGAATGTACCCAACTTATATAGTCTAACCTGGGCACTAATGCACTGTCTGACACAACCTGAGCCCGGACCTGCTGACCAACACCCAGACAGCTGACCGCACGCTGAGCACATCAGACCTGCCATGGCCTTAGGTCATCATCTCTTCCCTACCTCAGTTTTCAGGCTTCAGAACCTAGACCTTATCTCCAATCACTGCCCACGCGTGTCTGTGATGCAGAAATCAGAACTCTTCCTGACCCATGGCAAGAAACCTTGTGGTTGGCATGTTGTCCAACGTTCAGTGTAGGAGAATCCAGCATTCACCCTGAGGCCCCGCCCATTGTTGCGTGCGACGAGAGCATAAACACGCATTGTGACCTCAACGTGAGTCCTGTCCTCTAGTAAGTCCTCTCAGTGGCTGGACCATTAGATGTCATAATGGGCTTGACATGTCCCTAGTCCCCAATTTTTAACCAGATTTCTGGTTGTCCAGTCGCCCCACCCCAGGGCTCTACTCTGGAATCCCTCATTTGGTGGGACATCTGAGGTTGAAAAACAAAATGAAACAAATCGACAACAACAAAAAAACGGTCTTCTTCCATCCCCAGAATGACCCCAAACTCTTTGGACGGGACCGAACCCCCAGAGAGTAAGACTCGTCCATTTCCCCTGAAGTCACCCGGCAATTTCACGACCATGAGTGACACGATATCCAGAGACGAAAACTTGAGAAAGAGCCTCACACTCGCCCTTTTTTCATATCCCGAAGTGTTCTCCTCATGGTCTGTAGATCAGTCCTGCCATACCTATGACCCAAAACATAAGCCGAGTTTGTGTTTTCAGACAACTGTCCAAACAGCTCTGGCCTACACACCCTACAGGCTCAGGGCCCTGGAGCCAAACCTGAGGACTGTACTTGCCCTCTCCAAGGGAATTGTATGTGCCCATTCCAATGGCCACAACCCTACTAGTAGTATAACCTCCAAAGTCCCTGAGGCCATCCCAATAGTTGTGGCTTCCCAGGACAACCAGGGGCAATCTGAGCCCATCTGAGCACCTACCTGCACTCAGACCCGTAGACTGATGTCCCCAGAGGTAAAAAGGAACGAACAGGCCCCTAGGCACTAATCGGATCCATTGCTTTGGTTTCCAGGCATCTCTCCTCAGAGTCCTGGATTTCAATACCAACATATGGCTGTTTCTTGACTCACCCATCAGAACAAATCTCATCTACACATGGGAAACATGCACGTTGGAGTTGTGTCAAAGCCTCTGTTTAGGAGAACCCTTCAGGGCCCCAGGATCACCGCTTCATTCCAAGGTCTCCATAGACACAAAAACATATTAGGACACATCCACAGGAGAGTCCATTTCACTCAGCCTCCTCGGTTGCCCCCCACATCCAGCAGATCTAACCTCTCTTGTTGCTTGGAGACAATTGGAATGCGAGGTGGGCTACCCAGCCATCCATCCTTAGAACCCTGCTCGGAATCGTGGGCCTGGAGCCAACCAACAGGTCTCAATTGTCCTGCAGAGGAATCTTTGCAGTTTGGAGCTTCTCACAACTCCCATCGTGGGAAAACCCCCTCGTGATCCAACCCCCTTCAAGAAAGGGCCATCAGGGCAGAAAGTCCAACCTGAGCGATCGTCAGCGTGGCCCATGAGGCCCAGCCCATGCATGCGGGCCCCATTGGTCACAAACACACATTGTGACCCTCAGCCTGAGCCCAGTCCTCAGGTAAGGCCTCTCAGGCCTATGTGAAGAGACAGCATATTGGGCTTGCTATGCCCCTAGGCCCCAATTTTTTAACCTTAGTTCGGGTTGTCCCTTCACTCTTCCCCAGGGCTCTGCTTTGGAATCCCTCTTTTGGTGGGACACCTGAGATAACAAACCTGAAAGGAGTCCTCCCATCCCACAGATTGACGAAAAACAATTGGGATCGGGCCAAATCCACAGAGAGGAAGATTCGTCCATGGCCCATGAGACCGCCCCAACATTCCACGGCCATCGCTGAAACAAAATCCAGAGACAAAAGCCTGAGCAAGCGCCTCAGACTCGCTCATTCTTCATATCCTGAAGAGATCTTCTCATGGTTTGTAGATCGGGCGTGCCATACCTACGTCCCCAAACTTAAGCTGAGTTTGTGTTTTCAGTCTTCTGTCCTCAAAGTCCTGGGCCACACTCCCTCCAGGCTGGGGCCCCTGGAGCCACACATTAGGACTGCCCCCACCCAATCCATGGCAATTCTGCCCATTCCATTGTCAAAAATCGTACAAATTAGGAGAACCCTCCAAAGTCCCTGAGGCCATCCCAATAGTGTAGGTCGCCCGGGACAAAAAATGGGTGGTTGATACCGGCTGAGCATCTACCTCCACTCATCTACCTCCATTCATACCAAGGAGATTGAACCAGACAGGACCCGAGGCCATTATCGAATCCATTGCTTTGGTTTACAGGCATGTCTCCTCAAAAGGCTGGATTCCAATACCAGCAGAGGGGATTTCCTGAGGCACTCATCAGAACAAATCTCGTCTCCACTAGGAAACTTGTGCATGGTAGCTAAGCCAAAGCTTAGGAGAATACTTCAGGGTCCCGGTGCCACCTCCCCATTCCAAGGTCCTCATGGACACAAATACACGTTAGGACCCATCCTCTGGAAAGTGCATTTCAACTCAGCCACCCCTGTTGCTCCCGCAGATCCATTAGATCTAAACTGTCTTGTTGCTAGGAGACAATTGGAAGGCGAGGCGGACTTCCCTGGCATTCATCCTGGAACGGTGCTCTGGAGTCATTCCATATGGGATGTCATGGAGCTGTACAACAGGTCTCAATTGTCCCGCAGAAGGAATTCTTGAAGGGAACATCCCACATCTCCCAACGTGGAAAACCTCCATGGCCTCGAGATTCCGCTCCCTTCATGAAGGGGCCGTCATGCACAGAAACTCCAACCTGAGCCAACGTGGGATCCTCGCCCTGACTTCAGATGCATGAGATATTGGTTCAGATCTGGAGGGGGTACCTGCCGTGCCCTCACCCTGAATCCGAAGTCTAGCTTGTGTTCTCAGACTTCCGTCCTCACTCTCCTGGCCCCGAAGCCCTCAAGTTTGGCAATTCCGGACCGACAATGAAGCACTCTGCCTGCCCTCTAGAAAAAATTGATTGCCTAATGAGCAGCCCAGGCAGCTTAAATTAGGATAAACCTACACGGCACTCGAATGTACCCAAATTATATAGTCTAACCTGGGCACTAATGCACTGTCTGACACAACCTGAGCCCGGACCTGCTGAACAACACCCAGACAGCTGACCGCACGCTGAGCACATCAGACCCGCCATGGCCTTAGGTCATCATCTCTTCCCTACCTCAGTTTTCAGGCTTCAGAACCTAGACCTTATCTCCAATCACTGCCCACGGGTGACTGTGATGCAGAAATCAGAACTCTTCCTGACCCATGGCAAGAAACTTTGTGGTTGGCATGTTGTCCAACGTTCAGTGTAGGAGAAACCAGCATTCACCCTGAGGCCCCGCCCATTGTTGCGTGCGACGAGAGCATAAACACGCATTGTGACCTCAGCGTGAGTCCTGTCCTCTAGTAAGTCCTCTCAGTGGCTGGACCATTAGATGTCATAATGGGCTTGATATGTCCCTAGACCCCAATTTTTAACCAGATTCCTGGTTGTTCAGTCGCCCCACCCCAGGGCTCTACTCTGGAATCCCTCATTTGGTGGGACATCTGAGGTTGAAAAACAAAATGAAACAAATCGACAACAACAAAAAAACGGACTTCTTCCATCCCCAGAATGACCCCAAACTCTTTGGACGGGACCGAACCCGCAGAGAGTAAGACTCGTCCATTTCCCATGAAGTCACCCGGCAATTTCACGACCATGAGTGACACGATATCCAGAGACAAAAACTTGAGCAAGAGCCTCACACTCGCCCTTTTTTCATATCCCGAAGTGTTCTCCTCATGGTCTGTAGATCAGTCCTGCCATACCTATGACCCAAAACATAAGCCGAGTTTGTGTTTTCAGACAACTGTCCAAACAGCTCTGGCCTACACACCCTACAGGCTCAGGGCCCTGGAGCCAAACCTGAGGACTGTACTTGACCTCTCCAAGGGAATTGTATGTGCCCATTCCAATGGCCACAACCCTACTAGTAGTATAACCTCCAAAGTCCCTGAGGCCATCCCAATAGTTATGGCTTCCCAGGACAAACAGGGGCAATCTGAGCCCATCTGAGCACCTACCTGCACTCAGACCCGTAGACTGATGTCCCCAGAGGTAAAAAGGAACGAACAGGCCCCTAGGCACTAATCGGATCCATTGCTTTGGTTTCCAGGCATCTCTCCTCAGAGGCCTGGATTTCAATACCAACATATGGCTGTTTCTTGACTCACCCATCAGAACAAATCTCATCTACACATGGGAAACATGCACGTTGTAGCTGTGTCAAAGCCTCTGTTTAGGAGAACCCTTCAGGGCCCCAGGGCCACCGCTTCATTCCAAGGTCTCCATAGACACAAAAACATATTAGGACACATCCCCAGGAGAGTCCATTTCAACTCAGCCTCCTCATTGCCCCCCACATCCAGCAGATCTAACCTGTCTTGTTGCTTGTAGACAATTGGAATGCGAGGTGGGCTACCCAGCCATCCATCCTTAGAACCCTGCTCGGAGTCGTTGGCCTGGAGCCAACCAACAGGTCTCAATTGTCCTGCAGAAGAATCTTTGCAGTTTGGAGCTTCTCAAAACTCCCATCGTGGGAAAACCCCCATGTCCTCGTGATCCAACCCCCTTCAAGAAAGGGCCATCAGGGCAGAAAGTCCAACCTGAGCGATCGTCTGATCCTTGCCCTGACTTCAGATGCACGAGATCTCTATTGAGGTCTGTAGATTGTGCCTGCCATATGCTCACCCAGACACCTAGGCTTAGCTTGGGTTCTCAGACTCCGTCCTCAGACTACTGGCCCACAAGCCCTCCAGTTGGGCAATCCAGAACTACAATGCCGCACTCTGCCTGCCCTACAGAAGTAAAACATTGCCCTCAGGGCTACCCCGAAACCGCAAATGAGGATCAACCTGCACGCCATTCGGCTGTACCCCAAACATATACGCTGACCTGGGCACTATTTCCCCTTCTGACCCAGCCTGAGCCTGGACCTCCTGGTCCCACCCAGACAGCTGGCCGCACACTGAGCACATCGGACCCGCCATGGCCTTAGGTCGTCATCTCTTCCCAACTGCGGTTTTCAGGCTCCAGAACCTAGACCTTATCTCCAACCACTGCCCAGGGTTGAAAATGATGCAGAAATCAGAACTCTTTCCCCATGGCAAGAAACCTTGTGCTTGGCATGTTGTCCAACGTTCAGTGTAGTTGAAACAAGCGTGGCCCATGAGGCCCAGCCCATGCTTGCGGGCCACATTGCTCACAAACACACATTGTGACCCTCAGCCTGAGCCCAGTCCTCAGGTAAGGCCTCTCAGGGCCTATATGAAGAGACAGCATATTGGGCTTGCCATGCCCCTAGGCCCCAATTTTTAACGATAGTTCGGGTTGTCCCTTCACTCTTCCCCAGGGCTCTGCTTTGGAATTCCTCTTTTGGTGGGACACCTGAGGTAACAAACCTGAAAGGAGTCCTCCCATCCCACATATTGACGAAAAACAATTGGGATCGGGCCAAATCCACAGAGAGGAAGATTCGTCCATGGCCCATGAGACCTCCCCAACATTCCACGGCCATCGCTGAAACAAAATCCAGAGACAAAAGCCTGAGCAAGCGCCTCAGACTCGCTCATTCTTCATATCCTGAAGAGTTCTTCTCATGGTGTGTAGATCGGGCGTGCCATACCTACGTCCCCAAACTTAAGCTGAGCTTGTGTTTTCAGTCTTCTGTCCTCAAAGTCCTGGGCCACACTCCCTCCAGGCTGGGGCCCCTGGAGCCACACATTAGGACTGCCCCCACCCAATCCATCGGAATTCTGCCCATTCCATTGTCAAACATCGTACAAATTAGGAGAACCCTCCAAAGTCCCTGAGGCCATCCCAATAGTGTAGGTCGCCCGGGACAAAAAAGGGCGGTTGATACCGGCTGGGCATCTACCTCCACTCATTTACCTCCACTCATACCAAGAAGATTGAACCAGACAGGACCCGAGGCCATTATCGGATCCATTGCTTTGGTTTATAGGCATGTCTCCTCAAATGCCTGGATTCCAATACCAGCAGAGGGGATTTCCTGAGGCACCCATCAGAACAAATCTCATCTCCACAAGGAAACTTGTGCATGGGAGCTAAGCCAAAGCTTAGGAGAATACTTCAGGGTCCCGGTGCCACCTCCCCATTCCAAGGCCCTCATGGACACAAACACACGTTAGGACCCATCCTCTGGAAAGTGCATTTCAACTCAGCCACCCTGGTTGCTCCCGCAGATCCATTAGGTCTAAACTGTCTTGTTGCTAGGCGACAATTGGAAGGCGAGGCGGACTTCCCAGGCATCCATCCTCGAATGGTGCTCTGGAGTCATTCCATATGGGATGTCCTGGAGCTGTCCAACAGGTCTCAATTGTCCCGCATAAAGAATCCTTGAAGGGGGCATCCCTCATCTCCCAACGTGGAAAACCTCCATGGCCTCGAGATTCCGCTCCCTTCATGAAGGGGCCGTCATGCACAGAAACTCCAACCTGAGCCAACGTGGGATCCTCGCCCTGACTTCAGATGCATGAGATATTGGTTCAGATCTGCAGGGGGTACCTGCCGTGCCCTCACCCTGAATCCGAAGTCTAGCTTGTGTTCTCAGACTTCCGTCCTCACTCTCCTGGCCCCGAAGCCCTCAAGTTTGGCAATTCCGGACCGACAATGAAGCACTCTGCCTGCCCTCTAGAAAAATATATTGTCTAATGAGCAGCCCAGGCAGCTTAAATGAGGATAAACCTACACGGCACTCGAATGTACCCAACTTATATAGTCTAAACTGGGCACTAATGCACTGTCTGACACAACCTGAGCCCGGACCTGCTGACCAACACCCAGACAGCTGACCGCACGCTGAGCACATCAGACCCGCCATGGCCTTAGGTCATCATCTCTTCCCTACCTCAGTTTTCAGGCTTCAGAACCTAGACCTTATCTCCAATCACTGCCCACGCGTGACTGTGATGCAGAAATCAGAACTCTTCCTGACCCATGGCAAGAAACCTTGTGGTTGGCATGTTGTCCAACGTTCAGTGTAGGAGAATCCAGCATTCACCCTGAGGCCCCGCCCATTGTTGCGTGCGACGAGAGCATAAACACGCATTGTGACCTCAACGTGAGTCCTGTCCTCTAGTAAGTCCTCTCAGTGGCTGGACCATTAGATGTCATAATGGGCTTGACATGTCCCTAGTACCCAATTTTTAACCAGATTTCTGGTTGTCCAGTCGCCCCACCCCAGGGCTCTACTCTGGAATCCCTCATTTGGTGGGACATCTGAGGTTGAAAAACAAAATGAAACAAATCGACAACAACAAAAAAACGGTCTTCTTCCATCTCCAGAATGACCCCAAACTCTTTGGACGGGACCGAACCCCCAGAGAGTAAGACTCGTCCATTTCCCCTGAAGTCACCCGGCAATTTCACGACCATGAGTGACACGATATCCAGAGACGAAAACTTGAGCAAGAGCCTCACACTCGCCCTTTTTTCATATCCCGAAGTGTTCTCCTCATGGTCTGTAGATCAGTCCTGCCATACCTATGACCCAAAACATAAGCCGAGTTTGTGTTTTCAGACAACTGTCCAAACAGCTCTGGCCTACACACCCTACAGGCTCAGGGCCCTGGAGCCAAACCTGAGGACTGTACTTGCCCTCTCCAAGGGAATTGTATGTGCCCATTCCAATGGCCACAACCCTACTAGTAGTATAACCTCCAAAGTCCCTGAGGCCATCCCAATAGTTGTGGCTTCCCAGGACAACCAGGGGCAATCTGAGCCCATCTGAGCACCTACCTGCACTCAGACCCGTAGACTGATGTCCCCAGAGGTAAAAAGGAACGAACAGGCCCCTAGGCACTAATCGGATCCATTGCTTTGGTTTCCAGGCATCTCTCCTCAGAGGCCTGGATTTCAATACCAACATATGGCTGTTTCTTGACTCACCCATCAGAACAAATCTCATCTACACATGGGAAACATGCACGTTGGAGTTGTGTCAAAGCCTCTGTTTAGGAGAACCCTTCAGGGCCCCAGGATCACCGCTTCATTCCAAGGTCTCCATAGACACAAAAACATATTAGGACACATCCAAAGGAGAGTCCATTTCACTCAGCCTCCTCGGTTGCCCCCCACATCCAGCAGTTCTAACCTCTCTTGTTGCTTGGAGACAATTGGAATGCGAGGTGGGCTACCCAGCCATCCATCCTTAGTACCCTGCTCGGAATCGTGGGCCTGGAGCCAACCAACAGGTCTCAATTGTCCTGCAGAAGAATCTTTGCAGTTTGGAGCTTCTCACAACTCCCATCGTGGGAAAACCCCCATGTCCTCGTGATCCAACCCCCTTCAAGAAAGGGCCATCAGGGCAGAAAGTCCAACCTGAGCGATCGTCTGATCCTTGCCCTGACTTCAGATGCACGAGATCTTGATTGAGGTCTGTAGATTGTGCCTGCCATATCCTCACCCAGAAACCTAGGCCTAGCTAGGGATCTCAGACTCCGTCCTCAGACTACTGGCCCACAAGCCCTCCAGTTGGGCAATCCAGAACTACAATGCCGCACTCTGCCTGCCCTACAGAAGTAAAACATTGCCCTCAGGGCTACCCCGAAACCGCAAATGAGGATCAACCTGCACGCCATTCGGCTGTACCCCAAACATATAGGCTGACCTGGGCACTATTTCCCCTTCTGACCCAGCCTGAGCCTGGACCTCCTGGTCCCACCCAGACAGCTGGCCGCACACTGAGCACATCGGACCCGCCATGGCCTTAGGTCGTCATCTCTTCCCAACTGCGGTTTTCAGGCTCCAGAACCTAGACCTTATCTCCAACCACTGCCCAGGGTTGAAAATGATGCAGAAATCAGAACTCTTTCCCCGTGGCAAGAAACCTTGTGGTTGGCATGTTGTCCAACGTTCAGTGTAGTTGAAACAAGCGTTGCCCATGAGGCCCAGCCCATGTTTGCGGGCCACATTGGTCACAAACACACATTGTGACCCTCAGCCTGAGCCCAGTCCTCAGGTAAGGCCTCTCAGGGCCTATATGAAGAGACAGCATATTGGGCTTGCCATGCCCCAAGGCCCCAATTTTTAACCATAGTTCGGGTTGTCCCTTCACTCTTCCCCAGGGCTCTGCTTTGGAATTCCTCTTTTGGTGGGACACCTGAGGTAACAAACCTGAAAGGAGTCCTCCCATCCCACAGATTGACGAAAAACAATTGGGATCGGGCCAAATCCACAGAGAGGAAGATTCGTCCATGGCCCATGAGACCTCCCCAACATTCCACGGCCATCGCTGAAACAAAAGTCAGAGACAAAATCCTGAGCAAGCTCCTCAGACTCGCTCATTCTTCATATCCTGAAGAGTTCTTCTCATGGTTTGTAGATCGGGCATGCCATACCTACGACCCCAAACTTAAGCTGAGTTTGTGTTTTCAGTCTTCTGTCCTCAAAGTCCTGGGCCACACTCCCTCCAGGCTGGGGCCCCTGGAGCCACACATTAGGATTGCCCCCACCCAATCCATGGGAATTCTGCCCATTCCATTGTCAAAAATCGTACAAATTAGGAGAACCCTCCAAAGTCCCTGAGGCCATCCCAATAGTGTAGGTCGCCGGGACAAAAAATGGATGGTTGATACCGGCTGAGCATCTACCTCCACTCATCTACCTCCACTCATACCAAGGAGATTGAACCAGACAGAACCCGAGGCCATTATCGGATCCATTGCTTTGGTTTACAGGCATGTCTCCTCAAAAGCCTGGATTCCAATACCAGCAGAGGGGATTTCCTGAGGCACCCATCAGAACAAATCTCGTCTCCACAAGGAAACTTGTGCATGGGAGCTAAGCCAAAGCTTAGGAGAATACTTCAGGGTCCCGGCGCCACCTCCCCATTCCAAGGCCCTCATGGACACAAACACACGTTAGGACCCATCCTCTGGAAAGTGCATTTCAACTCAGCCACCCAGGTTGCTCCCGCAGATCCATTAGATCTAAACTGTCTTGTTGCTAGGAGACAATTGGAAGGCGAGGCAGACTTCCCAGGCATCCATCATGGTACGGTGCTCTGGAGTCATACCATATGGGATGTCATGGAGCTGTCCAACAGGTCTCAATTGTCCCGCAGAAGGAATCCTTGAAGGGGGCATCCCACATCTCCCAACGTGGAAAACCTCCATGGCCTCGAGATTCCGCTCCCTTCATGAAGGGGCCGTCATGCACAGAAACTCCAACCTGAGCCAACGTCGGATCCTCGCTCTGACTTCAGATGCATGAGATATTGGTTCAGATCTGCAGGGGGTACCTGCCGTGCCCTCACCCTGAATCCGAAGTCTAACTTGTGTTCTCAGACTTCCGTCCTCACTCTCCTGGCCCCGAAGCCCTCAAGTTTGGCAATTCCGGACCGACAATGAAGCACTCTGCCTGCCCTCTAGAAAAAATATATTGCCTAATGAGCAGCCCAGGCAGCTTAAATGAGGATAAACCTACACGGCACTCGAATGTACCCAAATTATATAGTCTAACCTGGGCACTAATGCACTGTCTGACACAACCTGGGCCCGGACCTGCTGACCAACACCCAGACAGCTGACCGCACGCTGAGCACATCAGACCCGCCATGGCCTTAGGTCATCATCTCTTCCCTACCTCAGTTTTCAGGCTTCAGAACCTAGACCTTATCTCCAATCACTGCCCACGGGTGACTGTGATGCAGAAATCAGAACTCTTCCTGACCCATGGCAAGAAACCTTGTGGTTGGCATGTTGTCCAACGCTCAGTGTAGGAAAAAGCAGCATTCACCCTGTGGCCCCGCCCATTCTTGAGTGCGACGAGAGCATAAACACGCCTTGTGACCTCAGCGTGAGTCCTGTCCTCTAGTAAGTCCTCTCAGTGGCTGGACCATTAGATGTCATAATGGGCTTGACATGTCCCTAGTCCCCAATTTTTAACCAGATTTCTGGTTGTCCATTCGCCCCACCACAGGGCTCTACTCTGGAATCCCTCATTTGGTGGGACATCTATGTTGAAAAACAAAATGAAACAAATCGACAACAACAACAAAAAAAAGGACTTCTTCCATCCCCAGAATGACCCCAAACTCTTTGGACGGGATCGAACCCCCAGAGAGTAAGACTCGTCTATTTCCCATGATGTCACCCGGCAATTTCACGACCATGAGTGACACGATATCCAGAGACAAAAACTTGAGCAAGAGCCTCACACTCGCCCTTTTTTCATATCCCGAAGTGTTCTCCTCATGGTCTGTAGATCAGTCCTGCCATACCTATGACCCAAAACATAAGCCGAGTTTGTGTTTTCAGACAACTGTCCAAACAGCTCTGGCCTAAACACCCTACAGGCTCAGGGCCCTGGAGCCAAACCTGAGGACTGTACTTGCCCTCTCCAAGGGAATTGTATGTGCCCATTCCAATGGCCACAACCCTACTAGTAGGATAACCTCCAAAGTCCCTGAGGCCATCCCAATAGTTGTGGCTTCCCAGGACAAACAAGGGCAATCTGAGCCCATATGAGCACCTACCTGCACTCAGACCCGTAGACTGATGTCCCCAGAGGTAAAAAGGAACGAACAGGCCCCTAGGCACTAATCGGATCCATTGCTTTGTTTTCCAGGCATCTCTCCTCAGAGGCCTGGATTTCAATACCAGCATATGGCTGTTTCTTGACTCACCCATCAGAACAAATCTCATCTACACATGGGAAACATGCACGTTGGAGCTGTGTCAAAGCCTCTGTTTAGGAGATCCCTGCAGGGTCCCAGGGCCACCGCTTTATTTCAAGGTCTCCATAGACACAAAAACATATTAGGACACATCCCCAGGAGGGTCCATTTCAACTCAGCCTCCTCGGTTGCCCCCCACATCCAGCAGATCTAACTTGTCTTGTTGCTTGGAGACAATTGGAATGCGAGGTGGGCTACCCAGCCATCCATCCTTAGAACCCTGCTCGGAATCGTTGGCCTGGAGCCAACCAACAGGTCTCAATTGTCCTGCAGAAGAATCTTTGCAGTTTGGAGCTTCTCACAACTCCCATCATGGGAAAACACCCATGTCCTCGTGATCCAACCCCCTTCAAGAAAGGGCCATCAGGGCAGAAAGTCCAACCTGAGCGATCGTCTGATCCTTGCCCTGACTTCAGATGCACGAGATCTCGATTGAGGTCTGTAGATTGTGCCTGCCATATCCTCACCCAGAAACCTAGGCCTAGCTTGGGTTTTCAGTCTCCGTCCTCAGACTACTGGCCCACAAGCCCTCCAGTTTGGCAATCCAGAACTACAATGCCGCACTCTGCCTGCCATACAGAAGTAAAACATTGCCCTCATTGCTACCCCGAAACCCCAAATGAAAATAAACCTGCACGCCATTCGGCTGTACCCCAAACATATAGGCTGACCTGGGAACTATTTCCCCTTCTGACCCAGCCTGAGCCTGGACCTCCTGGTCCCACCCAGACAGCTAGCCGCACACTGAGCACATCGGACCCGCCATGGCCTTAGGTCGTCATCTCTTCCCAACTCCGGTTTTCAGGCTCCAGAACCTAGACCTTATCTCCAACCACTGCCCAGGGTTGAAAATGATGCAGAAATCAGAACTCTTTCCCCATGGCAAGAAACCTTGTGGTTGGCATGTTGTCCAACGTTCAGTGTAGTTGAAACAAGCGTGGCCCATGAGGCCCAGCCCATGCTTGTGGGCCACATTGCTCACAAACACACATTGTGACACTCAGCCTGAGCCCAGTCCTCAGGTAAGGCCTCTCAGGGCCTATATGAAGAGACAGCATATTGGGCTTGCCATGCCCCAAGGCCCCATTTTTAACCATAGTTCGGCTTGTCCCTTCACTCTTCCCCAGGGCTCTGCTTTGGAATTCCTCTTTTGGTGTGACACCTGAGGTAACAAACCTGAAAGGAGTCCTCCCATCCCACAGATTGACGAAAAACTATTGGGATCGGGCCAAATCCACAGAGAGGAAGATTCGTCCATGGCCCATGAGACCTCCCCAACATTCCACGGCCATCGCTGAAACAAAAGTCAGAGACAAAATCCTGAGCAAGCTCCTCAGACTCGCTCATTCTTCATATCCTGAAGAGTTCTTCTCATGGTTTGTAGATCGGGCGTGCCATACCTACGTCCCCAAACTTAAGCTGAGTTTGTGTTTTCAGTCTTCTGTCCTCAAAGTCCTGGGCCACACTCCCTCCAGGCTGGGGCCCCTGGAGCCACACATTAGGACTGCCCCCACCCAATCCATGGAATTCTGCCCATTCCATTGTCAAAAATCGTACAAATTAGGAGAACCCTCCAAAGTCCCTGAGAAAATCCCAATAGTGTAGGTCGCCCGGGACAAAAAATGGGTGGTTGATACCGGCTGAGCATCTACCTCCACTCATCTACCTCCATTCATACCAAGGAGATTGAACCAGACAGGACCCGAGGCCATTATCGAATCCCTTGCTTTGGTTTACAGGCATGTCTCCTCAAAAGCCTGGATTCCAATACCAGCAGAGGGGATTTCCTGAGGCACTCATCAGAACAAATCTCGTCTCCACAAGGAAACTTGTGCATGGTAGCTAAGCCAAAGCTTAGGAGAATACTTCAGGGTCCCGGTGCCACCTCCCCATTCCAAGGTCCTCATGGACACAAATACACGTTAGGACCCATCCTCTGGAAAGTGCATTTCAACTCAGCCACCCCTGTTGCTCCCGCAGATCCATTAGATCTAAACTGTCTTGTTGCTAGGAGACAATTGGAAGGCGAGGCGGACTTCCCTGGCATTCATCCTGGAACGGTGCTCTGGAGTCATTCCATATGGGATGTCATGGAGCTGTACAACAGGTCTCAATTGTCCCGCAGAAGGAATTCTTGAAGGGAACATCCCACATCTCCCAACGTGGAAAACCTCCATGGCCTCGAGATTCCGCTCCCTTCATGAAGGGGCCGTCATGCACAGAAACTCCAACCTGAGCCAACGTCGGATCCTCGCCCTGACTTCAGATGCATGAGATATTGGTTCAGATCTGCAGGAGGTACCTGCCGTGCCCTCACCCTGAATCCGAAGTCTAGCTTGTGTTCTCAGACTTCCGTCCTCACTCTCCTGGCCCCGAAGCCCTCAAGTTAGGCAATTCCGGACCGACAATGAAGCACTCTGCCTGCCCTCTAGAAAAAATATATTGCCTAATGAGCAGCCCAGGCAGCTTAAATGAGGATAAACCTACACGGCACTCGAATGTACCCAAATTATATAGTCTAACCTGGGCACTAATGCACTGTCTGACACAACCTGAGCCCGGACCTGCTGAACAACACCCAGACAGCTGACCGCACGCTGAGCACATCAGACCCGCCATGGCCTTAGGTCATCATCTCTTCCCTACCTCAGTTTTCAGGCTTCAGAACCTAGACCTTATCTCCAATCACTGCCCACGGGTGACTGTGATGCAGAAATCAGAACTCTTCCTGACCCATGGCAAGAAACCTTGTGGTTGGCATGTTGTCCAACGCTCAGTGTAGGAAAAAGCAGCATTCACCCTGAGGCCCCGCCCATTCTTGAGTGCGACGAGAGCATAAACACGCCTTGTGACCTCAGCGTGAGTCCTGTCCTCTAGTAAGTCCTCTCAGTGGCTGGACCATTAGATGTCATAATAGGCTTGACATGTCCCTAGTCCCCAATTTTTAACCAGATTTCTGGTTGTCCAGTCGCCCCAACCCAGGGCTCTACTCTGGAATCCCTCATTTGGTGGGACATCTGAGGTTGAAAAACAAAATGAAACAAATCGACAACAACAAAAAAACGGACTTCTTCCATCCCCAGAATGACCCCAAACTCTTTGGACGGGACCGAACCCCCAGAGAGTATGACTCGTCCATTTTCCATGAAGTCACCCGGCAATTTCACGACCATGAGTGACACGATATCCAGAGACAAAAACTTGAGCAAGAGCCTCACACTCGCCCTTTTTTCATATCCCGAAGTGTTCTCCTCATGGTCTGTAGATCAGTCCTGCCATACCTATGACCCAAAACATAAGCCGAGTTTGTGTTTTCAGACAACTGTCCAAACAGCTCTGGCCTACACACCCTACAGGCTCAGGGCCCTGGAGCCAAACCTGAGGACTGTACTTGCCCTCTCCAAGGGAATTGTATGTGCCCATTCCAATGGCCACAACCCTACTAGTAGGATAACCTCCAAAGTCCCTGAGGCCATCCCAAGAGTTGTGGCTTCCCAGGACAATCAGGGGCAATCTGAGCCCATCTGAGCACCTACCTGCACTCAGACCCGTAGACTAATGTCCCCAGAGGTAAAAAGGTACGAACAGGCCCCTAGGCACTAATCGGATCCATTGCTTTGGTTTCCAGGCATCTCTCCTCAGAGGCCTGGATTTCAATACCAGCATATGGCTGTTTCTTGACTCACCCATCAGAACAAATCTCATCTACACATGGGAAACATGCACGTTGGAGCTGTGTAAAAGCCTCTGTTTAGGAGAACCCTTCAGGGCCCCAGGGCCACCGCTTCATTCCAAGGTCTCCATAGACACAAAAACATATTAGGACACATCCCCAGGAGAGTCCATTTCAACTCAGCCTCCACGGTTGCCCCCCAAATCCAGCAGATCTAACCTGTCTTGTTGCTTGGAGACCATTGGAATGCGAGATGGGCTACCCAGGCATCCATCCTTAGAACCCTGCTCGGAATCGTTGGCCTGGAGTCAACCAACAGTTCTCAATTGTCCTGCAGAAGAATCTTTGCAGTTTGGAGCTTCTCACAACTCCCATCGTGGGAAAACGCCCATGTCCTCGTGATCCAACCCCCTTCAAGAAAGGGCCATCAGGGCAGAAAGTCCAACCTGAGCGGTAGTCTGATCCTTGTCCTGACTTCAGATGCACGAGATCTCGATTGAGGTCTGTAGATTGTGCCTGCCATATCCTCACCCAGAAACCTAGGCCTAGCTTGGGTTTTCAGACTCCGTCCTCAGACTACTGGCCCACAAGCCCTCCAGTTTGGCAATCCAGAACTACAATGCCGCACTCTGCCTGCCATACAGAAGTAAAACATTGCCCTCATTGCTACCCCGAAACCCCAAATGAAAATCAACCTGCACGCCATTCGGCTGTAACCCAAACATATAGGCTGACCTGGGCACTATTTCCCCTTCTGCCCCAGCCTGAGCCTGAACCTCCTGGTCCCACCCAGACAGCTGGCCGCACACTGAGCACATCGGACCCGCCATGGCCTTAGGTCGTCATCTCTTCCCAACTGCGGTTTTCAGGCTCCAGAACCTAGACCTTATCTCCAACCACTGCCCAGGGTTGAAAATGACGCAGAAATCAGAACTCTTTCCCCATGGCAAGAAACCTTGTGCTTGGCATGTTGTCCAACGTTCAGTATAGTTGAAACAAGCGTGGCCCATGAGGCCCAGCCCATGCATGCGGGCCACATTGGTCACAAACACACATTGTGACCCTCAGCCTGAGCCCAGTCCTCAGGTAAGGCCTCTCAGGCCTATGTGAAGAGACAGCATATTGGGCTTGCTATGCCCCTAGGCCCCAATTTTTTAACCATAGTTCGGGTTGTCCCTTCACTCTTCCCCAGGGCTCTGCTTTGGAATCCCTCTTTTGGTGGGACACCTGAGATAACAAACCTGAAAGGAGTCCTCCCATCCCACAGATTGACGAAAAACAATTGGGATCGGGCCAAATCCACAGAGAGGAAGATTCGTCCATGGCCCATGAGACCTCCCCAACATTCCACGGCCATCGCTGAAACAAAATCCAGAGACAAAAGCCTGAGCAAGCGCCTCAGACTCGCTCATTCTTTATATCCTGAAGAGTTCTTCTCATGCTTTGTAGATCGGGCGTGCCATACCTACGTCCCCAAACTTAAGCTGAGTTTGTGTTTTCAGTCTTCTGTCCTCAAAGTCCTGGGCCACACTCCCTCCAGGCTGGGGCCCCTGGAGCCACACATTAGGACTGCCCCCACCCAATCCATGGCAATTCTGCCCATTCCATTGTCAAAAATCGTACAAATTAGGAGAACCCTCCAAAGTCCCTGAGGCCATCCCAAGTGTAGGTCGCCCGGGACAAAAAATGGGTGGTTGATACCGGCTGAGCATCTACCTCCACTCATCTACCTCCATTCATACCAAGGAGATTGAACCAGACAGGACCCGAGGCCATTATCGAATCCATTGCTTTGGTTTACAGGCATGTCTCCTCAAAAGCCTGGATTCCAATACCAGCAGAGGGGATTTCCTGAGGCACTCATCAGAACAAATCTCGTCTCCACAAGGAAACTTGTGCATGGTAGCTAAGCCAAAGCTTAGGAGAATACTTCAGGGTCCCGGTGCCACCTCCCCATTCCAAGGTCCTCATGGACACAAATACACGTTAGGACCCATCCTCTGGAAAGTGCATTTCAACTCAGCCACCCCGGTTGCTCCCGCAGATCCATTAGATCTAAACTGTCTTGTTGCTAGGAGACAATTGGAAGGCGAGGCGGACTTCCCAGGCATTCATCCTGGAACGGTGCTCTGGAGTCATTCCATATGGGATGTCATGGAGCTGTACAACAGGTCTCAATTGTCCCGCAGAAGGAATTCTTGAAGGGAGCATCCCACATCTCCCAACGTGGAAAACCTCCATGGCCTCGAGATTCCGCTCCCTTCATGAAGGTGCCGTCATGCACAGAAACTCCAACCTGAGCCAACGTCGGATCCTCGCCCTGACTTCAGATGCATGAGATATTGGTTCAGATCTGCAGGAGGTACCTGCCGTGCCCTCACCCTGAATCCGAAGTCTAGCTTGTGTTCTCAGACTTCCGTCCTCACTCTCCTGGCCCCGAAGCCCTCAAGTTTGGCAATTCCGGACCGACAATGAAGCACTCTGCCTGCCCTCTAGAAAAAATATATTGCCTAATGAGCAGCCCAGGCAGCTTAAATGAGGATAAACCTAAACGGCACTCGAATGTACCCAAATTATATAGTCTAACCTGGGCACTAATGCACTGTCTGACACAACCTGAGCCCGGACCTGCTGACCAACACCCAGACAGCTGACCGCACGCTCGCACATCAGACCCGCCATGGCCTTAGGTCATCATCTCTTCGCTACCTCAGTTTTCAGGCTTCAGAACCTAGACCTTATCTCCAATCACTGCCCACGGGTGACAGTGATGCAGAAAACAGAACTCTTCCTGACCCATGGCAAGAAACCTTGTGGTTGGCATGTTGTCCAACGTTCAGTGTAGGAGAAACCAGCATTCATCCTGAGGCCCCGCCCATTCTTGAGTGCGAGGAGAGCAAAAACACGCATTGTGACCTCAGCGTGAGTCCTGTCCTCTAGTAAGTCCTCTCAGTGGCTGGACCATTAGATGTCATAATGGGCTTGACATGTCCCTAGTCCCCAATTTTTAACCAGATTTCTGGTTGTCCAGTCGCCCCACCCCAGGGCTCTACTCTGGAATCCCTCATTTGGTGGGACATCTGAGGTTGAAAAACAAAATGAAACAAATCGACAACAACAACAAAAAAACGGACTTCTTCCATCCCCAGAATGACCCCAAACTCTTTGGACGGGACCGAACCCCCAGAGAGTAAGACTCGTCCATTTCCCATGAAGTCACCCGGCAATTTCACGACCATGAGTGACACGATATCCAGAGACAAAAACTTGAGCAAGAGCCTCACACTCGCCCTTTTTTCATATCCCGAAGTGTTCTCCTCATGGTCTGTAGATCAGTCCTGCCATACCTATGACCCAAAACATAAGCCGAGTTTGTGTTTTCAGACAACTGTCCAAACAGCTCTGGCCTACACACCCTACAGGCTCAGGGCCCTGGAGCCAAACCTAAGGACTGTACTTGCCCTCTCCAAGGGAATTGTATGTGCTCATTCCAATGGCCACTACCCTACTAGTAGGATAACCTCCAAAGTCCCTGAGGCCATCCCAAGAGTTGTGGCTTCCCAGGACAAACAGGGGCAATCTGAGCCCATCTGAGCACCTACCTGCACTCAGACCCGTAGACTGATGTCCCCAGAGGTAAAAAGGAACGAACAGGCCCCTAGGCACTAATCGGATCCATTGCTTTGGTTTCCAGGCATCTCTCCTCAGAGGCCTGGATTTCAATACCAGCATATGGCTGTTTCTTGACTCACCCATCAGAACAAATCTCATCTACACATGGGAAACATGCACGTTGGAGCTGTGTGAAAGCCTCTTTTTAGGAGAACCCTTCAGGGCCCCAGGGCCACCGCTTCATTCCAAGGTCTCCATAGACACAAAAACATATTAGGACACATCCCCAGGAGAGTCCATTTCAACTCAGCCTCCTCGGTTGCCCCCCACATCCAGCAGATCTAACCTCTCTTGTTGCTTGGAGACCATTGGAATGCGAGGTGGGCTACCCAGCCATTCATCCTTAGAACCCTGCTCGGAATGGTTGGCCTGGAGCCAACCAACAGGTCTCAATTGTCCTGCAGAGGAATCTTTGCAGTTTGGAGCTTCTCACAACTCCCATCGAGGGAAAACCCCCATGTCCTCGTGATCCAACCCCCTTCAAGAAAGGGCCATCAGGGCAGAAAGTACAACCTGAGGGATCGTCTGATCCTTGCCCTGACTTCAGATGCACGAGATCTCTATTGAGGTCTGTAGATTGTGCCTGCCATATCCTCACCCAGAAACCTAGGCTTAGCTTGGGTTCTCAGACTCCGTCCTCAGACTACTGGCCCACAAGCCCTCCAGTTGGGCAATCCAGAACTACAATGCCGCACTCTGCCTGCCCTACAGAAGTAAAACATTGCCCTCAGGGCTACCCCGAAATCCCAAATGAGGATCAAACTGCACGCCATTCCGCTGTACCCCAAACATATAGGCTAATCTGGGCACTATATCCCCTTCTGACCCAGCCTGAGCCTGGACCTCCTGGTCCCACCCAGACAGCTGGCCGCACACTGAGCACATCGACCCGCCATGGCCTTAGGTCGTCATCTCTTCCCAACTGCGGTTTTCAGGCTCCAGAACCTAGACCTTATCTCCAACCACTGCCCAGGGTTGAAAATGATGCAGAAATCAGAACTCTTTCCCCATGGCAAGAAACCTTGTGGTTGGCATGTTGTCCAACGTTCAGTGTAGTTGAAACAAGCGTTGCCCATGAGGCCCAGCCCATGTTTGCGGGCCACATTGGTCACTAACACACATTGTGACCCTCAGCCTGAGCCCAGTCCTGAGGTAAGGCCTCTCAGAGCCTATATGAAGAGACAGCATATTGGGTTTGCCATGCCCCTAGGCCCCAATTTTTAACCATAGTTAGGGTTGTCCCTTCACTCTTCCCCAGGGCTCTGCTTTGGAATTCCTAGTTTGGTGGGACACCTGAGGTAACAAACTTGAAAGGAATTCTCCCATCCCACAGATTGACGAAAAACAATTGGGATCGGGCCAAATCCACAGAGAGGAAGATTCGTCCATGGCCCATGAGACCTCCCCAACATTCCACGGCCATCGCTGAAACAAAATCCAGAGACAAAAGCCAAGCAAGCGCCTCAGACTCGCTCATTCTTCATATCCTGAAGAGTTCTTCTCACGGTTTGTAGATCGGGCGTGCCATACCTACGTCCCCAAACTTAAGCTGAGTTTGTGTTTTTAGTCTTCTGTCCTCAAAGCCCTGGGCCACACTCCCTCCAGGCTGGGGCCCCTGGAGCCACACATTAGGACTGCCTCCACCCAATTCAGGGAATTCTGCCCATTCCATTGTCAAAAATCATACAAATTAGGGGAAGCCTCCAAAGTCCCTGAGACCATCCCAATAATGTCGGTCGCCCGGGACAAAAAAGGGCGGTTGATACCGGCTGAGCATCTACCTCCACTCATCTACCTCCACTCATACCAAGAAGATTTAACCAGACAGGACCCGAGGCCATTATCGGATCCATTGCTTTGGTTTACAGGCATGTCTCCTCAAAAGCCTGGATTCCAATACCAGCAGAGGGGATTTCCTGAGGCACCCATCAGAACAAATCTCGTCTCCACAAGGAAAATTGTGCATGGTAGCTAAGCCAAAGCTTAGGAGAATACTTCAGGGTCCCGGTGCCACCTCCCCATTCCAAGGTCCTCATGGACACAAATACACGTTAGCACCCATCCTCTGGAAAGTGCATTTCAACTCAGCCACCCCTGTTGCTCCCGCAGATCCATTAGATCTAAACTGTCTTGTTGCTAGGAGACAATTGGAAGGCGAGGCGGACTTCCCAGGCATTCATCCTGGAACGGTGCTCTGGAGTCATTCCATATGGGATGTCATGGAGCTGTACAACAGGTCTCAATTGTCCCGCAGAAGGAATTCTTGAAGGGAGCATCCCACATCTCCCAACGTGGAAAACCTCCATGGCCTCGAGATTCCGCTCCCTTCATGAAGGGGCCGTCATGCACAGAAACTCCAACCTGAGCCAACCTCGGATCCTCGCCCTGACTTCAGATGCATGAGATATTGGTTCAGATCTGCAGGAAGTACCTGCCGTGCCCTCACCCTGATTCCGAAGTCTAGCTTGTGTTCTCAGACTTCCGTCCTCACTCTCCTGACCCCGAAGCCCTCAAGTTTAGCAATTCCGGACCGACAATGAAGCACTCTGCCTGCCCTCTAGAAAAAATATATTGCCTAATGAGCAGCCCAGGCAGCTTAAATGAGGATAAACCTACACGGCACTCGAATGTACCCAAATTATATAGTCTAACCTGGGCACTAATGCACTGTCTGACACAACCTGAGCCCGGACCTGCTGAACAACACCCAGACAGCTGACCGCACGCTGAGCACATCAGACCCGCCATGGCCTTAGGTCATCATCTCTTCCCTACCTCAGTTTTCAGGCTTCAGAACCTAGACCTTATCTCCAATCACTGCCCACGGGTGACTGTGATGCAGAAATCAGAACTCTTCCTGACCCATGGCAAGAAACCTTGTGGTTGGCATGTTGTCCAACGTTCAGTGTAGGAGAAACCAGCATTCACCCTGAGGCCCCGCCCATTCTTGAGTGCGACGAGAGCATAAACACGCATTGTGACCTCAGCGTGAGTCCTGTCCTCTAGTAAGTCCTCTCAGTGGCTGGACCATTAGATGTCATAATGGGCTTGACATGTCCCTAGTCCCCAATTTTTAACCAGATTTCTGGTTGTCCAGTCGCCCCACCCCAGGGCTCTACTCTGGAATCCCTCATTTGGTGGGACATCTGAGGTTGAAAAACAAAATGAAACAAATCGACAACAACAACAAAAAAACGGACTTCTTCCATCCCCAGAATGACCCGAAACTCTTTGGACGGGACCGAACCCCCAGAGAGTAAGACTCGACCATTTCCCATGAAGTCACCCGGCAATTTCACGACCATGAGTGACACGATATCCAGAGACAAAAACTTGAGCAAGAGCCTCACACTCGCCCTTTTTTCATATCCCGAAGTGTTCTCCTCATGGTCTGTAGATCAGTCCTGCCATACCTATGACCCAAAACATAAGCCGAGTTTGTGTTTTCAGACAACTGTCCAAACAGCTCTGGCCTACACACCCTACAGGCTCAGGGCCCTGGAGCCAAACCTGAGGACTGTACTTGCTCTCTCCAAGGGAATTGTATGTGCCCATTCCAATGGCCACAACCCTACTAGTAGGATAACCTCCAAAGTCCCTGAGGCCATCCCAATAGTTGTGGCTTCCCAGGACAAACAGGGGCAATCTGAGCCCATCTGAGCACCTACCTGCACTCAGACCCGTAGACTGATGTCCCCAGAGGTAAAAAGGAACGAACAGGCCCCTAGGCACTAATCGGATCCATTGCTTTGGTTTCCAGGCATCTCTCCTCAGAGGCCTGGATTTCAATACCAGCATATGGCTGTTTCTTGACTCACCCATCAGAAGAAATCTCATCTACACATGGGAAACATGCACGTTGGAGCTGTGTCAAAGCCTCTGTTTAGGAGAACCCTTCAGGGCCCCAGGGCCACCGCTTCATTCCAAGGTCTCCATAGACACAAAAACATATTAGGACACATCCACAGGAGAGTCCATTTCAACTCAGCCTCCTCGGTTGCCCCCCACATCCAGCAGATCTAACCTGTTTTGTTGCTTGGAGACAATTGGAATGCGAGGTGGGCTACCCAACCATTCATCCTTAGAACCCTGCTCGGAATCGTTGGCCTGGAGCCAACCAGCAGTTCTCAATTGTCCTGCAGAAGAATCTTTCAGTTTGGAGCTTCTCACAACTCCCATCGTGGGAAAACCCCCATGTCCTCGTGATCCAACCCCCTTCAAGAAAGGGCCATCAGGGCAGAAAGTCCAACCTGAGCGATCGTCTGATCCTTGCCCTGAATTCAGATGCACGAGATCTCTATTGAGGTCTGTAGATTGTGCCTGCCATATCCTCACCCAGACACCTAGGCCTAGCTTGGGTTCTCAGACTCCGTCCTCAGACTACTGGCCCACAAGCCCTCCAGTTGGGCAATCCAGAACTACAATGCCGCACTCTGCCTGCCCTACAGAAGTAAAACATTGCCCTCAGGGCTACCCCGAAACCGCAAATGAGGATCAACCTGCACGCCATTCGGCTGTACCCCAAACATATAGGCTGACCTGGGCACTATTTCCCCTTCTGACCCAGCCTGAGCCTGGACCTCCTGGTCCCACCCAGACAGCTGGCCGCACACTGAGCACATCGGACACGCCATGGCCTTAGGTCGTCATCTCTTCCCAACTGCGGTTTTCTGGCTCCAGAACCTAGACCTTATTTCCAACCACTGCCCAGTGTTGAAAATGATGGAGAAATCAGAACTCTTTCCCCATGGCAAGAAACCTTGTGGTTGGCATGTTGTCCAACGTTCAGTGTAGTTGAAACAAGCGTGGCCCATGAGGCCCAGCCCATGCTTGCGGGCCACATTGCTCACAAACACACATTGTGACCCTCAGCCTGAGCCCAGTCCTCAGGTAAGGCCTCTCAGGGCCTATATGAAGAGACAGCATATTGGGCTTGCCATGCCCCTAGGCCCCAATTTTTAACAATAGTTCGGGTTGTCCCTTCACTCTTTCCCAGGGCTCTGCTTTGGAATTCCTCTTTTGGTGGGACACCTGAGGTAACAAACCTGAAAGGAGTCCTCCCATCCCACATATTGACGAAAAACAATTGGAATCGGGCCAAATCCACAGAGAGGACGATTCGTCCATGGCCCATGAGACCTCCCCAAATTCCACGGCCATCGCTGAAACAAAATCCAGAGACAAAAGCCTGAGCAAGCGCCTCAGACTCGCTCATTCTTCATATCCTGAAGAGTTCTTCTCATGGTTTGTAGATCGGGCGTGCCATACCTACGTCCCCAAACTTAAGCTGAGTTTGTGTTTTTAGTCTTCTGTCCTCAAAGTCCTGGGCCACACTCCCTCCAGGCTGGGGCCCCTGGAGCCACACATTAGGACTGCCCCCACCCATTCCATGGGAATTCTGCCCGTTCCATTGTCAAAAATCGTACAAATTAGGAGAACCCTCCAAAGTCCCTGAGGCCATCCCAATAGTGTAGGTCGCCCGGGACAAAAAAGGGCGGTTGATACCGGCTGAGCATCTACCTACACTCATCTACCTCCACTCATACCAAGAAGATTGAACCAGAAAGGACCCGAGGCCATTATCGGATCCATTGCTTTGGTTTACAGGCATGTCTCCTCAAAAGCCTGGATTCCAATACCAGCAGAGGGGATTACCTGAGGCACTCATCAGTACAAATCTCGTCTCCACAAGGAAACTTGTGCATGGTAGCTAAGCCAAAGCTTAGGAGAATACTTCAGGGTCCCGGTGCCACCTCCCCATTCCAAGGTCCTCATGGACACAAATACACGTTAGGACCCATCCTCTGGAAAGTGCATTTCAACTCAGCCACCCCTGTTGCTCCCGCAGATCAATTAGATCTAAACTGTCTTGTTGCTAGGAGACAATTGGAAGGCGAGGCGGACTTCCCAGGCATTCATCCTGGAACGGTGCTCTGGAGTCATTCCATATGGGATGTCATGGAGCTGTACAACAGGTCTCAATTGTCCCGCAGAAGGAATTCTTGAAGGGAGCATCCCACATCTCCCAACGTGGAAAACCTCCATGGCCTCGAGATTCCGCTCCCTTCATGAAGGGGCCGTCATGCACAGAAACTCCAACCTGAGCCAACGTCGGATCCTCGCCCTGACTTCAGATGCATGAGATATTGGTTCAGATCTGCAGGAGGTACCTGCCGTACCCTCACCCTGATTCTGAAGTCTAGCTTGTGTTCTCAGACTTCCGTCCTCACTCTCCTGGCCCCGAAGCCCTCAAGTTTGGCAATTCCGGACCGACAATGAAGCACTCTGCCTGCCCTCTAGAAAAAATATATTGCCTAATGAGCAGCCCAGGCAGCTTAAATGAGGATAAACCTAAACGGCACTCGAATGTACCCAAATTATATAGTCTAACCTGGGCACTAATGCACTGTCTGACACAACCTGAGCCCGGACCTGCTGACCAACACCCAGACAGCTGACCGCACGCTGAGCACATCAGACCCGCCATGGCCTTAGGTCATCATCTCTTTCCTACCTCAGTTTTCAGGCTTCAGAACCTAGACCTTATCTCCAATCACTGCCCACGGGTGACTGTGATGCAGAAATCAGAACTCTTCCTGACCCATGGCAAGAAACCTTGTGGTTGGCATGTTGTCCAACGTTCAGTGTAGGAGAAACCAGCATTCACCCTGAGGCCCCGCCCATTCTTGAGTGCGACGAGAGCATAAACACGCATTGTGACCTCAGCGTGAGTCCTGTCCTCTAGTAAGTCCTCTCAGTGGCTGGACCATTAGATGTCATAATGGGCTTGACATGTCCCTAGTCCCCAATTTTTAACCAGATTTCTGGTTGTCCAGTCGCCCCACCCCAGGGCTCTACTCTGGAATCCCTCATTTGGTGGGACATCTGAGGTTGAAAAACAAAATGAAACAAATCGACAACAACAACAAAAAAACGGACTTCTTCCATCCCCAGAATGACCCCAAACTCTTTGGACGGGACCGAACCCCCATCGAGTAAGACTCGTCCATTTCCCATGATGTCACCCGGCAATTTCACGACCATGAGTGACACGATATCCAGAGACAAAAACTTGAGCAAGAGCCTCACACTCGCCCTTTTTTCATATCCCGAAGTGTTCTCCTCTTGGTCTGTAGATCAGTCCTGCCATACCTATGACCCAAAACATAAGACGAGTTTGTGTTTTCAGACAACTGTCCAAACAGCTCTGGCCTACACACCCTACAGAATCAGGGCCCTGGAGCCAAACCTGAGGACTGTACTTACCCTCTCCAAGGGAATTGTATGTGCCCATTCCAAAGGCCACAACCCTACTAGTAGGATAACCTCCAAAGTCCCTGAGGCTATCCCAATAGTTGTGGCTTCCCAGGATAAAGAGGGGCAATCTGAGCCCATCTGAGCACCTACCTGCACTCAGACCCGTAGACTGATGTCCCCAGAGGTAAAAAGGAACGAACAGGCCCCTAGGCACTAATCGGATCCATTGATTTGTTTCCAGGCATCTCTCCTCAGAGGCCTGGATTTCAATACCAGCATATGGCTGTTTCTTGACTCACCCATCTAACAAATCTCATCTACACTTGGGAAACATGCACGTTGGAGCTGTGTCAAAGCCTCTGTTTAGGAGAACCCTTCAGGGCCCCAGGGCCACCGCTTCATTCCAAGGTCTCCATAGACACAAAAACATATTAGGACACATCCCCAGGAGAGTCCATTTCAACTCAGCCTCCTCGGTTGCCCCCCACATCCAGCAGATCTAACTTGTCTGGTGCTTGGAGACAATTGGAATGCGAGGTGGGCTACCCAGCCATCCATCCTTAGAACCCTGCTCGGAATCGTTGGCCTGGAGCCAACCAACAGGTCTCAATTGTCCTGCAGAAGAATCTTTGCAGTTTGGAGCTTCTCACAACTCCCATCGTGAGAAAACCCCCATGTCCTCGTGATCCAACCCCCTTCAAGAAAGGGCCATCAGGGCAGAAAGTCCAACCTGAGCGATCGTCTGATCCTTGCCCTGACTTCAGATGCACGAGATCTCTATTGAGGTCTGTAGATTGTGCCTGCCATATCCTCACCCAGAAACCTAGGCTTAGCTTGGGTTCTCAGACTCCGTCCTCAGACTACTGGCCCACAGGCCCTCCATTTTGGCAATCTAGAACTACAATGCCGCACTCTGCCTGCCCTACAGAAGTAAAATATTGCCCTCAGGGCTACCCCGAATCCCCAAATGAGGATCAACCTGCACGCCATTCGGCTGTATCCCAAACATATAGGCTGACCTGGGCACTATTTCCCCTTCTGACCCAGCCTGAGCCTGGACCTCCTGGTCCCACCCAGACAGCTGGCCTTACACTGAGCACATCGGACCCGCCATGGCCTTAGGTCGTCATCTCTTCCCAACTGCGGTTTTCAGGCACCAGAACCTAGACCTTATCTCCAACCACTGCTCAGGGTTGAAAATGATGCAGAAATCAGAACTCTTTCCCCATGGCAAGAAACCTTGTGGTTGGCATGTTGTCCAATATTCAGTGTAGTTGAAACAAGCGTGGCCCATGAGGCCCAGCCCATGCTTGCGGACCACATTGGTCACAAACACACATTGTGACCCTCAGCCTGAGCCCAGTCCTCAGGTAAGGCCTCTCAGGGCCTATATGAAGAGACAGCATATTGGGCTTGCCATGCCCCTAGGCCCCAATTTTTAACCATAGTTCGGGTTGTCCCTTCACTCTTCCCCAGGGCTCTGCTTTGGAATTCCTCTTTTGGTGGGACACCTGAGGTAACAAACCTGAAAGGAGTCCTCCCATCCCACAGATTGACGAAAACCAATTGGGATCGGGCCAAATCCACAGAGAGGAAGATTCGTCCATGGCCCATGAGACCTCCCCAACATTCCTCGGCCATCGCAGAAACAAAATCCAGAGACAAAAGCCTGAGCAAGCGCCTCAGACTCGCTCATTCTTCATATTATGAAGAGTTCTTCTCATGGTTTGTAGATCGGGCGTACCATACCTACGTCCCCAAACTTAAGCTGAGGTTGTGTTTTCAGTCTTCTGTCCTCAAAGTCCTGGGCCACACTCCCTCCAGGCTGGGGCCCCTGGAGCCACACATTAGGACTGCCCCCACCCAATCCATGGGAATTCTGCCCATTCCATTGACAAAAATCGTACAAATTAGGAGAACCCTCCAAAGTCCCTGAGGCCATCCCAATAGTGTAGGTCGCCCGGGACAAAACATGGGCGGTTGATACCGGCTGAGCATTTACCTGAACTAATCTACCTCCACTCATCTACCTCCACTCATACCAAGGAGATTGAACCAGACAGGACCCGAGGCCATTATCGAATCCATTGCTTTGGTTTACAGGCATGTCTCCTCAAAAGCCTGGATTCCAATACAAGCAGAGGGGATTTCCTGAGGCACTCATCAGAACAAATCTCGTCTCCACAAGGAAACTTGTGCATGGTAGCTAAGCCAAAGCTTAGGACAATACTTTAGGGTCGCGGTGCCACCTCCCCATTCCAAGGCCCTCATGGACACAAATACAGGTTAGGACCCTTCCTCTGGAAAATGCATTTCAACTCAGCCACCCCGGTTGCTCCCGCAGATCCATTAGATCTAAACTGACTTGTTGCTAGGAGACAATTGGAAGGCGAGGCGGACTTCCCAGGCATCCATCCTGGAACGGTGCTCTGGAGTCATTCCATATGGGATGTCCTGGAGCTGTCCAACAGGTATCAATTGTCCCGCAGAAGGAATCCTTGAAGGGGATTCCCAACATCTCCCAACGTGGAAAACCTCCATGGCCTCGAGATTCCGCTCCCTTCATGAAGGGGCCGTCATGCACAGAAACTCCAACCTGAGCCAACGTGGGATCCTCGCCCTGACTTCAGATGCATGAGATATTGGTTCAGATCTGCAGGGGTTACCTGCCGTGCCCTCACCCTGAATCCGAAGTCTAGCTTGTGTTCTCAGACTTCCGTCCTCACTCTCCTGGCCCCGAAGCCCTCAAGTTTGGCAATTCCGGACTGACAATGAAGCACTCTGCCTGCCCTCTAGAAAAAATATATTGCCTAATGAGCAGCCCAGGCAGCTTAAATGAGGATAAACCTACACGGCACTCGAATGTACCCAAATTATATAGTCTAACCATGGCACTAATGCACTGTCTGACACAACCTGAGCCCGGACCTGCTGACCAACACCCATACAGCTGACTGCACGCTGAGCACATCAGACCCGCCATGGCCTTAGGTCATCATCTCTTCCCTCCCTCAGTTTTCAGGCTTCAGAACCTAGACCTTATCTCCAATCACTGCCCACGGTTGACTGTGATGCAGAAATCAGAACTCTTCCTGACCCATGGCAAGAAACCTTGTGGTTGGCATGTTGTCCAAAGTTCAGTGTAGGAGAAACCAGCATTCACCCAGAGGCCCCGCCCATTCTTGAGTGCGACGAGAGCATAAACATGCATTGTGACCTCAGCGTGAGTCCTGTCCTCTAGTAAGTCCTCTCAGTGGCTGGACCATTAGATGTCATAATGGGCTTGACATGTCCCTAGTCCCCAATTTTTAACCAGATTTCTGGTTGTCCAGTCGCCCCACTCCAGGGCTCTACTCTGGAATCCCTCATTTGGTGGGACATCTGAGGTTGAAAAACAAAATGAAACAAATCGACAACAACAACAAAAAAACGGACTTCTTCCATCCCCAGAATGACCCCAAACTCTTTGGACGGGACCGAACCCCCAGAGAGTAAGACTCGTCCATTTCCCATGATGTCACCCGGCAATTTCACGACCATGAGTGACACGATATCCAGAGACAAAAACTTGAGCAAGAGCCTCACACTCGCCCTTTTTTCATATCCCGAAGTGTTCTCCTCATGGTCTGTAGATCAGTCCTGCCATACCTATGACCCAAAACATAAGCCGAGTTTGTGTTTTCAGACAACTGTCCAAACAGCTCTGGCCTACACACCCTACAGGCTCAGGGCCCTGGAGCCAAACCTGAGGACTGTACTTGCCCTCTCCAAGGGAATTGTATGTGCCCATTCCAATGGCCACAACCCTACTAGTAGGATAACCTCCAAAGTCCCTGAGGCCATCCCAATAGTTGTGGCTTCCGAGGACAAACAGGGGCAATCTGAGCCCATCTGAGCACCTACCTGCACTCAGACCCGTAGACTGATGTCCCCAGAGATAAAAAGGAACGAACAGGCCCCTAGGCACTAATCGGATTCATTGCTTTGGTTTCCAGGCATCTCTCCTCAGAGGCCTGGATTTCAATACCAGCATATGGCTGTTTCTTGACTCACCCATCAGAACAAATCTCATCTACACATGGGCAACATGCACGTTGGAGCTGTGTCAAAGCCTCTTTTTAGGAGAACCCTTCAGGGCCCCAGGGCCACCGCTTCATTCCAAGGTCTCCATAGACACAAAAACATATTAGGACACATCCACAGGAGAGTCCATTTCAACTCAGCCTCCTCGGTTGCCCCCCACATCCAGCAGATCTAACCTGTCTTGTTGCTTGGAGACCATTAAATGCGAGGTGGGCTACCCAGCCATCCATCCTTAGAACCCTGCTCTGAATCGTTGGCCTGGAGCCACCAACAGGTCTCAATTGTCCTGCAGAAGAATCTTTGCAGTTTGGAGCTTCTCACAACTCCCATCGTGCGAAAACACCCATGTCCTCGTGATCCAACCCCCTTCAAGAAAGGGCCATCAGGGCAGAAAGTCCAACCTGAGGGATCGTTTGATCCTTGCCCTGACTTCAGATGCACGAGATCTCTATTGAGGTCTGTAGATTGTGCCTGCCATATCCTCACCCAGAAACCTAGGCTTAGCTTGGGTTCTCAGACTCCGTCCTCAGACTACTGGCCCACAAGCCCTCCAGTTTGGCAATCCAGATCTACAATGCCGCACTCTGCCTGCCCTACAGAAGTAAAACATTGCCCTCAGGGCTACCCCGAAATCCCAAATGAGGATCAACCTGCACGCCATTCGGCTGTACCCCAAACATATAGGCTGACCTGGGCACTATTTCCCCTTCTGACCCAACCTGAGCATGGACCTCCTGGTCCAACCCAGACAGCTGGCCGCACACTGATCACATCGGGCCCGCCATGGCCTTAGGTCGTCATCTCTTCCCAAATGCGGTTTGCAGGCTCCAGAAGCTAGACCTTATCTCCAACCACTGCCCAGGGTTGAAAATGATGCATAAATCAGAACTCTTTCCCCATGGCAAGAAACCTTGTGGTTGGCATGTTGTCCAACGTTCAGTGTAGTTGAAACAAGCGTGGCCCATGAGGCCGAGCCCATGCTTGCGGGCCACATTGGTCACAAACACACATTGTGACCCTCAGCCTGAGCCCAGTCCACAGGAAAGGCCTCTCAGGGCCTATATGAAGAAACAGCATATAGGGTTTGCCCTGCCCCTAGGCCCCAATTTTTAACCATAGTTCGGGTTGTCCCTTCACTCTTCCCCAGGGCTCTGCTTTGGAATTCCTAGTTTGGTGGGACACCTGAGGTAACAAACTTGAAAGGAATCCTCCCATCCCACAGATTGAAGAAAAACAATTGGGATCGGGCCAAATCCACAGAGAGGAAGATTCGTCCATGGCCCATGAGACCTCCCAAACATTCCACGGCCATCGCTGAAACAAAATCCAGAGACAAAAGCCGAGCAAGCGCCTCAGACTCGCTCATTCTTCATATCCTGAAGAGTTCTTCTCACGGTTTGTAGATCGAGCGTGCCATACCTACGTCCCCAAAATTAAGCTGAGTTTGTGTTTTTAGTCTTCTGTCCTCAAAGCCCTGGGCCACACTCCCTCCACGCTGGGGCCCCTGGAGCCACACATTAGGACTGCCCCCACCCAATTCATGGGAATTCTGCCCATTCCATTGTCAAAAATCATACAAATTAGGAGAAGCCTCCAAAGTCCCTGAGGCCATCCCAATAGTGTCGATCGCCCGGGACAAAAAAGGGCGGTTGTTACTGGCTGAGCATCTACCTCCACTCATCTACCTCCACTCATACCAAGAAGATTGAACCAGACAGGACCCGAGGCCATTATCGGATCCATTGCTTTGGTTTACAGGCATGTCTCCTCAAAAGCCTGGATTCCAATACCAGCAGAGGGGATTACCTGAGGCACTCATCAGTACAAATCTCGTCTCCACAAGGAAACTTGTGCATGGGAGCTATGCCAAAGCTTAGGAGAATACTTCAGGGTCCCGGTGCCACCTCCCCATTCCAAGGCCCTCATGGACACAAACACACGTTAGGATCCATCCTCTGGAAAGTGCATTTCAACTCAGCCACCCCGGTTGCTCCAGCAGATCCATTAGATCTAAACTGTCTTGTTGCTAGGAGACAATTGGAAGGCGAGGCTGACTTCCCAGGCATCCATCCTCGAACGGTGCTCTGGAGTCATTTTATATGGGATGTCCTGGAGCTGTCCAACAGGTCTCAATTGACCCGCAGAAGGAATCCTTGAAGGGGGCATCCCACATCTCCCAACGTGGAAAACCTCCATGGCCTCGAGATTCCGCTCCCTTCATGAAGGGGCCGTCATGCACAGAAACTCCAACCTGAGCCAACGTCGGATCCTCGCCCTGACTTCAGATGCATGAGATATTGGTTCAGATCTGCAGGGGGTACCTGCCGTGCCCTCACCCTGAATCCGAAGACTAGCTTGTGTTCTCAGACTTCCGTCCTCACTCTCCTGGCCCCGAAGCCCTCAAGTTTGGCAATTCCGGATCGACAATGAAGCACTCTGCCTGCCCTCTAGAAAAAATATATTGCCTAATGAGCTGCCCAGGCAGCTTAAATGAAGATAAACCTACACGGCACTCGAATATACCCAAAGTATATAGTCTAACCTGGGCACTAATGCACTGTCTGACACAACCTGAGCCCGGACCTGCTGACCAACACCCAGACAGCTGACCGCACCCTGAGCACATCAGACCCGCCATGGCCTTAGGTCTTCATCTCTTCCCTACCTCAGTTTTCAGGCTTCAGAACCTAGACCTTATCTCCAATCACTGCCCACGGGTGACTGTGATGCAGAAATCAGAACTCTTCCTGACCCATGGCAAGAAACCTTGTGGTTGGCATGTTGTCCAACGTTCAGTGTAGGAGAAACCAGCATTCACTCTGGGGCCCCGCCCATTCTTGAGTGCAACGAGAGCATAAACACGCATTGTGACCTCAGCGTGAGTCCTGTCCTCTAGTAATTCCTCTCAGTGGCTGAACCATTAGATGTCATA
Source organism: Mustela nivalis (assembly GCF_964662115.1). Taxonomy (NCBI): domain Eukaryota; kingdom Metazoa; phylum Chordata; class Mammalia; order Carnivora; family Mustelidae; genus Mustela; species Mustela nivalis. Next base: position 339,344 of record NW_028136272.1, on the reverse strand, counting down.
ATGGGCTTGACATGTCCCTAGTCCCCAATTTTTAACCAGATTTCTGGTTGTCCATTCGCCCCACCCCAGGGCTCTACTCTGGAATCCCTCATTTGGTGGGACATCTGAGGTTGAAAAACAAAATGAAACAAATCGACAACAACAAAAAAACGGACTTCTTCCATCCCCAGAATGACCCCAAACTCTTTGGACGGGTCCGAACACCCAGAGAGTAAGACTCGTCCATTTCCCATGAAGTCACCCGGCAATTTCACGACCATGAGTGACACGATATCCAGAGACGAAACTTGAGCAAGAGCCTCACACTCGCCCTTTTTTCATTACCCGAAGTGCACTCCTCATGGTCTGTAGATCAGTCCTGCCATACCTATGACCCAAAACACAAGCCGAGTTTGTGTTTTCAGACAACTGTCCAAACAGCTCTGGCCTACACACCCTACAGGCTCAGGGCCCTGGAGCCAAACCTGAGGACTGTACTTGCCCACTCCAAGGGAATTGTATGTGCCCATTCCAATGGCCACAACCCTACTAATAGGATAACCTCCAAAGTCCCTGAGGCCAACCCAATAGTTGTGGCTTCCCAGGACAAACAGGGGCAATCTGAGCCCATCTGAGCACCTACCTGCACTCAGACCCGTAGACTGATGTCCCCAGAGGTAAAAAGGAACGAACAGGCCCCTAGGCACTAATCGGATCCATTGTTTGGTTTCCAGGCATCTCTCCTCAGAGGCCTGGATTTCAATACCAGCATATGGCTGTCTCCTGACTCACCCATCAGAACAAATCTCATCTATACATGGGATACATGCACGTTGGAGCTGTGTCAAAGCCTCTGTTTAGGAGAACCCTTCAGGGCCCCAGGGCCACCGCTTCATTCCAAGATCTCCATAGACACAAAAACATATTAGGATACATCCACAGAAGAGTCCATTTCAACTAGCCTCCTCGGTTGCCCCCCACATCCAGCAGATCTAACCTGTCTTGTTGCTTGGAGACAATTGGAATGCGAGGTGGGCTACCCAGCCATCCATCCTTAGAACCCTGCTCGGAATCGTTGGCCTGGAGCCAACCAACAGGTCTCAATTGTCCTGCAGAAGAATCTTTGCAGTTTGGAGCTTCTCACAACTCCCATCGTGAGAAAACCCCCATGTCCTCGTGATCCAACCCCCTTCAAGAAAGGGCCATCAGGGCAGAAAGTCCAACCTGAGCGATCGTCTGATCCTTGCCCTGACTTCAGATGCACGAGATCTCTATTGAGGTCTGTAGATTGTGCCTGCCATATCCTCACCCAGAAACCTAGGCTTAGCTTGGGTTCTCAGACTCCGTCCTCAGACTACTGGCCCACAGGCCCTCCATTTTGGCAATCTAGAACTACAATGCCGCACTCTTCCTGCCCTACAGAAGTAAAATATTGCCCTCAGGGCTACCCCGAATCCCCAAATGAGGATCAACCTGCACGCCATTCGGCTGTATCCCAAACATATAGGCTGACCTGGGCACTATTTCCCCTTCTGACCCAGCCTGAGCCTGGACCTCCTGGTCCCACCCAGACAGCTGGCCTTACACTGAGCACATCGGACCCGCCATGGCCTTAGGTCGTCATCTCTTCCCAACTGCGGTTTTCAGGCACCAGAACCTAGACCTTATCTCCAACCACTGCTCAGGGTTGAAAATGATGCAGAAATCAGAACTCTTTCCCCATGGCAAGAAACCTTGTGGTTGGCATGTTGTCCAATATTCAGTGTAGTTGAAACAAGCGTGGCCCATGAGGCCCAGCCCATGCTTGCGGACCACATTGGTCACAAACACACATTGTGACCCTCAGCCTGAGCCCAGTCCTCAGGTAAGGCCTCTCAGGGCCTATATGAAGAGACAGCATATTGGGCTTGCCATGCCCCTAGGCCCCAATTTTTAACCATAGTTCGGGTTGTCCCTTCACTCTTCCCCAGGGCTCTGCTTTGGAATTCCTCTTTTGGTGGGACACCTGAGGTAACAAACCTGAAAGGAGTCCTCCCATCCCACAGATTGACGAAAACCAATTGGGATCGGGCCAAATCCACAGAGAGGAAGATTCGTCCATGGCCCATGAGACCTCCCCAACATTCCTCGGCCATCGCAGAAACAAAATCCAGAGACAAAAGCCTGAGCAAGCGCCTCAGACTCGCTCATTCTTCATATTATGAAGAGTTCTTCTCATGGTTTGTAGATCGGGCGTACCATACCTACGTCCCCAAACTTAAGCTGAGGTTGTGTTTTCAGTCTTCTGTCCTCAAAGTCCTGGGCCACACTCCCTCCAGGCTGGGGCCCCTGGAGCCACACATTAGGACTGCCCCCACCCAATCCATGGGAATTCTGCCCATTCCATTGACAAAAATCGTACAAATTAGGAGAACCCTCCAAAGTCCCTGAGGCCATCCCAATAGTGTAGGTCGCCCGGGACAAAACATGGGCGGTTGATACCGGCTGAGCATTTACCTGAACTAATCTACCTCCACTCATCTACCTCCACTCATACCAAGGAGATTGAACCAGACAGGACCCGAGGCCATTATCGAATCCATTGCTTTGGTTTACAGGCATGTCTCCTCAAAAGCCTGGATTCCAATACAAGCAGAGGGGATTTCCTGAGGCACTCATCAGAACAAATCTCGTCTCCACAAGGAAACTTGTGCATGGTAGCTAAGCCAAAGCTTAGGAGAATACTTTAGGGTCGCGGTGCCACCTCCCCATTCCAAGGCCCTCATGGACACAAATACAGGTTAGGACCCTTCCTCTGGAAAATGCATTTCAACTCAGCCACCCCGGTTGCTCCCGCAGATCCATTAGATCTAAACTGACTTGTTGCTAGGAGACAATTGGAAGGCGAGGCGGACTTCCCAGGCATCCATCCTGGAACGGTGCTCTGGAGTCATTCCATATGGGATGTCCTGGAGCTGTCCAACAGGTATCAATTGTCCCGCAGAAGGAATCCTTGAAGGGGATTCCCAACATCTCCCAACGTGGAAAACCTCCATGGCCTCGAGATTCCGCTCCCTTCATGAAGGGGCCGTCATGCACAGAAACTCCAACCTGAGCCAACGTGGGATCCTCGCCCTGACTTCAGATGCATGAGATATTGGTTCAGATCTGCAGGGGTTACCTGCCGTGCCCTCACCCTGAATCCGAAGTCTAGCTTGTGTTCTCAGACTTCCGTCCTCACTCTCCTGGCCCCGAAGCCCTCAAGTTTGGCAATTCCGGACTGACAATGAAGCACTCTGCCTGCCCTCTAGAAAAAATATATTGCCTAATGAGCATCCCAGGCAGCTTAAATGAGGATAAACCTACACGGCACTCGAATGTACCCAAATTATATAGTCTAACCATGGCACTAATGCACTGTCTGACACAACCTGAGCCCGGACCTGCTGACCAACACCCATACAGCTGACTGCACGCTGAGCACATCAGACCCGCCATGGCCTTAGGTCATCATCTCTTCCCTCCCTCAGTTTTCAGGCTTCAGAACCTAGACCTTATCTCCAATCACTGCCCACGGTTGACTGTGATGCGGAAATCAGAACTCTTCCTGACCCATGGCAAGAAACCTTGTGGTTGGCATGTTGTCCAAAGTTCAGTGTAGGAGAAACCAGCATTTACCCAGAGGCCCCGCCCATTCTTGAGTGCGACGAGAGCATAAACATGCATTGTGACCTCAGCGTGAGTCCTGTCCTCTAGTAAGTCCTCTCAGTGGCTGGACCATTAGATGTCATAATGGGCTTGACATGTCCCTAGTCCCCAATTTTTAACCAGATTTCTGGTTGTCCAGTCGCCCCACTCCAGGGCTCTACTCTGGAATCCCTCATTTGGTGGGACATCTGAGGTTGAAAAACAAAATGAAACAAATCGACAACAACAACAAAAAAACGGACTTCTTCCATCCCCAGAATGACCCCAAACTCTTTGGACGGGACCGAACCCCCAGAGAGTAAGACTCGTCCATTTCCCATGATGTCACCCGGCAATTTCACGACCATGAGTGACACGATATCCAGAGACAAAAACTTGAGCAAGAGCCTCACACTCGCCCTTTTTTCATATCCCGAAGTGTTCTCCTCATGGTCTGTAGATCAGTCCTGCCATACCTATGACCCAAAACATAAGCCGAGTTTGTGTTTTCAGACAACTGTCCAAACAGCTCTGGCCTACACACCCTACAGGCTCAGGGCCCTGGAGCCAAACCTGAGGACTGTACTTGCCCTCTCCAAGGGAATTGTATGTGCCCATTCCAATGGCCACAACCCTACTAGTAGGATAACCTCCAAAGTCCCTGAGGCCATCCCAATAGTTGTGGCTTCCGAGGACAAACAGGGGCAATCTGAGCCCATCTGAGCACCTACCTGCACTCAGACCCGTAGACTGATGTCCCCAGAGATAAAAAGGAACGAACAGGCCCCTAGGCACTAATCGGATTCATTGCTTTGGTTTCCAGGCATCTCTCCTCAGAGGCCTGGATTTCAATACCAGCATATGGCTGTTTCTTGACTCACCCATCAGAACAAATCTCATCTACACATGGGCAACATGCACGTTGGAGCTGTGTCAAAGCCTCTTTTTAGGAGAACCCTTCAGGGCCCCAGGGCCACCGCTTCATTCCAAGGTCTCCATAGACACAAAAACATATTAGGACACATCCCAAGGAGAGTCCATTTCAACTCAGCCTCCTCGGTTGCCCCCCACATCCAGCAGATCTAACCTGTCTTGTTGCTTGGAGACCATTAAATGCGAGGTGGGCTACCCAGCCATCCATCCTTAGAACCCTGCTCTGAATCGTTGGCCTGGAGCCACCAACAGGTCTCAATTGTCCTGCAGAAGAATCTTTGCAGTTTGGAGCTTCTCACAACTCCCATCGTGCGAAAACACCCATGTCCTCGTGATCCAACCCCCTTCAAGAAAGGGCCATCAGGGCAGAAAGTCCAACCTGAGGGATCGTTTGATCCTTGCCCTGACTTCAGATGCACGAGATCTCTATTGAGGTCTGTAGATTGTGCCTGCCATATCCTCACCCAGAAACCTAGGCCTAGCTTGGGTTCTCAGACTCCGTCCTCAGACTACTGGCCCAGAAGCCCTCCAGTTTGGCAATCCAGAACTACAATTCCGCACTCTGCCTACCCTACAGAAGTAAAACATTGCCCTCAGGGCTACCCCGAAACCCCAAATGAGGATCAACCTGCACGCCATTCGGCTGTACCCCAAATATATAGGCTGACCTGAGCACTATTTCCCCTTCTGACCCAGCCTGAGCCTGGACCTCCTGGTCCCACCCAGACAGCTGGCCGCACACTGAGCACATCGGAACCGCCATGGCCTTAGGTCGTCATCTCTTCCCAACTGCGGTTTTCAGGCTCCAGAACCTAGACCTTATCTCCAACCACTGCCCAGGTTTGAAAATGATGCAGAAATCAGAACTCTTTCCCCATGGCAAGAAACCTTGTGCTTGGCATGTTGTCCAACGTTCAGTGTAGTTGAAACAAGCGTGGCCCATGAGGCCGAGCCCATGCTTGCGGGCCACATTGGTCACAAACACACATTGTGACCCTCAGCCTGAGCTCAGTCCTCAGGTAAGGCCTCTCAGGGCCTATATGAAGAGACAGCTATTGGGCTTGCCATGCCCCTAGGCCCCAATTTTTAACCATAGTTCGGGTTGTCCCTTCACTCTCCCCAGGGCTCTGCTTTGGAATTCCTCTTTAGGTGGGACACCTGAGGTAACAAACCTGAAAGGAGTCCTCCCATCCCACAGATGGACGAAAAACAATTGGGATCGGGCCAAATCCACAGAGAGGAAGATTCTTCCATGGCCCATGAGACCTCCCCAACATTCCACGGCCATCGCTGAAACAAAATCCAGAGACAAAAGCCTGAGCAAGCGACTCAGACTGGCTCATTCTTCATATCCTGAAGAGTTCTTCTCATGGTTTGTAGATCGGGCGTGCCATACCTACGTCCCCAAACTTAAGCTGAGGTTGTGTTTTCAGTCTTCTGTCCTCAAAGTCCTGGGCCACACTCCCTCCAGGCTGGGGTTCCTGGAGCCACACATTAGGACTGCCCCCACCCAATCCATGGCAATTCTGCCCATTCCTTTGTCAAAAATCGTACAAATTAGGAGAACCCTCCAAAGTCCCTGAGGCCATCCCAATAGTGTCGGTCGCCCGGGACAAAAAAGGGCGGTTGATACCGGATGAGCATCTACCTCCACTCATCTACCTCCACTCATACCAAGAAGATTTAACCAGACAGGACCCGAGGCCATTATCGGATACATTGCTTTGGTTTACAGGCATGTCTCCTCAAAAGCCTGGATTCCAATACCAGCAGAGGGGATTTCCTGAGGCACCCATCAGAACAAATCTCGTCTCCACAAGGAAACTTGTGCATGGGAGCTAAGCCAAAGCTTAGGAGAATACTTCAGGGTCCCGGTGCCACCTTCAAATTCCAAGGCCCTCATGGACACAAACACAAGTTAGGACCCATCCTCTGGAAAGTGCATTTCAACTCAGCCACCCCGGTTGCTCCCGCAGATCCATTAGATCTAAACTGTCTTGTTGCTAGGAGACAATTGGAAGGCGAGGCGGACTTCCCAGGCATCCATCCTCGAAAGGTGCTCTGGAGTCATTCCATATGGGATGTCCTGGAGCTGTCCAACAGGTCTCAATTGTCAAGCAGAAGGAATCCTTGAAGGGGGCATCCCACATCTCCCAACGTGGAAAACCTCCATGGCCTCGAGATTCCGCTCCCTTCATGAAGGGGCCATCATGCACAGAAACTCCAACCTGAATCAACGTCGGATCCTCGCCCTGACTTCAGATGCATGAGATATTGGTTCAGATCTGCAGGGGGTACCTGCCGTGCCCTCACCCTGAATCCGAAGTCTAGCTTGTGTTCTCAGACTTCCGTCCTCACTCTCCTGGCCCCGAAGCCCTCAAGTTTGGCAATTCCGGACCGACAATGAAGCACTCTGCCTGCCCTCTAGAAAAAATATATTGCCTATGAGCAGCCCAGGCAGCTTAAATGAGGATAAACCTACACGGCACTCGAATGTACCCAAATTATATAGTCTAACCTGGGCACTAATGCACTGTCTGACACAACCAGAGCCCGGACCTGCTGACCAAACCCAGACAGCTGACCGCACGCTGAGCACATCAGACCCGCCATGGCCTTAGGTCATCATCTCTTCCCTACCTTAGTTTTCAGGATTCAGAACCTAGACCTTATCTTCAATCACTGCCCACGGGTGACTGTGATGCAGAAATCAGAACTCTTCCTGACCCATGGCAAGAAACCTTGTGGTTGGCATGTTGTCCAACGTTCAGTGTAGGAGAAACCAGCATTCACCCTGAGGCCCCGCCCATTCTTGAGTGCAACGAGAGCATAAACACGCATTGTGACCTCAGCGTGAGTCCTGTCCTCTAGTAAGTCCTCTCAGTGGCTGGACCATTAGATGTCATAATGGGCTTGACATGTCCCTAGTCCCCAATTTTTAACCAGATTTCTGGTTGTCCAGTCGCCCCACCCCAGGGCTCTACTCTGGAATCCCTCATTTGGTGGGACATCTGAGGTTGAAAAACAAAATGAAACAAATCGACAACAACAACAACAACAACAAAAACGGACTTCTTCCATCCCCAGAATGACCCCAAACTCTTTGGACGGGACCGAACCCCCAGAGAGTAAGACTCGTCCATTTCCCATGAAGTCACCCGGCAATTTCACGACCATGAGTGACACGATATCCAGAGACAAAAACTTGAGCAAGAGCCTCACACTCGCCCTTTTTTCATATCCCGAAGTGTTCTCCTCATGGTCTGTAGATCAGTCCTGCCATACCTATGACCCAAAACATAAGCCGAGTTTGTGTTTTCAGACAACTGTCCAAACAGCTCTGGCCTACACACCCTACAGGCTCAGGGCCCTGGAGCCAAACCTGAGGACTGTACTTGCCCTCTCCAAGGGAATTGTATGTGCCCATTCCAATGGCCACAACCCTACTAGTAGGATAACCTCCAAAGTCCCTGAGGCCATCCCAATAGTTGTGGCTTCCCAGGACAAACAGGGGCAATCTGAGCCCATCTGAGCACCTACCTGCACTCAGACCCGTAGACTGATGTCCCCAGAGGTAAAAAGGAACGAACAGGCCCCTAGGCACTAATCGGATCCATTGCTTTGGTTTCCAGGCATCTCTCCTCAGAGGCCTGGATTTCAATACCAGCATATGGCTGTTTCTTGACTCACCCATCGGAACAAATCTCATCTACACATGGGAAACATGCACGTTGGAGCTGTGTCAAAGCCTCTGTTTAGGAGAACCCTTCAGGGCCCCAGGGGCACCGCTTCATTCCAAGGTCTCCATAGACACAAAAACATATTAGGACACATCCACAGGAGAGTCCATTTCAACTCACCCTCCTCGGTTGCCCCCCACATCCAGCAGATCTAACATGTCTTGTTGCTTGGAGACAATTGGAATGCGAGGTGGGCCTCCCAGCCATCCATCCTTAGAACCCTGCTCGGAATCGTGGGCCTGGAGCCAATCAACAGGTCTCAATTGTCCTGCAGAAGAATCTTTGCAGTTTGGAGCTTCTCACAACTCCCATCGTGGGAAAACCCCCATGTCTTCGTGATCCAACCCCCTTCAAGAATGGGCCATCAGGGCAGAAAGTCCAACCTGAGCGATCGTCTGATCCTTGCCCTGACTTCAGATGCACGAGATCTCTATTGAGGTCTGTAGATTGTGCCTGCCATATCCTAACCCAGGCACCTAGGCCTAGCTTGGGTTTTCAGACTCCGTTCTCAGACTACTGGCCCACAAGCCCTCCAGTTTGGCAATCGAGAACTACAATGCCGCACTCTGCCTGCCCTACAGAAGTAAAACATTGCCCTCAAGGCTACCCCGAAACCCCAAATGAGGATCAACCTGCACGCCATTCGGCTGTACCCCAAACATATAGGCTGACCTGAGCACTATTTCCCCTTCTGACCCAGCCTGAGCCTGGACCTCCTGGTCCCACCCAGACAGCTGGCCGCACACTGATCACATCGGGCCCGCCATGGCCTTAGGTCGTCATCATTCCCAACTGCGGTTTTTTAGGTTCCAGAACCTAGATCTTATCTCCAACCACTGCCCAGGGTTGAAAATGATGCAGAAATCAGAACTCTTTCCCCATGGCAAGAAACCTTGTGCTTGGCATGTTGTCCAACGTTCAGTGTAGTTGAAACAAGCGTGGCCCATGAGGCCCAGCCCATGCTTGCGGGCCACATTGGTCACAAACACACATTGTGACCCTCAGCCTGAGCCAGTCCTCAGGTAAGGCCTCTCAGGGCCTATATGAAGAGACAGCATATTGGGCTTGCCATGCCCCTAGGCCCCAATTTTTAACCATAGTTCGGGTTGTCCCTTCACTCTTCCCCAGGGCTCTGCTTTGGAATTCCTCTTTTGGTGGGACACCTGAGGTAACAAACCTGAAAGGAGTCCTCCCATCCCACAGATTGACAAAAAACAATTGGGATCGGGCCAAATCCACAGAGAGGAAGATTCGTCCATGGCCCATGAGACCTCCCCAACATTCCACAGCCATCGCTGAAACAAAATCCAGAGACAAAAGCCTGAGCAAGCGACTCAGACTCGCTCATTCTTCATATCCTGAAGAGTTCTTCTCATGGTTTGTAGATCGGGCGTGCCATACCTACGTCCCCAAACTTAAGCTGAGTTTGTGTTTTCAGTCTTCTGTCCTCAAAGTCCTGGGCCACACTCCCTCCAGGCTGGGGTTCCTGGAGCCACACATTAGGACTACCCCCACCCAATCCATGGCAATTCTGCCCATTCCATTGTCAAAAATCGTACAAATTAGGAGAACCCTCCAAAGTCCCTGAGGCCATCCCAATAGTGTCGGTCGCCCAGGACAAAAAAAAGCGGTTGATACCGGCTGAGCATCTACCTCCACTCATCTACCTCCACTCATACCAAGAAGATTGAACCAGACAGGACCCGAGGCCATTATCGGATCCATTGCTTTGGTTTACAGGCATGTCTCCTCAAAAGCCTGGATTCCAATACCAGCAGAGGGGATTTCCTGAGGCACCCATCAGAACAAATCTCGTCACCACAAGGAAACTTGTGCATGGGAGCTATGCCAAAGCTTAGGAGAATACTTCAGGGTCCCGGTGCCACCTCCAAATTCCAAGGCCCTCATGGACACAAACACACGTTAGGACCCATCCTCTGGAAAGTGCATTTCAACTCAGCCACCCCGGTTGCTCCCGCAGATCCATTAGATCTAAACTGTCTTGTTGCTAGGAGACAATTGGAAGGCGAGGTGGACTTCGCAGGCATCCATCCTCGAACGGTGCTCTGGAGTCATTCCTTATGGGATGTCCTGGAGCTGTCCAACAGGTCTCAATTGTCCCGCAGAAGGAATCCTTGAAGGGGGCTTCCCACATCTCCCAACGTGGAAAACCTCCATGGCCTCGAGATTCCGCTCCCTTCATGAAGGGGCCATCATGCACAGAAACTCCAACCTGAGGCAACGTCGGATCCTCGCCCTGACTTCAGATGCATGAGATATTGGTTCAGATCTGCAGGGGGTACCTGCCGTGCCCTCACCCTGAATCCGAAGTCTAGCTTGTGTTCTCAGACTTCCGTCCTCACTCTCCTGGCCCCGAAGCCCTCAAGTTTGGCAATTCCGGACCGACAATGAAGCACTCTGCCTGCCCTCTAGAAAAAATATATTGCCTAATGAGCAGCCCAGGCAGCTTAAATGAGGATAAACCTACACGGCACTCGAATGTACCCAAATTATATAGTCTAACCTGGGCACTAATGCACTGTCTGACACAACCTGAGCCCGGACCTGCTGACCAACACCCAGACAGCTGACCGCACGCTGAGCACATCAGACCCGCCATGGCCTTAGGTCATCATCTCTTCCCTACCTCAGTTTTCAGGCTTCAGAACCTAGACCTTATCTCCAATCACTGCCCACGGGTGACTGTGATGCAGAAATCAGAACTCTTCCTGACCCATGGCAAGAAACCTTGTGGTTGGCATGTTGTCCAAAGTTCAGTGTAGGAGAAACCAGCATTCACCCTGAGGCCCCGCCCATTCTTGAGTGCGACGAGAGCATAAACACGCATTGTGACCTCAGCGTGAGTCCTGTCCTCTAGTAAGTCCTCTCAGTGGCTGGACCATTAGATGTCATAATGGGCTTGACATGTCCCTAGTCCCCAATTTTTAACCAGATTTCTGGTTGTCCAGGCGCCCCGCCCAAGGCTCTACTCTGGAATCCCTCATTTGGTGGGACATCTGAGGTTGAAAAACAAAATGAAACAAATCGTCAACAACAAAAAAACGGACTTCTTCCATTCCCAGAAATACCCCAAACTCTTTGGACGGGACCGAACCCCCAGAGAGTAAGACTCGTCCATTTCCCATGAAGTCACCTGGCCATTTCACGACCATGAGTGACACGATATCCAGAGACAAAAACTTGAGCAAGATCCTCACACTCGCCCTTTTTTCATATCCCGAAGTGTTCTCCTCATGGTCTGTAGATCAGTCCTGCCATACCTATGACCCAAAACATAAGCCGAGTTTGTGTTTTCAGACAACTGTCCAAACAGCTCTGGCCTACACACCCTACAGGCTCAGGGCCCTGGAGCCAAACCTGAGGACTGTACTTGCCCTCTCCAAGGGAATTGTATGTGCCCATTCCAATGGCCACAACCCTACTAGTAGGATAACCTCCAAAGTCCCTGAGGCCATCCCAAGAGTTGTGGCTTCCCAGGACAATCAGGGGCAATCTGAGCCCATCTGAGCACCTACCTGCACTCAGACCCGTAGACTGATGTCCCCAGAGGTAAAAAGGAACGAACAGGCCCCTAGGCACTAATCGGATCCATTGCTTTGGTTTCCAGGCATCTCTCCTCAGAGGCCTGGATTTCAATAACAGCATATGGCTGTTTCTTGACTCACCCATCGGAACAAATCTCATCTACACATGGGAAACATGCACGTTGGAGCTGTGTCAAAGCCTCTGTTTAGGAGAACCCTTCAGGGCCCCAGGGGCACCGCTTCATTCCAAGGTCTCCATAGACACAAAAACATATAAGGACACATCCACAGGAGAGTCCATTTCAACTCAGCCTCCTCGGTTGCCCCCCACATCCAGCAGATCTAACCTGTTTGTTGCTTGGAGACAATTGGAATGCGCGGTGGGCTACCCAGCCATCCATCCTTAGAACCCTGCTCGGAATCGTTGGCCTGGAGCCAACCAACAGGTCTCAATTGTCCTGCAGAAGAATCTTTGCAGTTTGGAGCTTCTCACAACTCCCATCGTGGAAAAACCCCCATGTCCTCGTGATCCAACCCCCTTCAAGAAAGGGCCATCAGGGCAGAAAGTCCAACCTGAGCGATCGTTTGATCCTTGCCCTGACTTCAGATGCACGAGATCTCTATTGAGGTCTGTAGATTGTGCCTGCCATATCCTCACCCAGAAACCTAGGCCTAGCTTGGGTTCTCAGACTCCGTCCTCAGACTACTGGCCCAGAAGCCCTCCAGTTTGGCAAACCAGAACTACAATGCCGCACTCTGCCTGCCCTATAGAAGTAAAACATTGCCCTCAGGACTACCCCGAAACCCCAAATGAGGATCAACCTGCACGCCATTCGGCTGTACCCCAAACATATAGGCTGACCTGGGCACTATTTCCCCTTCTGACCCAGCCTGAGCCTGGACCTCCTGGTCCCACCCAGACAGCTGGCCGCACACTGAGCACATCGGACCCGCCATGGCCTTAGGTCGTCATCTCTTCCCAACTGCGGTTTTCAGGCTCCAGAACCTAGACCTTATCTCCAACCACTGCCCAGGGTTGAAAATGATGCAGAAATCAGAACTCTTTCCCCATGGTAAGAAACCTTGTGCTTGGCATGTTGTCCAACGTTCAGTGTAGTTGAAACAAGCGTGGCCCATGAGGCCCAGCCCATGCTTGCGGGCCACATTGGTCACAAACACACATTGTGACCCTCAGCCTGAGCCCAGTCCTCAGGTAAGGCCTCTCAGGGCCTATATGAAGAGACAGCATATTGGGCTTGCCATGCCCCTAGGCCCCAATTTTTAACCATAGTTCGGGTTGTCCCTTCACTCTTCCCCAGGGCTCTGCTTTGGAATTCCTCTTTTGGTGGGACACCTGAGTTAAAAACCTGAAAGGAGTCCTCCCATCCCACAGATTGACGAAAAACAATTGGGATCGGGCCAAATCCACAGAGAGGATGATTCGTCCATGGCCCATGAGACCTCCCCAACATTCCACGGCCATCGCTGAAACAAAAGTCAGAGACAAAAGCCTGAGCGAGCGCCTCAGACTCGCTCATTCTTCATATCCTGAAGAGTTCTTCTCATGGTTTGTAGATCGGGCGTGCCATACCTACGTCCCCAAACTTAAGCTGAGTTTGTGTTTTCAGTCTTCTGTCCTCAAAGTCCTGGGCCACACTCCCTCCAGGCTGGGGCCCCTGGAGCCACACATTAGGATGCCCCCACCCAATCCATGGGAATTCTGCCCGTTCCATTGTCAAAATTCGAACAAATTAGGAGAACCCTCCAAAGTCCCTGAGGCCATCCCAATAGTGTAGGTCGCCCGGGACAAAAAAGGGCGGTTGATACCGGCTGAGCATCTACCTCCGCTCATCTACCTCCACTCATACCAAGAAGATTGAACCAGACAGGACCTGAGGCCATTATCGGATCCATTGCTTTGGTTTACAGGCATGTCTCCTCAAAAGCCTGGATTCCATACCAGCCGAGGGGATTTCCTGAGGCACCCATCAGAACAAATCTCGTCTCCACAAGGAAACTTGTGCATGGGAGCTAAGCCAAAGCTTAGGAGAATACTTCAGGGTCCCGGTGCCACCTCCACATTCCAAGGCCCTCATGGACACAAACACACGTTAGGACCCATCCTCTGGAAAGTGCATTTCAACTCAGCCACCCCGGTTGCTCCCGCAGATCCATTAGATCTAAACTGTCTTGTTGCTAGGAGACAATTGGAAGGTGAGGCGGACTTCCCAGGCATCCATCCTCGAACGGTGCTCTGGAGTCATTCCATATGGGATGTCCTGGAGCTGTCTAACAGGTCTCAATTGTCCCGCAGAAGTAATCCTTGAAGGGGGCATCCCACATCTCCCAACGTGGAAAACCTCCATGGCCTCGAAATTCCGCTCCCTTCATGAAGGGGCCGTCATGCACAGAAACTCCAACCTGAGCCAACGTCGGATCCTCGCCCTGACTTCAGATGCATGAGATATTGGTTCAGATCTGCAGGGGGTACCTGCCGTGCCCTCACCCTGAATCCGAAGTCTAGCTTGTGTTCTCAGACTTCCGTCCTCACTCTCCTGGCCCCGAAGCCCTCAAGTTTGGCAATTCCGGACCGACAATGAAGCACTCTGCCTGCCCTCTAGAAAAAATATATTGCCTAATGAGCAGCCCAGGCATCTTAAATGAGAATAAACCTCCACGGCACTCGAATGTACCCAAATTATATAGTCTAACCTGGGCACTAATGCACTGTCTGACACAACCTGAGCCCGGACCTGCTGACCAACACCCAGACAGCTGACCGCACGCTGAGCACATCAGACCCGCCATGGCCTTAGGTCATCATCTCTTCCCTACCTCAGTTTTCAGGCTTCAGAACCTAGACCTTATCTCCAATCACTGCCCACGGGTGACTGTGATGCAGAAATGAGAACTCTTCCTGACCCATGGTAAGAAACCTTGTGGTGGCATGTTGTCCAACGTTCAGTGTAGGAGAAACCAGCATTCACCCTGAGGCCCCGCCCTTTCTTGAGTGCGACGAGAGCATAAACATGCAATGTGACCTCAGTGTGAGTCCTGTCCTCTAGTAAGTCCTCTCAGTGGCTGGACCATTAGATGTCATAATGGGCTTGACATGTCCCTAGTCCCCAATTTTTAACCAGATTTCTGGTTGTCCAGTCGCCCCACCCCAGGGCTCTACTCTGGAATCCCTCATTTGGTGGGACATCTGAGGTTGAAAAACAAAATGAAACAAATCGTCAACAACAAAAAAACGGACTTCTTCCATCCCCAGAATGAGCCCAAACTCTTTGGACGGGACCGAACCCCCAGAGAATAAGACTCGTCCATTTCCCATGAAGTCACCCGGCAATTTCACGACCATGAGTGACACGATATCCAGAGACAAAAACTTGAGCAAGAGCCTCACACTCGCCCTTTTTTCATATCCCGAAGTGTTCACCTCATGGTCTGTAGATCAGTCCTGCCATACCTATGACCCAAAACATAAGCCGAGATTGTGTTTTCAGACAACTGTCCAAACAGCTCTGGCCTACACACCCTATAGGCTCAGGGCCCTGGAGCCAAACCTGAGGACTGTACTTGCCCTCTCCAAGGGAATTGTATGTGCCCATTCCAATGGCCACAACCCTACTAATAGGATAACCTCCAAAGTCCCTGAGGCCATCCCAAGAGTTGTGGCTTCCCAGGACAAACAGGGGCAATCTGAGCCCATCTGAGCACCTACCTGCACTCAGACCCGTAGACTGATGTCCCCAGAGGTAAAAAGGAACGAACAGGCCCCTAGGCACTAATCGGATCCATTGCTTTGGTTTCCAGGCATCTCTCCTCAGAGGCCTGGATTTCAATACCAGCATATGGCTGTTTCTTGACTCACCCATTAGAACAAATCTCATCTACACATGGGAAACATGCACGTTGGAGCTGTGTCAAAGCCTCTGTTTAGGAGAACCCTTCAGGGCCCCAGGGCCACCGATTCATTCCAAGGTCTCCATAGACACAAAAACATATTAGGACACATCCACAGGAGAGTCCATTTCAACTAGCCTCCTCGGTTGCCCCCCACATCCAGCAGATCTAACCTGTCTTGTTGCTTGGAGACAATTGGAATGCGAGGTGGTCTACCCAGCAATCCATCCTTAGAACCCTGCTCGGAATCGTTGGCCTGGAGCCAACCAACAGGTCTCAATTGTCCTGCAGAAGAATCTTTGCAGTTTGGAGCTTCTCACAACTCCCATCGTGCGAAAACCCCCATGTCCTCGTGATCCAACCCCCTTCAAGAAAGGGCCATCAGGGCAGAAAGTCCAACCTGAGCGATCGTCTGATCCTTGCCCTGACTTCAGATGCACGAGATCTCTATTGAGGTCTGTAGATTGTGCCTGCCATATCCTCACCCAGACACCTAGGCCTAGCTTGGGTTCTCAGACTCCGTCCTCAGACTACTGGCCCACAAGCCCTCCAGTTGGGCAATCCAGAACTACAATGCCGCACTCTGCCTGCCCTACAGAAGTAAAACATTGCCCTCAGGGCAACCCCGAAACCGCAAATGAGGATCAACCTGCACGCCATTCAGCTGTACCCCAAACATATAGGCTGACCTGGGCACTATTTCCCCTTCTGACCCAGCCTGAGACTGGACCTCCTGGTCCCACCCAGACAGCTGGCCGCAAACTGAGCACATCGGACCCGCCATGGCCTTAGGTCGTCATCTCTTCCCAACTGCGGTTTTCAGGCTTCAGAACCTAGACCTTATCTCCAACCACTGCTCAGGGTTGAAAATGATGCAGAAATCAGAACTCTTTCCCCATGGCAAGAAACCTTGTGGTTGGCATGTTGTCCAACGTTCAGTGTAGTTGAAACAAGCGTGGCCCATGAGGCCCAGCCCATGCTTGCGGGCCACATTGGTCACAAACACACATTGTGACCCTCAGCCTGAGCCCAGTCCTCAGGTAAGGCCTCTCAGGGCCTATATGAAGAGACAGCATATTGGGCTTGCCATGCCCCGAGGCCCCAATTTTTAACCATAGTTCGGGTTGTCCCTTCACTCTTCCCCAGGGCTCTGCTTTGGAATTCCTCTTTTGGTGGGACACCTGAGGTAACAAACCTGAAAGGAGTCCTCCCATCCCACAGATGGACGAAAAACAATTGGGATCGGGCCAAATCCACAGAGAGGAAGATTCGTCCATGGCCCTTGAGACCTCCCCAACATTCCACGGCCATCGCTGAAACAAAAACCAGAGACAAAAACCTGAGCAAGCGCCTCAGACTCGCTCATTCTTCATATCCTGAAGAGTTCTTCTCATGGTTTTTAGATCGGGCGTGCCATACCTACGTCCCCAAACTTAAGCTGAGTTTGTATTTTCAGTCTTCTGTCCTCAAAGTCCTGGGCCACACTCCCTCCAGGCTGGGGCCCCTGGAGCCACACATTAGGACTGCCCCCACCCATTCCATGGGAATTCTGCCCGTTCCATTGTCAAAAATCGTACAAATTAGGAGAACCCTCCAAAGTCCCTGAGGCCATCCCAATAGTGTAGGTCGCCCGGGACAAAAAAGGGCGGTTGATACCGGCTGAGCATCTACCTACACTCATCTACCTCCACTCATACCAAGAAGATTGAACCAGAAAGGACCCGAGGCCATTATCGGATACATTGCTTTGGTTTACAGGCATGTCTCCTCAAAAGCCTGGATTCCAATACCAGCAGAGGGGATTTCCTGAGGCACCCATCAGAACAAATCTCGTCTCCACAAGGAAACTTGTGCATGGGAGCTAAGCCAAAGCTTAGGAGAATACTTCAGGGTCCCGGTGCCACCTCCCCATTCCAAGGCCCTCATGGACACAAACACACGTTAGGACCCATCCTCTGGAAAGTGCATTTCAACTCAGCCACCCCGGTTGCTCCCGCAGATCCATTAGACCTAAACTGTCTTGTTGCTAGGAGACAATTGGAAGGTGAGGCGGACTTCCCAGGCATCCATCCTCGAACGTTGCTCTGGAGTCATTCCATATGGGATGTCCTGGAGCTGTCCAACAGGTCTCAATTGTCCCGCAGAAAGAATCCTTGAAGGGGGCATCCCACATCTCCCAACGTGGAAAACCTCCATGGCCTCGAGATTCCGCTCCCTTCATGAAGGGGCCGTCATGCACAGAAACTCCAACCTGAGCCAACGTCGGATCCTCGCCCTGACTTCAGATGCACGAGATATTGGTTCAGATCTGCAGGGGGTAGCTGCCGTGCCCTCACCATGAATCCGAAGTCTAGCTTGTGTTCTCAGACTTCCGTCCTCACTCTCCTGGCCCCAATGCCCTCAAGTTTGGCAATTCCGGACCGACAATGAGGCACTTTGCCTGCCCTCTAGAAAAAATATATTGCCTAATGAGCAGCCCAGGCAGCTTAAATGAGGATAAACCTACACGGCACTCGAATGTACCCAAATTATATAGTCTAACCTGGGCACTAATGCACTGTCTGACACAACCTGAGCCCGGACCTGCTGACCAACACCCAGACAGCTGACCGCACGCTGAGCACATCAGACCCGCCATGGCCTCAGGTCATCATCTCTTCCCTACCTCAGTTTTCAGGCTTCAGAACCTAGACCTTATCTCCAATCACTGCCCACGGGTGACTGTGATGCAGAAATCAGAACTCTTCCTGACCCATGGTAAGAAACCTTGTGGTTGGCATGTTGTCCAACGTTCAGTTTAGGAGAAACCAGCATTCACCCTGAGGCCCCGCCCATTCTTGAGTGCGACGAGAGCATAAACACGCATTGTGACCTCAGCGTGAGTCCTGTCCTCTAGTAAGTCCTCTCAGTGGCTGGACCATTAGATGTCATAATGGGCTTGACATGTCCCTAGTCCCCAATTTTTAACCAGATTTCTGGTTGTCCAGTCGCCCCACCCCAGGGCTCTACTCTGGAATCCCTCATTTGGTGGGACATCTGAGGTTGAAAAACAAAATGAAACAAATCGACAACAACAACAAAAAAACGGACTTCTTCCATCCCCAGAATGACCCCAAACTCTTTGGACGGGACCGAACCCCCAGAGAGTAAGACTCGTCCATTTCCCATGAAGTCACCCGGCAATTTTACGACCATGAGTGACACGATATCCAGAGACAAAAACTTGAGCAAGAGCCTCACACTCGCCCTTTTTTCATATCCCGAAGTGTTCTCCTCATGGTCTGTAGATCAGTCCTGCCATACCTATGACCCAAAACATAAGCCGAGTTTGTGTTTTCAGACAACTGTCCAAACAGCTCTGGCCTACACACCCTACAGGCTCAGGGCCCTGGAGCCAAACCTGAGGACTGTACTTGCCCTCTCCAAGGGAATTGTATGTGCCCATTCCAATGGCCACAACCCTACTAGTAGGATAACCTCCAAAGTCCCTGAGGCCATCCCAATAGTTGTGGCTTCCCAGGACAAACAGGGGCAATCTGAGCCCATCTGAGCACCTACCTGCACTCAGACCCGTAGACTGATGTCCCCAGAGGTAAAAAGGAACGAACAGGCCCCTAGGCACTAATCGGATCCATTGCTTTGGTTTCCAGGCATCTCTCCTCAGAGGCCTGGATTTCAATACCAGCATATGGCTGTTTCTTGACTCACCCATCAGAACAAATCTCATCTACACATGGGAAACATGCACGTTGGAGCTGTGTCAAAGCCTCTGTTTAGGAGAACCCTTCAGGGCCCCAGGGCCACCGCTTCATTCCAAGGTCTCCATAGACACAAAAACATATTAGGACACATCCACAGGAGAGTCCATTTCTACTCAGCCTCCTCGGTTGCCCCCCACATCCAGCAGATCTAACCTGTCTTGTTGCTTGGAGACAATTGGAATGCGAGGTGGGCTACCCAGCCATCCATCCTTAGAACCCTGCTCGGAATCGTTGGCCTGGAGCCAACCAACAGGTCTCAATTGTCCTGCAGAAGAATTTTTGCAGTTTGGAGCTTCTCACAACTTCCATCGTGCGAAAACCCCCATGTCCTCGTGATCCAACCCCCTTCAAGAAAGGGGCATCAGGGCAGAAAGTCCAACCTGAGCGATCGTCTGATCCTTGCCCTGACTTCAGATGCACGAGATGTCTATTGAGGTCTGTAGATTGTGCCTGCCATATCCTCACCCAGAAACCTAGGCCTAGCTTGGGTTCTCAGACTCCGTCCTCAGACTACTGGCCCACAAGCCCTCCAGTTGGGCAATCCAGAACTACAATGCCGCACTCTGCCTGCCCTACAGAAGTAAAACATTGCCCTCAGGGCTACCCCGAAACCGCAAATGAGGATCAACCTGCACGCCATTCGGCTGTACCCCAAACATATAGGCTGACCTGGGCACTATTTCCCCTTCTGACCCAGCCTGAGCCTGGACCTCCTGGTCCCACCCAGACAGCTGGCCGCACACTGAGCACATCAGACCCGCCATGGCCTTAGGTCGTCATCTCTTCCCAACTGCGGTTTTCTGGCTCCAGAACCTAGACCTTATCTCGAACCACTGCCCAGGGTTGAAAATGATGCAGAAATCAGATCTCTATACCCATGGCAAGAAACCTTGTGGTTGGCATGTTGTCCAACGTTCAGTGTAGTTGAAACGAGCGTGGCCCATGGGCCCAGCCCATGCTTGCGGGCCACATTGGTCACAAACACACATTGTGACCCTCAGCCTGAGCCCAGTCCTCAGGTAAGGCCTCTCAGGGCCTATATGAAGAGACAGCATATTGGGCTTGCCATGCCCCGAGGCCCCAATTTTTAACCATAGTTCGGGTTGTCCCTTCACTCTTCCCCAGGGCTCTGCTTTGGAATTCCTCTTTTGGTGGGACACCTGAGGTAACAAACCTGAAAGGAGTCCTCCCATCCCACAGATGGACGAAAAACAATTGGGATTGGACCAAATCCACAGAGAGGAAGATTCGTCCATGGCCCATGAGACCTCCCCAACATTCAATGGCCATGGCTGAAACAAAAGTCAGAGACAAAAGCCTGAGCAAGCGCCTCAGACTCGCTCATTCTTCATATCCTGAAGAGTTCTTCTCATGGTTTGTAGATCGGGCGTGCCATACCTACGTCCCCAAACTTAAGCTGAGTTTGTGTTTTCAGTCTTCTGTCCTCCAAGTCCTGGGCCACACTCCCTCCAGGCTGGGGCCCCTGGAGTCACACATTACGACTGCCCCCACCCAATCCATGGGAATTCTGCCCGTTCCATTGTCAAAAATCGTACAAATTAGGAGAACCCTCCAATGTCCCTGAGGCCATCCCAATAGTGTAGGTCGCCCGGGACAAAAAAGGGCGGTTGATACCGGCTGAGATCTACCTACACTCATCTACCTCCATTCATACCAAGAAGATTGAACCAGACAGGACCCGAGGCCATTATCGGATCCATTGCTTTGGTTTACAGGCATGTCTCCTCAAAAGCCTGGATTCCAATACCAGCAGAGGGGATTTCCTGAGGCACCCATCAGAACAAATCTCGTCTCCACAAGGAAACTTGTGCATGGGAGCTAAGCCAAAGCTTAGGAGAATACTTCAGGGTCCCGGTGCCACCTCCCCATTCCAAGGCCCTCATGGACACAAACACACGTTAGGACCCATCCTCTGAAAAGTGCATTTCAACTCAACCACCCCGGTTGCTCCCGCAGATCCATTAGATCTAAACTGTCTTGTTGCTAGGAGACAATTGGAAGGCGAGGCGGAATTCCCAGGCATCCATCCTGGAACGGTGCTCTGGAGTCATTCCGTATGGGATGTCCTGGAGCTGTCCAACAGGTCTCAATTGTCCCGCAGAAGGAATCCTTGAAGGGGGCATCCCACATCTCCCAACGTGGAAAACCTCCATGGCCTCGAGATTCCGCTCCCTTCATGAAGGGGCCGTCATGCACAGAAACTCCAACCTGAGCCAACGTCGGATCCTCGCCCTGAATTCAGATGCATGAGATGTTGGTTCAGATCTGTAGGGGGTACCTGCCGTGCCCTCACCCTGAATCCGAAGTCTAGCTTGTGTTCTCAGACTTCCGTCCTCACTCTCCTGGCCCCGAAGCCCTCAAGTTTGGCAATTCCGGACCGACAATGAAGCGCTCTGCCTGCCCTCTAAAAAAATATATTGCCTAATGAGCAGCCCAGGCAGCTTAAATGAGGATAAACCTACACGGCACTCGAATGTACCCAAATTATATAGTCTAACCTGGGCACTAATGCACTGTCTGGCACAACCTGAGCCCAGACCTGCTGACCAACACCCAGACAGCTGACCGCAGGTTGAGCACATCAGAACCGCCATGGCCTTAAGTCATCATCTTCTCCCTACCTCAGATTTCAGGCTTCAGAACCTAGACCTTATCTCCAATCACTGCCCACGGGTGACTGTGATGCAGAAATCAGAACTCTTCCTGACCCATGGCAAGAAACCTTGTGGTTGGCATGTTGTCCAACGTTCAGTGTAGGAGAAACCAGCATTCACCCTGAGGCCACGCCCATTCTTGAGTGCGACGAGAGCATAAACACGCATTGTGACCTCAGCGTGAGTCCTGTCCTCTAGTAAGTCCTCTCAGTGGCTGGACCATTAGATGTCATAATGGGCTTGACATGTCCCTAGTCCCCAAATTTAACCAGATTTCTGGTTGTCCAGTCGCCCCACCCCAGGGCTCTACTCGAAATCCCTCATTTGGTGGGACATCTGAGGTTGAAAAACAAAATGAAACAAATCGTCAACAACAAAAAACGGACTTCTTACATCCCCAGAATGACCCCAAACTCTTTGGACGGGACCGAACGCCCAGAGAGTAAGACTCGTCCATTTCCCATGAAGTCACCCGGCAATTTCACGACCATGAGTGACACGATATCCAGAGACAAAAACTTGAGCAAGAGCCTCACACTCGCCCTTTTTTCATATCCCGAAGTGTTCTCCTCATGGTCTGTAGATCAGTCCTGCCATACCTATGAACCAAAACATAAGCCGAGTTTGTGTTTTCAGACAACTGTCCAAACAGCTCTGGCCTACACACCCTACAGGCTCAGGGCCCTGGAGCCAAACCTGAGGACTGTACTTGCCCTCTCCAAGGGAATTGTATGTGCCCATTCCAATGGCCACAACCCTACTAGTAGGATAACCTCCAAAGTCCCTGAGGCCATCCCAATAGTTGTGGCTTCCCAGGACAAACAGGGGCAATCTGAGCCCATCTGAGCACCTACCTGCACTCAGACCCGTAGACTGATGTCCCCAGAGGTAAAAAGGAACGAACAGGCCCCTAGGCACTAATCGGATCCATTGCTTTGGTTTCCAGGCATCTCTCCTCAGAGGCCTGGATTTCAATACCAGCATATGGCTGTTTCTTGACTCACCCATCAGAACAAATCTCATCTACACATGGGAAACATGCACGTTGGAGCTGTGTCAAAGCCTCTGTTTAGGAGAACCCTTCAAGGCCCCAGGGCCACCGCTTCATTCCAAGGTCTCCATAGACACAAAAACATATTAGGACACATCCACAGGAGAGTCCATTTCAACTCAGCCTCCTCGGTTGCCCCCCACATCCAGCAGATCTAACCTGTCTTGTTGCTTGGAGACCATTGGAATGCGAGGTGGGCTACCCAGCCATCCATCTTTAGAACCCTGCTCGGAATCGTTGGCCTGGAGCCAACCAACAGGTCTCAATTGTCCTGCAGAAGAATCTTTGCAGTTTGGAGCTTCTCACAACTCCCATCGTGGGAAAACCCCCATGTCCTCGTGATCCAACCCCCTTCAAGAAAGGGCCATCAGGGCAGAAAGTCCAACCTGAGCGATCGTCTGATCCTTGCCCTGACTTCAGATGCACGAGATCTCTATTGAGTTCTGTAGATTGTGCCTGCCATATCCTCACCCAGAAACCTAGGCTTAGCTTGGGTTCTCAGACTCCGTCCTCAGACTACTGGCCCACAGGCCCTCCATTTTGGCAATCCAGAACTACAATGCCGCACTCTGCCTGCCCTACAGAAGTAAAATATTGCCCTCAGGGCTACCCCGAATCCCCTAATGAGGATCAACCTGCACGCCATTCGGCTGTACCCCAAACATAGGTAGACCTGGGCACTATTTCCCCTTTTGATCCAGCCTGAGCCTGGACCTCCCGGTCCCACCCAGACAGCTGGCCGCACACTGAGCACATCGGACCCGCCATGGCCTTAGGTCGTCATCTCTTCCCAACTGCGGTTTTCAGGCTCCAGAACCTAGACCTTATCTCCAACCACTGCCCAGGGTTGAAAATGATGCAGAAATCAGAACTCTTTCCCCATGGCAAGAAACCTTGTGGTTGGCATGTTGTCCAACGTTCAGTGTAGTTGAAACAAGCGTGGCCCATGAGGCCCAGCCCATGCTTGCGGGCCACATTGGTCACAAACACACATTGTGACCCTCAGCCTGAGCCCAGTCCTCAGGTAAGGCCTCTCAGGGCCTATATGAAGAGACAGCATATTGGGCTTGCCATGCCCCTAGGCCCCAATTTTTAACCATAGTTCGGGTTGTCCCTTCACTCTTCCCCAGGGCTCTGCTTTGGAATTCCTCTTTTGGTGGGACACCTGAGTTAAAAACCTGAAAGGAGTCCTCCCATCCCACAGATTGACGAAAAACAATTGGGATCGGGCCAAATCCACAGAGAGGAAGATTCGTCCATGGCCCATGAGACCTCCCCAACATTCCACGGCCATCGCTGAAACAAAATCCAGAGACAAAAGCCTGAGCAAGCTCTTCAGACTCGCTCATTCTTCATATCCTGAAGAGTTCTTTTCAGGGTTTGTAGATCGGGCGTGCCATACCTACGTCCCCAAACTTAAGCTGAGTTTGTGTTTTCAGTCTTCTGTCCTCAAAGTCCTGGGCCACACTCCCTCCAGGCTGGGGCCCCTGGAGCCACACATTAGGACTGCCCCCACCCAATCCATGGGAATTCTGCCCGTTCCATTGTCAAAAATCGTACAAATTAGGAGTACACTCCAAAGTCCCTGAGGCCATCCCAATAGTGTAGGTCGCCCGGGACAAATAAGGGCGGTTGATACTGGCTGAGCATCTACCTCCACTCATCTACCTCCACTCATACCAAGAAGATTGAGTCAGACAGGACCCGAGGCCATTATCGGATCCATTGCTTTGGTTTACAGGCATGTCTCCTCAAAAGCCTGGATTCCAATACCAGCAGAGGGGATTTCCTGAGGCACCCATCAGAACAAATCTCGTCTCCACAAGGAAACTTGTGCATGGGAGTTATGGCAAAGCTTAGGAGAATACTTCAGTGTCCCGGTGCCACCTCCCCATACCAAGGCCCTCATGGACACAAACACACGTTAGGACCCATGCTCTGGAAAGTGCATTTCAACTCAGCCACCCCGGTTGCTCCCGCAGATCCATTAGATCTAAACTGTCTTGTTGCTAGGAGACAATGGGAAGGCGAGGCGGAATTCCCAGGCATCCATCCTGGAACGGTGCTCTGGAGTCATTCCGTATGGGATGTCCTGGTGCTGTCCAACAGGTCTCAATTGTCCCGCAGAAGGAATCCTTGAAGGGGGCATCCCACATCTCCCAACGTGGAAAACCTCCATGGCCTTGAGATTCCGCTCCCTTCATGAAGGGGCCGTCATGCACAGAAACTCCAACCTGAGCCAACGTCGGATCCTCGCCCTGACTTCAGATGCATGAGATGTTGGTTCAGATCTGCAGGGGGTACCTGCCGTGCCCTCACCCTGAATCCGAAGACTAGCTTGTGTTCTCAGATTTCCGTACTCACTCTCCTGGCCCCGAAGCCCTCAAGTTTGGCAATTCCGGAACGACAATGAAGCACTCTGCCTGCCCTCTAGAAAAAATATATTGCCTAATGAGCTGCCCAGGCAGCTTAAATGAAGATAAACCTACACGGCACTCGAATATACCCAAAGTATATAGTCTAACCTGGGCACTAATGCACTGTCTGACACAACCTGAGCCCGGACCTGCTGACCAACACCCAGATAGCTGACCGCACCCTGAGCACATCTAACCCGCCATGGCCTTAGGTCATCATCTCTTCCCTACCTCAGTTTTCAGGCTTCAGAATCCTAGACCTTATCTCCCATCACTGCCCACGGGTGACTGTGATGCAGAAATCAGAACTCTTCCTGACCCATGGCAAGAAACCTTGTGGTTGGCATGTTGTCCAACGTTCATTGTAGGAGAAACCAGCATTCACCCTGATGCCCCGCCCATTCTTGAGTGCAACGAGAGCATAAACACGCATTGTGACCTCAGCGTGAGTCCTGTCCTCTAGTAAGTCCTCTCAGTGCCTGGACCATTAGATGTCATAATGGGCTTGACATGTCCCTAGTCCCCAATTTTTAACCAGATTTCTGGTTGTCCACTCTCCGCACCCCAGGGTTCTTCTCTGGAATCCCTCATTTGGTGGGACATCTGAGGTTGAAAAACAAAATGAAACAAATCGACAACAACAAAAAAACGGACTTCTTCCATCCCCAGAATGACCCCAAACTCTTTGGACGGGACCGAACACCCAGAGAGTAAGACTCGTCCATTTCCCATGAAGTCACCCGGCAATTTCACGACCATGAGTGACACGATATCCAGAGACGAAACTTGAGCAAGCGCCTCACACTCGCCCTTTTTTCATATCCCGAAGTGTTCTCCTCATGGTCTGTAGATCAGTCCTGCCATACCTATGACCCAAAACACAAACCGAGTTTGTGTTTTCAGACAACTGTCCAAACAGCTCTGGCCTACACACCCTACAGGCTCAGGGCCCTGGAGCCAAACCTGAGGACTGTACTTGCCCTCTCCAAGGGAATTGTATGTGCCCATTCCAATGGCCACAACCCTACTAGTAGGATAACCTCCAATGTCCCTGAGGCCATCCCAATAGTTGTGGCTTCCCAGGACAAACAGGGGCAATCTGAGCCCATCTGAGCACCTACCTGCACTCAGACCCGTAGACTGATGTCCCCAGAGGTAAAAAGGAACGAACAGGCCCCTAGGCACTAATCGGATCCATTGCTTTGGTTTCCAGGCATCTCTCCTCAGAGGCCTGGATTTCAATTCCAGCATATGCCTGTCTCCTGACTCACCCATCAGAACAAATCTCATCTATACATGGGATACATGCACGTTGGAGCTGTGTCAAAGCCTATGTTTAGGAGAACCCTTCAGGGCCCCAGGGCCACCGCTTCATTCTAAGATCTCCATAGACACAAAAACATATTAGGACACATCCACAGGAGAGTCCATTTCAACTCAGCCTCCTCGGTTGCCCCCCACATCCAGCAGATCTAACCTGTCTTGTTGCTTGGAGACAATTGGAATGCGAGGTGGGCTACCCAGCCATCCATCCTTAGAACCCTGCTCGGAATCGTTGGCCTGGATCCAACCAACAGGTCTCAAATGTCCTGCAGAAGAATCTTTGCAGTTTGGAGCTTCTCACAACTCCCATCGTGGGAAAACCCCCATGTCCTCGTGATCCAACCCCCTTCAAGAAAGGGCCATCAGGGCAGAAAGTCCAACCTGAGCGATCGTCTGATCCTTGCCCTGACTTCAGATGCACGAGATCTCTATTGAGGTGTGTAGATTGTGCCTGCCATTTCCTCACCCAGAAACCTAGGCCTAGCTTGGATTCTCAGACTCCGTCCTCAGACTACTGGCCCAGAAGCCCTCCAGGTTGGCAATCCAGAACTACAATGCCGCACTCTGCCTACCCTACAGAAGTAAAATATTGCCCTCAGGGCTACCCCGAAACCGCAAATGAGGATCAACCTGCACGCCATTCGGCTGTACCCCAAACATATAGGCTGACCTGGGCACTATTTCCCCTTCTGACCCAGCCTGACCCTGGACCTCCTGGTCCCACCCAGACAGCTGGCCGCACACTGAGCATATCGGACCCGCCATGGCCTTAGGTCGTCATCTCTACCCAACTGCGGTTTTCAGGCCCCCAGAACCTAGATCTTATCTCCAACCACTGCCCAGGTTTGAAAATGATGCAGAAATCAGAACTCTTTCCCCATGACTAGAAACCTTGTGCTTGGCATGTTGTCCAACGTTCAGTGTAGTTGAAACAAGCGTGGCCCATGAGGCCCAGCCCATGCTTGCGGGCCACATTGGTCACAAACACACATTGTGACCCTCAGCCTGAGCCCAGTCCTCAGGTAAGGCCTCTCAGGGCCTATATGAAGAGACAGCATATTGGGCTTGCCATGCCCCTAGGCCCCAATTTTTAACCATAGTTCGGGTTGTCCCTTCACTCTGCCCAGGGCTCTGCTTTGGAATAGCTCTTTAGGTGGGACACCTGAGGTAACAAACCTGAAAGGAGTCCTCCCATCCCACAGATGGACGAAAAACAATTGGGATCGGGCCAAATCCACAGAGAGGAAGATTCGTCTATGGCCCATGAGACCTCCCCAACATTCCACCGCCATCGCTGAAACAAAATCCAGAGACAAAAGCCTGAGCAAGCTCCTCAGACTCGCTCATTCTTCATATCCTGAAGAGTTCTTCTCATGGTTTGTAGATCGGGCGTGCCATACCTACGTCCCCAAACTTAAGCTGAGTTTGTGTTTTCAGTCTTCTGTCCTCAAAGTCCTGGGCCACAATCCCTCCAGGCTGGGGCCCCTGGAGCCACACATTAGGACTAACCCCACCCAATCCACGGCAATTCTGCCCATTCCATTTTCAAAAATCGTACAAATTAGGAGAACCCTCCAAAGTCCCTGAGGCCATCCCAATAGTGTAGGTCGCCCGGGACAAAAAAGGGCGGTTGATACCGGATGAGCATCTACCTCCACTCATCTACCTCCACTCATACCAAGAAGATTGAACCAGACAGAACCCGAGGCCATTATCGGATCCATTGCTTTGGTTTACAGGCATGTCTCCTCAAAAGCCTGGATTCCAATACCAGCAGAAGGGATTTCCTGAGGCACCCATCAGAACAAATCTCGTCTCCACAAGGAAACTTGTGCATGGGTGCTATGCCAAAGCTTAGGAGAATACTTCAGGGTCCCGGTGCCACCTCCCCATTCCAAGGCCCTCATGGACACAAACACACGTTAGGACCCATCCTCTGGAAAGTGCATTTCAACTCAGCCACCCCGGTTGCTCCCGCAGATCCTTTAGATCTAAACTGTCTTGTTGCTAGGAGACAATTGGAAGGCGAGGCGGACTTCCCAGGCATCCATCCTCGAACGGTGCTCTGGAGTCATTCCATATGGGATGTCCTGGAGCTGTCCAACAGGTCTCAATGGTCCCGCAGAAGGAATCCTTGAAGGGGGCATCCCACATCTCCCAACGTGGAAGACCTCCATGGCCTCGAGATTCCGCTCCCTTCATGAAGGGGCCATCATGCACAGAAACTCCAACCTGAGCCAACGTCGGATCCTCGCCCTGACTTCAGATGCATGAGATATTGGTTCAGATCTGCAGGGGGTACCTGCCGTGCCCTCACCCTGAATCCGAAGTCTAGCTTGTGTTCTCAGACTTACGTCCTCACTCTCCTGGCCCCGAAGCCCTCAAGTTTGGCAATTCCAGACCGACAATGAAGCACTCTGTCTGCCCTCTAGAAAAAATTGATTGCCTAATGAGCAGCCCAGGCAGCTTAAATGAGGATAAACCTACACGGCACTCGAATGTACCCAAATTATATAGTCTAACCTGGGCACTAATGCACTGTCTGAAACAACCTGAGCCCGGACCTGCTGACCAACACCCAGACAGCTGACCGCACGCTGAGCACATCAGACGCGCCATGGCCTTAGGTCATCATCTCTTCCCTACCTCAGTTTTCAGGCTTCAGAACCTAGACCTTATCTCCAATCACTGCCCACGGGTGACTGTGATGCAGAAATCAGAACTCTTCCTGACCCATGGCAAGAAATCTTGTGGTTGGCATGTTGTCCAACGTTCAGTGTAGGAGAAACCAGCATTCACCCTGAGGCCCCGCCCATTCTTGAGTGCGACGAGAGCATAAACACGCATTGTACCTCAGCGTGAGTCCTGTACTCTAGTAAGTCCTCTCAGTGGCTGGACCATTAGATGTCATAATGGGCTTGACATGTCCCTAGTCCCCAATTTTTAACCAGATTTCTGGTTGTCCAGTCGCCCCACTCCAGGGCTCTACTCTGGAATCCCTGATTTGGTGGGACATTGAGGTTGAAAAACAAAATGAAACAAATCGACAACAACAACAACAAAAAAACGGACTTCTTCCATCCCCAGAATGACACCAAACTCTTTGGACGGGACCGAACACCCAGAGAGTAAGACTCGTCCATTTCCCATGAAGTCACCCGGCAATTTCACGACCATGAGTGACACGATATCCAGAGACAAAAACTTGAGCAAGAGCCTCACACTCGCCCTTTTTTCATATCCCGAAGTGTTCTCCTCATGGTCTGTAGATCAGTCCTGCCATACCTATGACCCAAAACATAAGCCGAGTTTGTGTTTTCAGACAACTGTCCAAACAGCTCTGGCCTACACACCCTACAGGCTCAGGGCCCTGGAGCCAAACCTGAGGACTGTACTTGCCCTCTCCAAGGGAATTGTATGTGCCCATTCCAATGGCCACAACCCTACTAGTAGGTTAACCTCCAATGTCCCTGAGGCCATCCCAATAGTTGTGGCTTCCCAGGACAAACAGGGGCAATCTGAGCCCATCTGAGCACCTACCTGCACTCAGACCCGTAGACTGATGTCCCCAGAGGTAAAAAGGAACGAACAGGCCCCTAGGCACTAATCGGATCCATTGCTTTGGTTTCCAGGCATCTCTCCTCAGAGGCCTGGATTTCAATACCAGCATATGGCTGTTTCTTGACTCACCCATCAGAACAAATCTCATCTACACATGGGAAACATGCACGTTGGAGCTGTGTCAAAGCCTCTGTTTAGGAGAACCCTTCAGGGCCCCAGGGCCACCGCTTCATTCCAAGGTCTCTATAGACACAAAAACATATTAGGACACATCCACAGGAGAGTCCATTTCAACTCAGCCTCCTCGGTTGCCCCCCACATCCAGCAGATCTAACCTGTCTTGTTGCTTGGAGACAATTGGAATGCGAGGTGGGCTACCCAGCCATCCATCCTTAGAACCCTGCTCGGAATCGTTGGCCTGGAGCCAACCAACAGGTCTCAATTGTCCTGCAGAAGAATCTTTGCAGTTTGGAGCTTCTCACAACTCCCATCGTGCGAAAACCCCCATGTCCTCGTGATCCAACCCCCTTCAAGAAAGGGCCATCAGGGCAGAAAGTCCAACCTGAGCGATCGTCTGATCCTTGCCCTGACTTCAGATGCACGAGATCTCGATTGAGGTCTGTAGATTGTTTCTGCCATATCCTCACCCAGACACCTAGGCCTACCTTGGGTTCTCAGACTCCGTCCTCAGACTACTGGCCCACAAGCCCTCCAGTTGGGCAATCCAGAACTACAATGCCGCACTCTGCCTGCCCTACAGAAGTAAAACATTGCCCTCAGGGCTACCCTGAAACCGCAAATGAGGATCAACCTGCACGCCATTCGGCTGTACCCCAAACATATAGGCTGACCTGGGCACTATTTCCCCTTCTGACCCAGCCTGAGCATGGACCTCCTGGTCCCACGCAGACAGCTGGCCGCACACTGAGCACATCGGACCCGCCATGGCCTTAGGTCGTCATCTCTTCCCAACTGCGGTTTTCAGGCTCCAGAACCTAGACCTTATCTCCAACCACTGCCCAGGGTTGAAAATGATGCAGAAATCAGAACTCTTTCCCCATGGCAAGAAACCTTGTGCTTGGCATGTTGTCCAACGTTCAGTGTAGTTGAAACAAGCATGGCCCATGAGGCCCAGCCCATGCTTGCGGGCCACATTGGTCACAAACACACATTGTGACCCTCAGCCTGAGCCCAGTCCTCAGGTAAGGCCTCTCAGGGCCTATATGAAGATACAGCATATTGGGCTTGCCATGCCCCTAGGCCCCAATTTTTAACCATAGTTCGAGGTGTCCCTTCACTCTTCCCCAGGGCTCTGCTTTCGAATTCCTCTTTTGGTGGGACACCTGAGGTAACAAACCTGAAAGGAGTCCTCCCATCCCACAGATTGACGAAAAACAATTGGGATCGGACCAAATCCACAGAGAGGAAGATTCGTCCATGGCCCATGAGACCTCCCCAACATTCCACGGCCATCGCTGAAACAAAAGTCAGAGACAAAAGCCTGAGCAAGCGCCTCAGACTCGCTCATTCTTCATATCCTGAAGAGTTCTTCTCATGGTTTGTAGATCGGGCGTGCCATACCTACGTCCCCCAACTTAAGCTGAGTTTGTGTTTTCAGTCTTCTGTCCTCAAAGTCCTGGGCCACACTCCCTCCAGGCTGGGGCCCCTGGAGCCACACATTAGGACTGCCCCCACCCAATCCATGGGAATTCTGCCCATTCCATTGTCAAAAATCGTACAAATTAGGAGAACCCTCCAATGTCCCTGAGGCCATCCCAATAGTGTAGGTCGCCCGGGACAAAAATGGGCGGTTGATACCGGCTGAGCATCTACCTCCACTCATCTACCTCCACTCATACCAAGAAGATTGAACCAGACAGGACCCGAGGCCATTATCGGATCCATTGCTTTGGTTTACAGGCATGTCTCCTCAGAAGCCTGGATTCCAATACCAGCAGAGGGGATTACCTGAGGCACTCATCAGTACAAATCTCGTCTCCACAAGGAAACTTGTGCATGGGAGCTATGCCAAAGCTTAGGAGAATACTTCAAGGTCCCGGTGCCACCTCCCCATTCCAAGGCCCTCATGGACACAAACACACGTTAGGATCCATCCTCTGGAAAGTGCATTTCAACTCAGCCACCCCGGTTGCTCCCGCAGATCCATTAGATCTAAACTGTCTTGTTGCTAGGAGACAATTGGAAGGCGAGGCGGACTTCCCAGGCATCCATCCTCGAACGGTGCTCTGGAGTCATTCCATATGGGATGTCCTGGAGCTGTCCAACAGGTCTCAATTGTCCCGCAGAAGGAATCCTTGAAGGGGGCATCCCACATCTCCCAACGTGGAAAACCTCCATGGCCTCGAGATTCCGCTCCCTTCATGAAGGGGCCGTCATGCACAGAAACTCCAACCTGAGCCAACGTCGGATCCTCGCCCTGACTTCAGATGCAGGAGATATTGGTTCAGATCTGCAGGGGGTACCTGCCGTGCCCTCACCCTGAATCCGAAGACTAGCTTGTGTTCTCAGACTTCCGTACTCACTCTCCTGGCCCCGAAGCCCTCAAGTTTGGCAATTCCGGACCGACAATGAAGCACTCTGCCTGCCCTCTAGAAAAAATATATTGCCTAATGAGCTGCTCAGGCAGCTTAAATGAAGATAAACCTACACGGCACTCGAATATACCCAAAGTATATAGTCTAACCTGGGCACTAATGCACTGTCTGACACAACCTGAGCCCGGACCTGCTGACCAACACCCAGATAGCTGACCGCACCCTGAGCACATCTAACCCGCCATGGCCTTAGGTCATCATCTCTTCCCTACCTCAGTTTTCAGGCTTCAGAATCCTAGACCTTATCTCCCATCACTGCCCACGGGTGACTGTGATGCAGAAATCAGAACTCTTCCTGACCCATGGCAAGAAACCTTGTGGTTGGCATGTTGTCCAACGTTCAGTGTAGGAGAAACCAGCATTCACCCTGAGGACCCGCCCATTCTTGAGTGCAACGAGAGCATAAACACGCATTGTGACCTCAGCGTGAGTCCTGTCCTCTAGTAAGTCCTCTCAGTGCCTGGACCATTAGATGTCATAATGGGCTTGACATGTCCCTAGTCCCCAATTTTTAACCAGATTTCTGGTTGTCCAGTCGCCGCACCCCAGGGTTGTTCTCTGGAATCCTTCATTTGGTGGGACATCTGTGGTTGAAAAACAAAATGAAACAAATCGACAACAACAAAAAAATGGACTTCTTCCATCCCCAGAATGACCCCAAACTCTTTGGACGGGACCGAACACCCAGAGAGTAAGACTCGTCCAATTCCCATGAAGTCACCCGGCAATTTCACGACCATGAGTGACACGATATCCAGAGACGAAACTTGATCAAGCGCCTCACACTCGCCCTTTTTTCATATCCCGAAGTGTTCTCCTCATGGTCTGTAGATCAGTCCTGCCATTCCTATGACCCAAAACACAAACCGAGTTTGTGTTTTCAGACAACTGTCCAAACAGCTCTGGCCTACACACCCTACAGGCTCAGGGCCCTGGAGCCAAACCTGAGGACTGTACTTGCCCTCTCCAAGGGAATTGTATGTGCCCATTCCAATGGCCACAACCCTACTAGTAGGATAACCTCCAAAGTCCCTGAGGCCATCCCAATAGTTGTGGCTTCCCAGGACAAACAGGGGCAATCTGAGCCCATCTGAGCACCTACCTGCACTCAGACCCGTAGACTGATGTCCCCAGAGGTAAAAAGGAACGAACAGGCCCCTAGGCACTAATCGGATCCATTGCTTTGGTTTCCAGGCATCTCTCCTCAGAGGCCTGGATTTCAATACCAGCATATGCCTGTCTCCTGACTCACCCATCAGAACAAATCTCATCTATACATGGGATACATGCACGTTGGAGCTGTGTCAAAGCCTATGTTTAGGAGAACCCTTCAGGGCCCCAGGGCCACCGCTTCATTCTAAGATCTCCATAGACACAAAAACATATTAGGACACATCCACAGGAGAGTCCATTTCAACTCAGCCTCCTCGGTTGCCCCCCACATCCAGCAGATCTAACCTGTCTTGTTGCTTGGAGACAATTGGAATGCGAGGTGGGCTACCCAGCCATCCATCCTTAGAACCCTGCTCGGAATCGTTGGCCTGGATCCAACCAACAGGTCTCAATTGTCCTGCTGAAGAATCTTTGCAGTTTGGAGCTTCTCACAACTCCCATCGTGGGAAAACCCCCATGTCCTCGTGATCCAACCCCCTTCAAGAAAGGGGCATCAGGGCAGAAAGTCCAACCTGAGCGATCGTCTGATCCTTGCCCTGACTTCAGATGCACGAGATCTCTATTGAGGTCTGTAGATTGTGCCTGCCATTTCCTCACCCGGAAACCTAGGCCTAGCTTGGGTTCTCAGACTCCGTCCTCAGACTACTGGCCCAGAAGCCCTCCAGGTTGGCAATCCAGAACTACAATGCCGCACTCTGCCTACCCTACAGAAGTAAAACATTGCCCTCAGGGCTACCCCGAAACCGCAAATGAGGAAAAACCTGCACGCCATTCGGCTGTACCCCAAACATATAGGCTGACCTGGGCACTATTTCCCCTTCTGACCCAGCCTGACCTTGGACCTCCTGGTCCCACACAGATAGCTGGCCGCACACTGAGCACATCGGACCCGCCATGGCCTTAGGTCGTCATCTCTTCCCAACTGCGGTTTTCAGGCTCCAGAACCTAGATCTTATCTCCAACCACTGCCCAGGTTTGAAAATGATGCTGAAATCAGAACTCTTTCCCCATGGCTAGAAACCTTGTGGTTGGCATGTTGTCCAACGTTCAGTGTAGTTGAAACAAGCGTGGCCCATGAGGCCCAGCCCATGCTTGCGGGCCACATTGGTCACAAACACACATTGTGACCCTCAGCCTGAGCCCAGTCCTCAGGTAAGGCCTCTCAGGGCCTATATGAAGAGACAGCATATTGGGCTTGCCATGCCCCTAGGCCCCAATTTTTAACCATAGTTCGGGTTGTCCCTTCACTCTCCCCAGGGCTCTGCTTTGGAATTCCTCTTTAGGTGGAACTCCTGAGGTAACAAACCTGAAAGGAGTCCTCCCATCCCACAGATGGACGAAAAACAATTGGGATCCGTCCAAATCCACAGAGAGGAAGATTCGTCCATGGCCCATGAGACCTCCCCAACATTCCACGGCCATCGCTGAAACAAAATCCAGAGACAAAAGCCTGAGCAAGCGCCTCAGACTCGCTCATTCTTCATATCCTGAAGAGTTCTTCTCATGGTTTGTAGATCGGGCGTGCCATACCTACGTCCCCCAACTTAAGCTGAGTTTGTGTTTTCAGTCTTCTGTCCTCAAAGTCCTGGGCCACACTCCCTCCAGGCTTGGGCCCCTGGAGCCACACATTAGGACTGCCCCCACCCAATCCATGGGAATTCTGCCCATTCCATTGTCAAAAATCGTACAAATTAGGAGAACCCTCCAAAGTCCCTGAGTCCATCCCAATAGTGTAGGTCGCCCGGGACAAAAATGGGCGGTTGATAACGGCTGAGCATCTATCTCCACTCATCTACCTCCACTCATACCAAGAAGATTGAACCTGACAGGACCCGAGGCCATTATCGGAGCCATTGCTTTGGTTTACAGGCATTTCTCCTCAGAAGCCTGGATTCCAATACCAGCAGAGGGGATTACCTGAGGCACTCATCAGTACAAATCTCGTCTCCACAAGGAAACTTGTGCATGGGAGCTATGCCAAAGCTTAGGAGAATACTTCAGGGTCCCGGTGCCACCTCCCCATTCCAAGGCCCTCATGGACACAAACACACGTTAGGATCCATCCTCTGGAAAGTGCATTTCAACTCAGCCACCCCGGTTGCTCCAGCAGATCCATTAGATCTAAACTGTCTTGTTGCTAGGAGACAATTGGAAGGTGAGGCGGACTTCCCAGGCATCCATCCTCGAACGGTGCTCTGGAGTCATTCCATATGGGATGTCCAGGAGCTGTCCAACAGGTCTCAATTGTCCCGCAGAAGGAATCCTTGAAGGGGGCATCCCACATCTCCCAACGTGGAAAACCTCCATGGCCTCGAGATTCCGCTCCCTTCATGAAGGGGCCGTCATGCACAGAAACTCCAACCTGAGCCAACGTCGGATCCTCGCCCTGGCTTCAGATGCATGAGATATTGGTTCAGATCTGCAGGGGGTACCTGCCGTGCCCTCACCCTGAATCCGAAGTCTAGCTTGTGTTCTCAGACTTCCGTCCTCACTCTCCTGGCCCCGAAGCCCTCAAGTTTGGCAATTCCGGACCGACAATGAGGCACTCTGCCTGCCCTCTAGAAAAAATATATTGCCTAATGAGCAGCCCAGGCAGCTTAAATGAGGATAAACCTACACGGCACTCGAATGTACCCAAATTATATAGTCTAACCTGGGCACTAATGCACTGTCTGACACAACCTGAGCCCGGACCTGCTGACCAACACCCAGACAGCTGACCGCACGCTGAGCATATCAGACCCGCCATGGCCTTAGGTCATCATCTCTTCCCTACCTCAGTTTTCAGGAATCAGAACCTAGACCTTATCTCCAATCACTGCCCACGGGTGACTGTGATACAGAAATCAGAACTCTTCCTGACCCATGGCAAGAAACCTTGTGGTTGGCATGTTGTCCAACGTTCAGTGTAGGAGAAACCAGCATTCACCCTGAGGCCCCGCCCATTCTTGCGTGCGACGAGAGCATAAACACGCATTGTGACCTCAGCGTGAGTCCTGTCCTCTAGTAAGTCCTCTCAGTGGCTGGACCATTAGATGTCATAATGGGCTTGACATGTCCCTAGTCCCCAATTTTTAACCAGATTTCTGGTTGTCCAGTCGCCCCACCCCAGGACTCTACTCTGGAATCCCTCATTTGGTGGGACATCTGAGGTTGAAAAACAAAATGAAACAAATCGACAACAACAACAACAAAAAAACGGACTTCTTCCATCCCCAGAATGACCCCAAACTCTTTGGACGGGACCGAACCCCCAGAGAGTAAGACTCGTCCATTTCCCATGAAGTCACCCGGCAATTTCACGACCATGAGTGACACGATATCCAGAGACAAAAACTTGAGCAAGAGCCTCACACTCGCCCTTTTTTCATATCCCGAAGTGTTCTCCTTATGGTCTGTAGATCAGTCCTGCCATACCTATGACCCAAAACATAAGCCGAGTTTGTGTTTTCAGACAACTGTCCAAACAGCTCTGGCCTACACACCCTACAGGCTCAGGGCCCTGGAGCCAAACCTGAGGACTGTACTTGCCCTCTCCAAGGGAATTGTATGTGCCCATTCCAATGGCCACAACCCTACTAGTAGGATAACCTCCAAAGTCCCTGAGGCCATCCCAAGAGTTGTGGCTTCCCAGGACAAACAGGGGCAATCTGAGCCCATCTGAGCACCTACCTGCACTCAGACCCGTAGACTGATGTCCCCAGAGGTAAAAAGGAACGAACAGGCCCCTAGGCACTAATCGGATCCATTGCTTTGGTTTCCAGGCATCTCTCCTCTGAGGCCTGGATTTCAATACCAGCATATGGCTGTTTCTTGACTCACCCATCAGAACAAATCTCATCTACACATGGGAAACATGCACGTTGGAGCTGTGTCAAAGCCTCTGTTTAGGAGAACCCTTCAGGGCCCCAGGGCCACCGCTTCATTCCAAGGTCTCCATAGACACAAAAACATATTAGGACACATCCACAGGAGAGTCCATTTCAACTCAGCCACCTCGGTTACCCCCCACATCCAGCAGATCTAACCTGTCTTGTTGCTTGGAGACAATTGGAATGCGAGGTGGTCTACCCAGCCGTCCATCCTAGAACCCTGCTCGGAATCGTTGGCCTGGAGCCAACCAGCAGGTCTCAATTGTCCTGCAGAAGAATCTTTGCAGTTTGGAGCTTCTCACAACTCCATCGTGGGAAAACCCCCATGGTCTCGTGATCCAACCCCCTTCAAGAAAGGGCCATCAGGGCAGAAAGTCCAACCTGAGCGATCGTCTGATCCTTGCCCTGACTTCAGATGCACGAGATCTCGATTGAGGTCTGTAGATTGTGCCTGCCATATCCTCACCCAGAAACCTAGGCCTAGCTTGTGTTCTCAGACTCCGTCCTCAGACTCCTGGCCCACAAGCCCTCCAGTTTGGCAATCCAGAACTACAATGCCGCACTCTGCCTGCCCTACAGAAGTAAAACATTGCCCTCAGGGCTACCCCGAAACCGCAAATGAGGATCAACCTGCACGCCATTCGGCTGTACCCCAAACATATAGGCTGACCTGGGCACTATTTCCCCTTCTGACCCAGCCTGAGCCTGGACCTCCTGGTCCCACCCAGACAGCTGGCCGCACACTGAGCACATCGGACCCGCCATGGCCTTAGGTCGTCATCTCTCCCAAATGCGGTTTTCAGGCTCCAGAACCTAGACCTTATCTCCAACCACTGCCCAGGGTTGAAAATGATGCAGAAATCAGAACTATTTCTCCATGGCAAGAAACCTTGTGGTTGGCATGTTGTCCAACGTTCAGTGTAGTTGAAACAAGCGTGGCCCATGAGGCCGAGCCCATGCTTGCGGGCCACATTGGTCACAAACACACATTGTGACCCTCAGCCTGAGCCCAGTCCTCAGGTAAGGCCTCTCAGGGCCTATATGAAGAGACAGCATATTGGGCTTGCCATGCCCCTAGGCCCCAATTTTAACCATAGTTCGGGTTGTCCCTTCACTCTTCCCCAGGGCTATGCTTTGGAATTCCTCTTTTGGTAGGACACCTGAGGTAACAAACCTGAAAGGAGTCCTCTCATCCCACAGATTGACGAAAAACAATTGGGATAGGGCCAAATCCACAGAGGGGAAGATTCGTCCATGGCCCATGAGACCTCCCCAACATTCCAAGGCCATTGCTGAAACAAAATCCAGAGACAAAAGCCTGAGCAAGCGCCTCAGACTCGCTCATTCTTCATATCTTGAAGAGTTCTTCTCATGATTTGTAGATCGGGCGTGCCATACCTACGTCCCCAAACTTAAGCTGAGTTTGTGTTTTCAGTCTTCTGTCCTCAAAGTCCTGGGCCACACTCCCTCCAGGCTGGGGCCCCTGGAGCCACACATTAGGACTGCCCCCACCCAATCCATGGGAATTCTGCCCATTCCATTGTCAAAAATCGTACAAATTAGGAGAACCCTCCAAAGTCCCTGATGCCATCCCAATAGTGTAGGTCGCCCGGGACAAAAAAGGGCGGTTGATACCGGCTGAGCATCTACCTCCACTCATCTACCTCCACTCATACCAAGAAGATTGAACCAGACAGGACCCGATGCCATTATCGGATCCATTGCTTTGGTTTACAGGCATGTCTCCTCAAAAGCCTGGATTCCAATACCAGCAGAGGGGATTTCCTGAGGCACTCATCAGAACAAATCTCGTCTCCACAAGGAAACTTGTGCATGGGAGCTATGCCAAAGCTTAGGAGAATACTTCAGGGTCCCGGTGCCACCTCCCCATTCCAAGGCCCTCATGGACACAAACACACGTTAGGACCCATCCTCTGGAAAGTGCATTTCAACTCAGCCACCCCAGTTGCTCCCGCAGATCCATTAGATCTAAACTGTCTTGTTGCTAGGAGACAATTGGAAGGCGAGGCGGACTTCCCAGGCATCCATCCTCGAACAGTCCTCTGGAGTCATTCCATATGGGATGTCCTGGAGCTGTCCAACAGGTCTCAATTGTCCCGCAGAAGGAATCCTTGAAGGGGGCATCCCACATCTCCCAACGTGGAAAACCTCCATGGCCTCGAGATTCCGCTCCCTTCATGAAGGGGCCGTCATGCACAGAAACTCCAACCTTAGCCAACGTGGGATCCTCGCCCTACTTCAGATGCATGAGATATTGGTTCAGATCTGCAGGGGGTACCTGCCGTGCCCTCACCCTGAATCCGAAGTCTAGCTTGTGTTCTCAGACTTCCGTCCTCACTCCCCTGGCCCCGAAGCCCTCAAGTTTGGCAATTCCGGACCGACAATGAAGCACTCTGCCTGCCGTTTGGAAAAAATATATTGCCTAATGAGCTGACCAGGCAGCTTAAATGAGGATAAACCTACACGGCACTCGAATGTACCCAAATTATATAGTCTAACCTGGGCACTAATGCACTGTCTGACACAACCTGAGCCCGGACATGCTGACCAACACCCAGACAGCTGACCGCACGCTGAGCACATCAGACCCGCCATGGCCTTAGGTCATCATCTCTTCCCTACCTCAGTTTTCAGGCTTCAGAACCTAGACCTTATCTCCAATCACTGCCCACGGGTGACTGTGATGCAGAAATCAGAACTCTTCCTGACCCATGGCAAGAAACCTTGTGGTTGGCATGTTGTCCAACCTTCAGTATAGGAGAAACCAGCATTCACCCTGAGGCCCCGCCCATTCTTGCGTGCGACGAGAGCATAAACACGCATTGTGACCTCAGCATGAGTCCTGTCCTCTAGTAAGTCCTCTCAGTGGCTGGACGATTAGATGTCATAATGGCCTTGACATATCACTAGTCCCCAATTTTTAACCAGAATTCTGGTTGTCCAGTCGACCCACCCCAGCGCTCTACTCTGTAATTCCTCATTTGGTGGGACATCTGAGGTTGAAAAACAAAATGAAACAAATCGACAACAACAAAAAAAAGGACTTCTTCCATCCCCAGAATGACCCCAAACTCTTTGGATGGGACCGAACCCCCAGAGAGTAAGACTCGTCCATTTCCCATGAAGTCACCTGGCAATTTCACGACCATGAGTGACACGATATCCAGAGACAAAAACTTGAGCAAGAGCCTCACACTCACCCTTTTTTCATATCCCGAAGTGTTCTCCTCATGGTCTGCAGATCAGTCCTGCCATACCTATGACCCAAAACATAAGCCGAGTTTGTGTTTTCAGACAACTGTCCAAACAGCCCTGGCCTACACAACCTACAGGCTCAGGGCCCTGGAGCCAAACCTGAGGACTGTACTTGCCCTCTCCAAGGGAATTGTATGTGCCCATTCCAATGGCCACAACCCTACTAGTAGGATAACCTCCAAAGTCCCTGAGGCCATCCCAATAGTTGTGGCTTCCCAGGACAAACAGGGGCAATCTGAGCCCATCTGAGCACCTACCTGCACTCAGACCCGTAGACTGATGTCCCCAGAGGTAAAAAGGAACGAACAGGCCCCTAGGCACTAATCGGATCCATTGCTTTGGTTTCCAGGCATCTCTCCTCAGAGGCCTGGATTTCAATACCAGCATATGGCTGTTTCTTGACTCACCCATCAGAACAAATCTCATCTACACATGGGAAACATGCACGTTGGAGCTGTGTCAAAGCCTCTGTTTAGGAGAACCCTTCAGGGCCCCAGGGCCACCGCTTCATTCCAAGGTCTCCATAGACACAAAAACATATTAGGACACATCCACAGGAGAGTCCATTTCAACTCAGCCTCCTCGGTTGCCCCCCACATCCAGCAGATCTAACCTGTCTTGTTGCTTGGAGACAATTGGAATGCGAGGTGGGCTACCCAGCCATCCATCCTTAGAACCCTGCTCGGAGTCGTTGGCCTGGAGCCAACCAACAGGTCTCAATTGTCCTGCAGAAGAATCTTTGCAGTTTGGAGCTTCTCAAAACTCCCATCGTGGGAAAACCCCCATGTCCTCGTGATCCAACCCCCTTCAAGAAAGGGCCATCAGGGCATAAAGTCCAACCTGAGCGATCGTCTGATCCTTGCCCTGACTTCAGATGCACAAGATCTCTATTGAGGTCTGTAGATTGTGCCTGCCATATGCTCACCCAGACACCTAGGCCTAGCTTGGGTTCTCAGACTCCGTCCTCAGACTCCTGGCCCACAAGCCCTCCAGTTTGGCAATCGAGAACTACAATGCCGCACTCTGCCTGCCCTACAGAAGTAAAACATTGCCCTCAGGGCTACCCCGAAACCGCAAATGAGGATCAACCTGCACGCCATTCGGCTGTACCCCAAACATATAGGCTGACCTGGGCACTATTTCCCCTTCTGACCCAGCCTGAGCCTGGACCTCCTGGTCCCACCCAGACGGCTGGACGCACACTGAGCACATCGGACCCGCCATGGCCTTAGGTCGTCATCTCTTCCCAACTGCGGTTTTCAGGCTCCAGAACCTAGACCTTATCTCCAACCACTGTCCAGGGTTGAAAATGATGCAGAAATCAGAACTCTTTCCCCATGGCAAGAAACCTTGTGGTTGGCATGTTGTCCAACGTTCAGTGTAGTTGAAACAAGCGTGGCCCATGAGGCCCAGCCCATGCTTGCGGGCCACATTGGTCACAAACACACATTGTGACCCTCAGCCTGAGCCCAGTCCTCAGGTAAGGCCTCTCAGGGCCTATATGAAGAGACAGCATATTGGGCTTGCCATGC
Source organism: Mustela nivalis (assembly GCF_964662115.1). Taxonomy (NCBI): domain Eukaryota; kingdom Metazoa; phylum Chordata; class Mammalia; order Carnivora; family Mustelidae; genus Mustela; species Mustela nivalis. The sequence goes on along the minus strand of NW_028136272.1, from coordinate 296,319 downwards.
CCCTAGGCCCCAATTTTTTAACCATAGTTCGGGTTGTCCCTTCACTCTTCCCCAGGGCTCTGCTTTGGAATTCCTCTTTTGGTGGGACACCTGAGGTAACAAACCTGAAAGGAGTCCTCCCATCCCACAGATTGACGAAAAACAATTGGGATCGGGCCAAATCCACAGAGAGGAAGATTCGTCCATGGCCCATGAGACCTCCCCAACATTCCACGGCCATCGCTGAAACAAAAGTCAGAGACAAAAGCCTGAGCAAGCGCTTCAGACTCGCTCATTCTTCATATCCTGAAGAGTTCTTCTCATGGTTTGTAGATCGGGCGTGCCATACCTACGTCCCCAAACTTAAGCTGAGTTTGTGTTTTCAGTCTTCTGTCCTCAAAGTCCTGGGCCACACTCCCTCCAGGCTGGGGCCCCTGGAGCCACACATTAGGACTGCCCCCACCCAATCCATGGGAATTCTGCCCATTCCATTGTCAAAAATCGTACAAATTAGGAGAACCCTCCAAAGTCCCTGAGGCCATCCCAATAGTGTAGGTCGCCCAGGACAAAAAATGGCGGTTGATACCGGCTGAGCAACTACCTAAACTCATCTACCTCCACTCTTACCAAGAAGATTGAACCAGACAGGACCCGAGGCCATTATCGGATCCATTTCTTTGGTTTACAGGCATGTCTCCTCAAAAGCCTGGATTCCAATACCAGCAGAGGGGATTTCCTGAGGCACCCATCAGAACAAATCTCGTCTCCACAAGAAAACATGTGCATGGGAGCTATGCCAAAGCTTAGGAGAATACTTCAGGGTCCCGGTGCCACCTCCCCATTCCAAGGCCCTCATGGACACAAACACACGTTAGGACCCATCCTCTGGAAAGTGCATTTCAACTCAGCCACCCCGGTTGCTCCCGCAGATCCATTAGATCTAAACTGTCTTGTTGCTAGGAGACAATTGGAAGGCGAGGCGGACTTCCCAGGCATCCATCCTGGAACGGTGCTCTGGAGTCATTCCATATGGGATGTCTTGGAGCTGTCCAACAGGTCTCAATTGTCCCGCAGAAGGAATCCTTGAAGGGGGCATCCCACATCTCCCAACGTGGAAAACCTCCATGGCCTCGAGATTCCGCTCCCTTCATGAAGGGGCCGTCATGCACAGAAACTCCAACCTGAGCCAACGTCGGATCCTCGACATGACTTCAGATGCATGAGATGTTGGTTCAGATCTGCAGGGGGTACCAACCGTGCCCTCACCCTGAATCCGAAGTCTAGCTAGTGTTCTCAGACTTCCGTCCTCACTCCCCTGGCCCCGAAGCCCTCACGTTTGGCAATTCCGGACCGACAATGAAGCACTCTGCCTAACGTCTAGAAAAAATATATTGCCTAATTAGCAGCCCAGCCAGCTTAAATGAGGATAAACCTACACGGCACTCGAATGTACCCAAATTATATAGTCTAACCTGGGCACTAATGCACTGTCTGACACAACCTGAGCCCAGACCTGCTGACCAACACCCAGACAGCTGACCGCACGCTGAGCACATCAGACCCGCCATGGCCTTAGGTCATCATCTCTTCCCTACCTCAGTTTTCAGGCTTCAGAACCTAGACCTTATCTCCAATCACTGCCCACGGGTGACTGTGATGCAGAAATCAGAACTCTTCCTGACCCATGGCAAGAAACCTTGTGGTTGGCATGTTGTCAAACGTTCAGTGTAGGAGAAACCAGCATTCACCCTGAGGCCCCGCCCATTCTTGCGTGCGACGAGAGCATAAACACGCATTGTGACCTCAGCGTGAGTCCTGTCCTCTAGTAAGTCCTCTCAGTGGCTGGACCATTAGATGTCATAATGGCCTTGACATGTTCCTAGTCCCCAATTTTTTTAACCAGATTTCTGGTTGTCCAGTCGCCCCACCCCAGGGCTCTACTCTGGAATCCCTCATTTGGTGGGACATCTGAGGTTGAAAAACAAAATGAAACAAATCGACAACAACAAAAAAACGGACTTCTTCCATCCCCAGAATGACCCCAAACTCTTTGGACGGGACCGAACCCCCAGAGAGTAAGACTCGTCCATTTCCCATGAAGTCACCCGGCAATTTCACGACCATGAGTGACACGATATCCAGAGACAAAAACTTGAGCAAGCCTCACACTCGCCCTTTTTTCATATCCCGAAGTGTTCTCCTCATGGTCTGCAGATCAGTCCTGCCATACCTATGACCCAAAACATAAGCCGAGTTTGTGTTTTCAGACAACTGTCCAAACAGCTCTGGCCTACACACCCTACAGGCTCAGGGCCCTGGAGCCAAACCTGAGGACTGTACTTGCCCTCTCCAAGGGAATTGTATGTGCCCATTCCAATGGCCACAACCCTACTAGTAGGATAACCTCCAAAGTCCCTGAGGCCATCCCAATAGTTGTGGCTTCCCAGGACAAACAGGGGCAATCTGAGCCCATCTGAGCACCTACCTGCACTCAGACCCGTAGACTGATGTCCCCAGAGGTAAAAAGGAACGAACAGGCCCCTAGGCACTAATCGGATCCATTGCTTTGGTTTCCAGGCATCCCTCCTCAGAGGCCTGGATTTCAATACCAGCATATGGCTGTTTCTTGACTCACCCATCAGAACAAATCTCATCTACACATGGGAAACATGCACGTTGGAGCTGTGTCAAAGCCTCTGTTTAGGAGAACCCTTCAGGGCCCCAGAGCCACCGCTTCATTCCAAGGTCTCCATAGACACAAAAACATATTAGGACACATCCACAGGAGAGTCCATTTCAACTCAGCCTCCTCGGTTGCCCCCCACATCCACCAGATCTAACCTGTCTTGTTGCTTGGAGACAATTGGAATGCGAGGTGGGCTACCCAGCCATCCATCCTTAGAACCCTGCTCGGATTCGTTGGCCTGGATCCAACCAACAGGTCTCAATTGTCCTGCAGAAGAATCTTTGCAGTTTGGAGCTTCTCACAACTCCCATCGTGCGAAAACCCCCATGTCCTCGTGATCCAACACCCTTCAAGAAAGGGCCATCAGGGCAGAAAGTCCAACCTGAGCGATCGTCTGATCCTTGCCCTGACTTCAGATGCACGAGATCTCTATTGAGGTCTGTAGATTGTGCCTGCCATATCCTCACCCAGAAACCTAGGCCTAGCTTGGGTTCTCAGACTCCGTCCTCAGACTACTGGCCCACAAGCCTTCCAGTTTTGCAATCCAGAACTACAATACCGCAATCTGCCTGCCCTACAGAAGTAAAACATTGCCCTCAGGGCTACCCCGAAACCGCAAATGAGGATCAACCTGCACGCCATTCGGCTGTACCCCAAACATATAGGCTGACCTGGGCACTATTTCCCCTTCTGACCCAGCCTGAGCCTGGACCTCCTGGTCCCACCCAGACAGCTGGCCGCACACTGAGCACATCGACCCGCCATGGCCTTAGGTCGTCATCTCTTCCCAACTGCGGTTTTCAGGCTCCAGAACCTAGACCTTATCTCCAACCACTGCCCAGGGTTGAAAATGATGCAGAAATCAGAACTCTTTCCCCATGGCAAGAAACCTTGTGGATGGCATGTTGTCCAGCGTTCAGGGTAGTTGAAACAAGCGTGGCCCATGAGGCCCAGCCCATGCTTGCGGGCCACATTGGTCACAAACACACATTGTGACCCTCAGCCTGAGCCCAGTCCTCAGGTAAGGCCTTCAGGGCCTATATGAAGAGACAGCATATTGGGCTTGCCATGCCCCTAGGCCCCAATTTTTAACCATAGTTCGGGTTGTCCCTTCACTCTTCCCCAGGGCTCTGCTTTGGAATTCCTCTTTTGGTGGGACACCTGAGGTAACAAACATGAAAGGAGTCCTCCCATCCCACAGATTGACGAAAAACAACTGGGATCGGGCCAAATCCACGGAGAGGAAGATTAGTCCATGGCCCATGAGATCTCCCCAACATTCCACGGCCATCGCTGAAACAAAAGTCAGAGACAAAAGCCTGAGCAAGCGCCTCAGACTCGCTCATTCTTCATATCCTGAAGAGTTCTTCTCAGGGTTTGTAGATCGGGCGTGCCATACCTACGTCCCCCAACTTAAGCTGAGTTTGTGTTTTCAGTCTTCTGTCCTCAAAGTCCTGGGCCACACTCCCTCCAGGCTGGGGCCACGGAGCCACTCATTAGGACTGCCCCCACCCATTCCATGGGAATTCTGCCCATTCCATTGTCAAAAATCGTACAAATTAGGAGAACCCTCCAAAGTCCCTGGGGCCATCCCAATAGTGTAGGTCGCCCGGGACAAAAAAGGGCGGTTGATACCGGCTGAGCATCTACCTCCACTCATCTACCTCCACTCATACCAAGAAGATTGAACCAGACAGGACCCGAGGCCATTATCGGATACATTGCTTTGGTTTACAGGCATGTCTCCTCAAAAGCCTGGATTCCAATACCAGCAGAGGGGATTTCCTGAGGCACCCATCAGAACAAATCTCGTCTCCACAAGGAAACTTGTGCATGGGAGCTATGCCAAAGCTTAGGAGAATACTTCAGGGTCCCGGTGCCACCTCCCCATTCCAAGGCCCTCATGGACACAAACACACGTTAGGACCCATTCTCTGAAAAGTGCATTTTAACTCAGCCTCCCCGGTTGCTCCGCAGATCCATTAGATCTAAACTGTCTTGTTGCTAGGAGACAATTGGAAGGCGAGGCGGACTTCCCAGGCATCCATCCTCGAACGGTGCTCTGGAGTCATACCATATGGGATGTCCTGGAGCTGTCCAACATGTCTCAATTGTCCCGCAGAAGGAATCCTTGAAGGGGGCATCCCACATCTCCCAACGTGGAAAACCTCCATGGCCTCGAGATTCTGCTCCCTTCATGAAGGGGCCGTCATGCACAGAAACTCCAACCTGAGCCAACGTCGGATCCTCGCCCTGACTTCAGATGCATGAGATATTGGTTCAGATCTGCAGGGGGTACCTGCCGTGCCCTCACCCTGAATCCGAAGTCTAGCTTGTGTTCTCAGACTTCTGTCCTCACTCTCCTGGCCCCGAAGCCCTCAAGTTTGGCAATTCCAGACCGACAATGAAGTACTCTGCCTGCCCTCTAGAAAGAATTGATTGCCTAATGAGCAGCCCAGGCAGCTTAAATGAGGATAAACCTACACGGCACTCGAATGTACCCAAATTATATAGTCTAACCTGGGCACTAATGCACTGTCTGACACAACCTGAGCCCAGACCTGCTGACCAACACCCAGACAGCTGACTGCACACTGAGCACATCAGACCCGCCATGGCCTTAGGTCATCATCTCTTCCCTACCTCAGTTTTCAGGCTTCAGAACCTAGACGTTATCTCCAATCACTGCCCACGGGTGACTGTGATGCAGAAATCAGAACTCTTCCTGACCCATGGCAAGAAACCTTGTGGTTGGCATGTTGTCCAACGTTCAGTGTAGTTGAAACAAGCGTGGCCCATGAGGCCGAGCCCATGCTTGCGGGCCACATTGGTCACAAACACACATTGTGACCCTCAGCCTGAGCCCAGTCCTCAGGTAAGGCCTCTCAGGGCCTATATGAAGAGACAGCATATTGGGCTTGCCATGCCCCTAGGCCCCAATTTTAACCATAGTTCGGGTTGTCCCTTCACTCTTCCCCAGGGCTATGCTTTGGAATTCCTCTTTTGGTAGGACACCTGAGGTAACAAACCTGAAAGGAGTCCTCTCATCCCACAGATTGACGAAAAACAATTGGGATAGGGCCAAATCCACAGAGGGGAAGATTCGTCCATGGCCCATGAGACCTCCCCAACATTCCAAGGCCATTGCTGAAACAAAATCCAGAGACAAAAGCCTGAGCAAGCGCCTCAGACTCGCTCATTCTTCATATCTTGAAGAGTTCTTCTCATGATTTGTAGATCGGGCGTGCCATACCTACGTCCCCAAACTTAAGCTGAGTTTGTGTTTTCAGTCTTCTGTCCTCAAAGTCCTGGGCCACACTCCCTCCAGGCTGGGGCCCCTGGAGCCACACATTAGGACTGCCCCCACCCAATCCATGGGAATTCTGCCCATTCCATTGTCAAAAATCGTACAAATTAGGAGAACCCTCCAAAGTCCCTGATGCCATCCCAATAGTGTAGGTCGCCCGGGACAAAAAAGGGCGGTTGATACCGGCTGAGCATCTACCTCCACTCATCTACCTCCACTCATACCAAGAAGATTGAACCAGACAGGACCCGATGCCATTATCGGATCCATTGCTTTGGTTTACAGGCATGTCTCCTCAAAAGCCTGGATTCCAATACCAGCAGAGGGGATTTCCTGAGGCACTCATCAGAACAAATCTCGTCTCCACAAGGAAACTTGTGCATGGGAGCTATGCCAAAGCTTAGGAGAATACTTCAGGGTCCCGGTGCCACCTCCCCATTCCAAGGCCCTCATGGACACAAACACACGTTAGGACCCATCCTCTGGAAAGTGCATTTCAACTCAGCCACCCCAGTTGCTCCCGCAGATCCATTAGATCTAAACTGTCTTGTTGCTAGGAGACAATTGGAAGGCGAGGCGGACTTCCCAGGCATCCATCCTCGAACAGTCCTCTGGAGTCATTCCATATGGGATGTCCTGGAGCTGTCCAACAGGTCTCAATTGTCCCGCAGAAGGAATCCTTGAAGGGGGCATCCCACATCTCCCAACGTGGAAAACCTCCATGGCCTCGAGATTCCGCTCCCTTCATGAAGGGGCCGTCATGCACAGAAACTCCAACCTTAGCCAACGTGGGATCCTCGCCCTACTTCAGATGCATGAGATATTGGTTCAGATCTGCAGGGGGTACCTGCCGTGCCCTCACCCTGAATCCGAAGTCTAGCTTGTGTTCTCAGACTTCCGTCCTCACTCCCCTGGCCCCGAAGCCCTCAAGTTTGGCAATTCCGGACCGACAATGAAGCACTCTGCCTGCCGTTTGGAAAAAATATATTGCCTAATGAGCTGACCAGGCAGCTTAAATGAGGATAAACCTACACGGCACTCGAATGTACCCAAATTATATAGTCTAACCTGGGCACTAATGCACTGTCTGACACAACCTGAGCCCGGACATGCTGACCAACACCCAGACAGCTGACCGCACGCTGAGCACATCAGACCCGCCATGGCCTTAGGTCATCATCTCTTCCCTACCTCAGTTTTCAGGCTTCAGAACCTAGACCTTATCTCCAATCACTGCCCACGGGTGACTGTGATGCAGAAATCAGAACTCTTCCTGACCCATGGCAAGAAACCTTGTGGTTGGCATGTTGTCCAACCTTCAGTATAGGAGAAACCAGCATTCACCCTGAGGCCCCGCCCATTCTTGCGTGCGACGAGAGCATAAACACGCATTGTGACCTCAGCATGAGTCCTGTCCTCTAGTAAGTCCTCTCAGTGGCTGGACGATTAGATGTCATAATGGCCTTGACATATCACTAGTCCCCAATTTTTAACCAGAATTCTGGTTGTCCAGTCGACCCACCCCAGCGCTCTACTCTGTAATTCCTCATTTGGTGGGACATCTGAGGTTGAAAAACAAAATGAAACAAATCGACAACAACAAAAAAAAGGACTTCTTCCATCCCCAGAATGACCCCAAACTCTTTGGATGGGACCGAACCCCCAGAGAGTAAGACTCGTCCATTTCCCATGAAGTCACCTGGCAATTTCACGACCATGAGTGACACGATATCCAGAGACAAAAACTTGAGCAAGAGCCTCACACTCACCCTTTTTTCATATCCCGAAGTGTTCTCCTCATGGTCTGCAGATCAGTCCTGCCATACCTATGACCCAAAACATAAGCCGAGTTTGTGTTTTCAGACAACTGTCCAAACAGCCCTGGCCTACACAACCTACAGGCTCAGGGCCCTGGAGCCAAACCTGAGGACTGTACTTGCCCTCTCCAAGGGAATTGTATGTGCCCATTCCAATGGCCACAACCCTACTAGTAGGATAACCTCCAAAGTCCCTGAGGCCATCCCAATAGTTGTGGCTTCCCAGGACAAACAGGGGCAATCTGAGCCCATCTGAGCACCTACCTGCACTCAGACCCGTAGACTGATGTCCCCAGAGGTAAAAAGGAACGAACAGGCCCCTAGGCACTAATCGGATCCATTGCTTTGGTTTCCAGGCATCTCTCCTCAGAGGCCTGGATTTCAATACCAGCATATGGCTGTTTCTTGACTCACCCATCAGAACAAATCTCATCTACACATGGGAAACATGCACGTTGGAGCTGTGTCAAAGCCTCTGTTTAGGAGAACCCTTCAGGGCCCCAGGGCCACCGCTTCATTCCAAGGTCTCCATAGACACAAAAACATATTAGGACACATCCACAGGAGAGTCCATTTCAACTCAGCCTCCTCGGTTGCCCCCCACATCCAGCAGATCTAACCTGTCTTGTTGCTTGGAGACAATTGGAATGCGAGGTGGGCTACCCAGCCATCCATCCTTAGAACCCTGCTCGGAGTCGTTGGCCTGGAGCCAACCAACAGGTCTCAATTGTCCTGCAGAAGAATCTTTGCAGTTTGGAGCTTCTCAAAACTCCCATCGTGGGAAAACCCCCATGTCCTCGTGATCCAACCCCCTTCAAGAAAGGGCCATCAGGGCATAAAGTCCAACCTGAGCGATCGTCTGATCCTTGCCCTGACTTCAGATGCACAAGATCTCTATTGAGGTCTGTAGATTGTGCCTGCCATATGCTCACCCAGACACCTAGGCCTAGCTTGGGTTCTCAGACTCCGTCCTCAGACTCCTGGCCCACAAGCCCTCCAGTTTGGCAATCGAGAACTACAATGCCGCACTCTGCCTGCCCTACAGAAGTAAAACATTGCCCTCAGGGCTACCCCGAAACCGCAAATGAGGATCAACCTGCACGCCATTCGGCTGTACCCCAAACATATAGGCTGACCTGGGCACTATTTCCCCTTCTGACCCAGCCTGAGCCTGGACCTCCTGGTCCCACCCAGACAGCTGGACGCACACTGAGCACATCGGACCCGCCATGGCCTTAGGTCGTCATCTCTTCCCAACTGCGGTTTTCAGGCTCCAGAACCTAGACCTTATCTCCAACCACTGTCCAGGGTTGAAAATGATGCAGAAATCAGAACTCTTTCCCCATGGCAAGAAACCTTGTGGTTGGCATGTTGTCCAACGTTCAGTGTAGTTGAAACAAGCGTGGCCCATGAGGCCCAGCCCATGCTTGCGGGCCACATTGGTCACAAACACACATTGTGACCCTCAGCCTGAGCCCAGTCCTCAGGTAAGGCCTCTCAGGGCCTATATGAAGAGACAGCATATTGGGCTTGCCATGCCCCTAGGCCCCAATTTTTTAACCATAGTTCGGGTTGTCCCTTCACTCTTCCCCAGGGCTCTGCTTTGGAATTCCTCTTTTGGTGGGACACCTGAGGTAACAAACCTGAAAGGAGTCCTCCCATCCCACAGATTGACGAAAAACAATTGGGATCGGGCCAAATCCACAGAGAGGAAGATTCGTCCATGGCCCATGAGACCTCCCCAACATTCCACGGCCATCGCTGAAACAAAAGTCAGAGACAAAAGCCTGAGCAAGCGCTTCAGACTCGCTCATTCTTCATATCCTGAAGAGTTCTTCTCATGGTTTGTAGATCGGGCGTGCCATACCTACGTCCCCAAACTTAAGCTGAGTTTGTGTTTTCAGTCTTCTGTCCTCAAAGTCCTGGGCCACACTCCCTCCAGGCTGGGGCCCCTGGAGCCACACATTAGGACTGCCCCCACCCAATCCATGGGAATTCTGCCCATTCCATTGTCAAAAATCGTACAAATTAGGAGAACCCTCCAAAGTCCCTGAGGCCATCCCAATAGTGTAGGTCGCCCAGGACAAAAAATGGCGGTTGATACCGGCTGAGCAACTACCTAAACTCATCTACCTCCACTCTTACCAAGAAGATTGAACCAGACAGGACCCGAGGCCATTATCGGATCCATTTCTTTGGTTTACAGGCATGTCTCCTCAAAAGCCTGGATTCCAATACCAGCAGAGGGGATTTCCTGAGGCACCCATCAGAACAAATCTCGTCTCCACAAGAAAACATGTGCATGGGAGCTATGCCAAAGCTTAGGAGAATACTTCAGGGTCCCGGTGCCACCTCCCCATTCCAAGGCCCTCATGGACACAAACACACGTTAGGACCCATCCTCTGGAAAGTGCATTTCAACTCAGCCACCCCGGTTGCTCCCGCAGATCCATTAGATCTAAACTGTCTTGTTGCTAGGAGACAATTGGAAGGCGAGGCGGACTTCCCAGGCATCCATCCTGGAACGGTGCTCTGGAGTCATTCCATATGGGATGTCTTGGAGCTGTCCAACAGGTCTCAATTGTCCCGCAGAAGGAATCCTTGAAGGGGGCATCCCACATCTCCCAACGTGGAAAACCTCCATGGCCTCGAGATTCCGCTCCCTTCATGAAGGGGCCGTCATGCACAGAAACTCCAACCTGAGCCAACGTCGGATCCTCGACATGACTTCAGATGCATGAGATGTTGGTTCAGATCTGCAGGGGGTACCAACCGTGCCCTCACCCTGAATCCGAAGTCTAGCTAGTGTTCTCAGACTTCCGTCCTCACTCCCCTGGCCCCGAAGCCCTCACGTTTGGCAATTCCGGACCGACAATGAAGCACTCTGCCTAACGTCTAGAAAAAATATATTGCCTAATTAGCAGCCCAGCCAGCTTAAATGAGGATAAACCTACACGGCACTCGAATGTACCCAAATTATATAGTCTAACCTGGGCACTAATGCACTGTCTGACACAACCTGAGCCCAGACCTGCTGACCAACACCCAGACAGCTGACCGCACGCTGAGCACATCAGACCCGCCATGGCCTTAGGTCATCATCTCTTCCCTACCTCAGTTTTCAGGCTTCAGAACCTAGACCTTATCTCCAATCACTGCCCACGGGTGACTGTGATGCAGAAATCAGAACTCTTCCTGACCCATGGCAAGAAACCTTGTGGTTGGCATGTTGTCAAACGTTCAGTGTAGGAGAAACCAGCATTCACCCTGAGGCCCCGCCCATTCTTGCGTGCGACGAGAGCATAAACACGCATTGTGACCTCAGCGTGAGTCCTGTCCTCTAGTAAGTCCTCTCAGTGGCTGGACCATTAGATGTCATAATGGCCTTGACATGTTCCTAGTCCCCAATTTTTTTAACCAGATTTCTGGTTGTCCAGTCGCCCCACCCCAGGGCTCTACTCTGGAATCCCTCATTTGGTGGGACATCTGAGGTTGAAAAACAAAATGAAACAAATCGACAACAACAAAAAAACGGACTTCTTCCATCCCCAGAATGACCCCAAACTCTTTGGACGGGACCGAACCCCCAGAGAGTAAGACTCGTCCATTTCCCATGAAGTCACCCGGCAATTTCACGACCATGAGTGACACGATATCCAGAGACAAAAACTTGAGCAAGCCTCACACTCGCCCTTTTTTCATATCCCGAAGTGTTCTCCTCATGGTCTGCAGATCAGTCCTGCCATACCTATGACCCAAAACATAAGCCGAGTTTGTGTTTTCAGACAACTGTCCAAACAGCTCTGGCCTACACACCCTACAGGCTCAGGGCCCTGGAGCCAAACCTGAGGACTGTACTTGCCCTCTCCAAGGGAATTGTATGTGCCCATTCCAATGGCCACAACCCTACTAGTAGGATAACCTCCAAAGTCCCTGAGGCCATCCCAATAGTTGTGGCTTCCCAGGACAAACAGGGGCAATCTGAGCCCATCTGAGCACCTACCTGCACTCAGACCCGTAGACTGATGTCCCCAGAGGTAAAAAGGAACGAACAGGCCCCTAGGCACTAATCGGATCCATTGCTTTGGTTTCCAGGCATCCCTCCTCAGAGGCCTGGATTTCAATACCAGCATATGGCTGTTTCTTGACTCACCCATCAGAACAAATCTCATCTACACATGGGAAACATGCACGTTGGAGCTGTGTCAAAGCCTCTGTTTAGGAGAACCCTTCAGGGCCCCAGAGCCACCGCTTCATTCCAAGGTCTCCATAGACACAAAAACATATTAGGACACATCCACAGGAGAGTCCATTTCAACTCAGCCTCCTCGGTTGCCCCCCACATCCAGCAGATCTAACCTGTCTTGTTGCTTGGAGACAATTGGAATGCGAGGTGGGCTACCCAGCCATCCATCCTTAGAACCCTGCTCGGATTCGTTGGCCTGGATCCAACCAACAGGTCTCAATTGTCCTGCAGAAGAATCTTTGCAGTTTGGAGCTTCTCACAACTCCCATCGTGCGAAAACCCCCATGTCCTCGTGATCCAACACCCTTCAAGAAAGGGCCATCAGGGCAGAAAGTCCAACCTGAGCGATCGTCTGATCCTTGCCCTGACTTCAGATGCACGAGATCTCTATTGAGGTCTGTAGATTGTGCCTGCCATATCCTCACCCAGAAACCTAGGCCTAGCTTGGGTTCTCAGACTCCGTCCTCAGACTACTGGCCCACAAGCCTTCCAGTTTTGCAATCCAGAACTACAATACCGCAATCTGCCTGCCCTACAGAAGTAAAACATTGCCCTCAGGGCTACCCCGAAACCGCAAATGAGGATCAACCTGCACGCCATTCGGCTGTACCCCAAACATATAGGCTGACCTGGGCACTATTTCCCCTTCTGACCCAGCCTGAGCCTGGACCTCCTGGTCCCACCCAGACAGCTGGCCGCACACTGAGCACATCGACCCGCCATGGCCTTAGGTCGTCATCTCTTCCCAACTGCGGTTTTCAGGCTCCAGAACCTAGACCTTATCTCCAACCACTGCCCAGGGTTGAAAATGATGCAGAAATCAGAACTCTTTCCCCATGGCAAGAAACCTTGTGGATGGCATGTTGTCCAGCGTTCAGGGTAGTTGAAACAAGCGTGGCCCATGAGGCCCAGCCCATGCTTGCGGGCCACATTGGTCACAAACACACATTGTGACCCTCAGCCTGAGCCCAGTCCTCAGGTAAGGCCTTCAGGGCCTATATGAAGAGACAGCATATTGGGCTTGCCATGCCCCTAGGCCCCAATTTTTAACCATAGTTCGGGTTGTCCCTTCACTCTTCCCCAGGGCTCTGCTTTGGAATTCCTCTTTTGGTGGGACACCTGAGGTAACAAACATGAAAGGAGTCCTCCCATCCCACAGATTGACGAAAAACAACTGGGATCGGGCCAAATCCACGGAGAGGAAGATTAGTCCATGGCCCATGAGATCTCCCCAACATTCCACGGCCATCGCTGAAACAAAAGTCAGAGACAAAAGCCTGAGCAAGCGCCTCAGACTCGCTCATTCTTCATATCCTGAAGAGTTCTTCTCAGGGTTTGTAGATCGGGCGTGCCATACCTACGTCCCCCAACTTAAGCTGAGTTTGTGTTTTCAGTCTTCTGTCCTCAAAGTCCTGGGCCACACTCCCTCCAGGCTGGGGCCACGGAGCCACTCATTAGGACTGCCCCCACCCATTCCATGGGAATTCTGCCCATTCCATTGTCAAAAATCGTACAAATTAGGAGAACCCTCCAAAGTCCCTGGGGCCATCCCAATAGTGTAGGTCGCCCGGGACAAAAAAGGGCGGTTGATACCGGCTGAGCATCTACCTCCACTCATCTACCTCCACTCATACCAAGAAGATTGAACCAGACAGGACCCGAGGCCATTATCGGATACATTGCTTTGGTTTACAGGCATGTCTCCTCAAAAGCCTGGATTCCAATACCAGCAGAGGGGATTTCCTGAGGCACCCATCAGAACAAATCTCGTCTCCACAAGGAAACTTGTGCATGGGAGCTATGCCAAAGCTTAGGAGAATACTTCAGGGTCCCGGTGCCACCTCCCCATTCCAAGGCCCTCATGGACACAAACACACGTTAGGACCCATTCTCTGAAAAGTGCATTTTAACTCAGCCTCCCCGGTTGCTCCGCAGATCCATTAGATCTAAACTGTCTTGTTGCTAGGAGACAATTGGAAGGCGAGGCGGACTTCCCAGGCATCCATCCTCGAACGGTGCTCTGGAGTCATACCATATGGGATGTCCTGGAGCTGTCCAACATGTCTCAATTGTCCCGCAGAAGGAATCCTTGAAGGGGGCATCCCACATCTCCCAACGTGGAAAACCTCCATGGCCTCGAGATTCTGCTCCCTTCATGAAGGGGCCGTCATGCACAGAAACTCCAACCTGAGCCAACGTCGGATCCTCGCCCTGACTTCAGATGCATGAGATATTGGTTCAGATCTGCAGGGGGTACCTGCCGTGCCCTCACCCTGAATCCGAAGTCTAGCTTGTGTTCTCAGACTTCTGTCCTCACTCTCCTGGCCCCGAAGCCCTCAAGTTTGGCAATTCCAGACCGACAATGAAGTACTCTGCCTGCCCTCTAGAAAGAATTGATTGCCTAATGAGCAGCCCAGGCAGCTTAAATGAGGATAAACCTACACGGCACTCGAATGTACCCAAATTATATAGTCTAACCTGGGCACTAATGCACTGTCTGACACAACCTGAGCCCAGACCTGCTGACCAACACCCAGACAGCTGACTGCACACTGAGCACATCAGACCCGCCATGGCCTTAGGTCATCATCTCTTCCCTACCTCAGTTTTCAGGCTTCAGAACCTAGACGTTATCTCCAATCACTGCCCACGGGTGACTGTGATGCAGAAATCAGAACTCTTCCTGACCCATGGCAAGAAACCTTGTGGTTGGCATGTTGTCCAACGTTCAGTGTAAAAGAAACCAGCATTCACCCTGAGGCCCCGCCCATTCTTGCGTGCGACGAGAGCATAAACACGCACTGTGACCTCAGCGTGAGTCCTGTCCTCTAGTAAGTCCTCTCAGTGGCTGGACCATTAGATGTCATAATGGGCTTGACATGTTCCTAGTCCCCAATTTTTAACCAGATTTCTGGTTGTCCAGTCGCCCCACCCCAGGGCTCTACTCTGGAATCCCTCATTTGGTGGGACATCTGAGGTTGAAAAACAAAATGAAACAAATCGACAACAACAAAAACACGGACTTCTTCCATCCCCAGTATGACCCCAAACTCTTTGGACGGGACTGAACCCCCAGAGAGTAAGACTCATCCATTTCCCATGAAGTCACCCGGCAATTTCACGACCATGAGTGACACGATATCCAGAGACAAAAACTTGAGCAAGAGCCTCACACTCGCCCTTTTTTTCTTATCCCGAAGTGTTCTCCTCATGGTCTGTAGATCAGTCCTGCCATACCTATGACCCAAAACATAAGCCGAGTTTGTGTTTTCAGACAACTGTCCAAACAGCTCTGGCCTACACACCCTACAGGCTCAGGGCCCTGGAGCCAAACCTGAGGACTGTACTTGCCCTCTCCAAGGGAATTGTATGTGCCCATTCCAATGGCCACAACCCTACTAATAGGATAACCTCCAAAGTCCCTGAGGCCATCCCAATAGTTGTGGCTTCCCAGGACAAACAAAGGCAATCTGACCCCATCTGAGCACCTACCTGCACTCAGACCCGTAGACAGATGTCCCCAGAGGTAAAAAGGAACGAACAGGCCCCTAGGCACTAATCGGATCCATTGCTTTGGTTTCCAGGCATCTCTCCTCAGAGGCCTGGATTTCAATACCAGCATATGGCTGTTTCTTGACTCACCCATCAGAACAAATCTCATCTACACATGGGAAACATGCACGTTGGAGCTGTGTCAAAGCCTCTGTTTAGGAGAACCCTTCAGGGCCCCAGGGCCACCGCTTCATTCCAAGGTCTCCATAGACACAAAAACATATTAGGACACATCCACAGGAGAGTCCATTTCAACTCAGCCTCCTCGGTTGCCCCCCACATCCAGCAGATCTAACCTGTCTTGTTGCTTGGAGACAATTGGAATGCGAGGTGGGCTACCCAGCCATCCATCCTTAGAACCCTGCTCGGAATCGTTGGCCTGGAGCCAACCAACAGGTCTCAATTGTCCTGCAGAAGAATCTTTGCAGTTTGGAGCTTCTCACATCTCCCATCGTGCGAAAACCCCCATGTCCTCGTGATCCAACCCCCTTCAAGAAAGGGCCATCAGGGCAGAAAGTCCAACCTGAGCGATCGTCTGATCCTTGCCCTGACTTCAGATGCACGAGATCTCGATTGAGGTCTGTAGATTGTGCCTGCCATATCCTCACCCAGAAACCTAGGCCTAGCTTGGGTTCTCAGACTCCGTCCTCAGACTACTGGCCCACAAGACCTCCAGTTTGGCAATCCAGAACTACAATGCCGCACTCTGCCTGCCCTACAGAAGTAAAACATTGCCCTCAGGGCTACCCCGAAACCGCAAATGAGGATCAACCTACACGCCATTTGGCTGTACCCCAAACATATAGGCTGACCTGGGCACTATTTCCCCTTCTGACCCAGCCTGACCCTGGACCTCCTGGTCCCACCCAGACAGCTGGCCGCACACTGAGCACATCGGACTCGCCATGGCCTTAGGTCGTCATCTCTTCCCAACTGCGGTTTTCAGGCTCCAGAACCTAGACCTTATCTCCAACCACTGCCCAGGTTTGAAAATGATGCAGAAATCAGAACTCTTTCCCCATGGCAAGAAACCTTGTGGTTGGCATGTTGTCCAACGTTCAGTTAGTTGAAACAAGCGTGGCCCATGAGGCCCAGCCCATGCTTGCGGGCCACATTGGTCACAAACACACATTGTGACCCTCAGCCTGAGCCCAGTCCTCAGGTAAGGCCTCTCAGGGCCTATATGAAGAGACAGCATATTGGGCTTGCCATGCCCCTAGGCCCCAATTTTTAACCATAGTTCGGGTTGTCCCTTCACTCTTCCTCAGGGCTCTGCTTTGGAATTCCTCTTTTGGTGGGACACCTGAGGTAACAATCCTGAAAGGAGTCCTCCCATCCCACAGATTGACGAAAAACAATTGGGATCGGGCCAAATCCACAGAGAGGAAGATTCGTCCATGGCCCATGATACCTCCCCAACATTCCACGGCCATCGCTGAAACAAAATCCAGAGACAAAAGCCTGAGCAAGCTCCTCAGACTCGCTCATTCTTCATATTCTGAAGAGTTCTTCTCATGGTTTGTAGATCGGGCGTGCCATACCTACGTTTCCAAAGTTAAGCTGAGTTTGTGTTTTCAGTCTTCTGTCCTCAAAGTCCTGGGCCACACTCCCTCCAGGCTGGGGCCCCTGGAGCCACACATTAGGACTGCCCCCACCCAATCCATGGGAATTCTGCCCATTCCATTGTCAAAAATCGTACAAATTAGGAGAACCCTCCAAAGTCCCTGAGGCCATCCCAATAGTGTAGGTCGCCCGGGACAAAAAAGGGCGGTTGATACCGGCTGAGCATCTACCTCCACTCATCTACCTCCACTCATACCAAGAAGATTGAACCAGACAGGACCCGAGGCCATTATCGGATCCATTGCTTTGGTTTACAGGCATGTCTCCTCAAAAGCCTGGATGCCAATACCAGCAGAGGGGATTTCCTGAGGCACCCATAAGAACAAATCTCATCTCCACAAGTAAACTTGTGCATGGGAGCTAAGGAAATCTTAGGAGAATACTTCAAGGTCCCGGTGCCACCTCCCCATTCCAAGGCCCTCATGGACACAAACACACCTTAGGACCCATCCTCTGGAAAGTGCATTTCAACTCAGCCACCCCGGTTGCTCCCGCAGATCCATTTGATCTAAACTGTCTTGTTGCTAGGAGACAATGGAAGGCGAGGCGGACTTCCCAGGCATCCATCCTGGAACGGTGCTCTGGAGTCATATCATATGGGATGTCCTGGAGCTGTCCAACAGGTCTCAATTGTCCCGCAGAAGGAATCCTTGAAGGGAGCATCCCACATCTCCCAACGTGGAAAACCTCCATGGCCTCGAGATTCCGCTCTCTTCATGAAGGGGCCTTCATGCACAGAAACTCCAACCTGAGCCAACGTCGGATCCTCGCCCTGACTTCAGATGCATGAGATGTTGGTTCAGATCTGCAGGGGGTACCTGCCGTGCCCTCACCCTGAATCCGAAGTCTAGCTTGTGTTCTCAGACTTCCGTCCTCACTCTCCTGGCCCCGAAGCCCTCAAGTTTGGCAATTCCGGACCGACAATGAAGCACTCTGCCTGCCCTCTAGAAAAAATATATTGCCTAATGAGCAGCCAAGGTAGCTTAAATGAGGATAAACCTACACGGCACTCGAATGTACCCAAATTATATAGTCTAACCTGGGCACTAATGCACTGTCTGACACAACCTGAGCCCAGACCTGCTGACCAACACCCAGACAGCTGACCGCACACTGAGCACATCAGACCCGCCATGGCCTTAGGTCATCATCTCTTCCCTACCTCAGTTTTCAGGCTTCAGAACCTAGACGTTATCTCCAATCACTGCCCACGGGTGACTGTGATGCAGAAATCAGAACTCTTCCTGACCCATGGCAAGAAACCTTGTGGTTGGCATGTTGTCCAACGTTCAGTGTAGGAGAAACCAGCATTCACCCTGAGGCCCCGCCCATTCTTGCGTGCGACGAGAGCATAAACACGCCATGTGACCTCAGCGTGTGTCCTGTCCTCTAGTAAGTCCTCTCAGTGGCTGGACCATTAGATGTCATAATGGGCTTGACATGTTCCTAGTCCCCAATTTTTAACCAGATTTCTGGTTGTCCAGTCGCCCCACCCCAGGGCTCTACTCGGGAATCCCTCATTTGGTGGGACATCTGAGGTTGAAAAACAAAATGAAACAAATCGACAACAACAAAAACACGGACTTCTTCCATCCCCAGTATGACCCCAAACTCTTTGGACGGGACTGAACCCCCAGAGTGTAAGACTCATCCATTTCCCATGAAGTCACCCGGCAATTTCACGACTATGAGTGACACGATATCCAGAGACAAAAACTTGAGCAAGAGCCTCACACTCGCCCTTTTTTCATATCCCGAAGTGTTCTCCTCATGGTCTGTAGATCAGTCCTGCCATACCTATGACCCAAAACATAAGCCGAGTTTGTGTTTTCAGACAACTGTCCAAACAGCTCTGGCCTACACACCCTACAGGCTCAGGGCCCTGGAGCCAAACCTGAGGACTGTACTTGCCCTCTCCAAGGGAATTGTATGTGCCCATTCCAATGGCCACAACCCTACTAATAGGATAACCTCCAAAGTCCCTGAGGCCATCCCAATAGTTGTGGCTTCCCAGGACAAACAAAGGCAATCTGACCCCATCTGAGCACCTACCTGCACTCAGACCCGTAGACAGATGTCCCCAGAGGTAAAAAGGAACGAACAGGCCCCTAGGCACTAATCGGATCCATTGCTTTGGTTTCCAGGCATCTCTCCTCAGAGGCCTGGATTTCAATACCAGCATATGGCTGTTTCTTGACTCACCCATCAGAACAAATCTCATCTACACATGGGAAACATGCACGTTGGAGCTGTGTCAAAGCCTCTGTTTAGGAGAACCCTTCAGGGCCCCAGGGCCACCGCTTCATTCCAAGGTCTCCATAGACACAAAAACATATTAGGACACATCCACAGGAGAGTCCATTTCAACTCAGCCTCCTCGGTTGCCCCCCACATCCAGCAGATCTAACCTGTCTTGTTGCTTGGAGACAATTGGAATGCGAGGTGGGCTACCCAGCCATCCATCCTTAGAACCCTGCTCGGAATCGTTGGCCTGGAGCCAACCAACAGGTCTCAATTGTCCTGCAGAAGAATCTTTGCAGTTTGGAGCTTCTCACATCTCCCATCGTGCGAAAACCCCCATGTCCTCGTGATCCAACCCCCTTCAAGAAAGGGCCATCAGGGCAGAAAGTCCAACCTGAGCGATCGTCTGATCCTTGCCCTGACTTCAGATGCACGAGATCTCGATTGAGGTCTGTAGATTGTGCCTGCCATATCCTCACCCAGAAACCTAGGCCTAGCTTGGGTTCTCAGACTCCGTCCTCAGACTACTGGCCCACAAGACCTCCAGTTTGGCAATCCAGAACTACAATGCCGCACTCTGCCTGCCCTACAGAAGTAAAACATTGCCCTCAGGGCTACCCCGAAACCGCAAATGAGGATCAACCTACACGCCATTTGGCTGTACCCCAAACATATAGGCTGACCTGGGCACTATTTCCCCTTCTGACCCAGCCTGACCCTGGACCTCCTGGTCCCACCCAGACAGCTGGCCGCACACTGAGCACATCGGACTCGCCATGGCCTTAGGTCGTCATCTCTTCCCAACTGCGGTTTTCAGGCTCCAGAACCTAGACCTTATCTCCAACCACTGCCCAGGTTTGAAAATGATGCAGAAATCAGAACTCTTTCCCCATGGCAAGAAACCTTGTGGTTGGCATGTTGTCCAACGTTCAGTTAGTTGAAACAAGCGTGGCCCATGAGGCCCAGCCCATGCTTGCGGGCCACATTGGTCACAAACACACATTGTGACCCTCAGCCTGAGCCCAGTCCTCAGGTAAGGCCTCTCAGGGCCTATATGAAGAGACAGCATATTGGGCTTGCCATGCCCCTAGGCCCCAATTTTTAACCATAGTTCGGGTTGTCCCTTCACTCTTCCTCAGGGCTCTGCTTTGGAATTCCTCTTTTGGTGGGACACCTGAGGTAACAATCCTGAAAGGAGTCCTCCCATCCCACAGATTGACGAAAAACAATTGGGATCGGGCCAAATCCACAGAGAGGAAGATTCGTCCATGGCCCATGAGACCTCCCCAACATTCCACGGCCATCGCTGAAACAAAATCCAGAGACAAAAGCCTGAGCAAGCTCCTCAGACTCGCTCATTCTTCATATTCTGAAGAGTTCTTCTCATGGTTTGTAGATCGGGCGTGCCATACCTACGTTTCCAAAGTTAAGCTGAGTTTGTGTTTTCAGTCTTCTGTCCTCAAAGTCCTGGGCCACACTCCCTCCAGGCTGGGGCCCCTGGAGCCACACATTAGGACTGCCCCCACCCAATCCATGGGAATTCTGCCCATTCCATTGTCAAAAATCGTACAAATTAGGAGAACCCTCCAAAGTCCCTGAGGCCATCCCAATAGTGTAGGTCGCCCGGGACAAAAAAGGGCGGTTGATACCGGCTGAGCATCTACCTCCACTCATCTACCTCCACTCATACCAAGAAGATTGAACCAGACAGGACCCGAGGCCATTATCGGATCCATTGCTTTGGTTTACAGGCATGTCTCCTCAAAAGCCTGGATGCCAATACCAGCAGAGGGGATTTCCTGAGGCACCCATAAGAACAAATCTCATCTCCACAAGTAAACTTGTGCATGGGAGCTAAGGAAATCTTAGGAGAATACTTCAAGGTCCCGGTGCCACCTCCCCATTCCAAGGCCCTCATGGACACAAACACACCTTAGGACCCATCCTCTGGAAAGTGCATTTCAACTCAGCCACCCCGGTTGCTCCCGCAGATCCATTTGATCTAAACTGTCTTGTTGCTAGGAGACAATTGGAAGGCGAGGCGGACTTCCCAGGCATCCATCCTGGAACGGTGCTCTGGAGTCATATCATATGGGATGTCCTGGAGCTGTCCAACAGGTCTCAATTGTCCCGCAGAAGGAATCCTTGAAGGGAGCATCCCACATCTCCCAACGTGGAAAACCTCCATGGCCTCGAGATTCCGCTCTCTTCATGAAGGGGCCTTCATGCACAGAAACTCCAACCTGAGCCAACGTCGGATCCTCGCCCTGACTTCAGATGCATGAGATGTTGGTTCAGATCTGCAGGGGGTACCTGCCGTGCCCTCACCCTGAATCCGAAGTCTAGCTTGTGTTCTCAGACTTCCGTCCTCACTCTCCTGGCCCCGAAGCCCTCAAGTTTGGCAATTCCGGACCGACAATGAAGCACTCTGCCTGCCCTCTAGAAAAAATATATTGCCTAATGAGCAGCCAAGGTAGCTTAAATGAGGATAAACCTACACGGCACTCGAATGTACCCAAATTATATAGTCTAACCTGGGCACTAATGCACTGTCTGACACAACCTGAGCCCAGACCTGCTGACCAACACCCAGACAGCTGACCGCACACTGAGCACATCAGACCCGCCATGGCCTTAGGTCATCATCTCTTCCCTACCTCAGTTTTCAGGCTTCAGAACCTAGACGTTATCTCCAATCACTGCCCACGGGTGACTGTGATGCAGAAATCAGAACTCTTCCTGACCCATGGCAAGAAACCTTGTGGTTGGCATGTTGTCCAACGTTCAGTGTAGGAGAAACCAGCATTCACCCTGAGGCCCCGCCCATTCTTGCGTGCGACGAGAGCATAAACACGCCATGTGACCTCAGCGTGTGTCCTGTCCTCTAGTAAGTCCTCTCAGTGGCTGGACCATTAGATGTCATAATGGGCTTGACATGTTCCTAGTCCCCAATTTTTAACCAGATTTCTGGTTGTCCAGTCGCCCCACCCCAGGGCTCTACTCGGGAATCCCTCATTTGGTGGGACATCTGAGGTTGAAAAACAAAATGAAACAAATCGACAACAACAAAAACACGGACTTCTTCCATCCCCAGTATGACCCCAAACTCTTTGGACGGGACTGAACCCCCAGAGAGTAAGACTCATCCATTTCCCATGAAGTCACCCGGCAATTTCACGACTATGAGTGACACGATATCCAGAGACAAAAACTTGAGCAAGAGCCTCACACTCGCCCTTTTTTCATATCCCGAAGTGTTCTCCTCATGGTCTGTAGATCAGTCCTGCCATACCTATGACCCAAAACATAAGCCGAGTTTGTGTTTTCAGACAACTGTCCAAACAGCTCTGGCCTACACACCCTACAGGCTCAGGGCCCTGGAGCCAAACCTGAGGACTGTACTTGCCCTCTCCAAGGGAATTGTATGTGCCCATTCCAATGGCCACAACCCTACTAATAGGATAACCTCCAAAGTCCCTGAGGCCATCCCAATAGTTGTGGCTTCCCAGGACAAACAAAGGCAATCTGAGCCCATCTGAGCACCTACCTGCACTCAGACCCGTAGACAGATGTCCCCAGAGGTAAAAAGGAACGAACAGGCCCCTAGGCACTAATCGGATCCATTGCTTTGGTTTCCAGGCATCTCTCCTCAGAGGCCTGGATTTCAATACCAGCATATGGCTGTTTCTTGACTCACCCATCAGAACAAATCTCATCTACACATGGGAAACATGCACGTTGGAGCTGTGTCAAAGCCTCTGTTTAGGAGAACCCTTCAGGGCCCCAGGGCCACCGCTTCATTCCAAGGTCTCCATAGACACAAAAACATATTAGGACACATCCACAGGAGAGTCCATTTCAACTCAGCCTCCTCGGTTGCCCCCCACATCCAGCAGATCTAACCTGTCTTGTTGCTTGGAGACAATTGGAATGCGAGGTGGGCTACCCAGCCATCCATCCTTAGAACCCTGCTCGGAATCGTTGGCCTGGAGCCAACCAACAGGTCTCAATTGTCCTGCAGAAGAATCTTTGCAGTTTGGAGCTTCTCACATCTCCCATCGTGCGAAAACCCCCATGTCCTCGTGATCCAACCCCCTTCAAGAAAGGGCCATCAGGGCAGAAAGTCCAACCTGAGCGATCGTCTGATCCTTGCCCTGACTTCAGATGCACGAGATCTCGATTGAGGTCTGTAGATTGTGCCTGCCATATCCTCACCCAGAAACCTAGGCCTAGCTTGGGTTCTCAGACTCCGTCCTCAGACTACTGGCCCACAAGACCTCCAGTTTGGCAATCCAGAACTACAATGCCGCACTCTGCCTGCCCTACAGAAGTAAAACATTGCCCTCAGGGCTACCCCGAAACCGCAAATGAGGATCAACCTACACGCCATTTGGCTGTACCCCAAACATATAGGCTGACCTGGGCACTATTTCCCCTTCTGACCCAGCCTGACCCTGGACCTCCTGGTCCCACCCAGACAGCTGGCCGCACACTGAGCACATCGGACTCGCCATGGCCTTAGGTCGTCATCTCTTCCCAACTGCGGTTTTCAGGCTCCAGAACCTAGACCTTATCTCCAACCACTGCCCAGGTTTGAAAATGATGCAGAAATCAGAACTCTTTCCCCATGGCAAGAAACCTTGTGGTTGGCATGTTGTCCAACGTTCAGTTAGTTGAAACAAGCATGGCCCATGAGGCCCAGCCCATGCTTGCGGGCCACATTGGTCACAAACACACATTGTGACCCTCAGCCTGAGCCCAGTCCTCAGGTAAGGCCTCTCAGGGCCTATATGAAGAGACAGCATATTGGGCTTGCCATGCCCCTAGGCCCCAATTTTTAACCATAGTTCGGGTTGTCCCTTCACTCTTCCTCAGGGCTCTGCTTTGGAATTCCTCTTTTGGTGGGACACCTGAGGTAACAATCCTGAAAGGAGTCCTCCCATCCCACAGATTGACGAAAAACAATTGGGATCGGGCCAAATCCACAGAGAAGAAGATTCGTCCATGGCCCATGAGACCTCCCCAACATTCCACGGCCATCGCTGAAACAAAATCCAGAGACAAAAGCCTGAGCAAGCTCCTCAGACTCGCTCATTCTTCATATCCTGAAGAGTTCTTCTCATGGTTTGTAGATCGGGCGTGCCATACCTACGTTTCCAAAGTTAAGCTGAGTTTGTGTTTTCAGTCTTCTGTCCTCAAAGTCCTGGGCCACACTCCCTCCAGGCTGGGGCCCCTGGAGCCACACATTAGGACTGCCCCCACCCAATCCATGGGAATTCTGCCCATTCCATTGTCAAAAATCGTACAAATTAGGAGAACCCTCCAAAGTCCCTGAGGCCATCCCAATAGTGTAGGTCGCCCGGGACAAAAAAGGGCGGTTGATACCGGCTGAGCATCTACCTCCACTCATCTACCTCCACTCATACCAAGAAGATTGAACCAGACAGGACCCGAGGCCATTATCGGATCCATTGCTTTGGTTTACAGGCATGTCTCCTCAAAAGCCTGGATGCCAATACCAGCAGAGGGGATTTCCTGAGGCACCCATAAGAACAAATCTCATCTCCACAAGTAAACTTGTGCATGGGAGCTAAGGAAATCTTAGGAGAATACTTCAAGGTCCCGGTGCCACCTCCCCATTCCAAGGCCCTCATGGACACAAACACACCTTAGGACCCATCCTCTGGAAAGTGCATTTCAACTCAGCCACCCCGGTTGCTCCCGCAGATCCATTTGATCTAAACTGTCTTGTTGCTAGGAGACAATTGGAAGGCGAGGCGGACTTCCCAGGCATCCATCCTGGAACGGTGCTCTGGAGTCATATCATATGGGATGTCCTGGAGCTGTCCAACAGGTCTCAATTGTCCCGCAGAAGGAATCCTTGAAGGGAGCATCCCACATCTCCCAACGTGGAAAACCTCCATGGCCTCGAGATTCCGCTCTCTTCATGAAGGGGCCTTCATGCACAGAAACTCCAACCTGAGCCAACGTCGGATCCTCGCCCTGACTTCAGATGCATGAGATGTTGGTTCAGATCTGCAGGGGGTACCTGCCGTGCCCTCACCCTGAATCCGAAGTCTAGCTTGTGTTCTCAGACTTCCGTCCTCACTCTCCTGGCCCCGAAGCCCTCAAGTTTGGCAATTCCGGACCGACAATGAAGCACTCTGCCTGCCCTCTAGAAAAAATATATTGCCTAATGAGCAGCCAAGGTAGCTTAAATGAGGATAAACCTACACGGCACTCGAATGTACCCAAATTATATAGTCTAACCTGGGCACTAATGCACTGTCTGACACAACCTGAGCCCAGACCTGCTGACCAACACCCAGACAGCTGACCGCACACTGAGCACATCAGACCCGCCATGGCCTTAGGTCATCATCTCTTCCCTACCTCAGTTTTCAGGCTTCAGAACCTAGACGTTATCTCCAATCACTGCCCACGGGTGACTGTGATGCAGAAATCAGAACTCTTCCTGACCCATGGCAAGAAACCTTGTGGTTGGCATGTTGTCCAACGTTCAGTGTAGGAGAAACCAGCATTCACCCTGAGGCCCCGCCCATTCTTGCGTGCGACGAGAGCATAAACACGCCATGTGACCTCAGCGTGTGTCCTGTCCTCTAGTAAGTCCTCTCAGTGGCTGGACCATTAGATGTCATAATGGGCTTGACATGTTCCTAGTCCCCAATTTTTAACCAGATTTCTGGTTGTCCAGTCGCCCCACCCCAGGGCTCTACTCGGGAATCCCTCATTTGGTGGGACATCTGAGGTTGAAAAACAAAATGAAACAAATCGACAACAACAAAAACACGGACTTCTTCCATCCCCAGTATGACCCCAAACTCTTTGGACGGGACTGAACCCCCAGAGTGTAAGACTCATCCATTTCCCATGAAGTCACCCGGCAATTTCACGACTATGAGTGACACGATATCCAGAGACAAAAACTTGAGCAAGAGCCTCACACTCGCCCTTTTTTCATATCCCGAAGTGTTCTCCTCATGGTCTGTAGATCAGTCCTGCCATACCTATGACCCAAAACATAAGCCGAGTTTGTGTTTTCAGACAACTGTCCAAACAGCTCTGGCCTACACACCCTACAGGCTCAGGGCCCTGGAGCCAAACCTGAGGACTGTACTTGCCCTCTCCAAGGGAATTGTATGTGCCGATTCAAATGGCCACAACCCTACTAATAGGATAACCTCCAAAGTCCCTGAGGCCATCCCAATAGTTGTGGCTTCCCAGGACAAACAAAGGCAATCTGAGCCCATCTGAGCACCTACCTGCACTCAGACCCGTAGACAGATGTCCCCAGAGGTAAAAAGGAACGAACAGGCCCCTAGGCACTAATCGGATCCATTGCTTTGGTTTCCAGGCATCTCTCCTCAGAGGCCTGGATTTCAATACCAGCATATGGCTGTTTCTTGACTCACCCATCAGAACAAATCTCATCTACACATGGGAAACATGCACGTTGGAGCTGTGTCAAAGCCTCTGTTTAGGAGAACCCTTCAGGGCCCCAGGGCCACCGCTTCATTCCAAGGTCTCCATAGACACAAAAACATATTAGGACACATCCACAGGAGAGTCCATTTCTACTCAGCCTCCTCGGTTGCCCCCCACATCCAGCAGATCTAACCTGTCTCGTTGCTTGGAGACAATTGGAATGCGAGGTGGGCTACCCAGCCATCCATCCTTAGAACCCTGCTCGGAATCGTTGGCCTGGAGCCAACCAACAGGTCTCAATTGTCCTGCAGAAGAATCTTTGCAGTTTGGAGCTTCTCACATCTCCCATCGTGCGAAAACCCCCATGTCCTCGTGATCCAACCCCCTTCAAGAAAGGGCCATCAGGGCAGAAAGTCCAACCTGAGCGATCGTCTGATCCTTGCCCTGACTTCAGATGCACGAGATCTCGATTGAGGTCTGTAGATTGTGCCTGCCATATCCTCACCCAGAAACCTAGGCCTAGCTTGGGTTCTCAGACTCCGTCCTCAGACTACTGGCCCACAAGCCCTCCAGTTTGGCAATCGAGAACTACAATGCCGCACTCTGCCTGCCCTACAGAAGTAAAACATTGCCCTCAGGGCTACCCCGAAACCGCAAATGAGGATCAACCTACACGCCATTTGGCTGTACCCCAAACATATAGGCTGACCTGGGCACTATTTCCCCTTCTGACCCAGCCTGACCCTGGACCTCCTGGTCCCACCCAGACAGCTGGCCGCACACTGAGCACATCGGACTCGCCATGGCCTTAGGTCGTCATCTCTTCCCAACTGCGGTTTTCAGGCTCCAGAACCTAGACCTTATCTCCAACCACTGCCCAGGGTTGAAAATGATGCAGAAATCAGAACTCTTTCCCCATGGCAAGAAACCTTGTGGTTGGCATGTTGTCCAACGTTCAGTGTAGTTGAAACAAGCGTGGCCCATGAGGCCCAGCCCATGCTTGCGGGCCACATTGGTCACAAACACACATTGTGACCCTCAGCCTGAGCCCAGTCCTCAGGTAAGGCCTCTCAGGGCCTATATGAAGAGACAGCATATTGGGCTTGCCATGCCCCTAGGCCCCAATTTTTAACCATAGTTCGGGTTGTCCCTTCACTCTTCCTCAGGGCTCTGCTTTGGAATTCCTCTTTTGGTGGGACACCTGAGGTAACAATCCTGAAAGGAGTCCTCCCATCCCACAGATTGACGAAAAACAATTGGGATCGGGCCAAATCCACAGAGAGGAAGATTCGTCCATGGCCCATGAGAACTCCCCAACATTCCACGGCCATCGCTGAAACAAAATCCAGAGACAAAAGCCTGAGCAAGCTCCTCAGACTCGCTCATTCTTCATATCCTGAAGAGTTCTTCTCATGGTTTGTAGATCGGGCGTGCCATACCTACGTTTCCAAAGTTAAGCTGAGTTTGTGTTTTCAGTCTTCTGTCCTCAAAGTCCTGGGCCACACTCCCTCCAGGCTGGGGCCCCTGGAGCCACACATTAGGACTGCCCCCACCCAATCCATGGGAATTCTGCCCATTCCATTGTCAAAAATCGTACAAATTAGGAGAACCCTCCAAAGTCCCTGAGGCCATCCCAATAGTGTAGGTCGCCCGGGACAAAAAAGGGCGGTTGATACCGGCTGAGCATCTACCTCCACTCATCTACCTCCACTCATACCAAGAAGATTGAACCAGACAGGACCCGAGGCCATTATCGGATCCATTGCTTTGGTTTACAGGCATGTCTCCTCAAAAGCCTGGATGCCAATACCAGCAGAGGGGATTTCCTGAGGCACCCATAAGAACAAATCTCATCTCCACAAGTAAACTTGTGCATGGGAGCTAAGGAAATCTTAGGAGAATACTTCAAGGTCCCGGTGCCACCTCCCCATTCCAAGGCCCTCATGGACACAAACACACCTTAGGACCCATCCTCTGGAAAGTGCATTTCAACTCAGCCACCCCGGTTGCTCCCGCAGATCCATTTGATCTAAACTGTCTTGTTGCTAGGAGACAATTGGAAGGCGAGGCGGACTTCCCAGGCATCCATCCTGGAACGGTGCTCTGGAGTCATATCATATGGGATGTCCTGGAGCTGTCCAACAGGTCTCAATTGTCCCGCAGAAGGAATCCTTGAAGGGAGCATCCCACATCTCCCAACGTGGAAAACCTCCATGGCCTCGAGATTCCGCTCTCTTCATGAAGGGGCCTTCATGCACAGAAACTCCAACCTGAGCCAACGTCGGATCCTCGCCCTGACTTCAGATGCATGAGATGTTGGTTCAGATCTGCAGGGGGTACCTGCCGTGCCCTCACCCTGAATCCGAAGTCTAGCTTGTGTTCTCAGACTTCCGTCCTCACTCTTCTGGCCCCGAAGCCCTCAAGTTTGGCAATTCCGGACCGACAATGAAGCACTCTGCCTGCCCTCTAGAAAAAATATATTGCCTAATGAGCAGCCAAGGTAGCTTAAATGAGGATAAACCTACACGGCACTCGAATGTACCCAAATTATATAGTCTAACCTGGGCACTAATGCACTGTCTGACACAACCTGAGCCCAGACCTGCTGACCAACACCCAGACAGCTGACCGCACACTGAGCACATCAGACCCGCCATGGCCTTAGGTCATCATCTCTTCCCTACCTCAGTTTTCAGGCTTCAGAACCTAGACGTTATCTCCAATCACTGCCCACGGGTGACTGTGATGCAGAAATCAGAACTCTTCCTGACCCATGGCAAGAAACCTTGTGGTTGGCATGTTGTCCAACGTTCAGTGTAGGAGAAACCAGCATTCACCCTGAGGCCCCGCCCATTCTTGCGTGCGACGAGAGCATAAACACGCCATGTGACCTCAGCGTGTGTCCTGTCCTCTAGTAAGTCCTCTCAGTGGCTGGACCATTAGATGTCATAATGGGCTTGACATGTTCCTAGTCCCCAATTTTTAACCAGATTTCTGGTTGTCCAGTCGCCCCACCCCAGGGCTCTACTCGGGAATCCCTCATTTGGTGGGACATCTGAGGTTGAAAAACAAAATGAAACAAATCGACAACAACAAAAACACAGACATCTTCCATCCCCAGTATGACCCCAAACTCTTTGGACGGGACTGAACCCCCAGAGAGTAAGACTCATCCATTTCCCATGAAGTCACCCGGCAATTTCACGACTATGAGTGACACGATATCCAGAGACAAAAACTTGAGCAAGAGCCTCACACTCGCCCTTTTTTCATATCCCGAAGTGTTCTCCTCATGGTCTGTAGATCAGTCCTGCCATACCTATGACCCAAAACATAAGCCGAGTTTGTGTTTTCAGACAACTGTCCAAACAGCTCTGGCCTACACACCCTACAGGCTCAGGGCCCTGGAGCCAAACCTGAGGACTGTACTTGCCCTCTCCAAGGGAATTGTATGTGCCGATTCAAATGGCCACAACCCTACTAATAGGATAACCTCCAAAGTCCCTGAGGCCATCCCAATAGTTGTGGCTTCCCAGGACAAACAAAGGCAATCTGAGCCCATCTGAGCACCTACCTGCACTCAGACACGTAGACAGATGTCCCCAGAGGTAAAAAGGAACGAACAGGCCCCTAGGCACTAATCGGATCCATTGCTTTGGTTTCCAGGCATCTCTCCTCAGAGGCCTGGATTTCAATACCAGCATATGGCTGTTTCTTGACTCACCCATCAGAACAAATCTCATCTACACATGGGAAACATGCACGTTGGAGCTGTGTCAAAGCCTCTGTTTAGGAGAACCCTTCAGGGCCCCAGGGCCACCGCTTCATTCCAAGGTCTCCATAGACACAAAAACATATTAGGACACATCCACAGGAGAGTCCATTTCAACTCAGCCTCCTCGGTTGCCCCCCACATCCAGCAGATCTAACCTGTCTTGTTGCTTGGAGACAATTGGAATGCGAGGTGGGCTACCCAGCCATCCATCCTTAGAACCCTGCTCGGAATCGTTGGCCTGGAGCCAACCAACAGGTCTCAATTGTCCTGCAGAAGAATCTTTGCAGTTTGGAGCTTCTCACATCTCCCATCGTGCGAAAACCCCCATGTCCTCGTGATCCAACCCCCTTCAAGAAAGGGCCATCAGGGCAGAAAGTCCAACCTGAGCGATCGTCTGATCCTTGCCCTGACTTCAGATGCACGAGATCTCGATTGAGGTCTGTAGATTGTGCCTGCCATATCCTCACCCAGAAACCTAGGCCTAGCTTGGGTTCTCAGACTCCGTCCTCAGACTACTGGCCCACAAGCCCTCCAGTTTGGCAATCCAGAACTACAATGCCGCACTCTGCCTGCCCTACAGAAGTAAAACATTGCCCTCAGGGCTACCCCGAAACCGCAAATGAGGATCAACCTACACGCCATTTGGCTGTACCCCAAACATATAGGCTGACCTGGGCACTATTTCCCCTTCTGACCCAGCCTGACCCTGGACCTCCTGGTCCCACCCAGACAGCTGGCCGCACACTGAGCACATCGGACTCGCCATGGCCTTAGGTCGTCATCTCTTCCCAACTGCGGTTTTCAGGCTCCAGAACCTAGACCTTATCTCCAACCACTGCCCAGGTTTGAAAATGATGCAGAAATCAGAACTCTTTCCCCATGGCAAGAAACCTTGTGGTTGGCATGTTGTCCAACGTTCAGTTAGTTGAAACAAGCGTGGCCCATGAGGCCCAGCCCATGCTTGCGGGCCACATTGGTCACAAACACACATTGTGACCCTCAGCCTGAGCCCAGTCCTCAGGTAAGGCCTCTCAGGGCCTATATGAAGAGACAGCATATTGGGCTTGCCATGCCCCTAGGCCCCAATTTTTAACCATAGTTCGGGTTGTCCCTTCACTCTTCCTCAGGGCTCTGCATTGGAATTCCTCTTTTGGTGGGACACCTGAGGTAACAATCCTGAAAGGAGTCCTCCCATCCCACAGATTGACGAAAAACAATTGGGATCGGGCCAAATCCACAGAGAGGAAGATTCGTCCATGGCCCATGAGACCTCCCCAACATTCCACGGCCATCGCTGAAACAAAATCCAGAGACAAAAGCCTGAGCAAGCTCCTCAGACTCGCTCATTCTTCATATCCTGAAGAGTTCTTCTCATGGTTTGTAGATCGGGCGTGCCATACCTACGTTTCCAAAGTTAAGCTGAGTTTGTGTTTTCAGTCTTCTGTCCTCAAAGTCCTGGGCCACACTCCCTCCAGGCTGGGGCCCCTGGAGCCACACATTAGGACTGCCCCCACCCAATCCATGGGAATTCTGCCCATTCCATTGTCAAAAATCGTACAAATTAGGAGAACCCTCCAAAGTCCCTGAGGCCATCCCAATAGTGTAGGTCGCCCGGGACAAAAAAGGGCGGTTGATACCGGCTGAGCATCTACCTCCACTCATCTACCTCCACTCATACCAAGAAGATTGAACCAGACAGGACCCGAGGCCATTATCGGATCCATTGCTTTGGTTTACAGGCATGTCTCCTCAAAAGCCTGGATGCCAATACCAGCAGAGGGGATTTCCTGAGGCACCCATAAGAACAAATCTCATCTCCACAAGTAAACTTGTGCATGGGAGCTAAGGAAATCTTAGGAGAATACTTCAAGGTCCCGGTGCCACCTCCCCATTCCAAGGCCCTCATGGACACAAACACACCTTAGGACCCATCCTCTGGAAAGTGCATTTCAACTCAGCCACCCCGGTTGCTCCCGCAGATCCATTTGATCTAAACTGTCTTGTTGCTAGGAGACAATTGGAAGGCGAGGCGGACTTCCCAGGCATCCATCCTGGAACGGTGCTCTGGAGTCATATCATATGGGATGTCCTGGAGCTGTCCAACAGGTCTCAATTGTCCCGCAGAAGGAATCCTTGAAGGGAGCATCCCACATCTCCCAACGTGGAAAACCTCCATGGCCTCGAGATTCCGCTCTCTTCATGAAGGGGCCTTCATGCACAGAAACTCCAACCTGAGCCAACGTCGGATCCTCGCCCTGACTTCAGATGCATGAGATGTTGGTTCAGATCTGCAGGGGGTACCTGCCGTGCCCTCACCCTGAATCCGAAGTCTAGCTTGTGTTCTCAGACTTCCGTCCTCACTCTTCTGGCCCCGAAGCCCTCAAGTTTGGCAATTCCGGACCGACAATGAAGCACTCTGCCTGCCCTCTAGAAAAAATATATTGCCTAATGAGCAGCCAAGGTAGCTTAAATGAGGATAAACCTACACGGCACTCGAATGTACCCAAATTATATAGTCTAACCTGGGCACTAATGCACTGTCTGACACAACCTGAGCCCAGACCTGCTGACCAACACCCAGACAGCTGACCGCACACTGAGCACATCAGACCCGCCATGGCCTTAGGTCATCATCTCTTCCCTACCTCAGTTTTCAGGCTTCAGAACCTAGACGTTATCTCCAATCACTGCCCACGGGTGACTGTGATGCAGAAATCAGAACTCTTCCTGACCCATGGCAAGAAACCTTGTGGTTGGCATGTTGTCCAACGTTCAGTGTAGGAGAAACCAGCATTCACCCTGAGGCCCCGCCCATTCTTGCGTGCGACGAGAGCATAAACACGCCATGTGACCTCAGCGTGTGTCCTGTCCTCTAGTAAGTCCTCTCAGTGGCTGGACCATTAGATGTCATAATGGGCTTGACATGTTCCTAGTCCCCAATTTTTAACCAGATTTCTGGATGTCCAGTCGCCCCACCCCAGGGCTCTACTCTGGAATCCCTCATTTGGTGGGACATCTGAGGTTGAAAAACAAAATGAAACAAATCGACAACAACCAAAAAACGGACTTCTTCCATCCCCAGAATGACCGCAAACTCTTTGGACGGGACCGAACCCCCAGAGAGTAAGACTCGTCCATTTCCCATGATGTCACCCGGCAATTTCACGACCATGAGTGACACGATATCCAGAGACAAAAACTTGAGCAAGAGCCTCACACTCGCCCTTTTTTCATATCCCGAAGTGTTCTCCTCATGGTCTGTAGATCAGTCCTGCCATACCTATGACCCAAAACATAAGCCGAGTTTGTGTTTTCAGACAACTGTCCAAACAGCTCTGGCCTACACACCCTACAGGCTCAGGGCCCTGGAGCCAAACCTGAGGACTGTACTTGCCCTCTCCAAGGGAAATGTATGTGCCTATTCCAATGGCCACAACCCTACTAGTAGGATAACCTCCAAAGTCCCTGAGGCCATCCCAATAGTTGTGGCTTCCCAGAACAAACAGGGGCAATCTCTGCCCATCTGAGCACCTACCTGCACTCAGACCCGTAGACTGATGTCCCCAGAGGTAAAAAGGAACGAACAGGCCCCTAGGCACTAATCGGATCCATTGCTTTGGTTTCCAGGCATCTCTCCTCAGAGGCCTGGATTTCAATACCAGCATATGGCTGTTTCTTGACTCACCCATCAGAACAAATCTCATCTACACATGGGAAACATGCACGTTGGAGCTGTGTCAAAGCCTCTGTTTAGGAGAACCCTTCAGAGCCCCAGGGCCACCGCTTCATTCCAAGGTCTCCATAGACACAAAAACATATTAGGACACATCCACAGGAGAGTCCATTTCAACTCAGCCTCCTCGGTTGCCCCCCACATCCAGCAGATCTAACCTGTCTTGTTGCTTGGAGACAATTGGAATGCGAGGTGGGCTACCCAGCCATCCATCCTTAGAACCCTGCTCGGAATCGTTGGCCTGGAGCCAACCAACAGGTCTTAATTGTCCTGCAGAAGAATCTTTGCAGTTTGGAGCTTCTCACATCTCCCATGGTGCGAAAACCCCCATGTCCTCGTGATCCAACCCCCTTCAAGAAAGGGCCATCAGGGCAGAAAGTCCAACCTGAGCGATCGTCTGATCCTTGCCCTGACTTCAGATGCACGAGATCTCGATTGAGGTCTGTAGATTGTGCCTGCCATATCCTCACCCAGAAACCTAGGCCTAGCTTGGGTTCTCAGACTCCGTCCACAGACTACTGGCCCACAAGCCCTCCAGTTTGGCAATCCAGAACTACAATGCCGCACTCTGCCTGCCCTACAGAAGTAAAACATTGCCCTCAGGGCTACCCCGAAACCGCAAATGAGGATCAACCTGCACGACATTTGGCTGTACCCCAAACATATAGGCTGACCTGGGCACTATTTCCCCTTCTGACCCAGCCTGACCCTGGACCTCCTGGTCCCACCCAGACAGCTGGCCGCACACTGAGCACATCGGACTCGCCATGGCCTTAGGTCGTCATCTCTTCCCAACTGTGGTTTTCAGGCTCCAGAACCTAGACCTTATCTCCAACCACTGCCCAGGGTTGAAAATGATGCAGAAATCAGAACTCTTTCCCCATGGCAAGAAACCTTGTGGTTGGCATGTTGTCCAACGTTCAGTGTAGTTGAAACAAGCGTGGCCCATGAGGCCCAGCCCATGCTTGCGGGCCACATTGGTCACAAACACA
The DNA here is from genome assembly GCF_964662115.1 of Mustela nivalis. Taxonomy (NCBI): domain Eukaryota; kingdom Metazoa; phylum Chordata; class Mammalia; order Carnivora; family Mustelidae; genus Mustela; species Mustela nivalis. Next base: position 260,922 of record NW_028136272.1, on the reverse strand, counting down.
CATTGTGACCCTCAGCCTGAGCCCAGTCCTCAGGTAAGGCCTCTCAGGGCCTATATGAAGAGACAGCATTTTGGGCTTGCCATGCCCCTAGGCCCCAATTTTAAACCATAGTTCGGGTTGTCCCTTCACTCTTCCCCAGGGCTCTGCTTTGGAATTCCTCTTTTGGTGGGACACCTGAGGTAACAATCCTGAAAGGAGTCCTCCAATCCCACAGATTGACGAAAAACAATTGGGATCGGGCCAAATCCACAGAGAGGAAGATTCGTCCATGGCCCATGAGACCTCCCCAACATTCCACGGCCATCGCTGAAAAAAAATCCAGAGACAAAAGCCTGAGCAAGCTCCTCAGTCTCGCTCATTCTTCATATCCTTAAGAGTTCTTCTCATGGTTTGTAGATCGGGCGTGCCATACCTACGTCCCCAAAGTTAAGCTGAGTTTGTGTTTTCAGTCTTCTGTCCTCAAAGTCCTGGGCCACACTCCCTCCAGGCTGGGGCCCCTGGAGCCACACATTAGGACTGCCCCCACCCAATCCATGGGAATTCTGCCCATTCCATTGTCAAAAATCGTACAAATTAGGAGAACCCTCCAAAGTCCCTGAGGCCATCCCAATAGTGTAGGTCGCCCGGGACAAAAAAGGGCGGTTGATACCGGCTGAGCATCTACCTCCACTCATCTACCTCCACTCATACCAAGAAGATTGAACCAGACAGGACCCGAGGCCATTATCGGATCCATTGCTTTGGTTTACAGGCATGTCTCCTCAAAAGCCTGGATGCCAATACCAGCAGAGGGGATTTCCTGAGGCACCCATAAGAACAAATCTCATCTCCACAAGTAAACTTGTGCATGGGAGCTACGGAAAGCTTAGGAGAATACTTCAAGGTCCCGGTGCCACCTCCCCATTCCAAGGCCCTCATGGACACAAACACACGTTAGGACCCATCCTCTGGAAAGTGCATTTCAACTCAGCCACCCCGGTTGCTCCCGCAGATCCATTAGATCTAAACTGTCTTGTTGCTAGGAGACAATTGGAAGGCGAGGCGGACTTCCCAGGCATCCATCCTGGAACGGTGCTCTGGAGTCATTCCATATGGGATGTCCTGGAGCTGTCCAACAGGTCTCAATTGTCCCGCAGAAGGAATCCTTGAAGGGGGCATCCCACATCTCCCAACGTGGAAAACCTCCATGGCCTCGAGATTCCGCTCTCTTCATGAAGGGGCCGTCATGCACAGAAACTCCAACCTGAGCCAACGTCGGATCCTCGCCCTGACTTCAGATGCATGAGATGTTGGTTCAGATCTGCAGGGGGTACCTGCCGTGCCCTCACCCTGAATCCGAAGTCTAGCTTGTGTTCTCAGACTTCCGTCCTCACTCTCCTGGCCCCGAAGCCCTCAAGTTTGGCAATTCCGGACCGACAATGAAGCACTCTGCCTGCCCTCTAGAAAAAATATATTGCCTAATGAGCAGCCCAGGTAGCTTAAATGAGGATAAACCTACACGGCACTCGAATGTACCCAAATTATATAGTCTAACCTGGGCACTAATGCACTGTCTGACACAACCTGAGCCCAGACCTGCTGACCAACACCCAGACAGCTGACCGCACACTGAGCACATCAGACCCGCCATGGCCTTAGGTCATCATCTCTTCCCTACCTCAGTTTTCAGGCTTCAGAACCTAGACGTTATCTCCAATCACTGCCCACGGGTGACTGTGATGCAGAAATCAGAACTCTTCCTGACCCATGGCAAGAAACCTTGTGGTTGGCATGTTGTCCAACGTTCAGTGTAGGAGAAACCAGCATTCTCCCTGAGGCCCCGCCCATTCTCGAGTGCGAGGAGAGCATAAACACGCATTGTGACCTCAGCGTGAGTCCTGTCCTCTAGTAAGTCCTCTCAGTGGCTGGACCATTAGATGTCATAATGGGCTTGACATGTCCCTAGTCTCCAATTTTTAACCAGATTTCTGGTTGTCCAGTCGCCGCACCCCAGGGCTCTACTCTGGAATCCCTCATTTGGTGGGACATCTGAGGTTGAAAAACAAAATGAAACAAATCGACAACAACAACAAAAAAACGGACTTCTTCCATCCCCAGAATGACCGCAAAATCTTTGGAAGGGACCGAACCCCCAGAGAGTAAGACTCGTCCATTTCCCATGAAGTCACCCGGCAATTTCACGACCATGAGTGACACCATATCCAGAGACAAAAACTTGAGCAAGAGCCTCACACTAGCCTTTTTTTCATATCCCGAAGTGTTCTCCTCATGGTCTGTAGATCAGTCCTGCCATACCTATGACCCAAAACATAAGCCGAGTTTGTGTTTTCAGACAACTGTCCAAACAGCTCTGGCCTACACACCCTACAGGCTCAGGGCCCTGGAGCCAAACCTGAGGACTGTACTTGCCCTCTCCAAGGGAATTGTATGTGCCCATTCCAATGGCCACAACCCTACTAGTAGGATAACCTCCAAAGTCCCTGAGGCCATCCCAATAGTTGTGGCTTCCCAGGACAAACAGGGGCAATCTGAGCCCATCTGAGCACCTACCTGCACTCAGACCCGTAGACTGATGTCCCCAGAGGTAAAAAAGAACGAACAGGCCCCTAGGCACTAATCGGATCCATTGCTTTGGTTTCCAGGCATCTCTCCTCAGAGGCCTGGATTTCAATACCAGCATATGGCTGTTTCTTGACTCACCCATCAGAACAAATCTCATCTACACATGGGAAACATGCACGTTGGAGCTGTGTCAAAGCCTCTGTTTAGGAGAACCCTTCAGGGCCCCAGGGCCACCGCTTCATTCCAAGGTCTCCATAGACACAAAAACATATTAGGACACATCCACAGGAGAGTCCATTTCAACTCAGCCTCCTCGGTTGCCCCCCACATCCAGCAGATCTAACCTGTCTTGTTGCTTGGAGACAATTGGAATGCGAGGTGGGCTACCCAGCCATCCATCCTTAGGACCCTGCTCGGAATCGTTGGCCTGGAGCCAACCAACAGGTCTCAATTGTCCTGCAGAAGAATCTTTGCAGTTTGGAGCTTCTCACAACTCCCATCGTGGGAAAACCCCCATGTCCTCGTGATCCAACCCCCTTCAAGAAAGGGCCATCAGGGCAGAAAGTCCAACCTGAGCGATCGTCTGATCCTTGCCCTGACTTCAGATGCACGAGATCTCGATTGAGGTCTGTAGATTGTGCCTGCCATATCCTCACCCAGAAACCTAGGCCTAGCTTGGGTTCTCAGACTCCGTCCTCAGACTACTGGCCCACAAGCCCTCCATTTGGGCAATCCAGAACTACAATGCCGCACTCTGCCTGCCCTACAGAAGTAAAACATTGCCCTCAGGGCTACCCCGAAACCGCAAATGAGGATCAACCTGCACGCCATTCGGCTGTACCCCAAACATATAGGCTGACCTGGGCACTATTTCCCCTTCTGACCCAGCCTGAGCCTGGACCTCCTGGTCCCACCCAGACAGCTGGCCGCACACTGAGCACATCGGACCCGCCATGGCCTTAGGTCGTCATCTCTTCCCAACTTCGGTTTTCAGGCTCCAGAACCTAGACCTTATCTCCAACCAATGCCCAGTGTTGAAAATGATGCAGAAATCAGAACTCTTTCCCCATGGCAAGAAACCTTGTGGTTGGCATGTTGTCCAACGTTCAGTGTAGTTGAAACAAGCGTGGCCCATGAGGCCCAGCCCATGCTTGCGGGCCACATTGGTCACAAACAGACATTGTGACCCTCAGTCTGAGCCCAGTCCTCAGGTAAGGCCTCTCAGGGCCTATATGAAGAGACAGCATATTGGGCTTGCCATGACCCTAGGCCCCAATTTTTAACCATAGTTCGGGTTGTCCCTTCACTCTTCCCCAGGGCTCTGCTTTGGAATTCCTCTTTTGGTGGGACACCTGAGGTAACAAACATGAAAGGTGTCCTCCCATCCCACAGATTGACGAAAAACAATTGGGATCGGGTCAAATCCACAGAGAGGAAGATTCGTCCATGGCCCATGAGACCGCCCCAACATTCCACGGCCATCGCTGAAACAAAACCCAGAGACAAAAGCCTGAGCAAGCTCCTCAGACTCGCTCATTCTTCATATCCTGAAGAGTTCTTCTCATGGTTTGTAGATCGGGCGTGCCATACCTACGTGCCCACACTTAAGCTGAGTTTGTGTTTTCAGTCTTCTGTCCTCAAAGTCCTGGGCCACACTCCCTCCAGGCTAAGGCCCCTGGAGCCACACATTAGGACTGCCCCCACCCAATCCATGGGAATTCTGCCCATTCCATTGTCAAAAATCGTACAAATTAGGAGAACACTCCAAAGTCCCTGAGGCCATCCCAATAGTGTAGGTCGCCCGGGACCAAAAAGGGCGGTTGATACCGGCTGAGCATCTACCTCCACTCATCTACCTCCACTCATACCAAGAAGATTGAACCAGACAGGACCCGAGGCCATTATCGGATCCATTGCTTTGGTTTACAGGCATGTCTCCTCAAAAGCCTGCATTCCAATACCAGCAGAGGGGATTTCCTGAGGCACCCATCAGAACAAATCTCGTCTCCACAAGGAAACTTGTGCATGGGAGCTATGCCAAAGCTTAGGAGAATACTTCAGGGTCCCGGTGCCACCTCCCCATTCCAAGGCCCTCATGGACACAAACACACGTTAGGACCCATCCTCTGGAAAGTGCATTTCAACTCAGCCACCTCGGTTGCTCCCGAAGATCCATTAGATCTAAACTGTCTTGTAGCTAGGAGACAATTGGAAGGCGAGGCGGACTTCCCAGGCATCCATCCTGGAAATGGTGCTCTGGAGTCATTCCATAAGGGATGAACTGGAGCTGTCCAACAGGTCTCAATTGTCCCGCAGAAGGAATCCTTGAAGGGGGCATCCCACATCTCCCACCGTAGAAAACCTCCATGGCCTCGGGATTCCGCTCCCTTCATGAAGGGGCCGTCATGCACAGAAACTCCAACCTGAGCCAACGTCGGATCCTTGCCCTGACTTCAGATGCATGAGATATTGGTTCAGATCTGCAGGGGGTACCTGCCGTGCCCTCACCCTGAATCCGAAGTCTAGCTTGTGTTCTCAGACTTCCGTCCTCACTCTCCTGGCCCCGAAGCCCTCAAGTTTGGCAATTCCGGACCGACAATGAAGCACTCTGCCTGACCTCTAGAAAAAATATATTGCCTAATGAGCAACCCAGGCAGCTTAAATGAGGATATACCTACACGGCACTCGAATGTGCCCAAATTATATAGTCTAACCTGGGCACTAATTCACTGTCTGACACAACCTGAGCCCGGACCTGCTGACCAACACCCAGACAGCTGACCGCACGCTGAGCATATCAGACCCGCCATGGCCTTAGGTCATCATCTCTTCCCTACCTCAGTTTTCAGGCTTCAGAACCTAGACCTTATCTCCAATCACTGCCCACGGGTGACTGTGATGCAGAAATCAGAACTCTTCCTGACCCATGGCAAGAAACCTTGTGGTTGGCATGTTGTCCAACGTTCAGTGTAGGAGAAACCAGCATTCACCCTGAGGCCCCGCCCATTCTTGAGTGCGACGAGAGCATAAACACGCATTGTGACCTCAGCCTGAGTCCTGTCCTCTAGTAAGTCCTCTCAGTGGCTGGACCATTAGATGTCATAATGGGCTTGACATGTCCCTAGTCCCCAATTTTTAACCAGATTTCTGGTTGTCCAGTCGCCCCACCCCAGGGCTCTACTCTGGAATCCCTCATTTGGTGGGACATCTGAGGTTGAAAAACAAAATGAAACAAATCGACAACAACAACAAAAAAACGGACTTCTTCCATCCCCAGAATGACCCCAAACTCTTTGGACGGGACGGAACCCCCAGAGAGTAAGACTCGTCCATTTCCCATGATGTCACCCGGCAATTTCACGACCATGAGTGACACGATATCCAGAGACAAAAACTTGAGCAAGAGCCTCACACTCGCCCTTTTTTCATATCCCGAAGTGTTCTCCTCATGGTCTGTAGATCAGTCCTGCCATACCTATGACCCAAAACATAAGCCGAGTTTGTGTTTTCAGACAACTGTCCAAACAGCTCTGGCCTACACACCCTACAGGCTCAGGGCCCTGGAGCCAAACCTGAGGACTGTACTTGCCCTCTCCAAGGGAATTGTATGTGCCCATTCCAATGGCCACAACCCCTCTAGTAGGATAACCTCCAAAGTCCCTGAGGCCATCCCAATAGTTGTGGCTTCCCAGGACAAACAGGGGCAATCTGAGCCCATCTGAGCACCTACCTACACTCAGACCCGTAGACTGATGTCCCCAGAGGTATAAAGGAATGAACAGGCCCCTAGGCACTAATCGGATCCATTGCTTTGGTTTCCAGGCATCTCTCCTCAGAGGCCTGGATTTCAATACCAGCATATGGCTGTTTCTTGACTCACCCATCAGAACAAATCTCATCTACACATGGGAAACATGCACGTTGGAGCTGTGTCAAAGCCTCTGTTTAGGAGAACCCTTCAGGGCCCCAGGGCCACCGCTTCATTCCAAGGTCTCCATAGACACAAAAACATATTAGGACACATCCACAGGAGAGTCCATTTCAACTCAGCCTCCTCGGTTGCCCCCCACATCCAGCAGATCTAACCTGTCTTGTTGCTTGGAGACAATTGGAATGCGAGGTTGTCTACCCAGCCATCCATCCTTAGAACCCTGCTCGGAATCGTTGGCCTGGAGCCAACCAACAGGTCTCAATTGTCCTGCAGAAGAATCTTTGCAGTTTGGAGCTTCTCACAACTCCCATCGTGCGAAAACCTCTATATCCTCGTGATCCAACCCCCTTCAAGAAAGGGCCATCAGGGCAGAAAGTCCAACCTGAGCGATCGTCTGATCCTTGCCCTGACTTCAGATGCACGAGATCTCGATTGAGGTCTGTAGATTGTGCTTGCCATATCCTCACCCAGAAACCTAGGCCTAGCTTGGGTTCTCAGACTCCGTCCTCCGACTACTGGCCCACAAGCCCTCCAGTTGGGCAATCCAGAACTACAATGCCGCAATCTGCCTGCCCTACAGAGGTAAAACATTGCCCTCAGGGCTACCCCAAAACCGCAAATGAGGATCAACCTGGACGCCATTCGGCTGTACCCCAAACATATAGGCTGACCTGGGCACTATTTCCCCTTCTGACCCAGCCTGAGCCTGGACCTCCTGGTCCCACCCAGACAGCTGGCCGCACACTGAGCACATCGGACCCGCCATGGCCTTAGGTCGTCATCTCTTCCCAACTGCGGTTTTCAGGCTCCAGAACCTAGACCTTATCTCCAACCACTGCCCAGGTTTGAAAATGGTGCAGAAATCAGAACTCTTTCCCCATGGCAAGAAACCATGTGGTTGGCATGTTGTCCAACGTTCAGTGTAGTTGAAACAAGCGTGGCCCATGAGGCCCAGCCCATGCTTGCGGGCCACATTGGTCACAAACAGACATTGTGACCCTCAGCCTGAGCCCAGTCCTCAGGTAAGGCCTCTCTGGGCCTATATGAAGAGACAGCATATTGGGCTTGCCATGCCCCTAGGCCCCAATTTTTAACCATAGTTCGGGTTGTCCCTTCACTCATCCCCAAGGCTCTGCTTTGGAATTCCTCTTTTGGTGGGACACCTGAGGTAACAAACCTGAAAGGAGTCCTCCCATCCCACAGATTGACGAAAAACAATTGGGATCGGGCCAAATCCACAGAGAGGAAGATTCGTCCATGGCCCATGAGGCCTCCCCGAAATTCCACGGCGATCGCTGATACAAAATCCAGAGACAAAAGCCTGAGCAAGCGCCTCAGACTCGCTCATTCTTCTTATCCTGAAGAGTTCATCTCATGTTTTGTAGATCGGGCGTGCCATACGTACGTCCCCAAACTTAAGCTGAGTTTGTGTTTTCAGTCTTCTGTCCTCAATGTCCTGGGCCACACTCCCTCCAGGCTGGTGACCCTGGAGCCACACATTAGGACTGCCCCGACCCAATCCATGGGAATTCTGCCCATTCCATTGTCAAAAATCGTACAAATTAGGAGAACCCTCCAAAGTCCCTGAGGCCATCCCAATAGTGTAGGTCGCCCGGACAAAAAATAGGCGGTTGATACCGGCTGAGCATCTACCTCCACTCATCTACCTCCACTCATACCAAGGAGATTGAACCAGACAGGACCCGAGGCCATTATCGGATCCATTGCTTTGGTTTACAGGCATGTCTCCTCAAAAGCCTGGATTCCAATACCAGCAGAGGGGATTTCCTGAGGCACCCATCAGAACAAATCTCGTCTCCACAAGGAAACTTGTGCATGGGAGCTATGCCAAAGCTTAGGAGAATACTTCAGGGTCCCGGTGCCACCTCCCCATTCCAAGGCCCTCATGGACACAAACACACGTTAGGACCCATCCTCTGGAAAGTGCATTTCAACTCAGCCACCCCGGTTGCTCCCGCAGATCCATTAGATCTAAACTGTCTTGTTGCTAGGAGACAATTGGAAGGCGAGGGGGACTTCCCAGGCATCCATGCTCGAACGGTGCTCTGGAGTCATTCCATATGGGATGTCCTGGAGCTGTCCAACAGGTCTCAATTGTCCCGCAGAAGGAATCCTTGAAGGGGGCATCCCACATCTCCCAACGTGGAAAACCACCATGGCCTCGAGATTCCGCTCCCTTCATGAAGGGGCCGTCATGCACAGAAACTCCAACCTGAGCCAACGTCGGATCCTCGCCCTGACTTCAGATGCATGAGATATTGGTTCAGATCTGCAGGGGGTACCTGCCGTGCCCTCACCCTGAATCCGAAGTCTAGCTTGTGTTCTCAGACTTCCGTCCTCACTCTCCTGGCCCCGAAGCCCTCAAGTTTGGCAATTCCGGACCGACAATGAAGCACTCTGCCTGCCCTCTAGAAAAAATATATTGCCTAATGAGCAGCCCAGGCAGCTTAAATGAGGATAAACCTACACGGCACTCGAATGTACCCAAATTATATAGTCTAACCTGGGCACTAATGCACTGTCTGACACAACCTGAGCCCGGACCTGCTGACCAACACCCAGACAGCTGACCGCACGCTGAGCACATCAGACCCGCCATGGCCTTAGGTCATCATCTCTTCCCTCCCTCAGTTTTCAGGCTTCAGAACCTAGACCTTATCTCCAATCACTGCCCACGGGTGACTGTGATGCAGAAATCAGAACTCTTCCTGACCCATGGCAAGAAACCTTGTGGTTGGCATGTTGTCCAACGTTCAGTGTAGGAGAAACCAGCATTCACCCTGAGGCCCCGCCCATTCTTGAGTGCGACGAGAGCATAAACACGCATTGTGACCTCAGCGTGAGTCCTGTCCTCTAGTAAGTCCTCTCAGTGGCTGGACCATTAGATGTCATAATGGGCTTGACATGTCCCTAGTCCCCAATTTTTAACCAGAATTCTGGTTGTCCAGTCGCCCCACCCCAGGGCTCTACTCTGGAATTCCTCATTTGGTGGGACATCTGAGGTTGAAAAACAAAATGAAACAAATCTACAACAACAACAAAAAAACGGACTTCTTCCATCCCCAGAATGATCCCAAACTCTTTGGAAGGGACCGAACCCCCAGAGAGTAAGACTCGTCCATTTACCATGATGTCACCCGGCAATTTCACGACCATGAGTGACACCATATCCAGAGACAAAAACTTGAGCAAGAGCCTCACACTCGCCCTTTTTTCATATCCCGAAGTGTTCTCCTCATGGTCTGTAGATCAGTCCTGCCATACCTATGACCCAAAACATAAGCCGAGTTTGTGTTTTCAGACAACTGTCCAAACAGCTCTGGCCTACACACCCTACAGGCTCAGGGCCCTGGAGCCAAACCTGAGGACTGTACTTGCCCTCTCCAAGGGAATTGTATGTGCCTATTCCAATGGCCACAACCCTACTAGTAGGATAACCTCCAAAGTCCCTGAGGCCATCCCAATAGTTGTGGCTTCCCAGGACAAACAGGGGCAATATGAGCCCATCTGAGCACCTACCTGCACTCAGACCCGTAGACTGATGTCCCCAGAGGTAAAAAGGAACGAACAGGCCCCTAGGCACTAATCGGATCCATTGCTTTGGTTTCCAGGCATCTCGCCTCAGAGGCCTGGATTTCAATACCAGCATATGGATGTTTCTTGACTCACCCATCAGAACAAATCTCATCTACACATGGGAAACATGCATGTTGGAGCTGTGTCAAAGCCTCTGTTTAGGAGAACCCTTCAGGGCCCCAGGGCCACCGCTTCATTCCAAGGTCTCCATAGACACAAAAACATATTAGGACACATCCACAGGAGAGTCCATTTCAACTCAGCCTCCTCGGTTGCCCCCCACATCCAGCAGATCTAACCTGTCTTGTTGCTTGGAGACAATTGGAATGCGAGGTGGGCTACCCAGCCATCCATCCTTAGAACCCTGCTCGGAATCGTTGGCCTGGAGCCAACCAACAGGTCTCAATTGTCCTGCAGAAGAATCTTTGCAGTTTGGAGCTTCTCACAACTCCCATCGTGGGAAAACCCCCATGTCCTCGTGATCCAACCCCCTTCAAGAAAGGGCCATCAGGGCAGAAAGTCCAACCTGAGCGATCGTCTGATCCTTGCCCTGACTTCAGATGCACGAGATCTCGATTGAGGTCTGTAGATTGTGCCTGCCATATCCTCACCCAGAAACCTAGTCCTAGCTTGGGTTCTCAGACTCCGTCGTCAGACGACTGGCCCACAAGCCCTCCTTTTGGGCAATCCAGAACTACAATGCCGCACTCTGCCTGCCCTACAGAAGTAAAATATTGCCCTCAGGGCTACCCCGAAACCGCAAATGAGGATCAACCTGCACGCCATTCGGCTGTACCCCAAACATATAGGCTGACCTGGGCACTATTTCCCCTTCTGACCCAGCCTGAGCCTGGAACTCCTGGTCCCACCCAGACAGCTGGCCGCACACTGAGCACATCGGACCCGCCATGGCCTTAGGTCGTCATCTCTTCCCAACTGCGGTTTTCAGGCTCCAGAACCTAGACCTTATCTCTAACCACTGCCCAGGTTTGAAAATGATGCAGAAATCAGAACTCTTTCCCCATGGCAAGAAACCTTGTGGTTGGCATGTTGTCCAACGTTCAGTGTAGTTGAAACAAGCGTGGCCCATGAGGCCCAGCCCATGCTTGCGGGCCACATTGGTCACAAACACACATTGTGACCCTCAGCCTGAGCCCAGTCCTCAGGTAAGGCCTCTCAGGGCCTATATGAAGAGACAGCATATTGGCCTTGATATGCCCTTAAACCCCAATTTTTAACCATAGTTCGGGTTGTCCCCTCACTCTTCGCCAGGGCTCTGCTTTGGAATTCCTCTTTTGGTGGGACACCTGAGGTAACACACCTGAAAGGAGTCCTCCCATCCCACAGATTGACGAAAAACAATTGGGATCGGGCCAAATCCACAGAGAGGAAGATACGTCCATGGCCCATGAGGCCTCCCCGACATTCCACGGCCATCGCTGAAACAAAATCCAGAGAAAAAAGCCTGAGCAAGCGCCTCACACTCGCTCATTCTTCTTATCCTGAAGAGTTCTTCTCATGGTTTGTAGATCGGGCGTGCCATACCTACGTCCCCAAACTTAAGCTGAGTTTGTGTTTTCAGTCTTCTGTCCTCAAAGTCCTGGGCCACACTCCCTCCAGGCTGGGGCCCCTGGAGCCACACATTAGGACTGCCCCCACCCAATCCATGGGAATTCTGCCCATTCCATTGTCTAAAATCGTACAAATTAGGAGAACCCTCCAAAGTCCCTGAGGCCATCCCAATAGTGTAGGTCGCCCGGGACAAAAAATGGACGGTTGATACCGGCTGAGCATCTTCCTCCACTCATATACCTCCACTCATACCAAGGAGATTGAACCAGACAGGACCCGAGGCCATTATCGGATCCATTGCTTTGGTTTACAGGCATGTCTCCTCAGAAGCCTGGATTCCAATACCAGCAGAGGGGATTTCCTGAGGCACCCATCAGAACAAATCTCGTCTCCACAAGGAAACTTGTGCATGGGAGCTAAGCCAAAGCTTAGGAGAATACTTCAGGGTCCCGGTGCCACCTCCCCATTCCAAGGCCCTCATGGACACAAACACACGTTAGGACCCATCCTCTGGAAAGTGCATTTCAACTCAGCCACCTCGGTTGCTCCCGAAGATCCATTAGATCTAAACTTTCTTTTGCTAGGAGACAATTGGAAGGAGAGGCGGACTTCCCAGGCATACATCCTGGAACGGTGCTCTGGAGTCATTCCATATGGGATGTCCTGGAGCTGTCCAACAGGTCTCAATTGTCCCGCAGAAGGAATCCTTGAAGGGGGCATCCCACATCTCCCAACGTGGAAAACCTCCATGGCCTCGAGATTCCGCTCCCTTCATGAAGGGGCCGTCATGCACAGAAACTCCAACCTGAGCCAACGTCGGATCCTCGCCCTGACTTCAGATGCATGAGATATTGGTTCAGATCTGCAGGGGGTACCTGCCGTGCCCTCACCCTGAATCTGAAGTCTAGCTTGTGTTCTCAGACTTCCGTCCTCACTCTCCTGGCCCCGAAGCCCTCAAGTTAGGCAATTCCGGACCGACAATGAAGCACTCTGCCTGCCCTCTAGAAAAAATATATTGCCTAATGAGCAGCCCAGGCAGCTTAAATGAGGATAAACCTACACGGCACTCGAATGTACCCAAATTATAGAGTCTAACCTGGGCACTAATGCACTGTCTGACACAACCTGAGCCCGGACCTGCTGACCAACACCCAGACAGCTGATCGCACGCTGAGCACATCAGACCCCCATGGCCTTAGGTCATCATCTCTTCCCTACCTCAGTTTTCAGGCTTCAGAACCTAGACCTTATCTCCAATCACTGCCCACGGGTGACTGTGATGCAGAAATCAGAACTCTTCCTGACCCATGGCAAGAAACCTTGTGGTTGGCATGCTGTCCACAGTTCAGTGTAGGAGAAACCAGCATTCACCCTGAGGCCCCGCCCATTCTTGAGTGCGACGAGAGCATAAACACGCATTGTGACCTCAGCGTGAGTCCTGTCCTCTAGTAAGTCCTCTCAGTGGCTGGACCATTAGATGTCATAATGGGCTTGACATGTCCCTAGTCCCCAATTTTTAACCAGATTTCTGGTTGTCCAGTCGCCCCACCCCAGGGCTCTACTCTGGAATCCCTCATTTGGTGGGACATCTGAGGTTTAAAAACAAAATGAAACAAATCGACAACAACAACCAAAAAACGGACTTCTTCCATCCCCAGAATGACCCCAAACTCTTTGGATGGGACCGAACCCCCAGAGAGTAAGACTCGTCCATTTCCCATGATGTCACCCGGCCATTTCACGACCATGAGTGACACGATATCCAGAGACAAAAACTTGAGCAAGAGCCTCACACTCGCCCTTTTTTCATATCCCGAAGTGTTCTCCTCATGGTCTGTAGACCAGTCCTGCCATACCTATGACCCAAAACATAAGCCGAGTTTGTGTTTTCAGACAACTGTCCAAACAGCTCTGGCCTACACACCCTACAGGCTCAGGGCCCTGGAGCCAAACCTGAGGACTGTACTTGCCCTCTCCAAGGGAATTGTATGTGCCCATTCCAATGGCCACAACCCTACTAGTAGGATAACCTCCAAAGTCCCTGAGGCCATCCCAAGAGTTGTGGCTTCCCAAAACAAACAGGGGCAATCTGAGCCCATCTGAGCACCTACCTGCACTCAGACCCGTAGACTGATGTCCCCAGAGGTAAAAAGGAACGAACAGGCCCCTAGGCACTAATCGGATCCATTGCTTTGGTTTCCAGGCATCTCTCCTCAGAGGCCTGGATTTCAATACCAGCATATGGCTGTTTCTTGACTCACCCATCAGAACAAATCTCATCTACACATGGGAAACATGCACGTTGGAGCTGTGTCAAAGCCTCTGTTTAGGAGAACCCTTCAGGGCCCCAGGGCCACCGCTTCATTCCAAGGTCTCCATAGACACAAAAACATATTAGGACACATCCCCAGGAGAGTCCATTTCAACTCAGCCTCCTCGGTTGCCCTCACATCCAGCAGATATAACTTGTCTTGTTGCTTGGAGAGAATTGGAATGCGAGGTGGGCTACCCAGCCATCCATCCTTAGAACCCTGCTCGGAATCGTTGGCCTGGAGCCAACCAACAGGTCTCAATTGTCCTGCAGAAGAATCTTTGCAGTTTGGAGCTTCTCACAACTCCCATCGTGGGAAAACCCCCATGTCCTCGTGATCCAACCCCCTTCAAGAAAGGGCCATCAGGGCAGAAAGTCCAACCTGAGCGATCGTCTGATCCTAGCTCTGACTTCAGATGCACGAGATCTCTATTGAGGTCTGTAGATTGTGCCTGCCATATCCTCACCCAGAAACCTAGGCTTAGCTTGGGTTCTCAGACTCCGTCCTCAGACTACTGGCACACAATCCCTCCAGTTTGGCAATCCAGAACTACAATGCCGCAATCTGCCTGCCCTACAGAAGTAAAATATTGCCCTCAGGGCTACCCCGAATCCCCAAATGAGGTCAACCTGCACGCCATTCGGCTGTACCCCAAACATATAGGCTGACCTGGGCACTATTTCCCGTTCTGACCCAGCCTGAGCCTGGAACTCCTGGTCCCACCCAGACAGCTGGCCGCACACTGAGCACATCGGACCCGCCATGGCCTTAGGTCGTCATCTCTTCCCAACTGCGGTTTTCAGGCTCCAGAACCTAGACCTTATCTCCAACCACTGCCCAGGTTTGAAAATGATGCTGAAATCAGAACTCTTTCCCCATGGCAAGAAACCTTGTGGTTGGCATGTTGTCCAACGTTCAGTGTAGTTGAAACAAGCGTGGCCCATGAGGCCCAGCCCATGCTTGCGGGCCACATTGGTCACAAACACACATTGTGACCCTCAGCCTGAGCCCAGTCCTCAGGTAAGGCCTCTCAGGGCCTATATAAAGAGATAGCATATTGGGCTTGCCATGCCCCTAGGCCCCAATTTTTAACCATATTTCGGGTTGTCCCTTCACTCTTCCCCAGGGCTCTGCTTTGGTATTCCTCTTTTGGTGGGACACCTGAGGTAACAAACCTTAAAGGAGTCCTCCCATCCCACAGATTGACGAAAAACAATTGGGATCGGGCCAAATCCACAGAGAGGAAGATTCGTCCATGGCCCATGAGACCTCCCCAACATTCCACGGCTATCGCAGAAACAAAATCCAGAGAAAAAAGCCTGAGCAAGCGCCTCACACTCGCTCATTCTTCATATCCTGAAGAGTTCTTCTCATGGTTTGTAGATCGGGCGTGCCATACCTACGTCCCCAAACTTAAGCTGAGTTTGTGTTTTCAGTCTTCTGTCCTCAAAGTCCTGGGCCACACTCCCTCCAGGCTGGGGCCCCTGGAGCCACACATTAGGACTGCCCCCACCCAATCCATGGGAATTCTGCCCATTCCATTGTCAAAAATCGTACAAATTAGGAGAACCCTCCAAAGTCCCCGAGGCCATCCCAATAGTGTAGGTCGCCCGGGACTAAAAATGGGTTGTTGAGACCGGCTGAGCATCTACCTCCACTCTTCTACCTCCACTCATACCAAGGAGATTGAACCAGACAGGACCCGAGGCCATTATCGAATCCATTGCTTTGGTTTACAGGCATGTCTCCTCAAAAGCCTGGATTCCAATACCAGCAGAGGGGATTTCCTGAGGCACCCATCAGAACAAATCTCGTCTCCACAAGGAAACTTGTGCATGGGAGCTAAGCCAAAGCTTAGGAAAATACTTCAGGGTCCCGGTGCCACCTCCCCATTCCAAGGCCCTCATGGACACAAACACACGTTAGGACCCATCCTCTGGAAAGTGCATTTCAACTCAGCCACCCCGGTTGCTCCCGCAGATCCATTAGATCTAAACTGTCTTGTTGCTAGGAGACAATTGGAAGGCGAGGCGGACTTCCCAGGCATCCATCCTGGAACGGTGCTCTGGAGTCATTCCCTATGGGATGTCCTGGAGCTGTCCAACAGGCCTCAATTGTCCCGCAGAAGGAATCCTTGAAGGGGGCATCCCACATCTCCCAACGTGGAAAACCTCCATGGCCTCGAGATTCCGCTCCCTTCATGAAGGGGCCGTCATGCACAGAAACTCCAACCTGAGCCAACGTCGGATCCTCGCCCTGACTTCAGATGCATGAGATATTGGTTCAGATCTGCAGGGGGTACCTGCCGTGCCCTCACCCTGAATCCGAAGTCTAGCTTGTGTTCTCAGACTTCCGTCCTCACTCTCCTGGCCCCGAAGCCCTCAAGTTTGGCAATTCCGGACCGACAATGAAGCACTCTGCCTGCCCTCTAGAAAAAATATATTGCCTAATGAGCAGCCCAGGCAGCTTAAATGAGGATAAACCTACAAGGCACTCGAATGTACCCAAATTATGTAGTCTAACCTGGGCACTAATGCACTGTCTGACACAACCTGAGCCCGGACCTGCTGACCAACACCCAGACAGCTGACCGCACGCTGAGCACATCAGACCCCCATGGCCTTAGGTCATCATCTCTTCCCTACCTCAGTTTTCAGGCTTCAGAACCTAGACCTTATCTCCAATCACTGCCCACGGGTGACTCTGATGCAGAAATCAGAACTCTTCCTGACCCATGGCAAGAAACCTTGTGGTTGGCATGTTGTCCAACGTTCAGTGTAGGAGAAACCAGCATTCACCCTGAGGCCCCGCCCATTCTTGAGTGCGACGAAAGCATAAACACGCATTATGACCTCAGCGTGAGTCCTGTCCTCTAGTAAGTCCTCTCAGTGGCTGGACCATTAGATGTCATAATGGGCTTGACATGTCCCTAGTCCCCAATTTTTAACCAGATTTCTGGTTGTCCAGTCGCCCCACCGAGGGCTCTACTCTGGAATCCCTCATTTGGTGGGACATCTGAGGTTGAAAAACAAAATGAAACAAATCGACAACAACAACAAAAAAACGGACTTCTTCCATCCCCAGAATGACCCCAAACTCTTTGGACGGGACCGAACCCCCAGAGAGTAAGACTCGTCCATTTCCCATGATGTCACCCGGCAATTTCACGACCTTGAGTGACACGATATCCAGAGACAAAAACTTGAGCAAGAGCCTCACACTCTTCCTTTTTTCATATCCCGAAGTGTTCTCCTCATGGTCTGTAGACCAGTCCTGCCATACGTATGACCCAAAACATAAGCCGAGTTTGTGTTTTCAGACAACTGTCCAAATAGCTTGGCCTACACACCCTACAGGCTCAGGGCCCTGGAGCCAAACCTGAGGACTGTACTTGCCCTCTCCAAGGGAATTGTATGTGCCCATTCCAATGACCACAACCCTACTAGTAGGATAACCTCCAAAGTCCCTGAGGCCATCCCAAGAGTTGTGGCTTCCCAGGACAAACAGGGGCAATCTGAGCCCATCTGAGCACCTACCTGCACTCAGACCCGTAGACTGATGTCCCCAGAGGTAAAAAGGAACGAACAGGCCCCTAGGCACTAATCGGATCCATTGCTTTGGTTTCCAGGCATCTCTCCTCAGAGGCCTGGATTTCAATACCAGCATATGGCTGTTTCTTGACTCACCCATCAGAACAAATCTCATCGACACATGGGAAACATGCACGTTGGAGCTGTGTCAAAGCCTCTGTTTAGGAGAACCCTTCAGGGCCCCAGGGCCACCGCTTCATTCCAAGTTCTCCATAGACACAAAAAAATATTAGGACACATCCCCAGGAGAGTCCATTTCAACTCAGCCTCCTCGGTTGCCCCCCACATCCAGCATATCTAACATGTCTTGTTGTTGGAGAAATTGGAATGCGAGGTGGGCTACCCAGCCATCCATCCTTAGAACCCTGCTCGGAATCGTTGCCCTGGAGCCAACCAACAGGTCTCAATTGTCCTGCAGAAGAATCTTTGCAGTTTGGAGCTTCTCACAACTCCCATCGTGGGAAAACCCCCATGTCCTCGTGATCCAACCCCCTTCAAGAAAAGGCCATCAGGGCTGAAAGTCCAACCTGAGCGATCGTCTGATCCTTGCCCTGACTTCAGATGCACGAGATCTCTATTGAGGTCTGTAGATTGTGCCTGCCATATCCTCACCCAGAAACCTAGGCTTAGCTTGGGTTCTCAGACTCCGTCCTCAGGCTACTGGCCCAAAGGCCCTCCAGTTTGGCAATCCAGAACTACAATGCCGCAATCTGCCTGCCCTACAGAAGTAAAATATTGCCCTCAGGGCTACCCCGAATCCCCAAATGAGGATCAACCTGCACGCCATTCGGCTGTACCCCAAACATATAGGCTGACCTGGGCACTATTTCCCCTTCTGACCCAGCCTGAGCCTGGACCTCCTGGTCCCACCCAGACAGCTGGCCGCACACTGAGCACATCGGACCCGCCATGGCCTTAGGTCGTCATCTCTTCCCAACTGCGGTTTTCAGGCTCCAGAACCTAGACCTTATCTCCAACCACAGCCCAGGGTTGAAAATGATGCTGAAATCAGAACTCTTTCCCCATGGCAAGAAACCTTGTGGTTGGCATGTTGTCCAACGTTCAGTGTAGTTGAAACAAGCGTGGCCCATGAGGCCCAGCCCATGCTTGCGGGCCACATTGGTCACAAACACACATTGTGACCCTCAGCCTGAGCCCAGTCCTCAGGTAAGGCCTCTCAGGGCCTATATGAAGAGACAGCATATTGGGCTTGCCATGCCCCTAGGCCCCAATTTTTAACCATAGTTCGGGTTGTCCCTTCACTCTTCCCCAAGGCTCTGCTTTGGAATTCCTCTTTTGGTGGGACACCTGAGGTAACAAATCTGAAAGGAGTCCTCCCATCCCACAGATTGACGAAAAACAATTGGGATCTGGCCAAAACCACAGAGAGGAAGATTCGCCCATGGCCCATGAAGCATCCCCGACATTCCACGGCCATCGCTGATACAAAATCCAGAGACAAAAGCCTGAGCAAGCGCCTCAGACTCGCTCATTCTTCATATCCTGAAGAGTTCTTCTCATGGTTTGTAGATCGGGCGTGCCATACCTACGTCCCCAAACTTAAGCTGAGTTTGTGTTTTCAGTCTTCTGTCCTCAAAGTCCTGGGCCACACTCCCTCCAGGCTGGGGCCCCTGGAGCCACACATTAGGACTGCCCCCACCCAATCCATGGGAATTCTGCCCATTCCATTGTCAAATATCGTACAAATTAGGAGAACACTCCAAATTCCCCGAGGCCATTCCAATAATGTAGGTCGCCCGGGACAAAAAATGGGCGGTTGAGACCGGCTGAGCATCTACCTCCACTCTTCTACCTCCACTCATACCAAGGAGATTGAACCAGACAGGACCCGAGGCCATTATCGAATCCACTGCTTTGGTTTACAGGCATGTCTCCTCAAAAGCCTGGATTCCAATACCAGCAGAGTGGATTTCCTGAGGCACCCATCAGAACAAATCTCGTCTCCACAAGGAAACTTGTGCATGGGAGCTAAGCCAAAGCTTAGGAGAATACTTCAGGGTCCCGGTGCCACCTCCCCATTCCAAGGCCCTCATGCACACAAACACACGTTAGGACCCATCCTCTGGAAAGTGCCTTTCAACTCAGCCACCCCGGTTGCTCCCGCAGATCCATTAGATCTAAACTGTCTTGTTGCTAGGAGACAATTGGAAGGCGAGGCGGCCTTCCCAGGCATCCATCTTCGAACGGTTCTCTGGAGTCATTCCATATGGGATGTCCTGGAGCTGTCCAACAGCTCTCAATTGTCCCGCAGAAGGAATCCTTGAAGGGGGCATCCCACATCTCCCAACGTGGAAAACCTCCATGGCCTCGAGATTCCGCTCCCTTCATGAAGGGGCCGTCATGCACAGAAACTCCAACCTGAGCCAATGTCGGATCCTCGCCCTGACTTCAGATGCATGAGATATTGGTTCAGATCTGCAGGGGGTACCTGCCGTGCCCTCACCCTGAATCCGAAGTCTAGCTTGTGTTCTCAGACTTCCGTCCTCACTCTCCTGGCCCCGAAGCCCTCAAGTTTGGGAATTCCGGACCGACAATGAAGCACTCTGCCTGCCCTCTAGAAAAAATATATTGCCTAATGAGCAGCCCAGGCAGCTTAAATGAGGATAAACCTACACGGCACTCGAATGTACCCAAATTATATAGTCTAACCTGGGCACTAATGCACTGTCTGACACAACCTGAGCCCGGACCTGCTGACCAACACCCAGACAGCTGACCGCACGCTGAGCACATCAGACCCGCCATGGCCTTAGGTCATCATCTCTTCCCTACCTCAGTTTTCAGGCTTCAGAACCTAGACCTTATCTCCAATCACTGCCCACGGGTGACTGTGATGCAGAAATCAGAACTCTTCCTGACCCATGGCAAGAAACCTTGTGGTTGGCATGTTGTCCAACGTTCAGTGTAGGAGAAACCAGCATTCACCCTGAGGCCCCGCCCATTCTTGCGTGCGACGAGAGCATAAACACGCATTGTGACCTCAGCGTGAGTCCTGTCCTCTAGTAAGTCTTCTCAGTGGCTGGACCATTAGATGTCATAATGGGCTTGACATGTCCCTAGTCCCCAATTTTTAACCAGATTTCTGGTTGTCCAGTCGCCCCACCCCAGGGCTCTACTCTGGAATCCCTCATTTGGTGGGACATCTGAGGTTGAAAAACAAAATGAAACAAATCGACAACAACAACCAAAAAACGGACTTCTTCCATCCCCAGAATGACCCCAAACTCTTTGGACGGGACCGAACCCCCAGAGAGTAAGACTCGTCCATTTCCCATGATGTCACCCGGCCATTTCAAGACCATGAGTGACACGATATCCAGAGACAAAAACTTGAGCAAGAGCCTCACACTCGCCCTTTTTTCATATCCCGAAGTGTTCTCCTCATGGTCTGTAGATCAGTCCTGCCATACCTATGAACCAAAACATAAGCCGAGTTTGTGTTTTCAGACAACTGTCCAAATAGCTCTGGCCTACACACCCTACAGGCTCAGGGCCCTGGAGCCAAACCTGAGGACTGTACTTGCCCTCTCCAAGGGAATTGTATGTGCCCATTCCAATGACCACAACCCTACTAGTAGGATAACCTCCAAAGTCCCTGAGGCCATCCCAATAGTTGTGGCTTCCCAGGACAAACAGGGGCAATCTGAGCCCATCTGAGCACCTACCTGCACTCAGACCCGTAGACTGATGTCCCCAGAGGTAAAAAGGAACGAACAGGCGCCTAGGCACTAATCGGATCCATTGCTTTGGTTTCCAGGCATCTCTCCTCAGAGGCCTGGATTTCAATACCAGCATATGGCTGTTTCTTGACTCACCCATCAGAACAAATCTCATCGACACATGGGAAACATGCACGTTGGAGCTGTGTCAGAGCCTCTGTTTAGGAGAACCCTTCAGGGCCCCAGGGCCACCGCTTCATTCCAAGGTCTCCATAGACACAAAAACATATTAGGACACATCCCCAGGAGAGTCCATTTCAACTCAGCCTCCTCGGTTGCCCCCCACATCCTGCATATCTAACTTGTCTTGTTGTTGGAGACAATTGGAATGCGAGGTGGGCTACCCAGGCATCCATCCTTAGAACCCTGCTCGGAATCGTTGGCCTGGAGCCAACCAACAGGTCTCAATTGTCCTGCAGAAGAATCTTTGCAGTTTGGAGCTTCTCAAAACTCCCATCGTGGGAAAACCCCCATGTCCTCGTGATCCAACCACCTTCAAGAAAGGACCATCAGGGCAGAAAGTCCAACCTGAGCGATCGTCTGATCCTTGCCCTGACTTCAGATGCACGAGATCTCTATTGAGGTCTGTAGATTGTGCCTGCCATATCCTCACCCAGAAACCTAGGCTTAGCTTGGGTTCTCAGACTCCGTCCTCAGACTACTGGCCCACAGGCCCTCCAGTTTGGCAATCCAGAACTACAATGCCGCAATCTGCCTGCCCTACAGAAGTAAAATATTGCCCTCAGGGCTACCCCGAATCCCCAAATGAGGATCAACCTGCACGCCATTCGGCTGTACCCCAAACATATAGGCTGACCTGGGCACTATTTCCCCTTCTGACCCAGCCTGAGCCTGGACCTCCTGGTCCCACCCAGACAGCTGGCCGCACACTGAGCACATCAGACCCGCCATGGCCTTAGGTCGTCATCTCTTCCCAACTGCGGTTTTCTGGCTCCAGAACCTAGACCTTATCTCGAACCACTGCCCAGGGTTGAAAATGATGCAGAAATCAGAACTCTTTCCCCATGCAAGAAACCTTGTGGTTGGCATGTTGTCCAACGTTCAGTGTAGTTGAAACAAGCGTGGCCCATGAGGCCCAGCCCATGCTTGCGGGCCACATTGGTCACAAACACACATTGTGACCCTCAGCCTGAGCCCAGTCCTCAGGTAAGGCCTCTCAGGGCCTATATGAAGAGACAGCATATTGGGCTTGCCATGCCCCTAGGCCCCAATTTTTAACCATAGTTCGGGTTGTCCCTTCTCTCTTCCCCAGGGCTCTGCTTTGGAATTCCTCTTTTGGTGGGACACCTGAGGTAACAAATCTGAAAGGAGTCCTCCCATCCCACAGATTGACGAAAAACAATTGGGATCTGGCCAAAACCACAGAGAGGAAGATTCGCCCATGGCCCATGAAGCATCCCCGACATTCCACGGCCATCGCTGATACAAAATCCAGAGACAAAAGCCTGAGCAAGCGCCTCAGACTCTCTCATTCTTCATATCCTGAAGAGTTCTTCTCATGGTTTGTAGATCGGGCGTGCCATACCTACGTCCCCAAACTTAAGCTGAGTTTGTGTTTTCAGTCTTCTGTCCTCAAAGTCCTGGGCCACACTCCCTTCAGGCTGGGGCCCCTGGAGCCACACATTAGGACTGCCCCCACCCAATCCATGGGAATTCTGCCCATTCCATTGTCAAAATTCGTACAAATTAGGAGAACACTCCAAAGTCCCCGAGGCCATCCCAATAGTGTAGGTCGCCCGGGACAAAAAATGGGCGGTTGATACCGGCTGAGCATCTACCTCCACTCTTCTACCTCCACTCATACCAAGGAGATTGAACCAGACAGGACCCAAGGCCATTATCGAATCCATTGCTTTGGTTTACAGGCATGTCTCCTCAAAAGCCTGGATTCCAATACATGCAGAGGGGATTTCCTGAGGCACCCATCAGAACAAATCTCGTCTCCACAAGGAAACTTGTGCATGGGAGCTATGCCAAAGCTTAGGAGAATACTTCAGGGTCCCGGTGCCACCTCCCCATTCCAAGGCCCTCATGGACACAAACACACGTTAGGACCCAACCTCTGGAAAGTGCATTTCAACTCAGCCACCCCGGTTGCTCCCGCAGATCCATTAGATCTAAACTGTCTTGTTGCTAGGAGACAATTGGAAGGTGAGGTGGACTTCCCAGGCATCCATACTCGAACAGTGCTCTGCAGTCATTCCATATGGGATGTCCTGGAGCTGTCCAACAGGTCTCAATTGTCCCGCAGAAGGAATCCTTGAAGGGGGCATCCCACATCTCCCAACCTGGAAAACCTCCATGGCCTCGAGATTCCGCTCCCTTCATGAAGGGGCCGTCATGCACAGAAACTCCAACCTGAGCCAACGTGGGATCCTCGCCCTGACTTCAGATGCATGAGATATTGGTTCAGATCTGCAGGGAGTACCTGCCGTGCGCTCACCCTGAATCCGAAGTCTAGCTTGTGTTCTCAGACTTCCGTCCTCACTCTCCTGGCCCCGAAGCCCTCAAGTTTGGCAATTCCGGACCGACAATGAAGCACTCTGCCTGCCTTCTAGAAACAATATATTGCCTAATGTGCTGCCAAGACAGCTTAAATGAAGATAAACCTACACGGCACTCGAATGTACCCAAATTATATAGTCTAACCTGGGCACTAATGCACTGTCTGACACAACCTGAGCCCGGACCTGCTGACCAACACCCAGACAGCTGACCACACGCTGAGCACATCAGACCCGCCATGGCCTTAGGTCATCATCTCTTCCCTACCTCAGTTTTCAGGCTTCACAACCTAGACCTTATCTCCAAACACTGCCCACGGGTGACTGTGATGCAGAAATCAGAACTCTTCCTGACCCATGGCAAGAAACCTTGTGGTTGGCATGTTGTCCAACGTTCAGTGTAGGAGAAACCAGCATTCACCCTGAGGCCCCGCCCATTCTTGAGTGCTACGAGAGCATAAACACGCATTGTGACCTCAGCGTGAGTCCTGTCCTCTAGTAAGTCCTCTCAGTGGCTGGACCATTAGATGTCATACTGGGCTTGACATGTCCCTAGTCCCCAATTTTTAACCAGATTTCTGGTTGTCCAGTCGCCCACCCCAGGGCTCTACTCTGGAATCCCTCATTTGGTGGGACATCTGAGGTTGAAAAACAAAATGAAACAAATCGACAACAACAAAAAAACGGACTTCTTCCATCCCCAGAATGAGCCCAAACTCTTTGGACGGGAACGAACCCGCAGAGAGTAAGACTCCTCCATTTCCCATGAAGTCACCCGGCAATTTCACGACCATGAGTGACACGATATCCAGAGACAAAAACTTGAGCCAGAGCCTCACACTCGCCCTTTTTTCATATCCCGAAGTCTTCTCCTCATGGTCTGTAGATCAGTCCTGCCATACCTATGACCCAAAACATAAGCCGAGTTTGTGTTTTCAGACAACTGTCCAAACAGCTCTGGCCTACACACCCTACAGGCTCAGGGCCCTGGAGCCAAACCTGAGGACTGTACTTGCCCTCTCCAAGGGAATTGTATGTGCCCATTCCAATGGCCACAACCCTACTAGTAGGATAACCTCCAAAGTCCCTGAGGCCATCCCAATAGTTGTGGCTTCCCAGGACAAACAGGGGCAATCTGAGCCCATCTGAGAACCTACCTGCACTCAGACCCGTAGACTGATGTCCCCAGAGGAAAAAAGGAACGAATAGGCCCCTAGGCACTAATCGGATCCATTGCTTTGGTTTCCAGGCATCTCTCCTCAGAGGCCTGGATTTCAATACCAGCATATGGATGTTATTTGACTCACCCATCGGAACAAATCACATCTACACATGGGAAACATGCACATTGGAGATCTGTCAAAGCCTCTGTTTAGGAGAACCTTTCAGGGCTCCAGGGCCACCGCTTCATTCCAAGGTCTCCATAGACACAAAAACATATTAGGACACATCCACAGGAGAGTCCATTTCAACTCTGCCTCCTCGGTTGCCCCCCACATCCAGCAGATCTAACCTGTCTTGTTGCTTGGAGACCATACGAGGTGGGCTACCCAGCCATCCATCCTTAGAACCCTGCTCGGAATCGTTGGCCTGGAGCCAACCAACAGGTCTCAATTGTCCTGCAGAAGAATCTTTGCAGTTTGGAGCTTCTCACAACTCCCATCGTGGGAAAACCCCCATGTCCTCGTGATCCAACCCCCTTCAAGAAAGGGCCATCAGGGCAGAAAGTCCAACCTGAGCGATCGTCTGATCCTTGCCCTGACTTCAGATGCACGAGATCTCGATTGAGGTCTGTAGATTGTGCCTGCCATATCCTCACCCAGAAACCTAGTCCTAGCTTGGGTTCTCAGACTCCGTCCTCAGATGACTGGCCCACAAGCCCTCCTTTTGGGCAATCCAGAACTACAATGCCGCACTCTGCCTGCCCTACAGAAGTAAAACATTGCCCTCAGGGCTACCCCGAAACCGCAAATGAGGATCAACCTGCACGCCATTCGGCTGTACCCCAAATATATAGGCTGACCTGGGCACTATTTCCCCTTCTGACCCAGCCTGAGCCTGGAACTCCTGGTCCCACCCAGACAGCTGGCCGCACACTTAGCACATCGGACCCGCCATGGCCTTAGGTCGTCATCTCTTCCCAACTGCGGTTTTCAGGCTCCAGAACCTAGACCTTATCTCTAACCACTGCCCAGGTTTGAAAATGATGCAGAAATCAGAACTCTTTCCCCATGGCAAGAAACCTTGTGGTTGGCATGTTGTCCAACGTTCAGTGTAGTTGAAACAAGCGTGGCCCATGAGGCCCAGCCCATGCTTGCGGGCCACATTGGTCACAAACACACATTGTGACCCTCAGCCTGAGCCCAGTCCTCAGGTAAGGCCTCTCAGGGCCTATATGAAGAGACAGCATATTGGCCTTGATATGCCCTTAAACCCCAATTTTTAACCATAGTTCGGGTTGTCCCCTCACTCTTCTCCAGGGCTCGGCTTTGGAATTCCTCTTTTGGTGGGACACCTGAGGTAACACACCTGAAAGGAGTCCTCCCATCCCACAGATTGACGAAAAACAATTGGGATCGGGCCAAATCCACAGAGAGGAAGATACGTCCATGGCCCATGAGGCCTCCCCGACATTCCACGGCCATCGCTGAAACAAAATCCAGAGAAAAAAGCCTGAGCAAGCGCCTCAGACTCGCTCATTCTTCTTATCCTGAAGAGTTCTTCTCATGGTTTGTAGATCGGGCGTGCCATACCTACGTCCCCAAACTTAAGCTGAGTTTGTGTTTTCAGTCTTCTGTCCTCAAAGTCCTGGGCCACACTCCCTCCAGGCTGGGGCCCCTGGAGCCACACATTAGGACTGCCCCCACCCAATCCATGGGAATTCTGCCCATTCCATTGTCAAAAATCGTACAAATTAGGAGAACCCTCCAAAGTCCCTGAGGCCATCCCAATAGTGTAGGTCGCCCGGGACCAAAAAGGGCGGTTGATACCGGCTGAGCATCTACCTCCACTCATCTACCTCCACTCATACCAAGAAGATTGAACCAGACAGGACCCGAGGCCATTATCGGATCCATTGCTTTGGTTTACAGGCATGTCTCCTCAAAAGCCTGCATTCCAATACCAGCAGAGGGGATTTCCTGAGGCACCCATCAGAACAAATCTCGTCTCCACAAGGAAACTTGTGCATGGGAGCTATGCCAAAACTTAGGAGAATACTTCAGGGTCCCGGTGCCACCTCCCCATTCCAAGGCCCTCATGGACACAAACACACGTTAGGACCCATCCTCTGGAAAGTGCATTTCAACTCAGCAACCCCGGTTGCTCCCGCAGATCCATTAGATCTAAACTGTCTTGTTGCTAGGAGACAATTGGAAGGCGAGGTGGACTTCCCAGGCATCCATCCTGGAACGGTGCTCTGGAGTATTTCCATAAGGGATGAACTGGAGCTGTCCAACAGGTCTCAATTGTCCCGCAGAAGGAATCCTTGAAGGGGGCATCCCACATCTCCCAACGTGGAAAACCTCCATGGCCTCGAGATTCCGCTCCCTTCATGAAGGGGTCGTCATGCACAGAAACTCCAACCTGAGCCAACGTCAGATCCTCGCCTTGACTTCAGATGCATGAGATATTGGTTCAGATCTGCAGGGGGTACCTGCCGTGCCCTCACCCTGAATCCGAAGTCTAGCTTGTGTTCTCAGACTTCCGTCCTCACTCTCCTGGCCCCGAAGCCCTCAAGTTTGGCAATTCCGGACCGACAATGAAGCACTCTGCCTGCCCTCTAGAAAAAATATATTGCCTAATGAGCAACCCAGGCAGCTTAAATGAGGATAAACCTACACGGCACTCGAATGTACCCAAATTATATAGTCTAACCTGGGCACTAATTCACTGTCTGACACAACCTGAGCCCGGACCTGCTGACCAACACCCAGACAGCTGACCGCACGCTGAGCATATCAGACCCGCCATGCCCTTAGGTCTACATCTCTTCCCTACCTCAGTTTTCAGGCTTCAGAACCTAGACCTTATCTCCAATCACTGCCCACGGGTGACTGTGATGCAGAAATCAGAACTCTTCCTGACCCATGGCAAGAAACCTTGTGGTTGGCATGTTGTCCAACGTTCAGTGTAGGAGAAACCAGCATTCTCCCTGAGGCCCCGCCCATTCTCGAGTGCGAGGAGAGCATAAACACGCATTGTGACCTCAGCGTGAGCTCTGTCCTCTAGTAAGTCCTCTCAGTGGCTGGACCATTAGATGTCATAATGGGCTTGACATGTCCCTAGTCCCCAATTTTTAACCAGATTTCTGGTTGTCCAGTCGCGCCACCCCAGGGCTCTACTCTGGAATCCCTCATTTGGTGGGACATCTGAGGTTGAAAAACAAAATGAAACAAATCGACAACAACAACAAAAAAACGGACTTCTTCCATCCCCAGAATGACCGCAAAATCTTTGGAAGGGACCGAACCCCCAGAGAGTAAGACTCGTCCATTTCCCATGAAGTCACCCGGCAATTTCACGACCATGAGTGACACCATATCCAGAGACAAAAACTTGAGCAAGAGCCTCACACTAGCCTTTTTTTCATATCCCGAAGTGTTCTCCTCATGGTCTGTAGATCAGTCCTGCCATACCTATGACCCAAAACATAAGCCGAGTTTGTGTTTTCAGACAACTGTCCAAACAGCTCTGGCCTACACACCCTACAGGCTCAGGGCCCTGGAGCCAAACCTGAGGACTGTACTTGCCCTCTCCAAGGGAATTGTATGTGCCCATTCCAATGGCCACAACCCTACTAGTAGGATAACCTCCAAAGTCCCTGAGGCCATCCCAATAGTTGTGGGTTCCCAGGACAAACAGGGGCAATCTGAGCCCATCTGAGCACCTACCTGCACTCAGACCCGTAGACTGATGTCCCCAGAGGTAAAAAAGAACGAACAGGCCCCTAGGCACTAATCGGATCCATTGCTTTGGTTTCCAGGCATCTCTCCTCAGAGGCCTGGATTTCAATACCAGCATATGGCTGTTTCTTGACTCACCCATCAGAACAAATCTCATCTACACATGGGAAACATGCACGTTGGAGCTGTGTCAAAGCCTCTGTTTAGGAGAACCCTTCAGGGCCCCAGGGCCACCGCTTCATTCCAAGGTCTCCATAGACACAAAAACATATTAGGACACATCCACAGGAGAGTCCATTTCAACTCAGCCTCCTCGGTTGCCCCCCACATCCAGCAGATCTAACCTGTCTTGTTGCTTGGAGACAATTGGAATGCGAGGTGGGCTACCCAGCCATCCATCCTTAGGACCCTGCTCGGAATCGTTGGCCTGGAGCCAACCAACAGGTCTCAATTGTCCTGCAGAAGAATCTTTGCAGTTTGGAGCTTCTCACAACTCCCATCGTGCGAAAACCTCTATATCCTCGTGATCCAACCCCCTTCAAGAAAGGGCCATCAGGGCAGAAAGTCCAACCTGAGCGATCGTCTGATCCTTGCCCTGACTTCAGATGCACGAGATCTCGATTGAGGTCTGTAGATTGTGCTTGCCATATCCTCACCCAGAAACCTAGGCCTAGCTTGGGTTCTCAGACTCCGTCCTCCGACTACTGGCCCACAAGCCCTCCAGTTGGGCAATCCAGAACTACAATGCCGCAATCTGCCTGCCCTACAGAAGTAAAACATTGCCCTCAGGGCTACCCCGAAACCGCAAATGAGGATCAACCTGCACGCCATTCGGCTGTACCCCAAACATATAGGCTGACCTGGGCACTATTTCCCCTTCTGACCCAGCCTGAGCCTGGACCTCCTGGTCCCACCCAGACAGCTGGCCGCACACTGAGCACATCGGACCCGCCATGGCCTTAGGTCGTCATCTCTTCCCAACTGCGGTTTTCAGGCTCCAGAACCTAGACCTTATCTCCAACCACTGCCCAGGTTTGAAAATGGTGCAGAAATCAGAACTCTTTCCCCATGGCAAGAAACCATGTGGTTGGCATGTTGTCCAACGTTCAGTGTAGTTGAAACAAGCGTGGCCCATGAGGCCCAGCCCATGCTTGCGGGCCACATTGGTCACAAACAGACATTGTGACCCTCAGCCTGAGCCCAGTCCTCAGGTAAGGCCTCTCTGGGCCTATATGAAGAGACAGCATATTGGGCTTGCCATGCCCCTAGGCCCCAATTTTTAACCATATTTCGGGTTGTCCCTTCACTCTTCCCCAGGGCTCTGCTTTGGAATTCCTCTTTTGGTGGGACACCTGAGGTAACAAACCTGAAAGGAGTCCTCCCATCCCACAGATTGACGAAAAACAATTGGGATCGGGCCAAATCCACAGAGAGGAAGATTCGTCCATGGCCCATGAGGCCTCCCCGACATTCCACGGCGATCGCTGATACAAAATCCAGAGACAAAAGCCTGAGCAAGCGCCTCAGACTCGCTCATTCTTCTTATCCTGAAGAGTTCATCTCATGTTTTGTAGATCGGGCGTGCCATACGTACGTCCCCAAACTTAAGATGAGTTTGTGTTTTCAGTCTTCTGTCCTCAATGTCCTGGGCCACACTCCCTCCAGGCTGGTGACCCTGGAGCCACACATTAGGACTGCCCCGACCCAATCCATGGGAATTCTGCCCATTCCATTGTCAAAAATCGTACAAATTAGGAGAACCCTCCAAAGTCCCTGAGGCCATCCCAATAGTGTAGGTCGCCCGGACAAAAAATAGGCGGTTGATACCGGCTGAGCATCTACCTCCACTCATCTACCTCCACTCATACCAAGGAGATTGAACCAGACAGGACCCGAGGCCATTATCGGATCCATTGCTTTGGTTTACAGGCATGTCTCCTCAAAAGCCTGGATTCCAATACCAGCAGAGGGGATTTCCTGAGGCACCCATCAGAACAAATCTCGTCTCCACAAGGAAACTTGTGCATGGGAGCTATGCCAAAGCTTAGGAGAATACTTCAGGGTCCCGGTGCCACCTCCCCATTCCAAGGCCCTCATGGACACAAACACACGTTAGGACCCATCCTCTGGAAAGTGCATTTCAACTCAGCCACCCCGGTTGCTCCCGCAGATCCATTAGATCTAAACTGTCTTGTTGCTAGGAGACAATTGGAAGGCGAGGGGGACTTCCCAGGCATCCATGCTCGAACGGTGCTCTGGAGTCATTCCATATGGGATGTCCTGGAGCTGTCCAACAGGTCTCAATTGTCCCGCAGAAGGAATCCTTGAAGGGGGCATCCCACATCTCCCAACGTGGAAAACCACCATGGCCTCGAGATTCCGCTCCCTTCATGAAGGGGCCGTCATGCACAGAAACTCCAACCTGAGCCAACGTCGGATCCTCGCCCTGACTTCAGATGCATGAGATATTGGTTCAGATCTGCAGGGGGTACCTGCCGTGCCCTCACCCTGAATCCGAAGTCTAGCTTGTGTTCTCAGACTTCCGTCCTCACTCTCCTGGCCCCGAAGCCCTCAAGTTTGGCAATTCCGGACCGACAATGAAGCACTCTGCCTGCCCTCTAGAAAAAATATATTGCCTAATGAGCAGCCCAGGCAGCTTAAATGAGGATAAACCTACACGGCACTCGAATGTACCCAAATTATATAGTCTAACCTGGGCACTAATGCACTGTCTGACACAACCTGAGCCCGGACCTGCTGACCAACACCCAGACAGCTGACCGCACGCTGAGCACATCAGACCCGCCATGGCCTTAGGTCATCATCTCTTCCCTCCCTCAGTTTTCAGGCTTCAGAACCTAGACCTTATCTCCAATCACTGCCCACGGGTGACTGTGATGCAGAAATCAGAACTCTTCCTGACCCATGGCAAGAAACCTTGTGGTTGGCATGTTGTCCAACGTTCAGTGTAGTAGAAACCAGCATTCACCCTGAGGCCCCGCCCATTCTTGAGTGCGACGAGAGCATAAACACGCATTGTGACCTCAGCGTGAGTCCTGTCCTCTAGTAAGTCCTCTCAGTGGCTGGACCATTAGATGTCATAATGGGCTTGACATGTCCCTAGTCCCCAATTTTTAACCAGATTTCTGGTTGTCCAGTCGCCCCACCCCAGGGCTCTACTCTGGAATCCCTCATTTGGTGGGACATCTGAGGTTGAAAAACAAAATGAAACAAATCTACAACAACAACAAAAAAACGGACTTCTTCCATCCCCAGAATGACCCCAAACTCTTTGGAAGGGACCGAACCCCCAGAGAGTAAGACTCGTCCATTTACCATGATGTCACCCGGCAATTTCACGACCATGAGTGACACCATATCCAGAGACAAAAACTTGAGCAAGAGCCTCACACTCGCCCTTTTTTCATATCCCGAAGTGTTCTCCTCATGGTCTGTAGATCAGTCCTGCCATACCTATGACCCAAAACATAAGCCGAGTTTGTGTTTTCAGACAACTGTCCAAACAGCTCTGGCCTACACACCCTACAGGCTCAGGGCCCTGGAGCCAAACCTGAGGACTGTACTTGCCCTCTCCAAGGGAATTGTATGTGCCTATTCCAATGGCCACAACCCTACTAGTAGGATAACCTCCAAAGTCCCTGAGGCCATCCCAATAGTTGTGGCTTCCCAGGACAAACAGGGGCAATCTGAGCCCATCTGAGCACCTACCTGCACTCAGACCCGTAGACTGATGTCCCCAGAGGTAAAAAGGAACGAACAGGCCCCTAGGCACTAATCGGATCCATTGCTTTGGTTTCCAGGCATCTCGCCTCAGAGGCCTGGATTTCAATACCAGCATATGGATGTTTCTTGACTCACCCATCAGAACAAATCTCATCTACACATGGGAAACATGCATGTTGGGGCTGTGTCAAAGCCTCTGTTTAGGAGAACCCTTCAGGGCCCCAGGGCCACCGCTTCATTCCAAGGTCTCCATAGACACAAAAACATATTAGGACACATCCACAGGAGAGTCCATTTCAACTCAGCCTCCTCGGTTGCCCCCCACATCCAGCATATCTAACCTGTCTTGTTGCTTGGAGACAATTGGAATGCGAGGTGGGCTACCCAGCCATCCATCCTTAGAACCCTGCTCGGAATCGTTGGCCTGGAGCCAACCAACAGGTCTCAATTGTCCTGCAGAAGAATCTTTGCAGTTTGGAGCTTCTCACAACTCCCATCGTGGGAAAACCCCCATGTCCTCGTGATCCAACCCCCTTCAAGAAAGGGCCATCAGGGCAGAAAGTCCAACCTGAGCGATCGTCTGATCCTAGCTCTGACTTCAGATGCACGAGATCTCTATTGAGGTCTGTAGATTGTGCCTGCCATATCCTCACCCAGAAACCTAGGCTTAGCTTGGGTTCTCAGACTCCGTCCTCAGACTACTGGCCCACAGGCCCTCCAGTTTGGCAATCCAGAACTACAATGCCGCAATCTGCCTGCCAAACAGAAGTAAAACATTGCCCTCAGGGCTACCCCGAAACCGCAAATGAGGATCAACCAGCACGCCATTCGGCTGTACCCCAAACATATAGGCTGACCTGGGCACTATTTCCCCTTCTGACCCAGCCTGAGCCTGGAACTCCTGGTCCCACCCAGACAGCTGGCCGCACACTGAGCACATCGGACCCGCCATGGCCTTAGGTCGTCATCTCTTCCCAACTGCGGTTTTCAGGCTCCGGAACCTAGACCTTATCTCCAACCACTGCCCAGGTTTGAAAATGATGCTGAAATCAGAACTCTTTCCCCATGGCAAGAAACCTTGTGGTTGGCATGTTGTCCAACGTTCAGTGTAGTTGAAACAAGCGTGGCCCATGAGGCCCAGCCCATGCTTGCGGGCCACATTGGTCACAAACACACATTGTGACCCTCAGCCTGAGCCCAGTACTCAGGTAAGGCCTCTCAGGGCCTATATGAAGAGATAGCATATTGGGCTTGCCATGCCCCTAGGCCCCAATTTTTATCCATATTTCGGGTTGTCCCTTCACTCTTCGCCAGGGCTCTGCTTTGGAATTCCTCTTTTGGTGGGACACCTGAGGTAACAAACCTGAAAGGAGTCCTCCCATCCCACAGATTGACGAAAAACAATTGGGATCGGGCCAAATCCACAGAGAGGAAGATTCGTCCATGGCCCATGAGACCTCCCCAACATTCCACGGCCATCGCAGAAACAAAATCCAGAGAAAAAAGCCTGAGCAAGCGCCTCAGACTCGCTCATTCTTCATATCCTGAAGAGTTCTTCTCATGGTTTGTAGATCGGGCATGCCATACCTACGTCCCCACACTTAAGCTGAGTTTGTGTTTTCAGTCTTCTGTCCTCAAAGTCCTGGGCCACACTCCCTCCAGGCTGGGGCCCCTGGAGCCACACATTAGGACTGCCCCCACCCAATCCATGGGAATTCTGCCCATTCCATTGTCAAAAATCGTACAAATTAGGAGAACCCTCCAAAGTCCTCGAGGCCATCCCAATAGTGTAGGTCGCCCGGGACTAAAAATGGGCGGTTGAGACCGGCTGAGCATCTACCTCCACTCTTCTACCTCCACTCATACCAAGGAGATTGAACCAGACAGGACCCGAGGCCATTATCGAATCCATTGCTTTGGTTTACAGGCATGTCTCCTCAAAAGACTGGATTCCAATACCAGCAGAGGGGATTTCCTGAGGCACCCATCAGAACAAATCTCGTCTCCACGAGGAAACTTGTGCATGGGAGCTAAGCCAAAGCTTAGGAAAATACTTCAGGGTCCCGGTGCCCACTCCCCATTCCAAGGCCCTCATGGACACAAACACACGTTAGGACCCATCCTCTGGAAAGTGCATTTCAACTCAGCCACCTCGGTTGCTCCCGCAGATCCATTAGATCTAAACTGTCTTGTTGCTAGGAGACAATTGGAAGGCGAGGCGGACTTCCCAGGCATCCATCCTCGAACGGTGCTCTGGAGTCATTCCATATGGGATGTCCTGGAGCTGTCCAACAGGTCTCAATTGTCCCGCAGAAGGAATCCTTGAAGGGGGCATCCCACATCTCCCAACGTGGAAAACCTCCATGGCCTCGAGATTCCGTTCCCTTCATGAAGGGGCCGTCATGCACAGAAACTCCAACCTGAGCCAACGTCGGATCCTCGCCCTGACTTCAGATGCATGAGATATTGGTTCAGATCTGCAGGGGGTACCTGCCGTGCCCTCACCCTGAATCCGAAGTCTAGCTTGTGTTCTCAGACTTCCGTCCTCACTCTCCTGGCCCCGAAGCCCTCAAGTTTGGCAATTCCGGACCGACAATGAAGCACTCTGCCTGCCCTCTAGAAAAAATATATTGCCTAATGAGCCGCCCAGGCAGCTTAAATGAGGATAAACCTACAAGGCACTCGAATGTACCCAAATTATATAGTCTAACCTGGGCACTAATGCACTGTCTGACACAACCTGAGCCCGGACCTGCTGACCAACACCCAGACAGCTGACCGCACGCTGAGCACATCAGATCCGCCATGGCCTCAGGTCATCATCTCTTCCCTACCTCAGTTTTCAGGCTTCAGACCTAGACCTTATCTCCAATCACTGCCCACGGGTGACTCTGATGCAGAAATCAGAACTCTTCCTGACCCATGGCAAGAAACCTTGTGGTTGGCATGTTGTCCAACGTTCAATGTAGGAGAAACCAGCATTCACCCTGAGGCCCCGCCCATTCTTGCGTGCGACGAGAGCATAAACACGCATTGTGACCTCAGCGTGAGTCCTGTCCTCTAGTAAGTCCTCTCAGTGGCTGGACCATAAGATGTCATAATGGGCTTGACATGTCCCTAGTCCCCAATTTTTAACCAGATTTCTGGTTGTCCAGTCGCGCCACCCCAGGGCTCTACTCTGGAATCCCTCATTTGGTGGGACATCTGAGGTTGAAAAACAAAATGAAACAAATCGACACAACAACAAAAAAACGGACTTCTTCCATCCCCAGAATGACCCCAAACTCTTTGGACGGGACCGAACCCCCAGAGAGTAAGACTCGTCCATTTCCCATGATGTCACCCGGCAATTTCACGACCATGAGTGACACGATATCCAGAGACAAAAACTTGAGCAAGAGCCTCACACTCGCCCTTTTTTCATATCCCGAAGTGTTCTCCTCATGGTCTGTAGATCAGTCCTGCCATACCTATGACCCAAAACATAACCCGAGTTTGTGTTTTCAGACAACTGTCCAAAAAGCTCTGGCCTAGACACCCTACAGGCTCAGGGCCCTGGAGCCAAACCTGAGGACTGTACTTGCCCTCTCCAAGGGAATTGTATGTGCCCATTCCAATGGCCAAAACCCTACTAGTAGGACAACCTCCAAAGTCCCTGAGGCCATCCCAATAGTTGTGGCTTCCCAGGACAAACAGGAGCAATCTGAGCCCATCTGAGCACTACCTGCACTCAGACCCGTAGACTGATGTCCCCAGAGGTAAAAAGGAACGAACAGGCCCCTAGGCACTAATCGGATCCATTGCTTTGGTTTCCAGGCATCTCTCCTCAGAGGCCTGGATTTCAATACCAGCATATGGCTGTTTCTTGACTCACCCATCAGAACAAATCTCATCGACACATGGGAAACATGCACGTTGGAGCTGTGTCAAAGCCTCTGTTTAGGAGAACCCTTCAGGGCCCCAGGGCCACCGCTTCATTCCAAGGTCTCCATAGACACAAAAAAATATTAGGACACATCCCCAGGAGAGTCCATTTCAACTCAGCCTCCTCGGTTGCCCCCCACATCCAGCATATCTAACATGTCTTGTTGTTGGAGAAATTGGAATGCGAGGTGGGCTACCCAGCCATCCATCCTTAGAACCCTGCTCGGAATCGTTGCCCTGGAGCCAACCAACAGGTCTCAATTGTCCTGCAGAAGAATCTTTGCAGTTTGGAGCTTCTCACAACTCCCATCGTGGGAAAACCCCCATGTCCTCGTGATCCAACCCCCTTCAAGAAAAGGCCGTCAGGGCTGAAAGTCCAACCTGAGCGATCGTCTGATCCTTGCCCTGACTTCAGATGCACGAGATCTCTATTGAGGTCTGTAGATTGTGCCTGCCATATCCTCACCCAGAAACCTAGGCTTAGCTTGGGTTCTCAGACTCCGTCCTCAGGCTACTGGCCCAAAGGCCCTCCAGTTTGGCAATCCAGAACTACAATGCCGCAATCTGCCTGCCCTACAGAAGTAAAATATTGCCCTCAGGGCTACCCCGAATCCCCAAATGAGGATCAACCTGCACGCCATTCGGCTGTACCCCAAACATATAGGCTGACCTGGGCACTATTTCCCCTTCTGACCCAGCCTGAGCCTGGACCTCCTGGTCCCACCCAGACAGCTGGCCGCACACTGAGCACATCGGACCCGCCATGGCCTTAGGTCGTCATCTCTTCCCAACTGCGGTTTTCAGGCTACAGAACCTAGACCTTATCTCCAACCACAGCCCAGGGTTGAAAATGATGCTGAAATCAGAACTCTTTCCCCATGCAAGAAACCTTGTGGTTGGCATGTTGTCCAACGTTCAGTGTAGTTGAAACAAGCGTGGCCCATGAGGCCCAGCCCATGCTTGCGGGCCACATTGGTCACAAACACACATTGTGACCCTCAGCCTGAGCCCAGTCCTCAGGTAAGGCCTCTCAGGGCCTATATGAAGAGACAGCATATTGGGCTTGCCATGCCCCTAGGCCCCAATTTTTAACCATAGTTCGGGTTGTCCCTTCACTCTTCCCCAAGGCTCTGCTTTGGAATTCCTCTTTTGGTGGGACACCTGAGGTAACAAATCTGAAAGGAGTCCTCCCATCCCACAGATTGACGAAAAACAATTGGGATCTGGCCAAAACCACAGAGAGGAAGATTCGCCCATGGCCCATGAAGCATCCCCGACATTCCACGGCCATCGCTGATACAAAATCCAGAGACAAAAGCCTGAGCAAGCGCCTCAGACTCGCTCATTCTTCATATCCTGAAGAGTTCTTCTCATGGTTTGTAGATCGGGCGTGCCATACCTACGTCCCCAAACTTAAGCTGAGTTTGTGTTTTCAGTCTTCTGTCCTCAAAGTCCTGGGCCACACTCCCTCCAGGCTGGGGCCCCTGGAGCCACACATTAGGACTGCCCCCACCCAATCCATGGGAATTCTGCCCATTCCATTGTCAAAATTCGTACAAATTAGGAGAACACTCCAAATTCCCCGAGGCCATTCCAATAATGTAGGTCGCCCGGGACAAAAAATGGGCGGTTGAGACCGGCTGAGCATCTACCTCCACTCTTCTACCTCCACTCATACCAAGGAGATTGAACCAGACAGGACCCGAGGCCATTATCGAATCCATTGCTTTGGTTTACAGGCATGTCTCCTCAAAAGCCTGGATTCCAATACCAGCAGAGGGGATTTCCTGAGGCACCCATCAGAACAAATCTCGTCTCCACAAGGAAACTTGTGCATGGGAGCTAAGCCAAAGCTTAGGAGAATACTTCAGGGTCCCGGTGCCACCTCCCCATTCCAAGGCCCTCATGCACACAAACACACGTTAGGACCCATCCACTGGAAAGTGCATTTCAACTCAGCCACCCCGGTTGCTCCCGCAGATCCATTAGATCTAAACTGTCTTGTTGCTAGGAGACAATTGGAAGGCGAGGCGGCCTTCCCAGGCATCCATCTTCGAACGGTTCTCTGGAGTCATTCCATATGGGATGTCCTGGAGCTGTCCAACAGCTCTCAATTGTCCCGCAGAAGGAATCCTTGAAGGGGGCATCCCACATCTCCCAACGTGGAAAACCTCCATGGCCTCGAGATTCCGCTCCCTTCATGAAGGGGCCGTCATGCACAGAAACTCCAACCTGAGCCAACGTCGGATCCTCGCCCTGACTTCAGATGCATGAGATATTGGTTCAGATCTGCAGGGGGTACCTGCCGTGCCCTCACCCTGAATCCGAAGTCTAGCTTGTGTTCTCAGACTTCCGTCCTCACTCTCCTGGCCCCGAAGCCCTCAAGTTTGGGAATTCCGGACCGACAATGAAGCACTCTGCCTGCCCTCTAGAAAAAATATATTGCCTAATGAGCAGCCCAGGCAGCTTAAATGAGGATAAACCTACACGGCACTCGAATGTACCCAAATTATATAGTCTAACCTGGGCACTAATGCACTGTCTGACACAACCTGAGCCCGGACCTGCTGACCAACACCCAGACAGCTGACCGCACGCTGAGCACATCAGACCCGCCATGGCCTTAGGTCATCATCTCTTCCCTCCCTCAGTTTTCAGGCTTCAGAACCTAGACCTTATCTCCAATCACTGCCCACGGGTGACTGTGATGCAGAAATCAGAACTCTTCCTGACCCATGGCAAGAAACCTTGTGGTTGGCATGTTGTCCAACGTTCAGTGTAGGAGAAACCAGCATTCACCCTGAGGCCCCGCCCATTCTTGCGTGCGACGAGAGCATAAACACACATTGTGACCTCAGCGTGAGTCCTGTCCTCTAGTAAGTCTTCTCAGTGGCTGGACCATTAGATGTCATAATGGGCTTGACATGTCCCTAGTCCCCAATTTTTAACCAGATTTCTGGTTGTCCAGTCGCCCCACCCCAGGGCTCTACTCTGGAATCCCTCATTTGGTGGGACATCTGAGGTTGAAAAACAAAATGAAACAAATCGACAACAACAACCAAAAAACGGACTTCTTCCATCCCCAGAATGACCCCAAACTCTTTGGACGGGACCGAACCCCCAGAGAGTAAGACTCGTCCATTTCCCATGATGTCACCCGGCCATTTCACGACCATGAGTGACACGATATCCAGAGACAAAAACTTGAGCAAGAGCCTCACACTCGCCCTTTTTTCATATCCCGAAGTGTTCTCCTCATGGTCTGTAGATCAGTCCTGCCATACCTATGAACCAAAACATAAGCCGAGTTTGTGTTTTCAGACAACTGTCCAAATAGCTCTGGCCTACACACCCTACAGGCTCAGGGCCCTGGAGCCAAACCT
This sequence comes from Mustela nivalis, assembly GCF_964662115.1. NCBI lineage: Eukaryota > Metazoa > Chordata > Mammalia > Carnivora > Mustelidae > Mustela > Mustela nivalis. Next base: position 221,138 of record NW_028136272.1, on the reverse strand, counting down.
GAGGACTGTACTTGCCCTCTCCAAGGGAATTGTATGTGCCCATTCCAATGACCACAACCCTACTAGTAGGATAACCTCCAAAGTCCCTGAGGCCATCCCAATAGTTGTGGCTTCCCAGGACAAACAGGGGCAATCTGAGCCCATCTGAGCACCTACCTGCACTCAGACCCGTAGACTGATGTCCCCAGAGGTAAAAAGGAACGAACAGGCCCCTAGGCACTAATCGGATCCATTGCTTTGGTTTCCAGGCATCTCTCCTCAGAGGCCTGGATTTCAATACCAGCATATGGCTGTTTCTTGACTCACCCATCAGAACAAATCTCATCGACACATGGGAAACATGCACGTTGGAGCTGTGTCAGAGCCTCTGTTTAGGAGAACCCTTCAGGGCCCCAGGGCCACCGCTTCATTCCAAGGTCTCCATAGACACAAAAACATATTAGGACACATCCCCAGGAGAGTCCATTTCAACTCAGCCTCCTCGGTTGCCCCCCACATCCTGCATATCTAACTTGTCTTGTTGTTGGAGACAATTGGAATGCGAGGTGGGCTACCCAGGCATCCATCCTTAGAACCCTGCTCGGAATCGTTGGCCTGGAGCCAACCAACAGGTCTCAATTGTCCTGCAGAAGAATCTTTGCAGTTTGGAGCTTCTCAAAACTCCCATCGTGGGAAAACCCCCATGTCCTCGTGATCCAACCACCTTCAAGAAAGGACCATCAGGGTAGAAAGTCCAACCTGAGCGATCGTCTGATCCTTGCCCTGACTTCAGATGCACGAGATCTCTATTGAGGTCTGTAGATTGTGCCTGCCATATCCTCACCCAGAAACCTAGGCTTAGCTTGGGTTCTCAGACTCCGTCCTCAGACTACTGGCCCACAGGCCCTCCAGTTTGGCAATCCAGAACTACAATGCCGCAATCTGCCTGCCCTACAGAAGTAAAATATTGCCCTCAGGGCTACCCCGAATCCCCAAATGAGGATCAACCTGCACGCCATTCGGCTGTACCCCAAACATATAGGCTGACCTGGGCACTATTTCCCCTTCTGACCCAGCCTGAGCCTGGACCTCCTGGTCCCACCCAGACAGCTGGCCGCACACTGAGCACATCAGACCCGCCATGGCCTTAGGTCGTCATCTCTTCCCAACTGCGGTTTTCTGGCTCCAGAACCTAGACCTTATCTCGAACCACTGCCCAGGGTTGAAAATGATGCAGAAATCAGAACTCTTTCCCCATGCAAGAAACCTTGTGGTTGGCATGTTGTCCAACGTTCAGTGTAGTTGAAACAAGCGTGGCCCATGAGGCCCAGCCCATGCTTGCGGGCCACATTGGTCACAAACACACATTGTGACCCTCAGCCTGAGCCCAGTCCTCAGGTAAGGCCTCTCAGGGCCTATATGAAGAGACAGCATATTGGGCTTGCCATGCCCCTAGGCCCCAATTTTTAACCATAGTTCGGGTTGTCCCTTCACTCTTCCCCAGGGCTCTGCTTTGGAATTCCTCTTTTGGTGGGACACCTGAGGTAACAAATCTGAAAGGAGTCCTCCCATCCCACAGATTGACGAAAAACAATTGGGATCTGGCCAAAACCACAGAGAGGAAGATTCGCCCATGGCCCATGAAGCATCCCCGACATTCCACGGCCATCGCTGATACAAAATCCAGAGACAAAAGCCTGAGCAAGCGCCTCAGACTCGCTCATTCTTCATATCCTGAAGAGTTCTTCTCATGGTTTGTAGATCGGGCGTGCCATACCTACGTCCCCAAACTTAAGCTGAGTTTGTGTTTTCAGTCTTCTGTCCTCAAAGTCCTGGGCCACACTCCCTCCAGGCTGGGGCCCCTGGAGCGACACATTAGGACTGCCCCCACCCAATCCATGGGAATTCTGCCCATTCCATTGTCAAAATTCGTACAAATTAGGAGAACACTCCAAAGTCCCCGAGGCCATCCCAATAGTGTAGGTCGCCCGGGACAAAAAATGGGCGGTTGATACCGGCTGAGCATCTACCTCCACTCTTCTACCTCCACTCATACCAAGGAGATTGAACCAGACAGGACCCAAGGCCATTATCGAATCCATTGCTTTGGTTTACAGGCATGTCTCCTCAAAAGCCTGGATTCCAATACCAGCAGAGGGGATTTCCTGAGGCACCTATCAGAACAAATCTCGTCTCCACAAGGAAACTTGTGCATGGGAGCTAAGCCAAAGCTTAGGAGAATACTTCAGGGTCCCGGTGCCACCTCCCCATTCCAAGGCCCTCATGGACACAAATACACGTTAGGACCCATCCTCTGGAAAGTGCATTTCAACTCAGCCACCCCGGTGATCCCGCAGATCCATTAGATCTAAACTGTCTTGTTGCTAGGAGACAATTGGAAGGCGAGGCGGACTTCCCAGGCATCCATCCTGGAACTGTGCTCTGGAGTCATTCCATATGGGATGTCCTGGAGCTGTCCAACAGGTCTCAATTGTCCCTCAGAAGGAATCCTTGAAGGGGGCATCCCACATCTCCCAACGTGGAAAACCTCCAAGGCCTCGAGATTCCGCTCCCTTCATGAAGGGGCCGTCATGCACAGAAACTCCAACCTGAGCCAACGTGGGATCCTCGCCCTGACTTCAGATGCATGAGATATTGGTTCAGATCTGCAGGGGGTACCTGCCGTGCCCTCACCCTGAATCCGAAGTCTAGCTTGTGTTCTCAGACTTCCGTCCTCACTCTCCTGGCCCCGAAGCCCTCAAGTTTGGCAATTCCGGACCGACAATGAAGCACTCTGCCTGCCCTCTAGAAAAAATATATTGCCTAATGAGCAGCCCAGGCAGCTTAAATGAGGATAAACCTACACGGCACTCGAATGTACCCAAATTATATAGTCTAACCTGGGCACTAATGCATTGTCTGACACAACCTGAGCCCGGACCTGCTGACCAACACCCAGACAGCTGACCGCATGCTGAGCACATCAGACCCGCCATGGCCTTAGGTCATCATCTCTTCCCTACCTCAGTTTTCAGGCTTCAGAACCTAGACCTTATCTCCAATCACTGGCCACGGGTGACTGTGATGCAGAAATCAGAACTCTTCCTGACCCATGGCAAGAAACCTTGTGGTTGGCATGTTGTCCAACGTTCAGTGTAGGAGAAACCAGCATTCACCCTGAGGCCCCGCCCATATTGAGTGCGACGAGAGCATAAACACGCATTGTGACCTCAGCGTGAGTCCTGTCCTCTAGTAAGTCCTCTCAGTGGCTGGACCATTAGATGTCATACTGGGCTTGACATGTCCCTAGTCCCCAATTTTTAACCAGATTTCTGGTTGTCCAGTCGCCCCACCCCAGGGCTCTACTCTGGAATCCCTCATTTGGTGGGACATCTGAGGTTGAAAAACAAAATGAAACAAATCGAAAACAACAAAAAAACGGACTTCTTCCATCCCCAGAATGAGCCCAAGCTCTTTGGACGGGAACGAACCCCCAGAGAGTAAGACTCCTCCATTTCCCATGAAGTCACCCGGCAATTTCACGACCATGAGTGACACGATATCCAGAGACAAAAACTTGAGCCAGAGCCTCACACTCGCCCTTTTTTCATATCCCGAAGTCTTCTCCTCATGGTCTGTAGATCAGTCCTGCCATACCTATGACCAAAAACATAAGCCGAGTTTGTGTTTTCAGACAACTGTCCAAACAGCACTGGCCTACACACCCTACAGGCTCAGGGCCCTGGAGCCAAACCTGAGGACTGTACTTGCCCTCTCCAAGGGAATTGTATGTGCCCATTCCAATGGCCAAAACCCTAATAGTAGGATAACCTCCAAAGTCCCTGAGGCCATCCCAATAGTTGTGGATTCCCAGGACAAACAGGGGCAATCTGAGCCCATCTGAGCACCTACCTGCACTCAGACCCGTAGACTGATGTCCCCAGAGGTAAAAAGGAACGAACAGGCCCCTAGGCACTAATCGGATCCATTGCTTTGGTTTCCAGGCATCTCTCCTCAGAGGCCTGGATTTCAATACCAGCATATGGCTGTTTCTTGACTCAACCATCAGAACAAATCTCATCTACACATGGGAAACATGCACGTTGGAGCTGTGTCAAAGCCTCTGTTTAGGAGAACCCTTCAGGGCCCCTGGGCCACCGCTTCATTCCAAGGTCTCCATAGACACAAAAACATATTAGGACACATCCCCAGGAGAGTCCATTTCAACTCAGCCTCCTCGGTGGCCCCCCACATCCAGCAGATCTAACCTGTCTTGTTGATTGGAGACAATTGGAATGCGAGGTGGGCTACCCAGCCATCCATCCTTAGAACCCTGCTCGGAATCGTTGGCCTAGAGCCAACAAACAGGTCTCAATTGTCCTGCAGAACAATCTTTGCAGTTGGGAGCTTCTCACAACTTTCATCGTGGGAAAACCCCCATGTCCTCGTGATCCAACCCCCTTCAAGAAAGGGCCATCAGGGCAGAAAGTCCAACCTGAGCGATCGTCTGATCCTTGCCCTGACTTCAGATGCACGAGATGTCTATTGAGGTCTGTAGTTGTGCCTTCCATATCCTCACCCAGAAATCTAGGCCTAGCTTGGGTTCTCAGACTCCGTCCTCAGACTACTGGCCCACAAGCCCTCCAGTTGGGCAATCCAGAACTACAATGCCGCACTCTGCCTGCACTACAGAAGTAAAACATTTCCCTCAGGGCTACCCCGAAACCCCAAATGAGGATCAACCTGCACGCCATTCGGCTGTACCCCAAACATATAGGCTGTCCTGGGCACTATTTCCCCTTCTGACCCAGCCTGAGCCTGGACCTCCTGGTCCCACCCAGACAGCTGGCCGCACACTGAGCACATCGGACCCGCCATGGCCTTAGGTCGTCATCTCTTCCCAACTTCGGTTTTCAGGCTCCGAACCTAGACCTTATCTCCAACCACTGCCCAGGGTTGAAAATGATGCAGAAATCAGAACTCTTTCCCCATGGCAAGAAACCTTGTGGTTGGCATGTTGTCCAACGTTCAGTGTAGTTGAAACAAGCGTGGCCCATGAGGCCCAGCCCATGCTTGCGGGCCACATTGGTCACAAACACACATTGTGACCCTCAGCCTGAGCCCAGTCCTCAGGTAAGGCCTCTCAGGGCCTATATGAAGAGACAGCATATTGGGCTTGCCATGCCCCTAGGCCCCAATTTTTAACCAAAGTTCGGGTTGTCCCTTCACTCTTCCCCAGGGCTCTGCTTTGGAATTCCTCTTTTGGTGGGACACCTGAGGTAACAAACCTGAAAGGAGTTCTCCCATCCCACAGATTGACGAAAAAAAATTGGGATCGGGCCAAATACACAGAGAGGAAGATTCGTCCATGGCCCATGAGACCTCCCCAACATTCCACGGCCATCGCTGAAACAAAATCCAGAGACAAAAGCCTGAGCAAGCGCCTCAGACTCGCTCATTCTTCATATCCTGAAGAGTTCTTCTCATGGTTTGTAGATCGAGCGTGCCATACCTACGTCCCCAAACATAAGCTGAGTTTGTGTTTTCAGTCTTCTGTCCTCAAATCCTGGGCCACACTCCCTCGAGGCTGGGGCCCCTGGAGCCACACATTAGGACTGCCCCCACCCAATCCATGGGAATTCTGCCCATTCCATTGTCAAAAATCGTACAAATTAGGAGAACCCTCCAAAGTCCCTGAGGCCATCCAAATAGTGTAGGTCGCCCGGGACAAAAAAGGGCGGTTGATACCGGCTGAGCATCTACCTCCACTCATCTACCTCCACTCATACCAAGGAGGTTGAACCAGACAGGACCCGAGGCCATTATCGGATCCATTGCTTTGGTTTACAGGCATGTCTCCTCAAAAGCCTGGATTCCAATACATGCAGAGGGGATTTCCTGAGGCACCCATCAGAACAAATCTCGTCTCCACAAGGAAACTTGTGCATGGGAGCTATGCCAAAGCTTAGGAGAATACTTTAGGGTCCCGGTGCCACCTCCCCATTCCAAGGCCCTCATGGACACAAACACACGTTAGGACCCATCCTCTGGAAAGTGCATTTCAACTCAGCCACCCCGGTTGCTCCCGCAGATCCATTAGATCTAAACTGTCTTGTTGCTAGGAGACAATTGGAAGGTGAGGTGGACTTCCCAGGCATCCATACTCGAACAGTGCTCTGCAGTCATTCCATATGGGATGTCCTTGAGCTGTCCAACAGGTCTCAATTGTCCCGCAGAAGGAATCCTTGAAGGGGGCATCCCACATCTCCCAACGTGGAAAACCTCCATGGCCTCGAGATTCCGCTCCCTTCATGAAGGGGCCGTCATGCACAGAAACTCCAACCTGAGCCAACGTGGGATCCTCGCCCTGACTTCAGATGCATGAGATATTGGTTCAGATCTGCAGGGAGTACCTGCCGTGCGCTCACCCTGAATCCGAAGTCTAGCTTGTGTTCTCAGACTTCCGTCCTCACTCTCCTGGCCCCGAAGCCCTCAAGTTTGGCAATTCCGGACCGACAATGAAGCACTCTGCCTGCCCTCTAGAAACAATATATTGCCTAATGTGCTGCCCAGACAGCTTAAATGAAGATAAACCTACACGGCACTCGAATGTACCCAAATTATATAGTCTAACCTGGGCACTAATGCACTGTCTGACACAACCTGAGCCCGGACCTGCTGACCAACACCCAGACAGCTGACCACACGCTGAGCACATCAGACCCGCCATGGCCTTAGGTCATCATCTCTTCCCTACCTCAGTTTTCAGGCTTCACAACCTAGACCTTATCTCCAATCACTGCCCACGGGTGACTGTGATGCAGAAATCAGAACTCTTCCTGACCCATGGCAAGAAACCTTGTGGTTGGCATGTTGTCCAACGTTCAGTGTAGGAGAAACCAGCATTCACCCTGAGGCCCCGCCCATTCTTGAGTGCGACGAGAGCATAAACACGCATTGTGACCTCAGCGTGAGTCCTGTCCTCTAGTAAGTCCTCTCAGTGGCTGGACCATTAGATGTCATACTGGGCTTGACATGTCCCTAGTCCCCAATTTTTAACCAGATTTCTGGGTGTCCAGTCGCCCACCCCAGGGCTCTACTCTGGAATCCCTCATTTGGTGGGACATCTGAGGTTGAAAAACAAAATGAAACAAATCGACAACAACAAAAAAACGGACTTCTTCCATCCCCAGAATGAGCCCAAACTCTTTGGACGGGAACGAACCCGCAGAGAGTAAGACTCCTCCATTTCCCATGAAGTCACCCGGCAATTTCACGACCATGAGTGACACGATATCCAGAGACAAAAACTTGAGCCAGAGCCTCACACTCGCCCTTTTTTCATATCCCGAAGTCTTCTCCTCATGGTCTGTAGATCAGTCCTGCCATACCTATGACCCAAAACATAAGCCGAGTTTGTGTTTTCAGACAACTGTCCAAACAGCTCTGGCCTACACACCCTACAGGCTCAGGGCCCTGGAGCCAAACCTGAGGACTGTACTTGCCCTCTCCAAGGGAATTGTATGTGCCCATTCCAATGGCCACAACCCTACTAGTAGGATAACCTCCAAAGTCCCTGAGGCCATCCCAATAGTTGTGGCTTCCCAGGACAAACAGGGGCAATCTGAGCCCATCTGAGAACCTACCTGCACTCAGACCCTTAGACTGATGTCCCCAGAGGAAAAAAGGAACGAATAGGCCCCTAGGCACTAATCGGATCCATTGCTTTGGTTTCCAGGCATCTCTCCTCAGAGGCCTGGATTTCAATACCAGCATATGGATGTTATTTGACTCACCCATCGGAACAAATCACATCTACACATGGGAAACATGCACTTTGGAGATCTGTCAAAGCCTCTGTTTAGGAGAACCTTTCAGGGCCCCAGGGCCACCGCTTCATTCCAAGGTCTCCATAGACACAAAAACATATTAGGACACATCCACAGGAGAGTCCATTTCAACTCTGCCTCCTCGGTTGCCCCCCACATCCAGCAGATCTAACCTGTCTTGTTGCTTGGAGACCATACGAGGTGGGCTACCCAGCCATCCATCCTTAGAACCCTGCTCGGAATCGTTGGCCTGGAGCCAACCAACAGGTCTCAATTGTCCTGCAGAAGAATCTTTGCAGTTTGGAGCTTCTCACAACTCCCATCGTGGGAAAACCCCCATGTCCTCGTGATCCAACCCCCTTCAAGAAAGGGCCATCAGGGCAGAAAGTCCAACCTGAGCGATCGTCTGATCCTTGCCCTGACTTCAGATGCACGAGATCTCGATTGAGGTCTGTAGATTGTGGCTGCCATATCCTCACCCAGAAACCTAGTCCTAGCTTGGGTTCTCAGACTCCGTCCTCAGACGACTGGCCCACAAGCCCTCCTTTTGGGCAATCCAGAACTACAATGCCGCACTCTGCCTGCCCTACAGAAGTAAAACATTGCCCTCAGGGCTACACCGAAACCGCAAATGAGGATCAACCTGCACGCCATTCGGCTGTACCCCAAACATATAGGCTGACCTGGGCACTATTTCCCCTTCTGACCCAGCCTGAGCCTGGAACTCCTGGTCCCACCCAGACAGCTGGCCGCACACTGAGCACATCGGACCCGCCATGGCCTTAGGTCGTCATCTCTTCCCAACTGCGGTTTTCAGGCTCCAGAACCTAGACCTTATCTCTAACCACTGCCCAGGTTTGAAAATGATGCAGAAATCAGAACTCTTTCCCCATGGCAAGAAACCTTGTGGTTGGCATGTTGTCCAACGTTCAGTGTAGTTGAAACAAGCGTGGCCCATGAGGCCCAGCCCATGCTTGCGGGCCACATTGGTCACAAACACACATTGTGACCCTCAGCCTGAGCCCAGTCCTCAGGTAAGGCCTCTCAGGGCCTATATGAAGAGACAGCATATTGGCCTTGATATGCCCTTAAACCCCAATTTTTAACCATAGTTCGGGTTGTCCCCTCACTCTTCGCCAGGGCTCTGCTTTGGAATTCCTCTTTTGGTGGGACACCTGAGGTAACAAACCTGAAAGGAGTCCTCCCATCCCACAGATTGACGAAAAACAAATGGGATCGGGCCAAATCCACAGAGAGGAAGATACGTCCATGGCCCATGAGGCCTCCCCGACATTCCACGGCCATCGCTGAAACAAAATCCAGAGAAAAAAGCCTGAGCAAGCGCCTCAGACTCGCTCATTCTTCTTATCCTGAAGAGTTCTTCTCATGGTTTGTAGATCGGGCGTGCCATACCTACGTCCCCAAACTTAAGCTGAGTTTGTGTTTTCAGTCTTCTGTCCTCAAAGTCCTGGGCCACACTCCCTCCAGGCTGGGGCCCCTGGAGCCACACATTAGGACTGCCCCCACCCAATCCATGGGAATTCTGCCCATTCCATTGTCAAAAATCGTACAAATTAGGAGAACCCTCCAAAGTCCCTGAGGCCATCCCAATAGTGTAGGTCGCCCGGGACAAAAAATGGACGGTTGATACCGGCTGAGCATCTTCCTCCACTCATATACCTCCACTCATACCAAGGAGATTGAACCAGACAGGACCCGAGGCCATTATCGGATCCATTGCTTTGGTTTACAGGCATGTCTCCTCAGAAGCCTGGATTCCAATACCAGCAGAGGGGATTTCCTGAGGCACCCATCAGAACAAATCTCGTCTCCACAAGGAAACTTGTGCATGGGAGCTAAGCCAAAGCTTAGGAGAATACTTCAGGGTCCCGGTGCCACCTCCCCATTTCAAGGCCCTCATGGACACAAACACACGTTAGGACCCATCCTCTGGAAAGTGCATTTCAACTCAGCCACCTCGGTTGCTCCCGAAGATCCATTAGATCTAAACTGTCTTGTTGCTAGGAGACAATTGGAAGGCGAGGCGGACTTCCCAGGCATACATCCTGGAACGGTGCTCTGGAGTCATTCCATATGGGATGTCCTGGAGCTGTCCAACAGGTCTCAATTGTCCCGCAGAAGGAATCCTTGAAGGGGGCATCCCACATCTCCCAACGTGTAAAACCTCCATGGCCTCGAGATTCCGCTCCCTTCATGAAGGGGCCGTCATGCACAGAAACTCCAACCTGAGCCAACGTCGGATCCTCGCCCTGACTTCAGATGCATGAGATATTGGTTCAGATCTGCAGGGGGTACCTGCCGTGCCCTCACCCTGAATCTGAAGTCTAGCTTGTGTTCTCAGACTTCCGTCCTCACTCTCCTGGCCCCGAAGCCCTCAAGTTAGGCAATTCCGGACCGACAATGAAGCACTCTGCCTGCCCTCTAGAAAAAATATATTGCCTAATGAGCAGCCCAGGCAGCTTAAATGAGGATAAACCTACACGGCACTCGAATGTACCCAAATTATAGAGTCTAACCTGGGCACTAATGCACTGTCTGACACAACCTGAGCCCGGACCTGCTGACCAACACCCAGACAGCTGATCGCACGCTGAGCACATCAGACCCCCATGGCCTTAGGTCATCATCTCTTCCCTACCTCAGTTTTCAGGCTTCAGAACCTAGACCTTATCTCCAATCACTGCCCACGGGTGACTCTGATGCAGAAATCAGAACTCTTCCTGACCCATGGCAAGAAACCTTGTGGTTGGCATGTTGTCCAACGTTCAGTGTAGGAGAAACCAGCATTCACCCTGAGGCCCCGCCCATTCTTGAGTGCGACGAGAGCATAAACACGCATTATGACCTCAGCGTGAGTCCTGTCCTCTAGTAAGTCCTCTCAGTGGCTGGACCATTAGATGTCATAATGGGCTTGACATGTCCCTAGTCCCCAATTTTTAACCAGATTTCTGGTTGTCCAGTCGCCCCACCGAGGGCTCTACTCTGGAATCCCTCATTTGGTGGGACATCTGAGGTTGAAAAACAAAATGAAACAAATCGACAACAACAACAAAAAAACGGACTTCTTCCATCCCCAGAATGACCCCAAACTCTTTGGACGGGACCGAACCCCCAGAGAGTAAGACTCGTCCATTTCCCATGATGTCACCCGGCAATTTCACGACCTTGAGTGACACGATATCCAGAGACAAAAACTTGAGCAAGAGCCTCACACTCGCCCTTTTTTCATATCCCAAAGTGTTCTCCTCATGGTCTGTAGACCAGTCCTGCCATACGTATGACCCAAAACATAAGCCGAGTTTGTGTTTTCAGACAACTGTCCAAATAGCTTGACCTACACACCCTACAGGCTCAGGGCCCTGGAGCCAAACCTGAGGACTGTACTTGCCCTCTCCAAGGGAATTGTATGTGCCCATTCCAATGACCACAACCCTACTAGTAGGATAACCTCCAAAGTCCCTGAGGCCATCCCAAGAGTTGTGGCTTCCCAGGACAAACAGGGGCAATCTGAGCCCATCTGAGCACCTACCTGCACTCAGACCCGTAGACTGATGTCCCCAGAGGTAAAAAGGAACGAACAGGCCCCTAGGCACTAATCGGATCCATTGCTTTGGTTTCCAGGCATCTCTCCTCAGAGGCCTGGATTTCAATACCAGCATATGGCTGTTTCTTGACTCACCCATCAGAACAAATCTCATCGACACATGGGAAACATGCACGTTGGAGCTGTGTCAAAGCCTCTGTTTAGGAGAACCCTTCAGGGCCCCAGGGCCACCGCTTCATTCCAAGGTCTCCATAGACACAAAAAAATATTAGGACACATCCCCAGGAGAGTCCATTTCAACTCAGCCTCCTCGGTTGCCCCCCACATCCAGCATATCTAACATGTCTTGTTGTTGGAGAAATTGGAATGCGAGGTGGGCTACCCAGCCATCCATCCTTAGATCCCTGCTCGGAATCGTTGCCCTGGAGCCAACCAACAGGTCTCAATTGTCCTGCAGAAGAATCTTTGCAGTTTGGAGCTTCTCACAACTCCCATCGTGGGAAAACCCCCATGTCCTCGTGATCCAACCCCCTTCAAGAAAAGGCCATCAGGGCTGAAAGTCCAACCTGAGCGATCGTCTGATCCTTGCCCTGACTTCAGATGCACGAGATCTCTATTGAGGTCTGTAGATTGTGCCTGCCATATCCTCACCCAGAAACCTAGGCTTAGCTTGGGTTCTCAGACTCCGTCCTCAGGCTACTGGCCCAAAGGCCCTCCAGTTTGGCAATCCAGAACTACAATGCCGCAATCTGCCTGCCCTACAGAAGTAAAATATTGCCCTCAGGGCTACCCCGAATCCCCAAATGAGGATCAACCTGCACGCCATTCGGCTGTACCCCAAACATATAGGCTGACCTGGGCACTATTTCCCCTTCTGACCCAGCCTGAGCCTGGACCTCCTGGTCCCACCCAGACAGCTGGCCGCACACTGAGCACATCAGACCCGCCATGGCCTTAGGTCGTCATCTCTTCCCAACTGCGGTTTTCTGGCTCCAGAACCTAGACCTTATCTCGAACCACTGCCCAGGGTTGAAAATGATGCAGAAATCAGAACTCTTTCCCCATGCAAGAAACCTTGTGGTTGGCATGTTGTCCAACGTTCAGTGTAGTTGAAACAAGCGTGGCCCATGAGGCCCAGCCCATGCTTGCGGGCCACATTGGTCACAAACACACATTGTGACCCTCAGCCTGAGCCCAGTCCTCAGGTAAGGCCTCTCAGGGCCTATATGAAGAGACAGCATATTGGGCTTGCCATGCCCCTAGGCCCCAATTTTTAACCATAGTTCGGGTTGTCCCTTCACTCTTCCCCAGGGCTCTGCTTTGGAATTCCTCTTTTGGTGGGACACCTGAGGTAACAAATCTGAAAGGAGTCCTCCCATCCCACAGATTGACGAAAAACAATTGGGATCTGGCCAAAACCACAGAGAGGAAGATTCGCCCATGGCCCATGAAGCATCCCCGACATTCCACGGCCATCGCTGATACAAAATCCAGAGACAAAAGCCTGAGCAAGCGCCTCAGACTCGCTCATTCTTCATATCCTGAAGAGTTCTTCTCATGGTTTGTAGATCGGGCGTGCCATACCTACGTCCCCAAACTTAAGCTGAGTTTGTGTTTTCAGTCTTCTGTCCTCAAAGTCCTGGGCCACACTCCCTCCAGGCTGGGGCCCCTGGAGCGACACATTAGGACTGCCCCCACCCAATCCATGGGAATTCTGCCCATTCCATTGTCAAAATTCGTACAAATTAGGAGAACACTCCAAAGTCCCCGAGGCCATCCCAATAGTGTAGGTCGCCCGGGACAAAAAATGGGCGGTTGATACCGGCTGAGCATCTACCTCCACTCTTCTACCTCCACTCATACCAAGGAGATTGAACCAGACAGGACCCAAGGCCATTATCGAATCCATTGCTTTGGTTTACAGGCATGTCTCCTCAAAAGCCTGGATTCCAATACCAGCAGAGGGGATTTCCTGAGGCACCTATCAGAACAAATCTCGTCTCCACAAGGAAACTTGTGCATGGGAGCTAAGCCAAAGCTTAGGAGAATACTTCAGGGTCCCGGTGCCACCTCCCCATTCCAAGGCCCTCATGGACACAAATACACGTTAGGACCCATCCTCTGGAAAGTGCATTTCAACTCAGCCACCCCGGTGATCCCGCAGATCCATTAGATCTAAACTGTCTTGTTGCTAGGAGACAATTGGAAGGCGAGGCGGACTTCCCAGGCATCCATCCTGGAACTGTGCTCTGGAGTCATTCCATATGGGATGTCCTGGAGCTGTCCAACAGGTCTCAATTGTCCCTCAGAAGGAATCCTTGAAGGGGGCATCCCACATCTCCCAACGTGGAAAACCTCCAAGGCCTCGAGATTCCGCTCCCTTCATGAAGGGGCCGTCATGCACAGAAACTCCAACCTGAGCCAACGTGGGATCCTCGCCCTGACTTCAGATGCATGAGATATTGGTTCAGATCTGCAGGGGGTACCTGCCGTGCCCTCACCCTGAATCCGAAGTCTAGCTTGTGTTCTCAGACTTCCGTCCTCACTCTCCTGGCCCCGAAGCCCTCAAGTTTGGCAATTCCGGACCGACAATGAAGCACTCTGCCTGCCCTCTAGAAAAAATATATTGCCTAATGAGCAGCCCAGGCAGCTTAAATGAGGATAAACCTACACGGCACTCGAATGTACCCAAATTATATAGTCTAACCTGGGCACTAATGCATTGTCTGACACAACCTGAGCCCGGACCTGCTGACCAACACCCAGACAGCTGACCGCATGCTGAGCACATCAGACCCGCCATGGCCTTAGGTCATCATCTCTTCCCTACCTCAGTTTTCAGGCTTCACAACCTAGACCTTATCTCCAATCACTGGCCACGGGTGACTGTGATGCAGAAATCAGAACTCTTCCTGACCCATGGCAAGAAACCTTGTGGTTGGCATGTTGTCCAACGTTCAGTGTAGGAGAAACCAGCATTCACCCTGAGGCCCCGCCCATTCTTGAGTGCGACGAGAGCATAAACACGCATTGTGACCTCAGCGTGAGTCCTGTCCTCTAGTAAGTCCTCTCAGTGGCTGGACCATTAGATGTCATACTGGGCTTGACATGTCCCTAGTCCCCAATTTTTAACCAGATTTCTGGTTGTCCAGTCGCCCCACCCCAGGGCTCTACTCTGGAATCCCTCATTTGGTGGGACATCTGAGGTTGAAAAACAAAATGAAACAAATCGAAAACAACAAAAAAACGGACTTCTTCCATCCCCAGAATGAGCCCAAGCTCTTTGGACGGGAACGAACCCCCAGAGAGTAAGACTCCTCCATTTCCCATGAAGTCACCCGGCAATTTCACGACCATGAGTGACACGATATCCAGAGACAAAAACTTGAGCCAGAGCCTCACACTCGCCCTTTTTTCATATCCCGAAGTCTTCTCCTCATGGTCTGTAGATCAGTCCTGCCATACCTATGACCAAAAACATAAGCCGAGTTTGTGTTTTCAGACAACTGTCCAAACAGCACTGGCCTACACACCCTACAGGCTCAGGGCCCTGGAGCCAAACCTGAGGACTGTACTTGCCCTCTCCAAGGGAATTGTATGTGCCCATTCCAATGGCCAAAACCCTAATAGTAGGATAACCTCCAAAGTCCCTGAGGCCATCCCAATAGTTGTGGATTCCCAGGACAAACAGGGGCAATCTGAGCCCATCTGAGCACCTACCTGCACTCAGACCCGTAGACTGATGTCCCCAGAGGTAAAAAGGAACGAACAGGCCCCTAGGCACTAATCGGATCCATTGCTTTGGTTTCCAGGCATCTCTCCTCAGAGGCCTGGATTTCAATACCAGCATATGGCTGTTTCTTGACTCAACCATCAGAACAAATCTCATCTACACATGGGAAACATGCACGTTGGAGCTGTGTCAAAGCCTCTGTTTAGGAGAACCCTTCAGGGCCCCTGGGCCACCGCTTCATTCCAAGGTCTCCATAGACACAAAAACATATTAGGACACATCCCCAGGAGAGTCCATTTCAACTCAGCCTCCTCGGTGGCCCCCCACATCCAGCAGATCTAACCTGTCTTGTTGATTGGAGACAATTGGAATGCGAGGTGGGCTACCCAGCCATCCATCCTTAGAACCCTGCTCGGAATCGTTGGCCTAGAGCCAACAAACAGGTCTCAATTGTCCTGCAGAACAATCTTTGCAGTTGGGAGCTTCTCACAACTTTCATCGTGGGAAAACCCCCATGTCCTCGTGATCCAACCCCCTTCAAGAAAGGGCCATCAGGGCAGAAAGTCCAACCTGAGCGATCGTCTGATCCTTGCCCTGACTTCAGATGCACGAGATGTCTATTGAGGTCTGTAGTTGTGCCTTCCATATCCTCACCCAGAAATCTAGGCCTAGCTTGGGTTCTCAGACTCCGTCCTCAGACTACTGGCCCACAAGCCCTCCAGTTGGGCAATCCAGAACTACAATGCCGCACTCTGCCTGCACTACAGAAGTAAAACATTTCCCTCAGGGCTACCCCGAAACCCCAAATGAGGATCAACCTGCACGCCATTCGGCTGTACCCCAAACATATAGGCTGTCCTGGGCACTATTTCCCCTTCTGACCCAGCCTGAGCCTGGACCTCCTGGTCCCACCCAGACAGCTGGCCGCACACTGAGCACATCGGACCCGCCATGGCCTTAGGTCGTCATCTCTTCCCAACTTCGGTTTTCAGGCTCCGAACCTAGACCTTATCTCCAACCACTGCCCAGGGTTGAAAATGATGCAGAAATCAGAACTCTTTCCCCATGGCAAGAAACCTTGTGGTTGGCATGTTGTCCAACGTTCAGTGTAGTTGAAACAAGCGTGGCCCATGAGGCCCAGCCCATGCTTGCGGGCCACATTGGTCACAAACACACATTGTGACCCTCAGCCTGAGCCCAGTCCTCAGGTAAGGCCTCTCAGGGCCTATATGAAGAGACAGCATATTGGGCTTGCCATGCCCCTAGGCCCCAATTTTTAACCAAAGTTCGGGTTGTCCCTTCACTCTTCCCCAGGGCTCTGCTTTGGAATTCCTCTTTTGGTGGGACACCTGAGGTAACAAACCTGAAAGGAGTTCTCCCATCCCACAGATTGACGAAAAAAAATTGGGATCGGGCCAAATACACAGAGAGGAAGATTCGTCCATGGCCCATGAGACCTCCCCAACATTCCACGGCCATCGCTGAAACAAAATCCAGAGACAAAAGCCTGAGCAAGCGCCTCAGACTCGCTCATTCTTCATATCCTGAAGAGTTCTTCTCATGGTTTGTAGATCGAGCGTGCCATACCTACGTCCCCAAACATAAGCTGAGTTTGTGTTTTCAGTCTTCTGTCCTCAAATCCTGGGCCACACTCCCTCGAGGCTGGGGCCCCTGGAGCCACACATTAGGACTGCCCCCACCCAATCCATGGGAATTCTGCCCATTCCATTGTCAAAAATCGTACAAATTAGGAGAACCCTCCAAAGTCCCTGAGGCCATCCAAATAGTGTAGGTCGCCCGGGACAAAAAAGGGCGGTTGATACCGGCTGAGCATCTACCTCCACTCATCTACCTCCACTCATACCAAGGAGGTTGAACCAGACAGGACCCGAGGCCATTATCGGATCCATTGCTTTGGTTTACAGGCATGTCTCCTCAAAAGCCTGGATTCCAATACATGCAGAGGGGATTTCCTGAGGCACCCATCAGAACAAATCTCGTCTCCACAAGGAAACTTGTGCATGGGAGCTATGCCAAAGCTTAGGAGAATACTTTAGGGTCCCGGTGCCACCTCCCCATTCCAAGGCCCTCATGGACACAAACACACGTTAGGACCCATCCTCTGGAAAGTGCATTTCAACTCAGCCACCCCGGTTGCTCCCGCAGATCCATTAGATCTAAACTGTCTTGTTGCTAGGAGACAATTGGAAGGTGAGGTGGACTTCCCAGGCATCCATACTCGAACAGTGCTCTGCAGTCATTCCATATGGGATGTCCTTGAGCTGTCCAACAGGTCTCAATTGTCCCGCAGAAGGAATCCTTGAAGGGGGCATCCCACATCTCCCAACGTGGAAAACCTCCATGGCCTCGAGATTCCGCTCCCTTCATGAAGGGGCCGTCATGCACAGAAACTCCAACCTGAGCCAATGTGGGATCCTCGCCCTGACTTCAGATGCATGAGATATTGGTTCAGATCTGCAGGGAGTACCTGCCGTGCGCTCACCCTGAATCCGAAGTCTAGCTTGTGTTCTCAGACTTCCGTCCTCACTCTCCTGGCCCCGAAGCCCTCAAGTTTGGCAATTCCGGACCGACAATGAAGCACTCTGCCTGCCCTCTAGAAACAATATATTGCCTAATGTGCTGCCCAGACAGCTTAAATGAAGATAAACCTACACGGCACTCGAATGTACCCAAATTATATAGTCTAACCTGGGCACTAATGCACTGTCTGACACAACCTGAGCCCGGACCTGCTGACCAACACCCAGACAGCTGACCACACGCTGAGCACATCAGACCCGCCATGGCCTTAGGTCATCATCTCTTCCCTACCTCAGTTTTCAGGCTTCACAACCTAGACCTTATCTCCAATCACTGCCCACGGGTGACTGTGATGCAGAAATCAGAACTCTTCCTGACCCATGGCAAGAAACCTTGTGGTTGGCATGTTGTCCAACGTTCAGTGTAGGAGAAACCAGCATTCACCCTGAGGCCCCGCCCATTCTTGAGTGCGACGAGAGCATAAACACGCATTGTGACCTCAGCGTGAGTCCTGTCCTCTAGTAAGTCCTCTCAGTGGCTGGACCATTAGATGTCATACTGGGCTTGACATGTCCCTAGTCCCCAATTTTTAACCAGATTTCTGGGTGTCCAGTCGCCCACCCCAGGGCTCTACTCTGGAATCCCTCATTTGGTGGGACATCTGAGGTTGAAAAACAAAATGAAACAAATCGACAACAACAAAAAAACGGACTTCTTCCATCCCCAGAATGAGCCCAAACTCTTTGGACGGGAACGAACCCGCAGAGAGTAAGACTCCTCCATTTCCCATGAAGTCACCCGGCAATTTCACGACCATGAGTGACACGATATCCAGAGACAAAAACTTGAGCCAGAGCCTCACACTCGCCCTTTTTTCATATCCCGAAGTCTTCTCCTCATGGTCTGTAGATCAGTCCTGCCATACCTATGACCCAAAACATAAGCCGAGTTTGTGTTTTCAGACAACTGTCCAAACAGCTCTGGCCTACACACCCTACAGGCTCAGGGCCCTGGAGCCAAACCTGAGGACTGTACTTGCCCTCTCCAAGGGAATTGTATGTGCCCATTCCAATGGCCACAACCCTAATAGTAGGATAACCTCCAAAGTCCCTGAGGCCATCCCAATAGTTGTGGCTTCCCAGGACAAACAGGGGCAATCTGAGCCCATCTGAGAACCTACCTGCACTCAGACCCTTAGACTGATGTCCCCAGAGGAAAAAAGGAACGAATAGGCCCCTAGGCACTAATCGGATCCATTGCTTTGGTTTCCAGGCATCTCTCCTCAGAGGCCTGGATTTCAATACCAGCATATGGATGTTATTTGACTCACCCATCGGAACAAATCACATCTACACATGGGAAACATGCACTTTGGAGATCTGTCAAAGCCTCTGTTTAGGAGAACCTTTCAGGGCCCCAGGGCCACCGCTTCATTCCAAGGTCTCCATAGACACAAAAACATATTAGGACACATCCACAGGAGAGTCCATTTCAACTCTGCCTCCTCGGTTGCCCCCCACATCCAGCAGATCTAACCTGTCTTGTTGCTTGGAGACCATACGAGGTGGGCTACCCAGCCATCCATCCTTAGAACCCTGCTCGGAATCGTTGGCCTGGAGCCAACCAACAGGTCTCAATTGTCCTGCAGAAGAATCTTTGCAGTTTGGAGCTTCTCACAACTCCCATCGTGGGAAAACCCCCATGTCCTCGTGATCCAACCCCCTTCAAGAAAGGGCCATCAGGGCAGAAAGTCCAACCTGAGCGATCGTCTGATCCTTGCCCTGACTTCAGATGCACGAGATCTCGATTGAGGTCTGTAGATTGTGGCTGCCATATCCTCACCCAGAAACCTAGTCCTAGCTTGGGTTCTCAGACTCCGTCCTCAGACGACTGGCCCACAAGCCCTCCTTTTGGGCAATCCAGAACTACAATGCCGCACTCTGCCTGCCCTACAGAAGTAAAACATTGCCCTCAGGGCTACACCGAAACCGCAAATGAGGATCAACCTGCACGCCATTCGGCTGTACCCCAAACATATAGGCTGACCTGGGCACTATTTCCCCTTCTGACCCAGCCTGAGCCTGGAACTCCTGGTCCCACCCAGACAGCTGGCCGCACACTGAGCACATCGGACCCGCCATGGCCTTAGGTCGTCATCTCTTCCCAACTGCGGTTTTCAGGCTCCAGAACCTAGACCTTATCTCTAACCACTGCCCAGGTTTGAAAATGATGCAGAAATCAGAACTCTTTCCCCATGGCAAGAAACCTTGTGGTTGGCATGTTGTCCAACGTTCAATGTAGTTGAAACAAGCGTGGCCCATGAGGCCCAGCCCATGCTTGCGGGCCACATTGGTCACAAACACACATTGTGACCCTCAGCCTGAGCCCAGTCCTCAGGTAAGGCCTCTCAGGGCCTATATGAAGAGACAGCATATTGGCCTTGATATGCCCTTAAACCCCAATTTTTAACCATAGTTCGGGTTGTCCCCTCACTCTTCGCCAGGGCTCTGCTTTGGAATTCCTCTTTTGGTGGGACACCTGAGGTAACAAACCTGAAAGGAGTCCTCCCATCCCACAGATTGACGAAAAACAAATGGGATCGGGCCAAATCCACAGAGAGGAAGATACGTCCATGGCCCATGAGGCCTCCCCGACATTCCACGGCCATCGCTGAAACAAAATCCAGAGAAAAAAGCCTGAGCAAGCGCCTCAGACTCGCTCATTCTTCTTATCCTGAAGAGTTCTTCTCATGGTTTGTAGATCGGGCGTGCCATACCTACGTCCCCAAACTTAAGCTGAGTTTGTGTTTTCAGTCTTCTGTCCTCAAAGTCCTGGGCCACACTCCCTCCAGGCTGGGGCCCCTGGAGCCACACATTAGGACTGCCCCCACCCAATCCATGGGAATTCTGCCCATTCCATTGTCAAAAATCGTACAAATTAGGAGAACCCTCCAAAGTCCCTGAGGCCATCCCAATAGTGTAGGTCGCCCGGGACAAAAAATGGACGGTTGATACCGGCTGAGCATCTTCCTCCACTCATATACCTCCACTCATACCAAGGAGATTGAACCAGACAGGACCCGAGGCCATTATCGGATCCATTGCTTTGGTTTACAGGCATGTCTCCTCAGAAGCCTGGATTCCAATACCAGCAGAGGGGATTTCCTGAGGCACCCATCAGAACAAATCTCGTCTCCACAAGGAAACTTGTGCATGGGAGCTAAGCCAAAGCTTAGGAGAATACTTCAGGGTCCCGGTGCCACCTCCCCATTCCAAGGCCCTCATGGACACAAACACACGTTAGGACCCATCCTCTGGAAAGTGCATTTCAACTCAGCCACCTCGGTTGCTCCCGAAGATCCATTAGATCTAAACTGTCTTGTTGCTAGGAGACAATTGGAAGGCGAGGCGGACTTCCCAGGCATACATCCTGGAACGGTGCTCTGGAGTCATTCCATATGGGATGTCCTGGAGCTGTCCAACAGGTCTCAATTGTCCCGCAGAAGGAATCCTTGAAGGGGGCATCCCACATCTCCCAACGTGTAAAACCTCCATGGCCTCGAGATTCCGCTCCCTTCATGAAGGGGCCGTCATGCACAGAAACTCCAACCTGAGCCAACGTCGGATCCTCGCCCTGACTTCAGATGCATGAGATATTGGTTCAGATCTGCAGGGGGTACCTGCCGTGCCCTCACCCTGAATCTGAAGTCTAGCTTGTGTTCTCAGACTTCCGTCCTCACTCTCCTGGCCCCGAAGCCCTCAAGTTAGGCAATTCCGGACCGACAATGAAGCACTCTGCCTGCCCTCTAGAAAAAATATATTGCCTAATGAGCAGCCCAGGCAGCTTAAATGAGGATAAACCTACACGGCACTCGAATGTACCCAAATTATAGAGTCTAACCTGGGCACTAATGCACTGTCTGACACAACCTGAGCCCGGACCTGCTGACCAACACCCAGACAGCTGATCGCACGCTGAGCACATCAGACCCCCATGGCCTTAGGTCATCATCTCTTCCCTACCTCAGTTTTCAGGCTTCAGAACCTAGACCTTATCTCCAATCACTGCCCACGGGTGACTCTGATGCAGAAATCAGAACTCTTCCTGACCCATGGCAAGAAACCTTGTGGTTGGCATGTTGTCCAACGTTCAGTGTAGGAGAAACCAGCATTCACCCTGAGGCCCCGCCCATTCTTGAGTGCGACGAGAGCATAAACACGCATTATGACCTCAGCGTGAGTCCTGTCCTCTAGTAAGTCCTCTCAGTGGCTGGACCATTAGATGTCATAATGGGCTTGACATGTCCCTAGTCCCCAATTTTTAACCAGATTTCTGGTTGTCCAGTCGCCCCACCGAGGGCTCTACTCTGGAATCCCTCATTTGGTGGGACATCTGAGGTTGAAAAACAAAATGAAACAAATCGACAACAACAACAAAAAAACGGACTTCTTCCATCCCCAGAATGACCCCAAACTCTTTGGACGGGACCGAACCCCCAGAGAGTAAGACTCGTCCATTTCCCATGATGTCACCCGGCAATTTCACGACCTTGAGTGACACGATATCCAGAGACAAAAACTTGAGCAAGAGCCTCACACTCGCCCTTTTTTCATATCCCAAAGTGTTCTCCTCATGGTCTGTAGACCAGTCCTGCCATACGTATGACCCAAAACATAAGCCGAGTTTGTGTTTTCAGACAACTGTCCAAATAGCTTGGCCTACACACCCTACAGGCTCAGGGCCCTGGAGCCAAACCTGAGGACTGTACTTGCCCTCTCCAAGGGAATTGTATGTGCCCATTCCAATGACCACAACCCTACTAGTAGGATAACCTCCAAAGTCCCTGAGGCCATCCCAAGAGTTGTGGCTTCCCAGGACAAACAGGGGCAATCTGAGCCCATCTGAGCACCTACCTGCACTCAGACCCGTAGACTGATGTCCCCAGAGGTAAAAAGGAACGAACAGGCCCCTAGGCACTAATCGGATCCATTGCTTTGGTTTCCAGGCATCTCTCCTCAGAGGCCTGGATTTCAATACCAGCATATGGCTGTTTCTTGACTCACCCATCAGAACAAATCTCATCGACACATGGGAAACATGCACGTTGGAGCTGTGTCAAAGCCTCTGTTTAGGAGAACCCTTCAGGGCCCCAGGGCCACCGCTTCATTCCAAGGTCTCCATAGACACAAAAAAATATTAGGACACATCCCCAGGAGAGTCCATTTCAACTCAGCCTCCTCGGTTGCCCCCCACATCCAGCATATCTAACATGTCTTGTTGTTGGAGAAATTGGAATGCGAGGTGGGCTACCCAGCCATCCATCCTTAGATCCCTGCTCGGAATCGTTGCCCTGGAGCCAACCAACAGGTCTCAATTGTCCTGCAGAAGAATCTTTGCAGTTTGGAGCTTCTCACAACTCCCATCGTGGGAAAACCCCCATGTCCTCGTGATCCAACCCCCTTCAAGAAAAGGCCATCAGGGCTGAAAGTCCAACCTGAGCGATCGTCTGATCCTTGCCCTGACTTCAGATGCACGAGATCTCTATTGAGGTCTGTAGATTGTGCCTGCCATATCCTCACCCAGAAACCTAGGCTTAGCTTGGGTTCTCAGACTCCGTCCTCAGGCTACTGGCCCAAAGGCCCTCCAGTTTGGCAATCCAGAACTACAATGCCGCAATCTGCCTGCCCTACAGAAGTAAAATATTGCCCTCAGGGCTACCCCGAATCCCCAAATGAGGATCAACCTGCACGCCATTCGGCTGTACCCCAAACATATAGGCTGACCTGGGCACTATTTCCCCTTCTGACCCAGCCTGAGCCTGGACCTCCTGGTCCCACCCAGACAGCTGGCCGCACACTGAGCACATCAGACCCGCCATGGCCTTAGGTCGTCATCTCTTCCCAACTGCGGTTTTCTGGCTCCAGAACCTAGACCTTATCTCGAACCACTGCCCAGGGTTGAAAATGATGCAGAAATCAGAACTCTTTCCCCATGCAAGAAACCTTGTGGTTGGCATGTTGTCCAACGTTCAGTGTAGTTGAAACAAGCGTGGCCCATGAGGCCCAGCCCATGCTTGCGGGCCACATTGGTCACAAACACACATTGTGACCCTCAGCCTGAGCCCAGTCCTCAGGTAAGGCCTCTCAGGGCCTATATGAAGAGACAGCATATTGGGCTTGCCATGCCCCTAGGCCCCAATTTTTAACCATAGTTCGGGTTGTCCCTTCACTCTTCCCCAAGGCTCTGCTTTGGAATTCCTCTTTTGGTGGGACACCTGAGGTAACAAATCTGAAAGGAGTCCTCCCATCCCACAGATTGACGAAAAACAATTGGGATCTGGCCAAAACCACAGAGAGGAAGATTCGCCCATGGCCCATGAAGCATCCCCGACATTCCACTGCCATCGCTGATACAAAATCCAGAGACAAAAGCCTGAGCAAGCGCCTCAGACTCGCTCATTCTTCATATCCTGAAGAGTTCTTCTCATGGTTTGTAGATCGGGCGTGCCATACCTACGTCCCCAAACTTAAGCTGAGTTTGTGTTTTCAGTCTTCTGTCCTCAAAGTCCTGGGCCACACTCCCTCCAGGCTGGGGCCTCTGGAGCCACACATTAGGACTGCCCCCACCCAATCCATGGGAATTCTGCCCATTCCATTGTCAAAATTCGTACAAATTAGGAGAACACTCCAAAGTCCCCGAGGCCATCCCAATAGTGTAGGTCGCCCGGGACAAAAAATGGGCGCTTGATACCGGCTGAGCATCTACCTCCACTCTTCTACCTCCACTCATACCAAGGAGATTGAACCAGACAGGACCCAAGGCCATTATCGAATCCATTGCTTTGGTTTACAGGCATGTCTCCTCAAAAGCCTGGATTCCAATACCAGCAGAGGGGATTTCCTGAGGCACCTATCAG
The DNA here is from genome assembly GCF_964662115.1 of Mustela nivalis. NCBI lineage: Eukaryota > Metazoa > Chordata > Mammalia > Carnivora > Mustelidae > Mustela > Mustela nivalis. Next base: position 196,575 of record NW_028136272.1, on the reverse strand, counting down.
AACAAATCTCGTCTCCACAAGGAAACTTGTGCATGGGAGCTAAGCCAAAGCTTAGGAGAATACTTCAGGGTCCCGGTGCCACCTCCCCATTCCAAGGCCCTCATGGACACAAATACACGTTAGGACCCATCCTCTGGAAAGTGCATTTCAACTCAGCCACCCCGGTGATCCCGCAGATCCATTAGATCTAAACTGTCTTGTTGCTAGGAGACAATTGGAAGGCGAGGCGGACTTCCCAGGCATCCATCCTGGAACGGTGCTCTGGAGTCATTCCATATGGGATGTCCTGGAGCTGTCCAACAGGTCTCAATTGTCCCTCAGAAGGAATCCTTGAAGGGGGCATCCCACATCTCCCAACGTGGAAAACCTCCAAGGCCTCGAGATTCCGCTCCCTTCATGAAGGGGCCGTCATGCACAGAAACTCCAACCTGAGCCAACGTGGGATCCTCGCCCTGACTTCAGATGCATGAGATATTGGTTCAGATCTGCAGGGGGTACCTGCCGTGCCCTCACCCTGAATCCGAAGTCTAGCTTGTGTTCTCAGACTTCCGTCCTCACTCTCCTGGCCCCGAAGCCCTCAAGTTTGGCAATTCCGGACCGACAATGAAGCACTCTGCCTGCCCTCTAGAAAAAATATATTGCCTAATGAGCAGCCCAGGCAGCTTAAATGAGGATAAACCTACACGGCACTCGAATGTACCCAAATTATATAGTCTAACCTGGGCACTAATGCATTGTCTGACACAACCTGAGCCCGGACCTGCTGACCAACACCCAGACAGCTGACCGCATGCTGAGCACATCAGACCCGCCATGGCCTTAGGTCATCATCTCTTCCCTACCTCAGTTTTCAGGCTTCAGAACCTAGACCTTATCTCCAATCACTGGCCACGGGTGACTGTGATGCAGAAATCAGAACTCTTCCTGACCCATGGCAAGAAACCTTGTGGTTGGCATGTTGTCCAACGTTCAGTGTAGGAGAAACCAGCATTCACCCTGAGGCCCCGCCCATATTGAGTGCAACGAGAGCATAAACACGCATTGTGACCTCAGCGTGAGTCCTGTCCTCTAGTAAGTCCTCTCAGTGGCTGGACCATTAGATGTCATACTGGGCTTGACATGTCCCTAGTCCCCAATTTTTAACCAGATTTCTGGTTGTCCAGTCGCCCCACCCCAGGGCTCTACTCTGGAATCCCTCATTTGGTGGGACATCTGAGGTTGAAAAACAAAATGAAACAAATCGAAAACAACAAAAAAAACGGACTTCTTCCATCCCCAGAATGAGCCCAAGCTCTTTGGACGGGAACGAACCCCCAGAGAGTAAGACTCCTCCATTTCCCATGAAGTCACCCGGCAATTTCACGACCATGAGTGACACGATATCCAGAGACAAAAACTTGAGCCAGAGCCTCACACTCGCCCTTTTTTCATATCCCGAAGTCTTCTCCTCATGGTCTGTAGATCAGTCCTGCCATACCTATGACCCAAAACATAAGCCGAGTTTGTGTTTTCAGACAACTGTCCAAACAGCTCTGGCCTACACACCCTACAGGCTCAGGGCCCTGGAGCCAAACCTGAGGACTGTACTTGCCCTCTCCAAGGGAATTGTATGTGCCCATTCCAATGGCCAAAACCCTAATAGTAGGATAACCTCCATAGTCCCTGAGGCCATCCCAATAGTTGTGGATTCCCAGGACAAAGAGGGGCAATCTGAGCCAATCTGAGCACCTACCTGCACTCAGACCCGTAGACTGATGTCCCCAGAGGTAAAAAGGAACGAACAGGCCCCTAGGCACTAATCGGATCCATTGCTTTGGTTTCCAGGCATCTCTCCTCAGAGGCCTGGATTTCTTTTTTTTTTTTTGTTTTTTAATTTATTTTTTATTTTCAGCATAACAGTATTCATTATTTTTCACCACACCCAGTGCTCCATGCAATTCGTGCCCTTTATAATACCCACCACCTAGTACCCCAGCCTCCCACCCCCCACCCCTTCAAAACCCTCAGATTGTTTTTCAGAGTCCATAGTCTCTCATGGTTCACCTCCCCTTCCAATTTCCCCCAACTCCCTTCTCCTCTTTAACTCCCCATGTCCTCCATGCTATTTGTTATGCTCCACAAATAAGTGAAACCATATGATAATTGACTCTCTCTGCTTGACTTATTTCACTCAGCATAATAACCTCTTCCAGTCCCATCCATGTTGCTACAAAAGTTGGGTATTTGTCCTTTCTTTTTTTTTTTTTTTTTTTTTATAAACATATATTTTTATCCCCAGGGGTACAGGTCTGTGAATCACCAGGTTTACACACTTCACAGCACTCACCAAAGCACATACCCTCCGCAATGTCCATAATCCCACCCCCTTCTCCCAAACCCCCTCCCCCCAGCAACCCTCAGTTTGTTTTGTGAGATTAAGAGTCACTTATGGTTTGTCTCCCTCCCAATCCCATCTTGTTTCATTTATTCTTCTCCTACCCACTTAAGCCTCCATGTTGCATCACCACTTCCTCATATCAGGGAGATCATATGATAGTTGTCTTTCTCTGCTTGACTTATTTCGCTAAGCATGATACGCTCTAGTTCCATCCATGTTGTCGCAAATGGCAAGATTTCATTTCTTTTGATGGCTGCATAGTATTCCATTGTGTATATATACCACATCTTCTTGATCCATTCATCTGTGGATGGACATCTAGGTTCTTTCCATAGTTTGGCTATTGTGGACATTGCTGCTATAAACATTCGGGTGCATGTGCCCCTTTGGATCACTACATTTGTATCTTTAGGGTAAATACCCAATAGTGCAATTGCTGGGTCATAGGGCAGTTCTATTTTCAACATTCTGAGGAACCTCCATGCTGTTTTCCAGAGTGGCTGCACCAGCTTGCATTCCCACCAACAGTGTAGGAGGGTTCCCCTTTCTCCACATCCTCGCCAGCATCTGTCATTTCCTGACTTGTTGATTTTAGCCATTCTGACTGGTGTGAGGTGATATCTCATTGTGGTTTTGATTTGTATTTCCCTGATGCCGAGTGATATGGAGCACTTTTTCATGTGTCTGTTGGCCATCTGGATGTCTTCTTTGCAGAAATGTCTGTTCATGTCCTCTGCCCATTTCTTGATTTGATTATTTGTTCTTTGGGTGTTGAGTTTGCTAAGTTCTTTATAGATTCTGGACACTAGTCCTTTATCTGATATGTCGTTTGCAAATATCTTCTCCCATTCTGTCAGTTGTCTTTTGATTTTGTTAACTGTTTCCTTTGCTGTGCAAAAGCTTTTGATCTTGATGAAATCCCAATAGTTCATTTTTTCCCTTGCTTCCCTTGCCTTTTGCGTTGTTCCTAGGAAGATGTTGCTGCGGCAGAGGTCGAAGAGGTTGCTGCCTGTGTTCTCCTCAAGGATTTTGATGGATTCCTTTCGCACATTGAGGTCCTTCATCCATTTTGAGTCTATTTTTGTGTGTGGTGTAAGGAAATGGTCCAATTTCATTTTTCTGCATGTGGCTGTCCAATTTTCCCAGCACCATTTATTGAAGAGGCTGTCTTTTTTCCATTGGACATTCTTTCCTGCTTTGTCGAAGATGAGTTGACCATAGATTTGAGGGTCTATTTCTGGGCTCTCTATTCTGTTCCATTGATCTATGTGTCTGTTTTTTTGCCAGTACCATGCTGTCTTGTTGATGACAGCTTTGTAATAGAGCTTGAAGTCCGGAATTGTGATGCCACCAACGTTGGCTTTCTTTTTCAATATCCCTTTGGCTATTCGAGGTCTTTTCTGGTTCCATATAAATTTTAGCATTATTTGTTCCATTTCTTTGAAAAAGATGGATGGTACTTTGATAGGAATTGCATTAAATGTGTAGATTGCTTTAGGTAGCATAGACATTTTCACAATATTTATTCTTCCAATCCAGGAGCATGGAACATTTTTCCATTTCTTTGTGTCTTCCTCAATTTCTTTCATGAGTACTTTATAGTTTTCTGAGTATAGATTCTGTGTCTCTTTGGTTAGGTTTATTCCTAGGTATCTTATGGTTTTGGATGCAATTGTAAATGGGATTGCCTCCTTAATATCTCTTTCTTCTGTCTTGCTGTTGGTGTAGAGAAATGCAACTGATTTCTGTGCATTGATTTTATATCCTGACACTTTACTGAATTCCTGTATAAGTTCTAGCAGTTTTGGAGTGGAGTCTTTTGGGTTTTCCACATATAGTATCATATCATCTGCGAAGAGTGATAATTTGACTTCTTCTTTGCCAATTTGGATGCCTTTAATTTCCTTTTGTTGTCTGATTGCTGAGGCTAGGACCTCTAGTACTATGTTGAATAGCAGTGGTGATAATGGACATCCCTGCCGTGTTCCTGACCTTAGTGGAAAAGCTTTCAGTTTTTCTCCATTGAGAATGATATTTGCGGTGGGTTTTTCATAGATGGCTTTGATGATATTGAGGTATGTGCCCTCTATCCCTACACTTTGAAGAGTTTTGATCAGGAAGGGATGCTGTACTTTGTCAAATGCTTTTTCAGCATCTATTGAAAGTATCATATGGTTCTTGTTCTTTCTTTTATTGATGTGTTGTATCACATTGACTGATTTGCGGATGTTGAACCAACCTTGCAGCCCTGGAATAAATCCCACTTGGTCGTGGTGAATAATCTTTTTAATGTACTGTTGAATCCTATTGGCTAGTATTTTGTTGAGTATTTTTGCATCTGTGTTCATCAAGGATATCGGTCTATAGCTCTCTTTTTTGGTGGGATCCTTGTCTGGTTTTGGGATCAAGGTGATGCTGGCCTCATAAAATGAGTTTGGAAGTTTTCCTTCCATTTCTATTTTTTGGAACAGTTTCAGGAGAATAGGAATTAGTTCTTCTTTAAATGTTTGGTAGAATTCCCCCGGGAAGCCATCTGGCCCTGGGCTTTTGTTTGTTTGGAGATTTTTAATGACTGTTTCAATCTCCTTACTGGTTATGGGTCTGTTCAGGCTTTCTATTTCTTCCTGGTTCAATTGTGGTAGTTTATATGTTTCTAGGAATGCATCCATTTCTTCCAGATTGTCAAATTTATTGCCGTAGAGTTGCTCATAGTATGTTCTTATAATAGTTTGTATTTCTTTGGTGTTAGTTGTGATCTCTCCTCTTTCATTCATGATTTTATTTATTTGGGTCCTTTCTCTTTTCTTTTTGATAAGTCGGGCCAGGGGTTTATCAATTTTATTAATTCTTTCAAAGAACCAGCTCCTACTTTCGTTGATTTTTTCTATTGTTTTTTTGGTTTCTATTTCATTGATTTCTGCTCTGATCTTTATGATTTCTCTTCTCTTGCTGGGCTTAGGGTTTCTTTCTTGTTCTTTCTCCAGCTCCTTTAGGTGTAGGGTTAGGTTTTGTACCTGAGACCTTTCTTGTTTCTTGAGAAAGGCTTGTACCGCTATATATTTTCCTCTCAGGACTGCCTTTATTGTGTCCCACAGATTTTGAACCGTTGTATTTTCATTATCATTTGTTTCCATGATTTTTTTCAATTCTTCTTTAATTTCCCGGTTGACCCATTCATTCTTTAGAAGGATACTGTTTAGTCTCCATGTATTTGTGTTCTTTCCAAACTTCCTTTTGTGGTTGAGTTCTAGCTTTAGAGCATTGTGGTCTGAAAATATGCAGGGAATGATCCCAATCTTTTGATACCGGTTGAGTCCTGATTTAGGACCAAGGATGTGATCTATTCTGGAGAATGTTCCATGTGCACTAGAGAAGAATGTGTATTCTGTTGCTTTGGGATGAAATGTTCTGAATATATCTGTGATGTCCATCTGGTCCAGTGTGTCGTTTAAGGCCTTTATTTCCTTGCTCATCTTTTGCTTGGATGACCTGTCCATTTCAGTGAGGGGAGTGTTAAAGTCCCCTACTATTATTGTATTGTTGTTGATGTGTTTCTTTGATTTTGTTATTAATTGGTTTATATAGTTGGCTGCTCCCACGTTGGGGGCATAGATATTTAAAATTGTTAAATCTTCTTGTTGGACAGACCCTTTGAGTATGATATAGTGTCCTTCCTCATCTCTTATTATAGTCTTTGGCTTAAAATCTAATTGATCTGATATAAGGATTGCCACTCCTGCTTTCTTCTGATGTCCATTAGCATGGTAAATTCTTTTCCACCCCCTCACTTTAAATCTGGAGGTGTCTTCGGGCTTAAAATGAGTTTCTTGGAGGCAACATATAGATGGGTTTTGTTTTTTTATCCATTCTGATACCCTGTGTCTTTTGACAGGGGCATTTAGCCCATTCACATTCAGGGTAACTATTGAGAGATATGAATTTAGTGCCATTGTATTGCCTGTAAGGTGACTGTTATTGTATATGGTCTCTGTTCCTTTCTGATCTACCACTTGTAGGCTCTCTCTTTGCTTAGAGGACCCCTTTCAAGATTTCCTGTAGAGCTGGTTTGGTATTTGCAAATTCTTTCAGTTGTTGTTTGTCCTGGAAGCTTTTAATCTCTCCTTCTATTTTCAATGATAGCCTAGCTGGATATAGTATTCTGGGCTGCATGTTTTTCTCGTTTAGTGCTCTAAAAATATCATGCCAGCTCTTTCTGGCCTGCCAGGTCTCTGTGGATAAGTCAGCTGCCAATCTAATATTTTTACCATTGTATGTTACAGACTTCTTTTCCCGGGCTGCTTTCAGGATTTTCTCTTTGTCACTGAGACTTGTAAATTTTACTATTAGGTGACGGGGTGTGGGCCTATTCTTATTGATTTTGAGGGGCGTTCTCTGAACCTCCTGAATTTTGATGCTCGTTCCCTTTGCCATATTGGGGAAATTCTCCCCAATAATTCTCTCCAGTATACCTTCTGCTCCCCTCTCTCTTTCTTCTTCTTCTGGAATCCCAATTATTCTAATGTTGTTTTGTCTTATGGTGTCACTTAATTCTCGAATTCTCCCCTCGTGGTCCAGTAGCTGTTTGTCCCTCTTTTGCTCAGCTTCTTTATTCTCTGTCATTTGGTCTTCTATATCACTAATTCTTTCTTCTGCCTCATTTATCCTAGCAGTGAGAGCCTCCATTTTTGATTGCACCTCATTAATAGCTTTTTTGATTTCAACTTGGTTAGATTTTAGTTCTTTTATTTCTCCAGAAAGGGCTTTTATATCTCTCGAGAGGGTTTCTCTAATATCTTCCATGCCTTTTTCGAGCCCGGCTAGAACCTTGAGAATTGTCATTCTGAACTCTAGATCTGACATATTACCGATGTCTGTATTGATTAGGTCCCTAGCCTTTGGTACTGCCTCTTGTTCTTTTTTTTTGCGTTGAATTTTTACGTCTTGTCATTTTGGCCAGATAAGAGTAAATGAAGGGGCAAGTAAAATACTAAAAGGGTGGCAACAACCCCAGGAAAATATGCTTTAACTAAATTAGAAGAGATCCAAAATCGTGAGTGGGGAGAAAGGGGATAAAAAGACGTTCAAAAAGGAAGAAAGAAAAAAAAAAAAAAGAAAAGAAAAAAAAATTTTTTTAAAAAAAGAAAACACCTGAGAGAAATGTAAAAAAGAAAAAATATATATATTAGATAAACTAGTAAAAAATCGTTAAAAAAGAAAAAGGTAACAGTTAAAAAAAAAAATTTTACCCGAAGGCGAGAAGAAAAAGAAAAAAAGAAAAAAAAATGAAAAAGAAAAAATTAAATTAACTGCAAGACAAGAAAAAAAATCACAGGAAAAAAGCCATGAGTTCCGTGCTTGGCTTTCTCCTCCTCTGGAATTCTGCTGCTCTCCTTGGTATTGAAACCGCACTCCTTGGTAGGTGAACTTGGTCTCGGCTGGATTTCTTGTTGATCTTCTGGGGGAGGGGCCTGTTGTAGTGATTCTCAAGTGTCTTTGCCCCAGGCGGAATTACACCGCCCTTACCCGGGGCCGGGGTGAGTAATCCGCTCGGGTTTGCTTTCAGGAGCTTTTGTTCCCTGAGCGCTTTCCGTAGAGTTCCGGAGGACGGGAACACAAATGGCGGCCTCCTGGTCTCCGGCCGGCAGGAGCCGAGAGCCCGGGGCCCCACTCCTCAGTGCGCCCTCAGAGAACAGCACCCAGTCACTCCCGTCTGCCTGACCTCCGGCCGCGCTCCGAGCTCACCGAGCCTGCGACCGGTTCAAGGTAACACCGAGCTGCGAGCTTACTGTCAGCTCTGTTTCTGTAGCCGGCTTTCCCGTTCCAATACCCGCAAGCTCTGCGACACTCAGACACCCCCGATCCTTCTGTGACCCTGCGGGACCTGAGGCCACGCTGACCCCGCGTGGGCTTCGCCCCGGTTTAGCCTCTGGACTGATGTCCCTCAGCGGAACAGACTTTTAAAAGTCCTGATTTTGTGCGCGGTTGCTCCGCCATTTGCCGGGAGCCGGCCCCTCCCCCCGGGGTCTATCTTCCCGTCGCTTTGGATTCACTTCTCCGCCGGTCCTACCTTTCAGAAAGTGGTTGTTTTTCTGTTTCCAGAATTGCTGTTCTTCTTCTCTTCGGTCTGCCGATGGATTTTCAGGTGTTTGCAATCTTTAGATAAGCTATCTAGCTGATCTCCGGCTAGCTGAAACAGTCTCAGCTTGCTACTTCTCCGCCATCTTGACTCCTCGAGGCCTGGATTTCAATACCAGCATATGGCTGTTTCTTGACTCAACCATCAGAACAAATCTCATCTACACATGGGAAACATGCACGTTGGAGCTGTGTCAAAGCCTCTGTTTAGGAGAACCCTTCAGGGCCCCTGGGCCACCGCTTCATTCCAAGGTCTCCATAGACACAAAAACATATTAGGACACATCCCCAGGAGAGTCCATTTCAACTCAGCCTCCTCGGTGGCCCCCCACATCCAGCAGATCTAACCTGTCTTGTTGATTGGAGACAATTGGAATGCGAGGTGGGCTACCCAGCCATCCATCCTTAGAACCCTGCTCGGAATCGTTGGCCTAGAGCCAACAAACAGGTCTCAATTGTCCTGCAGAACAATCTTTGCAGTTGGGAGCTTCTCACAACTTTCATCGTGGGAAAACCCCCATGTCCTCGTGATCCAACCCCCTTCAAGAAAGGGCCATCAGGGCAGAAAGTCCAACCTGAGCGATCGTCTGATCCTTGCCCTGACTTCAGATGCACGAGATGTCTATTGAGGTCTGTAGTTGTGCCTTCCATATCCTCACCCAGAAATCTAGGCCTAGCTTGGGTTCTCAGACTCCGTCCTCAGACTACTGGCCCACAAGCCCTCCAGTTGGGCAATCCAGAACTACAATGCCGCACTCTGCCTGCCCTACAGAAGTAAAACATTTCCCTCAGGGCTACCCCGAAACCCCAAATGAGGATCAACCTGCACGCCATTCGGCTGTACCCCAAACATATAGGCTGTCCTGGGCACTATTTCCCCTTCTGACCCAGCCTGAGCCTGGACCTCCTGGTCCCACCCAGACAGCTGGCCGCACACTGAGCACATCGGACCCGCCATGGCCTTAGGTCGTCATCTCTTCCCAACTTCGGTTTTCAGGCTCCGAACCTAGACCTTATCTCCAACCACTGTCCAGGGTTGAAAATGATGCAGAAATCAGAACTCTTTCCCCATGGCAAGAAACCTTGTGGTTGGCATGTTGTCCAACGTTCAGTGTAGTTGAAACAAGCGTGGCCCATGAGGCCCAGCCCATGCTTGCGGGCCACATTGGTCACAAACACACATTGTGACCCTCAGCCTGAGCCCAGTCCTCAGGTAAGGCCTCTCAGGGCCTATATGAAGAGACAGCATATTGGGCTTGCCATGCCCCTAGGCCCCAATTTTTAACCAAAGTTCGGGTTGTCCCTTCACTCTTCCCCAGGGCTCTGCTTTGGAATTCCTCTTTTGGTGGGACACCTGAGGTAACAAACCTGAAAGGAGTCCTCCCATCCCACAGATTGACGAAAAAAAATTGGGATCGGGCCAAATACACAGAGAGGAAGATTCGTCCATGGCCCATGAGACCTCCCCAACATTCCACGGCCATCGCTGAAACAAAATCCAGAGACAAAAGCCTGAGCAAGCGCCTCAGACTCGCTCATTCTTCATATCCTGAAGAGTTCTTCTCATGGTTTGTAGATCGAGCGTGCCATACCTACGTCCCCAAACATAAGCTGAGTTTGTGTTTTCAGTCTTCTGTCCTCAAAGTCCTGGGCCACACTCCCTCGAGGCTGGGGCCCCTGGAGCCACACATTAGGACTGCCCCCACCCAATCCATGGGAATTCTGCCCATTCCATTGTCAAAAATCGTACAAATTAGGAGAACCCTCCAAAGTCCCTGAGGCCATCCAAATAGTGTAGGTCGCCCGGGACAAAAAAGGGCGGTTGATACCGGCTGAGCATCTACCTCCACTCATCTACCTCCACTCATACCAAGGAGGTTGAACCAGACAGGACCCGAGGCCATTATCGGATCCATTGCTTTGGTTTACAGGCATGTCTCCTCAAAAGCCTGGATTCCAATACATGCAGAGGGGATTTCCTGAGGCACCCATCAGAACAAATCTCGTCTCCACAAGGAAACTTGTGCATGGGAGCTATGCCAAAGCTTAGGAGAATACTTCAGGGTCCCGGTGCCACCTCCCCTTTCCAAGGCCCTCATGGACACAAACACACTTTAGGACCCAACCTCTGGAAAGTGCATTTCAACTCAGCCACCCCGGTTGCTCCCGCAGATCCATTAGATCTAAACTGTCTTGTTGCTAGGAGACAATTGGAAGGTGAGGTGGACTTCCCAGGCATCCATACTCGAACAGTGCTCTGCAGTCATTCCATATGGGATGTCCTGGAGCTGTCCAACAGGTCTCAATTGTCCCGCAGAAGGAATCCTTGAAGGGGGCATCCCACATCTCCCAACGTGGAAAACCTCCATGGCCTCGAGATTCCGCTCCCTTCATGAAGGGGCCGTCATGCACAGAAACTCCAACCTGAGCCAACGTGGGATCCTCGCCCTGACTTCAGATGCATGAGATATTGGTTCAGATCTGCAGGGAGTACCTGCCGTGCGCTCACCCTGAATCCGAAGTCTAGCTTGTGTTCTCAGACTTCCGTCCTCACTCTCCTGGCCCCGAAGCGCACAAGTTTGGCAATTCCGGACCGACAATGAAGCACTCTGCCTGCCCTCTAGAAACAATATATTGCCTAATGTGCTGCCCAGACAGCTTAAATGAAGATAAACCTACACGGCACTCGAATGTACCCAAATTATATAGTCTAACCTGGGCACTAATGCACTGTCTGACACAACCTGAGCCCGGACCTGCTGACCAACACCCAGACAGCTGACCACACGCTGAGCACATCAGACCCGCCATGGCCTTAGGTCATCATCTCTTCCCTACCTCAGTTTTCAGGCTTCACAACCTAGACCTTATCTCCAATCACTGCCCACGGGTGACTGTGATGCAGAAATCAGAACTCTTCCTGACCCATGGCAAGAAACCTTGTGGTTGGCATGTTGTCCAACGTTCAGTGTAGTTGAAACAAGCGTGGCCCATGAGGCCCAGCCCATGCTTGCGGGCCACATTGGTCACAAACACACATTGTGACCCTCAGCCTGAGCCCAGTCCTCAGGTAAGGCCTCTCAGGGCCTATATGAAGAGACAGCATATTGGCCTTGATATGCCCTTAAACCCCAATTTTTAACCATAGTTCGGGTTGTCCCCTCACTCTTCGCCAGGGCTCTGCTTTGGAATTCCTCTTTTGGTGGGACACCTGAGGTAACAAACCTGAAAGGAGTCCTCCCATCCCACAGATTGACGAAAAACAATTGGGATCGGGCCAAATCCACAGAGAGGAAGATACGTCCATGGCCCATGAGGCCTCCCCGACATTCCACGGCCATCGCTGAAACAAAATCCAGAGAAAAAAGCCTGAGCAAGCGCCTCAGACTCGCTCATTCTTCTTATCCTGAAGAGTTCTTCTCATGGTTTGTAGATCGGGCGTGCCATACCTACGTCCCCAAACTTAAGCTGAGTTTGTGTTTTCAGTCTTCTGTCCTCAAAGTCCTGGGCCACACTCCCTCCAGGCTGGGGCCCCTGGAGCCACACATTAGGACTGCCCCCACCCAATCCATGGGAATTCTGCCCATTCCATTGTCAAAAATCGTACAAATTAGGAGAACCCTCCAAAGTCCCTGAGGCCATCCCAATAGTGTAGGTCGCCCGGGACAAAAAATGGACGGTTGATACCGGCTGAGCATCTTCCTCCACTCATATACCTCCACTCATACCAAGGAGATTGAACCAGACAGGACCCGAGGCCATTATCGGATCCATTGCTTTGGTTTACAGGCATGTCTCCTCAGAAGCCTGGATTCCAATACCAGCAGAGGGGATTTCCTGAGGCACCCATCAGAACAAATCTCGTCTCCACAAGGAAACTTGTGCATGGGAGCTAAGCCAAAGCTTAGGAGAATACTTCAGGGTCCCGGTGCCACCTCCCCATTCCAAGGCCCTCATGGACACAAACACACGTTAGGACCCATCCTCTGGAAAGTGCATTTCAACTCAGCCACCTCGGTTGCTCCCGAAGATCCATTAGATCTAAACTGTCTTGTTGCTAGGAGACAATTGGAAGGCGAGGCGGACTTCCCAGGCATACATCCTGGAACGGTGCTCTGGAGTCATTCCATATGGGATGTCCTGGAGCTGTCCAACAGGTCTCAATTGTCCCGCAGAAGGAATCCTTGAAGGGGGCATCCCACATCTCCCAACGTGTAAAACCTCCATGGCCTCGAGATTCCGCTCCCTTCATGAAGGGGCCGTCATGCACAGAAACTCCAACCTGAGCCAACGTCGGATCCTCGCCCTGACTTCAGATGCATGAGATATTGGTTCAGATCTGCAGGGGGTACCTGCCGTGCCCTCACCCTGAATCTGAAGTCTAGCTTGTGTTCTCAGACTTCCGTCCTCACTCTCCTGGCCCCGAAGCCCTCAAGTTAGGCAATTCCGGACCGACAATGAAGCACTCTGCCTGCCCTCTAGAAAAAATATATTGCCTAATGAGCAGCCCAGGCAGCTTAAATGAGGATAAACCTACACGGCACTCGAATGTACCCAAATTATAGAGTCTAACCTGGGCACTAATGCACTGTCTGACACAACCTGAGCCCGGACCTGCTGACCAACACCCAGACAGCTGATCGCACGCTGAGCACATCAGACCCCCATGGCCTTAGGTCATCATCTCTTCCCTACCTCAGTTTTCAGGCTTCAGAACCTAGACCTTATCTCCAATCACTGCCCACGGGTGACTGTGATGCAGAAATCAGAACTCTTCCTGACCCATGGCAAGAAACCTTGTGGTTGGCATGTTGTCCACAGTTCAGTGTAGGAGAAACCAGCATTCACCCTGAGGCCCCGCCCATTCTTGAGTGCGACGAGAGCATAAACACGCATTGTGACCTCAGCGTGAGTCCTGTCCTCTAGTAAGTCCTCTCAGTGGCTGGACCATTAGATGTCATAATGGGCTTGACATGTCCCTAGTCCCCAATTTTTAACCAGATTTCTGGTTGTCCAGTCGCCCCACCCCAGGGCTCTACTCTGGAATCCCTCATTTGGTGGGACATCTGAGGTTTAAAAACAAAATGAAACAAATCGACAACAACAACCAAAAAACGGACTTCTTCCATCCCCAGAATGACCCCAAACTCTTTGGACGGGACCGAACCCCCAGAGAGTAAGACTCGTCCATTTCCCATGATGTCACCCGGCCATTTCACGACCATGAGTGACACGATATCCAGAGACAAAAACTTGAGCAAGAGCCTCACACTCGCCCTTTTTTCATATCCCGAAGTGTTCTCCTCATGGTCTGTAGACCAGTCCTGCCATACCTATGACCCAAAACATAAGCCGAGTTTGTGTTTTCAGACAACTGTCCAAACAGCTCTGGCCTACACACCCTACAGGCTCAGGGCCCTGGAGCCAAACCTGAGGACTGTACTTGCCCTCTCCAAGGGAATTGTATGTGCCCATTCCAATGGCCACAACCCTACTAGTAGGATAACCTCCAAAGTCCCTGAGGCCATCCCAAGAGTTGTGGCTTCCCAAAACAAACAGGGGCAATCTGAGCCCATCTGAGCACCTACCTGCACTCAGACCCGTAGACTGATGTCCCCAGAGGTAAAAAGGAACGAACAGGCCCCTAGGCACTAATCGGATCCATTGCTTTGGTTTCCAGGCATCTCTCCTCAGAGGCCTGGATTTCAATACCAGCATATGGCTGTTTCTTGACTCACCCATCAGAACAAATCTCATCTACACATGGGAAACATGCACGTTGGAGCTGTGTCAAAGCCTCTGTTTAGGAGAACCCTTCAGGGCCCCAGGGCCACCGCTTCATTCCAAGGTCTCCATAGACACAAAAACATATTAGGACACATCCCCAGGAGAGTCCATTTCAACTCAGCCTCCTCGGTTGCCCTCACATCCAGCAGATATAACTTGTCTTGTTGCTTGGAGACAATTGGAATGCGAGGTGGGCTACCCAGCCATCCATCCTTAGAACCCTGCTCGGAATCGTTGGCCTGGAGCCAACCAACAGGTCTCAATTGTCCTGCAGAAGAATCTTTGCAGTTTGGAGCTTCTCACAACTCCCATCGTGGGAAAACCCCCATGTCCTCGTGATCCAACCCCCTTCAAGAAAGGGCCATCAGGGCAGAAAGTCCAACCTGAGCGATCGTCTGATCCTAGCTCTGACTTCAGATGCACGAGATCTCTATTGAGGTCTGTAGATTGTGCCTGCCATATCCTCACCCAGAAACCTAGGCTTAGCTTGGGTTCTCAGACTCCGTCCTCAGACTACTGGCACACAATCCCTCCAGTTTGGCAATCCAGAACTACAATGCCGCAATCTGCCTGCCCTACAGAAGTAAAATATTGCCCTCAGGGCTACCCCGAATCCCCAAATGAGGTCAACCTGCACGCCATTCGGCTGTACCCCAAACATATAGGCTGACCTGGGCACTATTTCCCCTTCTGACCCAGCCTGAGCCTGGAACTCCTGGTCCCACCCAGACAGCTGGCCGCACACTGAGCACATCGGACCCGCCATGGCCTTAGGTCGTCATCTCTTCCCAACTGCGGTTTTCAGGCTCCAGAACCTAGACCTTATCTCCAACCACTGCCCAGGTTTGAAAATGATGCTGAAATCAGAACTCTTTCCCCATGGCAAGAAACCTTGTGGTTGGCATGTTGTCCAACGTTCAGTGTAGTTGAAACAAGCGTGGCCCATGAGGCCCAGCCCATGCTTGCGGGCCACATTGGTCACAAACACACATTGTGACCCTCAGCCTGAGCCCAGTCCTCAGGTAAGGCCTCTCAGGGCCTATATAAAGAGATAGCATATTGGGCTTGCCATGCCCCTAGGCCCCAATTTTTAACCATATTTCGGGTTGTCCCTTCACTCTTCCCCAGGGCTCTGCTTTGGAATTCCTCTTTTGGTGGGACACCTGAGGTAACAAACCTGAAAGGAGTCCTCCCATCCCACAGATTGACGAAAAACAATTGGGATCGGGCCAAATCCACAGAGAGGAAGATTCGTCCATGGCCCATGAGACCTCCCCAACATTCCACGGCTATCGCAGAAACAAAATCCAGAGAAAAAAGCCTGAGCAAGCGCCTCACACTCGCTCATTCTTCATATCCTGAAGAGTTCTTCTCATGGTTTGTAGATCGGGCGTGCCATACCTACGTCCCCAAACTTAAGCTGAGTTTGTGTTTTCAGTCTTCTGTCCTCAAAGTCCTGGGCCACACTCCCTCCAGGCTGGGGCCCCTGGAGCCACACATTAGGACTGCCCCCACCCAATCCATGGGAATTCTGCCCATTCCATTGTCAAAAATCGTACAAATTAGGAGAACCCTCCAAAGTCCCCGAGGCCATCCCAATAGTGTAGGTCGCCCGGGACTAAAAATGGGTTGTTGAGACCGGCTGAGCATCTACCTCCACTCTTCTACCTCCACTCATACCAAGGAGATTGAACCAGACAGGACCCGAGGCCATTATCGAATCCATTGCTTTGGTTTACAGGCATGTCTCCTCAAAAGCCTGGATTCCAATACCAGCAGAGGGGATTTCCTGAGGCACCCATCAGAACAAATCTCGTCTCCACAAGGAAACTTGTGCATGGGAGCTAAGCCAAAGCTTAGGAAAATACTTCAGGGTCCCGGTGCTACCTCCCCATTCCAAGGCCCTCATGGACACAAACACACGTTAGGACCCATCCTCTGGAAAGTGCATTTCAACTCAGCCACCCCGGTTGCTCCCGCAGATCCATTAGATCTAAACTGTCTTGTTGCTAGGAGACAATTGGAAGGCGAGGCGGACTTCCCAGGCATCCATCCTGGAACGGTGCTCTGGAGTCATTCCATATGGGATGTCCTGGAGCTGTCCAACAGGCCTCAATTCTCCCGCAGAAGGAATCCTTGAAGGGGGCATCCCACATCTCCCAACGTGGAAAACCTCCATGGCCTCGAGATTCCGCTCCCTTCATGAAGGGGCCGTCATGCACAGAAACTCCAACCTGAGCCAACGTCGGATCCTCGCCCTGTCTTCAGATGCATGAGATATTGGTTCAGATCTGCAGGGGGTACCTGCCGTGCCCTCACCCTGAATCCGAAGTCTAGCTTGTGTTCTCAGACTTCCGTCCTCACTCTCCTGGCCCCGAAGCCCTCAAGTTTGGCAATTCCGGACCGACAATGAAGCACTCTGCCTGCCCTCTAGAAAAAATATATTGCCTAATGAGCAGCCCAGGCAGCTTAAATGAGGATAAACCTACAAGGCACTCGAATGTACCCAAATTATGTAGTCTAACCTGGGCACTAATGCACTGTCTGACACAACCTGAGCCCGGACCTGCTGACCAACACCCAGACAGCTGACCGCACGCTGAGTACATCAGACCCCCATGGCCTTAGGTCATCATCTCTTCCCTACCTCAGTTTTCAGGCTTCAGAACCTAGACCTTATCTCCAATCACTGCCCACGGGTGACTCTGATGCAGAAATCAGAACTCTTCCTGACCCATGGCAAGAAACCTTGTGGTTGGCATGTTGTCCAACGTTCAGTGTAGGAGAAACCAGCATTCACCCTGAGGCCCCGCCCATTCTTGAGTGCGACGAGAGCATAAACACGCATTATGACCTCAGCGTGAGTCCTGTCCTCTAGTAAGTCCTCTCAGTGGCTGGACCATTAGATGTCATAATGGGCTTGACATGTCCCTAGTCCCCAATTTTTAACCAGATTTCTGGTTGTCCAGTCGCCCCACCGAGGGCTCTACTCTGGAATCCCTCATTTGGTGGGACATCTGAGGTTGAAAAACAAAATGAAACAAATCGACAACAACAACAAAAAAACGGACTTCTTCCATCCCCAGAATGACCCCAAACTCTTTGGACGGGACCGAACCCCCAGAGAGTAAGACTCGTCCATTTCCCATGATGTCACCCGGCAATTTCACGACCTTGAGTGACACGATATCCAGAGACAAAAACTTGAGCAAGAGCCTCACACTCGCCCTTTTTTCATATCCCGAAGTGTTCTCCTCATGGTCTGTAGACCAGTCCTGCCATACGTATGACCCAAAACATAAGCCGAGTTTGTGTTTTCAGACAACTGTCCAAATAGCTTGGCCTACACACCCTACAGGCTCAGGGCCCTGGAGCCAAACCTGAGGACTGTACTTGCCCTCTCCAAGGGAATTGTATGTGCCCATTCCAATGACCACAACCCTACTAGTAGGATAACCTCCAAAGTCCCTGAGGCCATCCCAAGAGTTGTGGCTTCCCAGGACAAACAGGGGCAATCTGAGCCCATCTGAGCACCTACCTGCACTCAGACCCGTAGACTGATGTCCCCAGAGGTAAAAAGGAACGAACAGGCCCCTAGGCACTAATCGGATCCATTGCTTTGGTTTCCAGGCATCTCTCCTCAGAGGCCTGGATTTCAATACCAGCATATGGCTGTTTCTTGACTCACCCATCAGAACAAATCTCATCGACACATGGGAAACATGCACGTTGGAGCTGTGTCAAAGCCTCTGTTTAGGAGAACCCTTCAGGGCCCCAGGGCCACCGCTTCATTCCAAGGTCTCCATAGACACAAAAAAATATTAGGACACATCCCCAGGAGAGTCCATTTCAACTCAGCCTCCTCGGTTGCCCCCCACATCCAGCATATCTAACATGTCTTGTTGTTGGAGAAATTGGAATGCGAGGTGGGCTACCCAGCCATCCATCCTTAGAACCCTGCTCAGAATCGTTGCCCTGGAGCCAACCAACAGGTCTCAATTGTCCTGCAGAAGAATCTTTGCAGTTTGGAGCTTCTCACAACTCCCATCGTGGGAAAACCCCCATGTCCTCGTGATCCAACCCCCTTCAAGAAAAGGCCATCAGGGCTGAAAGTCCAACCTGAGCGATCGTCTGATCCTTGCCCTGACTTCAGATGCACGAGATCTCTATTGAGGTCTGTAGATTGTGCCTGCCATATCCTCACCCAGAAACCTAGGCTTAGCTTGGGTTCTCAGACTCCGTCCTCAGGCTACTGGCCCAAAGGCCCTCCAGTTTGGCAATCCAGAACTACAATGCCGCAATCTGCCTGCCCTACAGAAGTAAAATATTGCCCTCAGGGCTACCCCGAAACCCAAATGAGGATCAACCTGCACGCCATTCGGCTGTACCCCAAACATATAGGCTGACCTGGGCACTATTTCCCCTTCTGACCCAGCCTGAGCCTGGACCTCCTGGTCCCACCCAGACAGCTGGCCGCACACTGAGCACATCGGACCCGCCATGGCCTTAGGTCGTCATCTCTTCCCAACTGCGGTTTTCAGGCTCCAGAACCTAAACCTTATCTCCAACCACTGCCCAGGGTTGAAAATGATGCTGAAATCAGAACTCTTTCCCCATGGCAAGAAACCTTGTGGTTGGCATGTTGTCCAACGTTCAGTGTAGTTGAAACAAGCGTGGCCCATGAGGCCCAGCCCATGCTTGCGGGCCACATTGGTCACAAACACACATTGTGACCCTCAGCCTGAGCCCTGTCCTCAGGTAAGGCCTCTCAGGGCCTATATGAAGAGACAGCATATTGGGCTTGCCATGCCCCTAGGCCCCAATTTTTAACCATAGTTCGGGTTGTCCCTTCACTCTTCCCCAAGGCTCTGCTTTGGAATTCCTCTTTTGGTGGGACACCTGAGGTAACAAATCTGAAAGGAGTCCTCCCATCCCACAGATTGACGAAAAACAATTGGGATCTGGCCAAAACCACAGAGAGGAAGATTCGCCCATGGGCCATGAAGCATCCCCGACATTCCACGGCCATCGCTGATACAAAATCCAGAGACAAAAGCCTGAGCAAGCGCCTCAGACTCGCTCATTCTTCATATCCTGAAGAGTTCTTCTCATGGTTTGTAGATCGGGCGTGCCATACCTACGTCCCCAAACTTAAGCTGAGTTTGTGTTTTCAGTCTTCTGTCCTCAAAGTACTGGGCCACACTCCCTCCAGGCTGGGGCCCCTGGAGCCACACATTAGGACTGCCCCCACCCAATCCATGGGAATTCTGCCCCTTCCATTGTCAAATATCGTACAAATTAGGAGAACACTCCAAATTCCCCGAGGCCATTCCAATAATGTAGGTCGCCCGGGACAAAAAATGGGCGGTTGAGACCGGCTGAGCATCTACCTCCACTCTTCTACCTCCACTCACACCAAGGAGATTGAACCAGACAGGACCCGAGGCCATTATCGAATCCATTGCTTTGGTTTACAGGCATGTCTCCTCAAAAGCCTGGATTCCAATACCAGCAGAGGGGATTTCCTGAGGCACCCATCCGAACAAATCTCGTCTCCACAAGGAAACTTGTGCATGGGAGCTAAGCCAAAGCTTAGGAGAATACTTCAGGGTCCCGGTGCCACCTCCCCATTCCAAGGCCCTCATGCACACAAACACACGTTAGGACCCATCCTCTGGAAAGTGCATTTCAACTCAGCCACCCCGGTTGCTCCCGCAGATCCATTAGATCTAAACTGTCTTGTTGCTAGGAGACAATTGGAAGGCGAGGCGGCCTTCCCAGGCATCCATCTTCGAACGGTTCTCTGGAGTCATTCCATATGGGATGTCCTGGAGCTGTCCAACAGCTCTCAATTGTCCCGCAGAAGGAATCCTTGAAGGGGGCATCCCACATCTCCCAACGTGGAAAACCTCCATGGCCTCGAGATTCCGCTCCCTTCATGAAGGGGCCGTCATGCACAGAAACTCCAACCTGAGCCAACGTCGGATCCTCGCCCTGACTTCAGATGCATGAGATATTGGTTCAGATCTGCAGGGGGTACCTGCCGTGCCCTCACCCTGAATCCGAAGTCTAGCTTGTGTTCTCAGACTTCCGTCCTCACTCTCCTGGCCCCGAAGCCCTCAAGTTTGGGAATTCCGGACCGACAATGAAGCACTCTGCCTGCCCTCTAGAAAAAATATATTGCCTAATGAGCAGCCCAGGCAGCTTAAATGAGGATAAACCTACACGGCACTCGAATGTACCCAAATTATATAGTCTAACCTGGGCACTAATGCACTGTCTGACACAACCTGAGCCCGGACCTGCTGACCAACACCCAGACAGCTGACCGCACGCTGAGCACATCAGACCCGCCATGGCCTTAGGTCATCATCTCTTCCCTACCTCAGTTTTCAGGCTTCAGAACCTAGACCTTATCTCCAATCACTGCCCACGGGTGACTGTGATGCAGAAATCAGAACTCTTCCTGACCCATGGCAAGAAACCTTGTGGTTGGCATGTTGTCCAACGTTCAGTGTAGGAGAAACCAGCATTCACCCTGAGGCCCCGCCCATTCTTGCGTGCGACGAGAGCATAAACACGCATTGTGACCTCAGCGTGAGTCCTGTCCTCTAGTAAGTCTTCTCAGTGGCTGGACCATTAGATGTCATAATGGGCTTGACATGTCCCTAGTCCCCAATTTTTAACCAGATTTCTGGTTGTCCAGTCGCCCCACCCCAGGGCTCTACTCTGGAATCCCTCATTTGGTGGGACATCTGAGGTTGAAAAACAAAATGAAACAAATCGACAACAACAACCAAAAAACGGACTTCTTCCATCCCCAGAATGACCCCAAACTCTTTGGACGGGACCGAAACCCCAGAGAGTAAGACTCGTCCATTTCCCATGATGTCACCCGGCCATTTCACGACCATGAGTGACACGATATCCAGAGACAAAAACTTGAGCAAGAGCCTCACACTCGCCCTTTTTTCATATCCCGAAGTGTTCTCCTCATGGTCTGTAGATCAGTCCTGCCATACCTATGAACCAAAACATAAGCCGAGTTTGTGTTTTCAGACAACTGTCCAAATAGCTCTGGCCTACACACCCTACAGGCTCAGGGCCCTGGAGCCATACCTGAGGACTGTACTTGCCCTCTCCAAGGGAATTGTATGTGCCCATTCCAATGACCACAACCCTACTAGTAGGATAACCTCCAAAGTCCCTGAGGCCATCCCAATAGTTGTGGCTTCCCAGGACAAACAGGGGCAATCTGAGCCCATCTGAGCACCTACCTGCACTCAGACCCGTAGACTGATGTCCCGAGAGGTAAAAAGGAACGAACAGGCCCCTAGGCACTAATCGGATCCATTGCTTTGGTTTCCAGGCATCTCTCCTCAGAGGCCTGGATTTCAATACCAGCATATGGCTGTTTCTTGACTCACCCATCAGAACAAATCTCATCGACACATGGGAAACATGCACGTTGGAGCTGTGTCAGAGCCTCTGTTTAGGAGAACCCTTCAGGGCCCCAGGGCCACCGCTTCATTCCAAGGTCTCCATAGACACAAAAACATATTAGGACACATCCCCAGGAGAGTCCATTTCAACTCAGCCTCCTCGGTTGCCCCCCACATCCTGCATATCTAACTTGTCTTGTTGTTGGAGACAATTGGAATGCGAGGTGGGCTACCCAGGCATCCATCCTTAGAACCCTGCTCGGAATCGTTGGCCTGGAGCCAACCAACAGGTCTCAATTGTCCTGCAGAAGAATCTTTGCAGTTTGGAGCTTCTCAAAACTCCCATCGTGGGAAAACCCCCATGTCCTCGTGATCCAACCACCTTCAAGAAAGGACCATCAGGGCAGAAAGTCCAACCTGAGCGATCGTCTGATCCTTGCCCTGACTTCAGATGCACGAGATCTCTATTGAGGTCTGTAGATTGTGCCTGCCATATCCTCACCCAGAAACCTAGGCTTAGCTTGGGTTCTCAGACTCCGTCCTCAGACTACTGGCCCACAGGCCCTCCAGTTTGGCAATCCAGAACTACAATGCCGCAATCTGCCTGCCCTACAGAAGTAAAATATTGCCCTCAGGGCTACCCCGAATCCCCAAATGAGGATCAACCTGCACGCCATTCGGCTGTACCCCAAACATATAGGCTGTCCTGGGCACTATTTCCCCTTCTGACCCAGCCTGAGCCTGGACCTCCTGGTCCCACCCAGACAGCTGGCCGCACACTGAGCACATCGGACCCGCCATGGCCTTAGGTCGTCATCTCTTCCCAACTTCGGTTTTCAGGCTCCGAACCTAGACCTTATCTCCAACCACTGCCCAGGGTTGAAAATGATGCAGAAATCAGAACTCTTTCCCCATGGCAAGAAACCTTGTGGTTGGCATGTTGTCCAACGTTCAGTGTAGTTGAAACAAGCGTGGCCCATGAGGCCCAGCCCATGCTTGCGGGCCACATTGGTCACAAACACACATTGTGACCCTCAGCCTGAGCCCAGTCCTCAGGTAAGGCCTCTCAGGGCCTATATGAAGAGACAGCATATTGGGCTTGCCATGCCCCTAGGCCCCAATTTTTAACCATAGTTCGGGTTGTCCCTTCACTCTTCCCCAGGGCTCTGCTTTGGAATTCCTCTTTTGGTGGGACACCTGAGGTAACAAATCTGAAAGGAGTCCTCCCATCCCACAGATTGACGAAAAACAATTGGGATCTGGCCAAAACCACAGAGAGGAAGATTCGCCCATGGCCCATGAAGCATCCCCGACATTCCACGGCCATCGCTGATACAAAATCCAGAGACAAAAGCCTGAGCAAGCGCCTCAGACTCGCTCATTCTTCATATCCTGAAGAGTTCTTCTCATGGTTTGTAGATCGGGCGTGCCATACCTACGTCCCCAAACTTAAGCTGAGTTTGTGTTTTCAGTCTTCTGTCCTCAAAGTCCTGGGCCACACTCCCTCCAGGCTGGGGCCCCTGGAGCCATACATTAGGACTGCCCCCACCCAATCCATGGGAATTCTGCCCATTCCATTGTCAAAATTCGTACAAATTAGGAGAACACTCCAAAGTCCCCGAGGCCATCCCAATAGTGTAGGTCGCCCGGGACAAAAAATGGGCGGTTGATACCGGCTGAGCATCTACCTCCACTCTTCTACCTCCACTCATACCAAGGAGATTGAACCAGACAGGACCCAAGGCCATTATCGAATCCATTGCTTTGGTTTACAGGCATGTCTCCTCAAAAGCCTGGATTCCAATACCAGCAGAGGGGATTTCCTGAGGCACCTATCAGAACAAATCTCGTCTCCACAAGGAAACTTGTGCATGGGAGCTAAGCCAAAGCTTAGGAGAATACTTCAGGGTCCCGGTGCCACCTCCCCATTCCAAGGCCCTCATGGACACAAATACACGTTAGGACCCATCCTCTGGAAAGTGCATTTCAACTCAGCCACCCCGGTGATCCCGCAGATCCATTAGATCTAAACTGTCTTGTTGCTAGGAGACAATTGGAAGGCGAGGCGGACTTCCCAGGCATCCATCCTGGAACGGTGCTCTGGAGTCATTCCATATGGGATGTCCTGGAGCTGTCCAACAGGTCTCAATTGTCCCTCAGAAGGAATCCTTGAAGGGGGCATCCCACATCTCCCAACGTGGAAAACCTCCAAGGCCTCGAGATTCCGCTCCCTTCATGAATGGGCCGTCATGCACAGAAACTCCAACCTGAGCCAACGTGGGATCCTCGCCCTGACTTCAGATGCATGAGATATTGGTTCAGATCTGCAGGGGGTACCTGCCGTGCCCTCACCCTGAATCCGAAGTCTAGCTTGTGTTCTCAGACTTCCGTCCTCACTCTCCTGGCCCCGAAGCCCTCAAGTTTGGCAATTCCGGACCGACAATGAAGCACTCTGCCTGCCCTCTAGAAAAAATATATTGCCTAATGAGCAGCCCAGGCAGCTTAAATGAGGATAAACCTACACGGCACTCGAATGTACCCAAATTATATAGTCTAACCTGGGCACTAATGCATTGTCTGACACAACCTGAGCCCGGACCTGCTGACCAACACCCAGACAGCTGACCGCATGCTGAGCACATCAGACCCGCCATGGCCTTAGGTCATCATCTCTTCCCTACCTCAGTTTTCAGGCTTCAGAACCTAGACCTTATCTCCAATCACTGGCCACGGGTGACTGTGATGCAGAAATCAGAACTCTTCCTGA
This sequence comes from Mustela nivalis, assembly GCF_964662115.1. Taxonomy (NCBI): domain Eukaryota; kingdom Metazoa; phylum Chordata; class Mammalia; order Carnivora; family Mustelidae; genus Mustela; species Mustela nivalis. The sequence continues at coordinate 172,067 of NW_028136272.1, read as the reverse complement.
CCCATGGCAAGAAACCTTGTGGTTGGCATGTTGTCCAACGTTCAGTGTAGGAGAAACCAGCATTCACCCTGAGGCCCCGCCCATATTGAGTGCGACGAGAGCATAAACACGCATTGTGACTTCAGCGTGAGTCCTGTCCTCTAGTAAGTCCTCTCAGTGGCTGGACCATTAGATGTCATACTGGGCTTGACATGTCCCTAGTCCCCAATTTTTAACCAGATTTCTGGTTGTCCAGTCGCCCCACCCCAGGGCTCTACTCTGGAATCCCTCATTTGGTGGGACATCTGAGGTTGAAAAACAAAATGAAACAAATCGAAAACAACAAAAAAACGGACTTCTTCCATCCCCAGAATGAGCCCAAGCTCTTTGGACGGGAACGAACCCCCAGAGAGTAAGACTCCTCCATTTCCCATGAAGTCACCCGGCAATTTCACGACCATGAGTGACACGATATCCAGAGACAAAAACTTGAGCCAGAGCCTCACACTCGCCCTTTTTTCATATCCCGAAGTGTTCTCCTCATGGTCTGTAGATCAGTCCTGCCATACCTATGACCCAAAACATAAGCCGAGTTTGTGTTTTCAGACAACTGTCCAAACAGCTCTGGCCTACACACCCTACAGGCTCAGGGCCCTGGAGCCAAACCTGAGGACTGTACTTGCCCTCTCCAAGGGAATTGTATGTGCCCATTCCAATGGCCAAAACCCTAATAGTAAGATAACCTCCAAAGTCCCTGAGGCCATCCCAATAGTTGTGGCTTCCCAGGACAAACAGGGGCAATCTGAGCCAATCTGAGCACCTACCTGCACTCAGACCCGTAGACTGATGTCCCCAGAGGTAAAAAGGAACGAACAGGCCCCTAGGCACTAATCGGATCCATTGCTTTGGTTTCCAGGCATCTCTCCTCAGAGGCCTGGATTTCAATACCAGCATATGGCTGTTTCTTGACTCAACCATCAGAACAAATCTCATCTACACATGGGAAACATGCACGTTGGAGCTGTGTCAAAGTCTCTGTTTTCGGAGAACCCTTCAGGGCCCCTGGGCCACCGCTTCATTCCAAGGTCTCCATAGACACAAAAACATATTAGGACACATCCCCAGGAGAGTCCATTTCAACTCAGCCTCCTCGGTGGCCCCCCACATCCAGCAGATCTAACCTGTCTTGTTGATTGGAGACAATTGGAATGCGAGGTGGGCTACCCAGCCATCCATCCTTAGAACCCTGCTCGGAATCGTTGGCCTAGCGCCAACAAACAGGTCTCAATTGTCCTGCAGAACAATCTTTGCAGTTGGGAGCTTCTCACAACTTTCATCGTGGGAAAACCCCCATGTCCTCGTGATCCAACCCCCTTCAAGAAAGGGCCATCAGGGCAGAAAGTCCAACCTGAGCGATCGTCTGATCCTTGCCCTGACTTCAGATGCACGAGATGTCTATTGAGGTCTGTAGTTGTGCCTTCCATATCCTCACCCAGAAATCTAGGCCTAGCTTGGGTTCTCAGACTCCGTCCTCAGACTACTGGCCCACAAGCCCTCCAGTTGGGCAATCCAGAACTACAATGCCGCACTCTGCCTGCCCTACAGAAGTAAAACATTTCCCTCAGGGCTACCCCGAAACCCCAAATGAGGATCAACCTGCACGCCATTCGGCTGTACCCCAAACATATAGGCTGTCCTGGGCACTATTTCCCCTTCTGACCCAGCCTGAGCCTGGACCTCCTGGTCCCACCCAGACAGCTGGCCGCACACTGAGCACATCGGACCCGCCATGGCCTTAGGTCGTCATCTCTTCCCAACTTCGGTTTTCAGGCTCCGAACCTAGACCTTATCTCCAACCACTGCCCAGGGTTGAAAATGATGCAGAAATCAGAACTCTTTCCCCATGGCAAGAAACCTTGTGGTTGGCATGTTGTCCAACGTTCAGTGTAGTTGAAACAAGCGTGGCCCATGAGGCCCAGCCCATGCTTGCGGGCCACATTGGTCACAAACACACATTGTGACCCTCAGCCTGAGCCCAGTCCTCAGGTAAGGCCTCTCAGGGCCTATATGAAGAGACAGCATATTGGGCTTGCCATGCCCCTAGGCCCCAATTTTTAACCAAAGTTCGGGTTGTCCCTTCACTCTTCCCCAGGGCTCTGCTTTGGAATTCCTCTTTTGGTGGGACACCTGAGGTAACAAACCTGAAAGGAGTCCTCCCATCCCACAGATTGACGAAAAAAAATTGGGATCGGGCCAAATACACAGAGAGGAAGATTCGTCCATGGCCCATGAGACCTCCCCAACATTCCACGGCCATCGCTGAAACAAAATCCAGAGACAAAAGCCTGAGCAAGCGCCTCAGACTCGCTCATTCTTCATATCCTGAAGAGTTCTTCTCATGGTTTGTAGATCGAGCGTGCCATACCTACGTCCCCAAACATATGCTGAGTTTGTGTTTTCAGTCTTCTGTCCTCAAAGTCCTGGGCCACACTCCCTCGAGGCTGGGGCCCCTGGAGCCACACATTAGGACTGCCCCCACCCAATCCATGGGAATTCTGCCCATTCCATTGTCAAAAATCGTACAAATTAGGAGAACCCTCCAAAGTCCCTGAGGCCATCCAAATAGTGTAGGTCGCCCGGGACAAAAAAGGGCGGTTGATACCGGCTGAGCATCTACCTCCACTCATCTACCTCCACTCATACCAAGGAGGTTGAACCAGACAGGACCCGAGGCCATTATCGGATCCATTGCTTTGGTTTACAGGCATGTCTCCTCAAAAGCCTGGATTCCAATACATGCAGAGGGGATTTCCTGAGGCACCCATCAGAACAAATCTCGTCTCCACAAGGAAACTTGTGCATGGGAGCTATGCCAAAGCTTAGGAGAATACTTCAGGGTCCCGGTGCCACCTCCCCATTCCAAGGCCCTCATGGACACAAACACACGTTAGGACCCAACCTCTGGAAAGTGCATTTCAACTCAGCCACCCCGGTTGCTCCCGCAGATCCATTAGATCTAAACTGTCTTGTTGCTAGGAGACAATTGGAAGGTGAGGTGGACTTCCCAGGCATCCATACTCGAACAGTGCTCTGCAGTCATTCCATATGGGATGTCCTGGAGCTGTCCAACAGGTCTCAATTGTCCCGCAGAAGGAATCCTTGAAGGGGGCATCCCACATCTCCCAACGTGGAAAACCTCCATGGCCTCGAGATTCCGCTCCCTTCATGAAGGGGCCGTCATGCACAGAAACTCCAACCTGAGCCAACGTGGGATCCTCGCCCTGACTTCAGATGCATGAGATATTGGTTCAGATCTGCAGGGAGTACCTGCCGTGCGCTCACCCTGAATCCGAAGTCTAGCTTGTGTTCTCAGACTTCCGTCCTCACTCTCCTGGCCCCGAAGCCCTCAAGTTTGGCAATTCCGGACCGACAATGAAGCACTCTGCCTGCCCTCTAGAAACAATATATTGCCTAATGTGCTGCCCAGACAGCTTAAATGAAGATAAACCTACACGGCACTCGAATGTACCCAAATTATATAGTCTAACCTGGGCACTAATGCACTGTCTGACACAACCTGAGCCCGGACCTGCTGACCAACACCCAGACAGCTGACCACACGCTGAGCACATCAGACCTGCCATGGCCTTAGGTCATCATCTCTTCCCTACCTCAGTTTTCAGGCTTCACAACCTAGACCTTATCTCCAATCACTGCCCACGGGTGACTGTGATGCAGAAATCAGAACTCTTCCTGACCCATGGCAAGAAACCTTGTGGTTGGCATGTTGTCCAACGTTCAGTGTAGGAGAAACCAGCATTCACCCTGAGGCCCCGCCCATTCTTGAGTGCGACGAGAGCATAAACACGCATTGTGACCTCAGCGTGAGTCCTGTCCTCTAGTAAGTCCTCTCAGTGGCTGGACCATTAGATGTCATAATGGGCTTGACATGTCCCTAGTCCCCAATTTTTAACCAGATTTCTGGTTGTCCAGTCGCCCACCCCAGGGATCTACTCTGGAATCCCTCATTTGGTGGGACATCTGAGGTTGAAAAACAAAATGAAACAAATCGACAACAACAAAAAAACGGACTTCTTCCATCCCCAGAATGAGCCCAAACTCTTTGGACGGGAACGAACCCACAGAGAGTAAGACTCCTCCATTTCCCATGAAGTCACCCGGCAATTTCACGACCATGAGTGACACGATATCCAGAGACAAAAACTTGAGCCAGAGCCTCACACTCGCCCTTTTTTCATATCCCGAAGTCTTCTCCTCATGGTCTGTAGATCAGTCCTGCCATACCTATGACCCAAAACATAAGCCGAGTTTGTGTTTTCAGACAACTGTCCAAACAGCTCTGGCCTACACACCCTACAGGCTCAGGACCCTGGAGCCAAACCTGAGGACTGTACTTGCCCTCTCCAAGGGAATTGTATGTGCCCATTCCAATGGCCACAACCCTACTAGTAGGATAACCTCCAAAGTCCCTGAGGCCATCCCAATAGTTGTGGCTTCCCAGGACAAACAGGGGCAATCTGAGCCCATCTGAGCACCTACCTGCACTCAGACCCGTAGACTGATGTCCCCAGAGGAAAAAAGGAACGAATAGGCCCCTAGGCACTAATCGGATCCATTGCTTTGGTTTCCAGGCATCTCTCCTCAGAGGCCTGGATTTCAATACCAGCATATGGATGTTATTTGACTCACCCATCGGAACAAATCACATCTACACATGGGAAACATGCACTTTGGAGATCTGTCAAAGCCTCTGTTTAGGAGAACCTTTCAGGGCCCCAGGGCCACCGCTTCATTCCAAGGTCTCCATAGACACAAAAACATATTAGGACACATCCACAGGAGAGTCCATTTCAACTCTGCCTCCTCGGTTGCCCCCCACATCCAGCAGATCTAACCTGTCTTGTTGCTTGGAGACCATACGAGGTGGGCTACCCAGCCATCCATCCTTAGAACCCTGCTCGGAATCGTTGGCCTGGAGCCAACCAACAGGTCTCAATTGTCCTGCAGAAGAATCTTTGCAGTTTGGAGCTTCTCACAACTCCCATCGTGGGAAAACCCCCATGTCCTCGTGATCCAACCCCCTTCAAGAAAGGGCCATCAGGGCAGAAAGTCCAACCTGAGCGATCGTCTGATCCTTGCCCTGACTTCAGATGCACGAGATCTCGATTGAGGTCTGTAGATTGTGCCTGCCATATCCTCACCCAGAAACCTAGGCCTAGCTTGGGTTCTCAGACTCCGTCCTCAGACTACTGGCCCACAAGCCCTCCAGTTGGGCAATCCAGAACTACAATGCCGCACTCTGCCTGCCCTACAGAAGTAAAACATTGCCCTCAGGGCTACCCCGAAACACCAAATGAGGATCAACCTGCACGCCATTCGGCTGTACCCCAAACATATAGGCTGACCTGGGCACTATTTCCCCTACTGACCCAGCCTGATCCTGGACCTCCTGGTCCCACACAGACAGCTGGCCGCACACTGAGCACATCGGACCCGCCATGGCCTTAGGTCGTCATCTCTTCCCAACTGCGGTTTTCAGGCTCCAGAACCTAGACCTTATCTCCAACCACTGACCTGGGTTGAAAATGATGCAGAAATCAGAACTCTTTCCCCATGCAAGAAACCTTGTGGTTGGCATGGTGTCCAACGTTCAGTGTAGTTGAAACAAGCGTGGCCCATGAGGCCCAGCCCATGCTTGCGGGCCACATTGGTCACAAACACACATTGTGACCCTCAGCCTGAGCCCAGTCCTCAGGTAAGGCCTCTCAGGGCCTATATGAAGAGACAGCATATTGGGCTTGCCATGCCCCTAGGCCCCAATTTTTAACCAAAGTTCGGGTTGTCCCTTCACTCTTCCCCAGGGCTCTGCTTTGGAATTCCTCTTTTGGTGGGACACCTGAGGTAACAAACCTGAAAGGAGTCCTCCCATCCCACAGATTGACGAAAAACAATTGGGACGGGCCAAATCCACAGAGAGGAAGATTCGTCCATGGCCCATGAGACCTCCCCAACATTCCACGGCCATCGCTGAAACAAAATCCAGAGACAAAAGCCTGAGCAAGCGCCTCAGACTCTCTCATTCTTCATATTATGAAGAGTTCTTCTCATGGTTTGTAGATCGGGCGTGCCATACCTACGTCCCCAAACTTAAGCTGAGTTTGTGTTTTCAGTCTTCTGTCCTCAAAGTCCTGGGCCACACTCCCTCGAGGCTGGGGCCCCTGGAGCCACACATTAGGACTGCCCCCACCCAATCCATGGGAATTCTGCCCATTCCATTGTCAAAAATCGTACAAATTAGGAGAACCCTCCAAAGTCCCTGAGGCCATCCCAATAGTGTAGGTCGCCCGGGACAAAAAAGGGCGGTTGATACCGGCTGAGCATCTACCTCCACTCATCTACCTCCACTCATACCAAGAAGGTTGAACCAGACAGGACCCGAGGCCATTATCGGATCCATTGCTTTGGTTTACAGGCATGTCTCCTCAAAAGCCTGGATTCCAATACATGCAGAGGGGATTTCCTGAGGCACCCATCAGAACAAATCTCGTCTCCACAAGGAAACTTGTGCATGGGAGCTATGCCAAAGCTTAGGAGAATACTTCAGGGTCCCGGTGCCACCTCCCCATTCCAAGGCCCTCATGGACACAAACACACGTTAGGACCCAACCTCTGGAAAGTGCATTTCAACTCAGCCACCCCGGTTGCTCCCGCAGATCCATTAGATCTAAACTGTCTTGTTGCTAGGAGACAATTGGAAGGTGAGGTGGACTTCCCAGGCATCCATACTCGAACAGTGCTCTGCAGTCATTCCATATGGGATGTCCTGGAGCTGTCCAACAGGTCTCAATTGTCCCGCAGAAGGAATCCTTGAAGGGGGCATCCCACATCTCCCAACGTGGAAAACCTCCATGGCCTCGAGATTCCGCTCCCTTCATGAAGGGGCCGTCATGCACAGAAACTCCAACCTGAGCCAACGTGGGATCCTCGCCCTGACTTCAGATGCATGAGATATTGGTTCAGATCTGCAGGGAGTACCTGCCGTGCGCTCACCCTGAATCCGAAGTCTAGCTTGTGTTCTCAGACTTCCGTCCTCACTCTCCTGGCCCCGAAGCCCTCAAGTTTGGCAATTCCGGACCGACAATGAAGCACTCTGCCTGCCCTCTAGAAACAATATATTGCCTAATGTGCTGCCCAGACAGCTTAAATGAAGATAAACCTACACGGCACTCGAATGTACCCAAATTATATAGTCTAACCTGGGCACTAATGCACTGTCTGACACAACCTGAGCCCGGACCTGCTGACCAACACCCAGACAGCTGACCGCACGCTGAGCACATCAGACCCGCCATGGCCTTAGGTCATCATCTCTTCCCTACCTCAGTTTTCAGGCTTCACAACCTAGACCTTATCTCCAATCACTGCCCACGGGTGACTGTGATGCAGAACTCAGAACTCTTCCTGACCCAATAAGAAACCTTGTGGTTGGCATGTTGTCCAACGTTCAGTGTAGGAGAAACCAGCATTCACCCTGAGGCCCCGCCCATTCTTGAGTGCGACGAGAGCATAAACACGCATTATGACCTCAGCGTGAGTCCTGTCCTCTAGTAAGTCCTCTCAGTGGCTGGACCATTAGATGTCATACTGGGCTTGACATGTCCCTAGTCCCCAATTTTTAACCAGATTTCTGGTTGTCCAGTCGCCCACCCCAGGGCTCTACTCTGGAATCCCTCATTTGGTGGGACATCTGAGGTTGAAAAACAAAATGAAACAAATCGACAACAACAACAAAAAAACGGACTTCTTCCATCCCCAGAATGAGCCCAAACTCTTTGGACGGGAACGAACCCGCAGAGAGTAAGACTCCTCCATTTCCCATGAAGTCACCCGGCAATTTCACGACCATGAGTGACACGATATCCAGAGACAAAAACTTGAGCCAGAGCCTCACACTCGCCCTTTTTTCATATCCCGAAGTCTTCTCCTCATGGTCTGTAGATCAGTCCTGCCATACCTATGACCCAAAACATAAGCCGAGTTTGTGTTTTCAGACAACTGTCCAAACAGCTCTGGCCTACACACCCTACAGGCTCAGGGCCCTGGAGCCAAACCTGAGGACTGTACTTGCCCTCTCCAAGGGAATTGTATGTGCCCATTCCAATGGCCACAACCCTACTAGTAGGATAACCTCCAAAGTCCCTGAGGCCATCCCAATAGTTGTGGCTTCCCAGGACAAACAGGGGCAATCTGAGCCCATCTGAGAACCTACCTGCACTCAGACCCGTAGACTGATGTCCCCAGAGGAAAAAAGGAACGAATAGGCCCCTAGGCACTAATCGGATCCATTGCTTTGGTTTCCAGGTATCTCTCCTCAGAGGCCTGGATTTCAATACCAGCATATGGATGTTATTTGACTCACCCATCGGAACAAATCACATCTACACATGGGAAACATGCACTCTGGAGATCTGTCAAACCTCTGTTTAGGAGAACCTTTCAGGGCCCCAGGGCCACCGCTTCATTCCAAGGTCTCCATAGACACAAAAACATATTAGGACACATCCACAGGAGAGTCCATTTCAACTCTGCCTCCTCGGTTGCCCCCCACATCCAGCAGATCTAACCTGTCTTGTTGCTTGGAGACCATTGGAATGCGAGGTGGGCTACCCAGCCATCCATCCTTAGAACCCTGCTCGGAATAGTTGGCCTGGAGCCAACCAACAGGTCTCAATTGTCCTGAAGAAGAATCTTTGCAGTTTGGAGCTTCTCACAACTCCCATCGTGGGAAAACCCCCATGTCCTCGTGATCCAACCCCCTTCAAGAAAGGGCCATCAGGGCAGAAAGTCCAACCTGAGCGATCGTCTGATCCTTGCCCTGAATTCAGATGCACGAGATCTCGATTGAGGTCTGTAGATTGTGCCTGCCATATCCTCACCCAGAAACCTAGGCCTAGCTTGTGTTCTCAGACTCCGTTCTCAGACTACTGGCCCACAAGCCCTCCAGTTGGGCAATCCAGAACTACAATGCCGCACTCTGCCTGCCCTACAGAAGTAAAACATTGCCCTCAGGGCTACCCCGAAACACCAAATGAGGATCAACCTGCACGCCATTCGGCTGTACCCCAAACATATAGGCTGACCTGGGCACTATTTCCCCTACTGACCCAGCCTGAGCCTGGACCTCCTGGTCCCACCCAGACAGCTGGCCGCACACTGAGCACATCAGACCCGCCATGGCCTTAGGTCGTCATCTCTTCCCAACTGCGGTTTTCAGGCTCCAGAACCTAGACCTTATCTCCAACCACTGACCAGGGTTGAAAATGATGCAGAAATCAGAACTCTTTCCCCATGCAAGAAACCTTGTGGTTGGCATGGTGTCCAACGTTCAGTGTAGTTGAAACAAGCGTGGCCCATGAGGCCCAGCCCATGCTTGCGGGCCACATTGGTCACAAACACACATTGTGACCCTCAGCCTGAGCCCAGTCCTCAGGTAAGGCCTCTCAGGGCCTATATGAAGAGACAGCATATTGGGCTTGCCATGCCCCTAGGCCCCAATTTTTAACCAAAGTTCGGGTTGTCCCTTCACTCTTCCCCAGGGCTCTGCTTTGGAATTCCTCTTTTGGTGGGACACCTGAGGTAACAAACCTGAAAGGAGTCCTCCCATCCCACAGATTGACGAAAAACAATTGGGACGGGCCAAATCCACAGAGAGGAAGATTCGTCCATGGCCCATGAGACCTCCCCAACATTCCACGGCCATCGCTGAAACAAAATCCAGAGACAAAAGCCTGAGCAAGCGCCTCAGACTCTCTCATTCTTCATATTATGAAGAGTTCTTCTCATGGTTTGTAGATCGGGCGTGCCATACCTACGTCCCCAAACTTAAGCTGAGTTTGTGTTTTCAGTCTTCTGTCCTCAAAGTCCTGGGCCACACTCCCTCGAGGCTGGGGCCCCTGGAGCCACACATTAGGACTGCCCCCACCCAATCCATGGGAATTCTGCCCATTCCATTGTCAAAAATCGTACAAATTAGGAGAACCCTCCAAAGTCCCTGAGGCCATCCCAATAGTGTAGGTCGCCCGGGACAAAAAAGGGCGGTTGATACCGGCTGAGCATCTACCTCCACTCATCTACCTCCACTCATACCAAGAAGGTTGAACCAGACAGGACCCGAGGCCATTATCGGATCCATTGCTTTGGTTTACAGGCATGTCTCCTCAAAAGCCTGGATTCCAATACATGCAGAGGGGATTTCCTGAGGCACCCATCAGAACAAATCTCGTCTCCACAAGGAAACTTGTGCATGGGAGCTATGCCAAAGCTTAGGAGAATACTTCAGGGTCCCGGTGCCACCTCCCCATTCCAAGGCCCTCATGGACACAAACACACGTTAGGACCCAACCTCTGGAAAGTGCATTTCAACTCAGCCACCCCGGTTGCTCCCGCAGATCCATTAGATCTAAACTGTCTTGTTGCTAGGAGACAATTGGAAGGTGAGGTGGACTTCCCAGGCATCCATACTCGAACAGTGCTCTGCAGTCATTCCATATGGGATGTCCTGGAGCTGTCCAACAGGTCTCAATTGTCCCGCAGAAGGAATCCTTGAAGGGGGCATCCCACATCTCCCAACGTGGAAAACCTCCATGGCCTCGAGATTCCGCTCCCTTCATGAAGGGGCCGTCATGCACAGAAACTCCAACCTGAGCCAACGTGGGATCCTCGCCCTGACTTCAGATGCATGAGATATTGGTTCAGATCTGCAGGGAGTACCTGCCGTGCGCTCACCCTGAATCCGAAGTCTAGCTTGTGTTCTCAGACTTCCGTCCTCACTCTCCTGGCCCCGAAGCCCTCAAGTTTGGCAATTCCGGACCGACAATGAAGCACTCTGCCTGCCCTCTAGAAACAATATATTGCCTAATGTGCTGCCCAGACAGCTTAAATGAAGATAAACCTACACGGCACTCGAATGTACCCAAATTATATAGTCTAACCTGGGCACTAATGCACTGTCTGACACAACCTGAGCCCGGACCTGCTGACCAACACCCAGACAGCTGACCGCACGCTGAGCACATCAGACCCGCCATGGCCTTAGGTCATCATCTCTTCCCTACCTCAGTTTTCAGGCTTCACAACCTAGACCTTATCTCCAATCACTGCCCACGGGTGACTGTGATGCAGAACTCAGAACTCTTCCTGACCCAATAAGAAACCTTGTGGTTGGCATGTTGTCCAACGTTCAGTGTAGGAGAAACCAGCATTCACCCTGAGGCCCCGCCCATTCTTGAGTGCGACGAGAGCATAAACACGCATTATGACCTCAGCGTGAGTCCTGTCCTCTAGTAAGTCCTCTCAGTGGCTGGACCATTAGATGTCATACTGGGCTTGACATGTCCCTAGTCCCCAATTTTTAACCAGATTTCTGGTTGTCCAGTCGCCCACCCCAGGGCTCTACTCTGGAATCCCTCATTTGGTGGGACATCTGAGGTTGAAAAACAAAATGAAACAAATCGACAACAACAACAAAAAAACGGACTTCTTCCATCCCCAGAATGAGCCCAAACTCTTTGGACGGGAACGAACCCACAGAGAGTAAGACTCCTCCATTTCCCATGAAGTCACCCGGCAATTTCACGACCATGAGTGACACGATATCCAGAGACAAAAACTTGAGCCAGAGCCTCACACTCGCCCTTTTTTCATATCCCGAAGTCTTCTCCTCATGGTCTGTAGATCAGTCCTGCCATACCTATGACCCAAAACATAAGCCGAGTTTGTGTTTTCAGACAACTGTCCAAACAGCTCTGGCCTACACACCCTACAGGCTCAGGGCCCTGGAGCCAAACCTGAGGACTGTACTTGCCCTCTCCAAGGGAATTGTATGTGCCCATTCCAATGGCCACAACCCTACTAGTAGGATAACCTCCAAAGTCCCTGAGGCCATCCCAATAGTTGTGGCTTCCCAGGACAAACAGGGGCAATCTGAGCCCATCTGAGAACCTACCTGCACTCAGACCCGTAGACTGATGTCCCCAGAGGAAAAAAGGAACGAATAGGCCCCTAGGCACTAATCGGATCCATTGCTTTGGTTTCCAGGTATCTCTCCTCAGAGGCCTGGATTTCAATACCAGCATATGGATGTTATTTGACTCACCCATCGGAACAAATCACATCTACACATGGGAAACATGCACTCTGGAGATCTGTCAAACCTCTGTTTAGGAGAACCTTTCAGGGCCCCAGGGCCACCGCTTCATTCCAAGGTCTCCATAGACACAAAAACATATTAGGACACATCCACAGGAGAGTCCATTTCAACTCTGCCTCCTCGGTTGCCCCCCACATCCAGCAGATCTAACCTGTCTTGTTGCTTGGAGACCATTGGAATGCGAGGTGGGCTACCCAGCCATCCATCCTTAGAACCCTGCTCGGAATAGTTGGCCTGGAGCCAACCAACAGGTCTCAATTGTCCTGAAGAAGAATCTTTGCAGTTTGGAGCTTCTCACAACTCCCATCGTGGGAAAACCCCCATGTCCTCGTGATCCAACCCCCTTCAAGAAAGGGCCATCAGGGCAGAAAGTCCAACCTGAGCGATCGTCTGATCCTTGCCCTGAATTCAGATGCACGAGATCTCGATTGAGGTCTGTAGATTGTGCCTGCCATATCCTCACCCAGAAACCTAGGCCTAGCTTGTGTTCTCAGACTCCGTTCTCAGACTACTGGCCCACAAGCCCTCCAGTTGGGCAATCCAGAACTACAATGCCGCACTCTGCCTGCCCTACAGAAGTAAAACATTGCCCTCAGGGCTACCCCGAAACACCAAATGAGGATCAACCTGCACGCCATTCGGCTGTACCCCAAACATATAGGCTGACCTGGGCACTATTTCCCCTACTGACCCAGCCTGAGCCTGGACCTCCTGGTCCCACCCAGACAGCTGGCCGCACACTGAGCACATCGGACCCGCCATGGCCTTAGGTCGTCATCTCTTCCCAACTGCGGTTTTCAGGCTCCAGAACCTAGACCTTATCTCCAACCACTGACCAGGGTTGAAAATGATGCAGAAATCAGAACTCTTTCCCCATGGCAAGAAACCTTGTGGTTGGCATGTTGTCCAACGTTCAGTGTAGTTGAAACAAGCGTGGCCCATGAGGCCCAGCCCATGCTTGCGGGCCACATTGGTCACAAACACACATTGTGACCCTCAGCCTGAGCCCAGTCCTCAGGTAAGGCCTCTCAGGGCCTATATGAAGAGACAGCATATTGGGCTTGCCATGCCCCTAGGCCCCAATTTTTAACCAAAGTTCGGGTTGTCCCTTCACTCTTCCCCAGGGCTCTGCTTTGGAATTCCTCTTTAGGTGGGACACCTGAGGTAACAAACCTGAAAGGAGTCCTCCCATCCCACAGATTGACGAAAAACAATTGGGATCGGGCCAAATCCACAGAGAGGAAGATTCGTCCATGGCCCATGAGACCTCCCCAACATTCCACGGCCATCGCTGAAACAAAATCCAGAGACAAAATCCTGAGCAAGCGCCTCAGACTCGCTCATTCTTCATATTATGAAGAGTTCTTCTCATGGTTTGTATATCGGGCGTGCCATACCTACGTCCCCAAACTTAAGCTGAGTTTGTGTTTTCAGTCTTCTGTCCTCAAAGTCCTGGGCCACACTCCCTCGAGGCTGGGGCCCCTGGAGCCACACATTAGGACTGCCCCCACCCAATCCATGGGAATTCTGCCCATTCCATTGTCAAAAATCGTACAAATTAGGAGAACCCTCCATAGTCCCTGAGGCCATCCCAATAGTGTAGGTCGCCCGGGACAAAAAAGGGCGGTTGATACCGGCTGAGCATCTACCTCCACTCATCTACCTCCACTCAAACCAAGAAGATTGAACCAGACAGGACCCGAGGCCATTATCGGATCCATTGCTTTGGTTTACAGGCATGTCTCCTCAAAAGCCTGCATTCCAATACCAGCAGAGGGGATTTCCTGAGGCACCCATCAGAACAAATCTCGTCTCCACAAGGACACTTGTGCATGGGAGCTATGCCAAAGCTTAGGAGAATACTTCAGGGTCCCGGTGCCACCTCCGCAATGCAAGGCGCTCATGGACACAAACACACGTTAGGACCCATCCTCTGGAAAGTGCATTTCAACTCAGCCACCCCGGTTGCTCACGCAGATCCATTAGATCTAAACTGTCTTGTTGCTAGGAGACAATTGGAAGGCGAGGCGGACTTCCCAGGCATCCATCCTCGAACGGTGCTCTGGAGTCATTCCATATGGGATGTCCTGGAGCTGTCCAACAGGTCTCAATTGTCCCGCAGAAGGAATCCTTGAAGGGGGCATCCCACATCTCCCAACGTGGAAAACCTCCATGGCCTCAAGATTCCGCTCCCTTCATGAAGGGGCCGTCATGCACAGAAACTCCAACCTGAGCCAACGTAGGATCCTCGCCACAACTTCAGATGCATGAGATATTGGTTCAGATCTGCAGGGGGTACCTGCCGTGCCCTCACCCTGAATCCGAAGTCTAGCTTGTGTTCTCAGACTTCCGTCCTCACTCCTGGCCCCGAAGCCCTCAAGTTTGGCAATTCCGGACCGACAATGAAGCACTCTGCCTGCCCTCTAGAAAAAATATATTGCCTAATGAGCTGCCCAGGCAGCTTAAATGAAGAAAAACCTACACAGCACTCGAATGTACCCAAATTATATAGTCAAACCTGGGCACTAATGCACTGTCTGAAACAACCTGAGCCCGGACCTGCTGAGCAAAACCCAGACAGCTGACCGCACCCTGAGCACATCAGACCCGCCCTGGCCTTAGGTCATCATCTCAGTATTCAGGCTTCAGAACCTAGACCTTATATCCAATCACTGCCCACGGGGGACTGTGATCCAGAAATCAGAACTCTTCCTGACCCATGGCAAGAAACCTTGTGGTTGGCATGTTGTCCAACGTTCAGTGTAGGAGAAACCAGCATTCACCCTGAGGCCCCGCCCATTCTTGAGTGCGACGAGAGCATAAACACTCATTGTGACCTCAGCGTGAGTCCTGTCCTCTAGTAAGTCCTCTCAGTGGCTGGACCATTAGATGTCATAATGGGATTGACATGTCCCTAGTCCCCAATTTTTAACCAGATTTCTGGTTGTCCAGTCGCCCCACCCCAGGGCTCTACTCTGGATTCCCTCATTTGGTGGGACATCTGAAGTTGAAAAACAAAATGAAACAAATCGACAACAACAACAAAAAAACGGACTTCTTCCATCCCCAGAATGACCCCAAACTCTTTGGACGGGACCGAAACCCCAGAGAGTAAGACTCGTCCATTTCCCATGAAGTCACCCGGCAATTTCACGACCATGAGTGACACGATATCCAGAGACAAAAACTTGAGCCAGAGCCTCACACTCGCCCTTTTTTCATATCCCGAAGTGTTCTCCTCATGGTCTGTAGATCAGTCCTGCCATACCTATGACCCAAAACATAAGCCGAGTTTGTGTTTTCAGACAACTGTCCAAACAGCTCTGGCCTACACACCCTACAGGCTCAAGGCCCTGGAGCCAAACCTGAGGATTGTACTTGCCCTCTCCAAGGGAATTGTATGTGCCCATTCCAATGGCCACAACCCTACTAGTAGGATAACCTCCAAAGTCCCTGAGGCCATCCCAATAGTTGTGGCTTCCCAGGACAAACAGGGGCAATCTGAGACCATCTGAGCACCTACCTGCACTCAGACCCGTAGACTGATGTCCCCAGAGGTAAAAAGGAACGAACAGGCCCCTAGGCACTAATCGGATCCATTGCTTTGGTTTCCAGGCATCTCTCCTCAGAGGCCTGAATCTAAATACCAGCATATGGCTGTTTCTTGACTCACCCATCGGAACAAATCTCATCTACACATGGGAAACATGCACGTTGCAGCTGTGTCAAAGCCTCTGTTTAGGAGAACCCTTCAGGGCCCCAGGGCCACCGCTTCATTCCAAGGTCTCCATAGACACAAAAACATATTAGGACACATCCAAAGGAGAGTCCATTTCAACTCAGCCTCCTCGTTTGCCCCCCACATCCAGCAGATCTAACCTGTCTTGTTGCTTGGAGACCATTGGAATGCGAGGTGGGCTACCCAGCCATCCATCCTTAGAACCCTGCCGGAATCGTTGGCCTGGAGCCAACCAATAGGTCTCAATTGTCCTGCAGAAGAATCTTTGCAGTTTGGAGCTTCTCACAACTCCCATCGTGGGAAAACCCCCATGTCCTCGTGATCCAACCCCCTTCAAGAATGGGCCATCAGGGCAGAAAGTCCAACCTGAGCGATCGTCTGATCCTTGCCCTGACTTCAGATGCATGAGATCTAGATTGAGGTCTGTAGATTGTGCCTGCCATATCCTCACCCAGACACCTAGGCCTAGCTTGGGTTCTCAGACTCCGTCCTCAGACTACTGGCCCACAAGCCCTCCAGTTGGGCAATCCAGAACTACAATGCCGCACTCTGCCTGCCCTACAGAAGTAAAACATTGCCCTCAGGGCTACCCCGAAACCGCAAATGAGGATCAACCTGCACGCCATTCGGCTGTACCCCAAACATATAGGCTGACCTGGGCACTATTTCCCCTTCTGACCCAGCCTGAGCCTGGACCTCCTGGTCCCACCCAGACAGCTGGCCGCACACTGAGCACATCAGACCCGCCATGGCCTTAGGTCGTCATCTCTTCCCAACTGCGGTTTTCAGGCTCCAGAACCTAGACCTTATCTCCAACCACTGCCCAGGGTTGAAAATGATGCAGAAATCAGAACTCTTTCCCCATGGCAAGAAACCTTGTGGTTGGCATGTTGTCCAAGGTTCAGTGTAGTTGAAACAAGCGTGGCGTGGCCCATGAGGCCCAGCCCATGCTTGCGGCCACATTGGTCACAAACACACATTGTGACCCTCAGCCTGAAGCCCAGTCCTCAGGTAAGGCCTCTCAGGGCCTATATGAAGAGACAGCATATTGGGCTTGCCATGCCCCTAGGCCCCAATTTTTAACCATAGTTCGGGTTGTCCCTTCACTCTTCCCCAGGGCGCTGCTTTGGAATTCCTCTTTTGGTGGGACACCTGAGGTAACAAACCTGAAAGGAGTCCTCCCATCCCACAGATTGACAAAAAACAATTGGGATCGGGCCAAATCCACAGAGAGGAAGATTCGTCCATGGCCCATGAGACCTCCCCAACATTCCACGGCCATCGCTGAAACAAAAGTCAGAGACAAAAGCCTGACCAAGCGCCTCAGACTCGCTCATTCTTCATATCCTGAAGAGTTCTTCTCATGGTTTGTAGATCGGGCGTGCCATACCTACTTCCCCAAACATAAGCTGAGTTTGTGTTTTCAGTCTTCTGTCCTCAAAGTCCTGGGCCACACTCTCTCCAGGCTGGGGCCCCTGGAGCCACACATTAGGACTGCCCCCACCCAATCCATGGGAATTCTGCCCATTCCATTGTCAAAAATCGTACAAATTAGGTGAACCCTCCAAAGTCCCTGAGGCCATCCCAATAGTGTAGGTGCACGGGACAAAAAAGGGCGGTTGATACCGGCTGAGCATCTACCTCCACTCATCTACCTCCACTCATACCAAGAAGATTGAACCAGACAGGACCCGAGGCCATTATCGGATCCATTGCTTTGGTTTACAGGCATGTCTCCTCAAAAGCCTGCATTCCAATACCAGCAGAGGGGATTTCCTGAGGCACCCATCAGAACAAATCTCGTCTCCACAAGGAAACTTGTGCATGGGAGCTATGCCAAAGCTTAGGAGAATACTTCAGGGTCCCGGTGCCACCTCCCCATTCCAAGGCCCTCATGGACACAAACACACGTTAGGACCCATCCTCTGGAGAGTGCATATCAACTCAGCCACCCCGGTTGCTCCCGCAGATCCATTAGATCTAAACTGTCTTGTTGCTAGGAGACAATTGGAAGGCGAGGCCGACTACCCAGGCATACATCCTGGAACGGTGCTCTGGAGTCATTCCATATGGGATGAACTGGAGCTGTCCAACAGGTCTCAATTGTCCCGCAGAAGGAATCCTTGAAGGGGGCATCCCACATCTCCCAACGTGGAAAACCTCCATGGCCTCGAGATTCCGCTCCCTTCATGAAGGGGCCGTCATGCACAGAAACTCCAACCTGAGCCAACGTGGGATCCTCGCCCTGACTTCAGATGCATGAGATATTGGTTCAGATCTGCAGGGGGTACCTGCCGTGCCCTCACCCTGAATCCGAAGTCTAGCTTGTGTTCTCAGACTTCCGTCCTCACTCTCCTGGCCCCGAAGCCCTCAAGTTTGGCAATTGCAGACCGACAATGAAGCACTCTGCCTGCCCTCTAGAAAAAATATATTGCCTAATGAGCAGCCCAGGCAGCTTAAATGAGGATAAACCTACACGGCACTCGAAGGTACCCAAATTATATAGTCTAACCTGGGCACTAATGCACTGTCTGACACAACCTGAGCCCGGACCTGCTGACCAACACCCAGACATCTGACCGCACGCTGAGCATATCAGACCCGCCATGGCCTTAGGTCATCATCTCTTCCCTACCTCAGTTTTCAGGCTTCAGAACCTAGACCTTATCTCCAATCACTGCCCACGGGTGACTGTGATGCAGAAATCAGAACTCTTCCTGACCCATGGCAAGAAACCTTGTGGTTGGCATGTTGTCCAACGTTCAGTGTAGGAGAAACCAGCATTCACACTGAAGCCCCGCCCATTCTTGCGTGCGACGAGAGCATAAACACGCATTGTGACCTCAGCGTGAGTCCTGTCCTCTAGTAAGTCCTCTCAGTGGCTGGACCATTAGATGTCATAATGGGCTTGACATGTCCCTAGTCCCCAATTTTTAACCAGATTTCTGGTTGTCCAGTCGCCCCACCCCAGGGCTCTACTCTGGAATCCCTCATTTGGTGGGACATCTGAGGTTGAAAAACAAAATGAAACAAATCGACAACAACAACAAAAAAACGGACTTCTTCCATCCCCAGAATGACCCCAAACTCTTTGGACGGGACCGAACCCCCAGAGAGTAAGACTCGTCCATTTCCCTTGAAGTCACCCGGCAATTTCACGACCATGAGTGACACGATATCCAGAGACAAAAACTTGAGCAAGAGCCTCACACTCGCCCATTTTTCATATCCCGAAGTGTTCTCCTCATGGTCTGTAGATCAGTCCTGCCATACCTATGACCCAAAACATAAGCCGAGTTTGTGTTTTCAGACAACTGTCCAAACAGCTCTGGCCTACACACCCTACAGGCTCAGGGCCCTGGAGCCAAACCTGAGGACTGTACTTGCCCTCTCCAAGGGAATTGTATGTGCCCATTCCAATGGCCAACCCTACTAGTAGGATAACCTCCAAAGTCCCTGAGGCCATCCCAATAGTTGTGGCTTCCCAGGACAAACAGGGGCAATCTGAGCCCATCTGAGCACCTACCTGCACTCAGACCCGTAGACTGATGTCCCCAGAGGTAAAAAGGAACGAACAGGCCCCTAGGCACTAATCGGATCCATTGCTTTGGTTTCCAGGCATCTCTCCTCAGAGGCCTGGATTTCAATACCAGCATATGGCTGTTTCTTGACTCACCCATCAGAACAAATCTCATCTACACATGGGAAACATGCACGTTGGAGCTGTGTCAAAGCCTCTGTTTAGGAGAACCCTTCAGGGCCCCAGGGCCACCGCTTCATTCCAAGGTCTCCATAGACACAAAAACATATTAGGACACATCCACAGGAGAGTCCATTTCAACTCAGCCTCCTCGGTTGCCCCCCACATCCAGCAGATCTAACCTGTCTTGTTGCTTGGAGACCATTGGAATGCGAGGTGGGCTACCCAGCCATCCATCCTTAGAACCCTGCTCGGAATCGTTGGCCTGGAGCCAACCAACAGGTCTCAATTGTCCTGCAGAAGAATCTTTGCAGTTTGGAGCTTCTCACAACTCCCATCGTGGGAAAACCCCCATGTCCTCGTGATCCAACCCCCTTCAAGAATGGTATATCAGGGCAGAAAGTCCAACCTGAGCGATCGTCTGATCCTTGCCCTGACTTCAGATGCATGAGATCTAGATTGAGGTCTGTAGATTGTGCCTGCCATATCCTCACCCAGAAACCTAGGCCTAGCTTGGGTTCTCAGACTCCGTCCTCAGACTACTGGCCCACAAGCCCTCCAGTTGGGCAATCCAGAACTACAATGCCGCACTCTGCCTGCCCTACAGAAGTAAAACATTGCCCTCAGGGCTACCCCGAAACCACAAATGAGGATCAACCTGCACGCCATTCGGCTGTACCCCAAACATATAGGCTGACCTGGGCACTATTTCCCCTTCTGACCCAGCCTGAGCCTGGACCTCCTGGTCCCACCCAGACAGCTGGCCGCACACTGAGCACATCGGACCCGCCATGGCCTTAGGTCGTCATCTCTTCCCAACTGCGGTTTTCAGGCTCCAGAACCTAGACCTTATCTCCAACCACTGCCCAGGGTTGAAAATGATGCAGAAATCAGAACTCTTTCCCCATGGCAAGAAACCTTGTGGTTGGCATGTTGTCCAACGTTCAGTGTAGTTGAAACAAGCGTGGCCCATGAGGCCCAGCCCATGCTTGCGGCCACATTGGTCACAAACACACATTGTGACCCTCAGCCTGAAGCCCAGTCCTCAGGTAAGGACTCTCAGGGCCTATATGAAGAGACAGCATATTGGGCTTGCCATGCCCCTAGGCCCCAATTTTTAACCATAGTTCGGGTTGTCCCTTCACTCTTCCCCAGGGCTCTGCTTTGGAATTCCTCTTTTGGTGGGACACCTGAGGTAACAAACCTGAAAGGAGTCCTCCCATCCAACAGATTGACGAAAAACAATTGGGATCGGGCCAAATCCACAGAGAGGAAGATTCGTCCATGGCCCATGAGACCTCCCCAACATTCCACGGCCATCGCTGAAACAAAAGTCAGAGACAAAAGCCTGACCAAGCGCCTCAGACTCGCTCATTCTTCATATCCTGAAGAGTTCTTCTCATGGTTTGTAGATCGGGCGTGCCATACCTACGTCCCCAAACATAAGCTGAGTTTGTGTTTTCAGTCTTCTGTCCTCAAAGTCCTGGGCCACACTCCCTCCAGGCTGGGGCCCCTGGAGCCACATTAGGACTGCCCCCACCCAATCCATGGGAATTCTGCCCATTCCATTGTCAAAAATCGTACAAATTATGAGAACCCTCCAAAGTCCCTGAGGCCATCCCAATAGTGTAGGTGCCCGGGACAAAAAAGGGCGGTTGATACCGGCTGAGCATCTACCTCCACTCATCTACCTCCACTCATACCAAGAAGATTGAACCAGACAGGACCCGAGGCTATTATCGGATCCATTGCTTTGGTTTACAGGCATGTCTCCTCAAAAGCCTGCATTCCAATACCAGCAGAGGGGATTTCCTGAGGCACCCATCAGAACAAATCTCGTCTCCACAAGGAAACTTGTGCATGGGAGCTATGCCAAAGCTTAGGAGAATACTTCAGGGTCCCGGTGCCACCTCCCCATTCCAAGGCCCTCATGGACACAAACACACGTTAGGACCCATCCTCTGGAAAGTGCATTTCAACTCAGCCACCCCGGTTGCTCCCGCAGATCCATTAGATCTAAACTGTCTTGTTGCTAGGAGACAATTGGAAGGCGAGGCCGACTTCCCAGGCATCCATCCTGGAACGGTGCTCTGGAGTCATTCCATAAGGGATGAACTGGAGCTGTCCAACAGGTCTCAATTGTCCCGCAGAAGGAATCCTTGAAGGGGGCATCCCACATCTCCCAACGTGGAAAACCTCCATGGCCTCGAGATTCCGCTCCCTTCATGAAGGGGCCGTCATGCACAGAAACTCCAACCTGAGCCAACGTCGGATCCTCGCCCTGACTTCAGATGCATGAGATATTGGTTCAGATCTGCAGGGGGTACCTGCCGTACCCTCACCCTGAATCCGAAGTCTAGCTTGTGTTCTCAGACTTCCGTCCTCACTCTCCTGGCCCCGAAGCCCTCAAGTTTGGCAATTGCGGACCGACAATGAAGCACTCTGCCTGCCCTCTAGAAAAAATATATTGCCTAATGAGCAGCCCAGGCAGCTTAAATGAAGATAAACCTACACGGCACTCGAATGTACCCAAATTATATAGTCTAACCTGGGCACTAATGCACTGTCTGACACAACCTGAGCCCGGACCTGCTGACCAACACCCAGACAGCTGACCGCACGCTGAGCATATCAGACCCGCCATGGCCTTAGGTCATCATCTCTTCCCTACCTCAGTTTTCAGGCTTCAGAACCTAGACCTTATCTCCAATCACTGCCCACGGGTGACTGTGATGCAGAAATCAGAACTCTTCCTGACCCATGGCAAGAAACCTTGTGGTTGGCATGTTGTCCAACGTTCAGTGTAGGAGAAACCAGCATTCACCCTGAGGCCCCGCCCATTCTTGAGTGCGACAAGAGCATAAACACGCATTGTGACCTCAGCGTGAGTCCTGTCCTCTAGTAAGTCCTCTCAGTGGCTGGACCATTAGAAGTCATAATGGGCTTGACATGTCCCTAGTCCCCAATTTTTAACCAGATTTCTGGTTGTCCAGTCGCCCCACCCCAGGGCTCTACTCTGGAATCCCTCATTTGGTGGGACATCTGAGGTTGAAAAACAAAATGAAACAAATCGACAACAACAACAAAAAAACGGACTTCTTCCATCCCCAGAATGACCCCAAACTCTTTGGACGGGACCGAACCCCCAGAGAGTAAGACTCGTCCATTTCCCATGAAGTCACCCGGCAATTTCACGACCATGAGTGACACGATATCCAGAGACAAAAACTTGAGCAAGAGCCTCACACTCGCCCTTTTTTCATATCCCGAAGTGTTCTCCTCATGGTCTGTAGATCAGTCCTGCCATACCTATGACCCAAAACATAAGCCGAGTTTGTGTTTTCAGACAACTGTCCAAACAGCTCTGGCCTACACACCCTACAGGCTCAGGGCCCTGGAGCCAAACCTGAGGACTGTACTTGCCCTCTCCAAGGGAATTGTATGTGCCCATTCCAATGGCCACAACCCTACTAGTAGGATAACCTCCAAAGTCCCTGAGGCCATCCCAATAGTTGTGGCTTCCCAGGACAAACAGGGGCAATCTGAGCCCAATTGAGCACCTACCTGCACTCAGACCCGTAGACTGATGTCCCCAGAGGTAAAAAGGAACGAACAGGCCCCCAGGCACTAATCGGATCCATTGCTTTGGTTTCCAGGCATCTCTCCTCAGAGGCCTGGATTTCAATACCAGCATATGGCTGTTTCTTGACTCACCCATCAGAACAAATCTCATCTACACATGGGAAACATGCACGTTGGAGCTGTGTCAAAGCCTCTGTTTAGGAGAACCCTTCAGGGCCCCAGGGCCACCGCTTCATTCCAAGGTCTCCATAGACACAAAAACATATTAGGACACATCCACAGGAGAGTCCATTTCAACTCAGCCTCCTCGGTTGCCCCCCACATCCAGCAGATCTAACCTGTCTTGTTGCTTGGAGACCATTGGAATGCGAGGTGGGCTACCCAGCCATCCATCCTTAGAACCCTGCTCGGAATCGTTGGCCTGGAGCCAACCAACAGGTCTCAATTGTCCTGCAGAAGAATCTTTGCAGTTTGGAGCTTCTCACAACTCCCATCGTGGGAAAACCCCCATGTCCTCGTGATCCAACCCCCTTCAAGAATGGTATATCAGGGCAGAAAGTCCAACCTGAGCGATCGTCTGATCCTTGCCCTGACTTCAGATGCATGAGATCTAGATTGAGGTCTGTAGATTGTGCCTGCCATATCCTCACCCAGAAACCTAGGCCTAGCTTGGGTTCTCAGACTCTGTCCTCAGACTACTGGCCCACAAGCCCTCCAGTTGGGCAATCCAGAACTACAATGCCGCACTCTGCCTGCCCTACAGAAGTAAAACATTGCCCTCAGGGCTACCCCGAAACCGCAAATGAGGATCAACCTGCACGCCATTCGGCTGTACCCCAAACATATAGGCTGACCTGGGCACTATTTCCCCTTCTGACCCAGCCTGAGCCTGGACCTCCTGGTCCCACCCAGACAGCTGGACGCACACTGAGCACATCGGACCCGCCATGGCCTTAGGTCGTCATCTCTTCCCAACTGCGGTTTTCAGGCTCCAGAACCTAGACCTTATCTCCAACCACTGCCCAGGGTTGAAAATGATGCAGAAATCAGAACTCTTTCCCCATGGCAAGAAATCTTGTGGTTGGCATGTTGTCCAACGTTCAGTGTAGTTGAAACAAGCGTGGCCCATGAGGCCCAGCCCATGCTTGCGGCCACATTGGTCACAAACACACATTGTGACCCTCAGCCTGAAGCCCAGTCCTCAGGTAAGGACTCTCAGGGCCTATATGAAGAGACAGCATATTGGGCTTGCCATGCCCCTAGGCCCCAATTTTTAACCATAGTTCGGGTTGTCCCTTCACTCTTCCCCAGGGCTCTGCTTTGGAATTCCTCTTTTGGTGGGACACCTGAGGTAACAAACCTGAAAGGAGTCCTCCCATCCAACAGATTGACGAAAAACAATTGGGATCCGGCCAAATCCACAGAGAGGAAGATTCGTCCATGGCCCATGAGACCTCCCCAACATTCCACGGCCATCGCTGAAACAAAAGTCAGAGACAAAAGCCTGACCAAGCGCCTCAGACTCGCTCATTCTTCATATCCTGAAGAGTTCTTCTCATGGTTTGTAGATCGGGCGTGCCATACCTACGTTCCCAAACATAAGCTGAGTTTGTGTTTTCAGTCTTCTGTCCTCAAAGTCCTGGGCCACACTCCCTCCAGGCTGGGGCCCCTGGAGCCACATTAGGACTGCCCCCACCCAATCCATGGGAATTCTGCCCATTCCATTGTCAAAAATAGTACAAATTATGAGAACCCTCCAAAGTCCCTGAGGCCATCCCAATAGTGTAGGTGCCCGGGACAAAAAAGGGCGGTTGATACCGGCTGAGCATCTACCTCCACTCATCTACCTCCACTCATACCAAGAAGGTTGAACCAGACAGGACCCGAGGCTATTATCGGATCCATTGCTTTGGTTTACAGGCATGTCTCCTCAAAAGCCTGCATTCCAATACCAGCAGAGGGGATTTCCTGAGGCACCCATCAGAACAAATCTCGTCTCCACAAGGAAACTTGTGCATGGGAGCTATGCCAAAGCTTAGGAGAATACTTCAGGGTCCCGGTGCCACCTCCCCATTCCAAGGCCCTCATGGACACAAACACACGTTAGGACCCATCCTCTGGAAAGTGCATTTCAACTCAGCCACCCCGGTTGCTCCCGCAGATCCATTAGATCTAAACTGTCTTGTTGCTAGGAGACAATTGGAAGGCGAGGCCGACTTCCCAGGCATCCATCCTGGAACGGTGCTCTGGAGTCATTCCATAAGGGATGAACTGGAGCTGTCCAACAGGTCTCAATTGTCCCGCAGAAGGAATCCTTGAAGGGGGCATCCCACATCTCCCAACGTGGAAAACCTCCATGGCCTCGAGATTCCGCTCCCTTCATGAAGGGGCCGTCATGCACAGAAACTCCAACCTGAGCCAACGTCGGATCCTCGCCCTGACTTCAGATGCATGAGATATTGGTTCAGATCTGCAGGGGGTACCTGCCGTACCCTCACCCTGAATCCGAAGTCTAGCTTGTGTTCTCAGACTTCCGTCCTCACTCTCCTGGCCCCGAAGCCCTCAAGTTTGGCAATTGCGGACCGACAATGAAGCACTCTGCCTGCCCTCTAGAAAAAATATATTGCCTAATGAGCAGCCCAGGCAGCTTAAATGAGGATATACCTACACGGCACTCGAATGTACCCAAATTATATAGTCTAACCTGGGCACTAATGCACTGTCTGACACAACCTGAGCCCGGACCTGCTGACCAACACCCAGACAGCTGACCGCACGCTGAGCATATCAGACCCGCCATGGCCTTAGGTCATCATCTCTTCCCTACCTCAGTTTTCAGGCTTCAGAACCTAGACCTTATCTCCAATCACTGCCCACGGGTGACTGTGATGCAGAAATCAGAACTCTTCCTGACCCATGGCAAGACACCTTGTGGTTGGCATGTTGTCCAACGTTCAGTGTAGGAGAAACCAGCATTCACCCTGAGGCCCCGCCCATTCTTGAGTGCGACAAGAGCATAAACACGCATTGTGACCTCAGCGTGAGTCCTGTCCTCTAGTAAGTCCTCTCAGTGGCTGGACCATTAGAAGTCATAATGGGCTTGACATGTCCCTAGTCCCCAATTTTTAACCAGATTTCTGGTTGTCCAGTCGCCCCACCCCAGGGCTCTACTCTGGAATCCCTCATTTGGTGGGACATCTGAGGTTGAAAAACAAAATGAAACAAATCGACAACAACAACAAAAAAACGGACTTCTTCCATCCCCAGAATGACCCCAAACTCTTTGGACGGGACCGAACCCCCAGAGAGTAAGACTCGTCCATTTCCCATGAAGTCACCCGGCAATTTCACGACCATGAGTGACACGATATCCAGAGACAAAATCTTGAGCAAAGCCTCACACTCGCCCTTTTTTCATATCCCGAAGTGTTCTCCTCATGGTCTGTAGATCAGTCCTGCCATACCTATGACCCAAAACATAAGCCGAGTTTGTGTTTTCAGACAACTGTCCAAACAGCTCTGGCCTACACACCCTACAGGCTCAGGGCCCTGGAGCCAAACCTGAGGACTGTACTTGCCCTCTCCAAGGGAATTGTATGTGCCCATTCCAATGGCCACAACCCTACTAGTAGGATAACCTCCAAAGTCCCTGAGGCCATCACAATAGTTGTGGCTTCCCAGGACAAACAGGGGCAATCTGAGCCCATCTGAGCACCTACCTGCACTCAGACCCGTAGACTGATGTCCCCAGAGGTAAAAAGGAACGAACAGGCCCCCAGGCACTAATCGGATCCATTGCTTTGGTTTCCAGGCATCTCTCCTCAGAGGCCTGGATTTCAATACCAGCATATGGCTGTTTCTTGACTCACCCATCAGAACAAATCTCATCTACACATGGGAAACATGCACGTTGGAGCTGTGTCAAAGCCTCTGTTTAGGAGAACCCTTCAGGGCCCCAGGGCCACCGCTTCATTCCAAGGTCTCCATAGACACAAAAACATATTAGGACACATCCACAGGAGAGTCCATTTCAACTCAGCCTCCTCGGTTGCCCCCCACATCCAGCAGATCTAACCTGTCTTGTTGCTTGGAGACCATTGGAATGCGAGGTGGGCTACCCAGCCATCCATCCTTAGAACCCTGCTCGGAATCGTTGGCCTGGAGCCAACCAACAGGTCTCAATTGTCCTGCAGAAGAATCTTTGCAGTTTGGAGCTTCTCACAACTCGCATCGTGGGAAAACCCCCATGTCCTCGTGATCAAACCCCCTTCAAGAAAGGGCCATCAGGGCAGAAAGTCCAACCTGAGCGATCGTCTGATCCTTGCCCTGACTTCAGATGCATGAGATCTAGATTGAAGTCTGTAGATTGTGCCTGCCATATCCTCACCCAGAAACCTAGGCCTAGCTTGGGTTCTCAGACTCCGTCCTCAGACTACTGGCCCACAAGCCCTCCAGTTGGGCAATCCAGAACTACAATGCCGCACTCTGCCTGCCCTACAGAAGTAAAACATTGCCCTCATGGCTACCCCGAAACCGCAAATGAGGATCAACCTGCACGCCATTCGGCTGTACCCCAAACATATAGGCTGACCTGGGCACTATTTCCCCTTCTGACCCAGCCTGAGCCTGGACCTCCTGGTCCCACCCAGACAGCTGGCCGCACACTGAGCACATCGGACCCGCCATGGCCTTAGGTCGTCATCTCTTCCCAACTGTGGTTTTCAGGCTCCAGAACCTAGACCTTATCTCCAACCACTGCCCAGGGTTGAAAATGATGCAGAAATCAGAACTCTTTCCTTATGGCAAGAAACCTTGTGGTTGGCATGTTGTCCAACGTTCAGTGTAGTTGAAATAAGCGTGGCCCATGAGGCCCAGCCCATGCATGCGGGCCACATTGGTCACAAACACACATTGTGACCCTTAGCCTGAGCCCAGTCCTCAGGTAAGGCCTCTCAGGGCCTATATGAAGAGACAGCATATTGGGCTTGCCATGCCCCTAGGCCCCAAATTTTAACCATAGTTCGGGGTGTCCCTTCACTCTTCCCCAGGGCTCTGCTTTGGAATTCCTCTTTTGGTGGGACACCTGAGGTAATAAACCCGAAAGGAGTCCTCCCATCCCACAGATTGACGAAAACCAATTGGGATCGGGCCAAACCACAGAGAGGAAGATTCGTCCATGGCCCATGAGACCTCCCCAACATTCCACGGCCATCGCTGAAACAAAATCCAGAGATAAAAGCCTGAGCAAGCGCCTCAGACTCGCTCATTCTTCATATCCTGAAGAGTTCTTCTCATGGTTTGTAGATCGGGCGTGCCATACCTACGTCCCCAAACTTAAGCTGAGTTTGTGTTTTCAGTCTTCTGTCCTCAAAGTCCTGGGCCACACTCCCTCCAGGCTGGGGCCCCAGGAGCCACACATTAGGACTGCCCCCACCCAATCCATGGGAATTCTGCCCATTCCATTGTCAAAAATCGTACAAATTAGGAGAACCCTCCAAAGTCCCCGAGGCCATCCCAATACTGTAGGTCGCCCGGGACAAAAAATGGGCGGTTGATAACGGCTGAGCATCTACCTCCACTCTTCTACCTCCACTCATACCAAGGAGATTGAACCAGACAGGAACCGAGGCCATTATCGAATCCATTGCTTTGGTTTACAGGCATGTCTCCTCAAAAGCCTGGATTCCAATACCAGCAGAGGGGATTTCCTGAGGCACTCATCAGAACAAATCTCGTCTCCACAAGGAAACTTGTGCATGGTAGCTAAGCCAAAGCTTAGGAGAATACTTCAGGGTCCCGGTGCCACCTCCCCATTCCAAGGCCCTCATGGACACAAACACACGTTAGGACCCATCCTCTGGAAAGTGCATTTCAACTCAGCCACCCCGGTTGCTCCCGCAGATCCATTAGATCTAAACTGTCTTGTTGCTAGGAGACAATTGGAAGGCGAGGCGGACTTCCCAGGCATCCATCCTCGAACGGTGCTCTGGAGTCATTCCATATGGGATGTCCTGGAGCTGTCCAACAGGTCTCAATTGTCCCGCAGAAGGAATCCTTGAAGGGGGCATCCCACATCTCCGAACGTGGAAAACCTCCATGGCCTCGAGATTCCGCTCCCTTCATGAAGGGGCCGTCATGCAGAGAAACTCCAACCTGAGCCAACGTCGGATCCTCGCCCTGACTTCAGATGCATGAGATATTGGTTCAGATCTGCAGGGGGTACCTGCCGTGCCCTCACCCTGAATCCGAAGTCTAGCTTGTGTTCTCAGACTTCCGTCCTCACTCTCCTGGCCCCGAAGCCCTCAAGTTTGGCAATTCCGGACCGACAATGAAGCACTCTGCCTGCCCTCTAGAAAAAATATATTGCCTAATGAGCAGCCCAGGCAGCTTAAATGAGGATAAACCTACACGGCACTCGAATGTACCCAAATTATATAGTCTAACCTGGGCACTAATGCACTGTCTGACACAACCTGAGCCCGGACCTGCTGACCAACACCCAGACAGCTGACCGCAACCTGAGCACATCAGACCCGCCATGGCCTTAGGTCATCATCTCTTCCCTACCTCAGTTTTCAGGCTTCAGAACCTAGACCTTATCTCCAATCACTGCCCACGGGTGACTGTGATGCAGAAATCAGAACTCTTCCTGACCCATGGCAAGAAACCTTGTGGTTGGCATGTTGTCCAACCTTCAGTGTAGGAGAAACCAGCATTCACCCTGAGGCCCCGCCCATTCTTGAGTGCGACGAGAGCATAAACACGCATTGTGACCTCAGCGTGAGTCCTGTTCTCTAGTAAGTCCTCTTAATGGCTGGACCATTAGATGTCATAATGGGCTTGACATGTCCCTAGTCCCCAATTTTTAACCAGATTTCTGGTTGTCCAGTCGCCCCACCCCAGGGCTCTACTCTGGAATCCCTCATTTGGTGGGACATCTGAGGTTGAAAAACAAAATGAAACAAATCGACAACAACAACAAAAAAACGGACTTCTTCCATCCCCAGAATGACCCCAAACTCTTTGGAAGGGACCGAACCCCCAGAGAGTAAGACTCGTCCATTTCCCATGAAGTCACCCGGCAATTTCACGACCATGAGTGATACGATATCCAGAGACAAAAACTTGAGCAAGAGCCTCACACTCGCCCTTTTTTCATATCCCGAAGTGTTCTCCTCATGGTCTGTAGATCAGTCCTGCCATACCTATGACCCAAAACATAAGCCGAGTTTGTGTTTTCAGACAACTGTCCAAACAGCTCTGGCCTACACACCCTACAGGCTCAGGGCCCTGGAGCCAAACCTGAGGACTGTACTTGCTCTCTCCAAGGGTATTGTATGTGCCCATTCCAATGGCCACAACCCTACTAGTAGGATAAACTCCAAAGTCCCTGAGGCCATCCCAATAATTGTGGCTTCCCAGGACAAACAGGGGCAATCTGAGCCCATCTGAGCACCTACCTGCACTCAGACCCGTAGACTGATGTCCCCAGAGGTAAAAAGGAACGAACAGGCCCCTAGGCACTAATCGGTTCCATTGCTTTGGTTTCCAGGCATCTCTCCTCAGAGTCCTGGATTTCTATACCAGCATATGGCTGTTTCTTGACTCATCCATCAGAACAAATCTCATCTACACATGGGAAACATGCACGTTGGAGCTGTGTCAAAGCCTCTGTTTAGGAGAACCCTTCAGGGCCCCAGGGCCACCGCTTCATTCCAAGGTCTCCATAGACACAAAAACATATTAGGACACATCCCCAGGAGAGTCCATTTCAACTCAGCCTCCTCGGTTGCCCCCCACATCCAGCATATCTAACTTGTCTTGTTGCTTGTAGACAATTGGATTGCGAGGTGGGCTACTCAGCCATCCATCCTTAGAACCCTGCTCGGAATAATTGGCCTGGAGCCAACCAACAGGTCTCAATTGTCCTGCAGAAGAATCTTTGCAGTTTGGAGCTTCTCACAACTCCCATCGTGGGAAAACCCCCATGTCCTCGTGATCCAACCCCCTTCAAGAAAGGGCCAACAGGGCAGAAAGTCCAACCTGAGCGATCGTCTGATCCTTGCCCTGAATTCAGATGCACGAGATCTCTATTGAGGTCTGTAGATTGTGCCTGCCATATCCTCACCCAGAAACCTAGGCTTAGCTTGGGTTCTCAGACTCCGTCCTCAGACTACTGGCCCACAGGCCCTCCAGTTTGGCAATCCAGAACTACAATGCCGCAATCTGCCTGCCATACAGAAGTAAAATATTGCCCTCAGGGCTACCCCGAATTCCCAAATGAGGATCAACCTGCACGCCATTCGGCTGTACCCCAAACATATAGGCTGACCTGGGCACTATTTCCCCTTCTGACCCAGCCTGAGCCTGGACCTCCTGGTCCCACCCAGACAGCTGGCCGCACACTGAGCACATCGAACCCGCCATGGCCTTAGGTCGTCATCTCTTCCCAACTGCGGTTTTCAGGCTCCAAAACCTAGACCTTATCTCCAACCACTGCCCAGGTTTGAAAATGATGCTGAAATCAGAACTCTTTCCCCATGGCAAGAAACCTTGTGGTTGGCATGTTGTCTAACGTTCAGTGTAGTTGAAACAAGGGTGGCCCATGAGGCCCAGCCCATGCTTGCAGGCCACATTGGTCACAAACACACATTGTGACCCTCAGCCTGAGCCCAGTCCTCAGGTAAGGCCTCTCAGGGCCTATATGAAGAGACAGCATATTGGGCTTGCCATGCCCCTAGGCCCCAATTTTTAACCATAGTTCGGGTTGTCCCTTCACTCTTCCCCAGGGCTCTGCTTTGGAATTCCTCTTTTGGTGGGACACCTGAGGTAACAAACCTGAAAGGAGTCCACCCATCCCACAGATTGACGAAAACCAATTGGGATCGGGCCAAATCCACAGAGAGGAAGACTCGTCCATGGCCCATGAGACCTCCCCAACATTCCACGGCCATCGCTGAAACAAAATCCAGAGACAAAAGCCTGAGCAAGCGCCTCAGACTCGCTCATTCTTCATATCCTGAAGAGTTCTTCTCATGGTTTGTAGAACGGACGTGCGATACCTACGTCCCCAAACTTAAGCTGAGTTTGTGTTTTCAGTCTTCTGTCCTCAAAGTCCTGGGCCACACTCCCTCCAGGCTGGGGCCCCTGGAGCCACACATTAGGACTGCCCCCACCCAATCCATGGGAATTCTGCCCATTCCATTGTCAAAAATCGTACAAATTAGGAGAACCCTCCAAAGTCCCCGAGGCCATCCCAATAGTGTAGGTCGCCCGGGACAAAAAATGGGCGGTTGATACCGGCTGAGCATCTACCTCCACTATCTACCTCCACTCATACCAAGGAGATTGAACCAGACAGGACCCGAGGCCATTATCGCATCCATTGCTTTGGTTTACAGGCATGTCTCCTCAAAAGCCTGGATTCCAATACCAGCAGAGGGGATTTCCTGAGGCACTCATCAGAACAAATCTCGTCTCCACAAGGAAACTTGTGCATGGTAGCTAAGCCAAAGCTTAGAAGAATACTTCAGGGACCCGGTGCCACCTCCCCATTCCAAGGCCCTCATGGACACAAACACACGTTAGGACCCATCCTCTGGAAAGTGCATTTCAACTCAGCCACCCCGGTTGCTCCCGCAGATCCATTAGATCTAAACTGTCTTGTTGCTAGTAGACAATTGGAAGGCGAGGCGGACTTCCCAGGCATCCATCCTGGAACAGTGCTCTGGAGTCATTCCATATGGGATGTCCTGGAGCTGTCCAACAGGTCTCAATTGTCTTGCAGAAGGAATACTTGAAGGGGGCATCCCACATCTCCCAACGTGGAAAACCTCCATGGCCTCGAGATTCCGCTCCCTTCATGAAGGGGCCGTCATGCACAGAAACTCCAACCTGAGCCAACGTCGGATCCTCGCCCTGACTTCAGATGCATGAGATATTGGTTCAGATCTGCAGGGGGTAACTGCCGTGCCCTCACCCTGAATCCGAAGTCTAGCTTGTGTTCTCAGACTTCCGTCCTCACTCTCCTGGCCCCGAGGCCCTCAAGTTTGGCAATTCCGGACCGACAATGAAGCACTCTGCCTGCCTCTAGAAAAAATATATGGCCTAATGAGCAGCCCAGGCAGCTTAAATGAGGATAAACCTACACGGCACTCGAATGTACCCAAATTATATAGTCTAACCTGGGCACTAATGCACTGTCTGACACAACCTGAGCCCGGACCTGCTGACCAACACCCAGACAGCTGACCACACGCTGAGCACATCAGACCCGCCATGGCCTTAGGTCATCATCTCTTCCCTACCTCAGTTTTCAGGCTTCAGAACCTAGACCTTATCTCCAATCACTGCCCACGGGTGACTGTGATGCAGAAATCAGAACTCTTCCTGACCCATGGCAAGAAACCTTGTGATTGGCATGTTGTCCAACCTTCAGTGTAGAAGAAACCAGCATTCACCCTGAGGCCCCGCCCATTCTTGAGTGCGACGAGAGCATAAACACGCATTGTGACCTCAGCGTGAGTCCTGTCCTCTAGTAAGTCCTCTCAGTGGCTGGACCATTAGATGTCATAATGGGCTTGACATGTCCCTAGTCCCCAATTTTTAACCAGATTTCTGGTTGTCCAGTCGCCCCACCCCAGGGCTCTACTCTGGAATCCCTCATTTGGTGGGTCATCTGAGGTTGAAAAACAAAATGAAACAAATTAACAACAACAACAAAAAAACGGACTTCTTCCATCCCCAGAATGACCGCAAACTCTTTGGACGGGACCGAACCCCCAGAGAGTAAGACTCGTCCATTTCCCATGAAGTCACCCGGCAATTTCACGACCATGAGTGACATGATATCCAGAGACAAAAACTTGAGCAAGAGCCTCACACTCGCCCTTTTTTCATATCCCGAAGTGTTCTCCTCATGGTCTGTAGATCAGTCCTGCCATACCTATAACCCAAAACATAAGCCGAGTTTGTGTTTTCAGACAACTGTCCAAAAAGCTCTGGCCTACACACCCTACAGGCTCAGGGCCCTGGAGCCAAACCTGAGGACTGTACTTGCCCTCTCCAAGGGAATTGTATGTGCCCATTCCAATGGCCACAACCCTACTAATAGGATAACCTCCAAATTCCCTGAGGCCATCCCAAGAGTTGTGGCTTCCCAGGACAAACAGGGGCAATCTGAGCCCATCTGAGCACCTACCTGCACTCAGACCCGTAGACTGATGTCCCCAGAGGTAAAAAGGAACGAACAGGCCCCTAGGCACTAATCGGATCCATTGCTTTGGTTTCCAGGCATCTCTCCTCAGAGGCCTGGATTTCAATACCAGCATATGGCTGTTTCTTGACTCACCCATCAGAACAAATCTCATCTACCCATGGGAAACATGCACGTTGGAGCTGTGTCAAAGCCTCTGTTTAGGAGAACCCTTCAGGGCCCCAGGGCCACCGCTTCATTCCAAGGTCTCCATAGACACATAAACATATTACGACACATCCACAGGAGAGTCCATTTCAACTCAGCCTCCTCGGTTGCCCCCCACATCCAGCAGATCTAACCTGTCTTGTTGCTTGGAGACAATTGGAATGCGCGGTGGGCTACCCAGCCATCCATCCTTAGAACCCTGCTCCGAATCGTTGGCCTGGAGCCAACCAACAGTTCTCAATTGTCCTGCAGAAGAATCTTTGCAGTTTGGAGCTTCTCACAACTCCCATCGTGGGAAAATCCCCATGTCCTCGTTATCCAACCCTATTCAAGAAAGGGCCATCAGGGCAGAAAGTCCAACCTGAGCGATCGTCTGATCCTTGCCCTGACTTCAGATGCACGAGATCTCTATTGAGGTCTGTAGATTGTGCCTGCCATATCCTCACCCAGAAACCTAGGCCTAGCTTGGGTTCTCAGACACCGTCCTCAGACTACTGGCCCACCAGCCCTCCAGTTTGGCGATCCAGAACTACAATGCCGCACTCTGCCTGCCCTACAGAAGTAAAACATTGCCCTCAGGGCTACTCCGAAACCCCAAATGAGGATCAACCTGCACGCCATTCGGCTGTACCCCAAACATGTAGGCTGACCTGGGCACTATTTCCCCTTCATTCCCAGCCTGATCCTGGAACTCCTGGTCCCACCACGACAGCTGGCCGCACACTGAGCACATCGGACCTGCCATGGCCTTAGGTCGTCATCTCTTCCCAACTGCGGTTTTCAGGCTCCAGAACCTAGACCTTATCTCCAACCACTGTCCAGGGTTGAAAATGATGCAGAAATCAGAACTCTTTCCCCATGGCAAGAAACCTTGTGCTTGGCATGTTGTCCAACGTTCAGTGTAGTTGAAACAAGCGTGGCCCATGAGGCCCAGCCCATGCTTGCGGGCCACATTGGTCACAAACACACATTGTGACCCTCATCCTGAGCCCAGTCCTTAGGTAAGGCCTCTCAGGGCCTATATGAAGAGACAGCATATTGGGCTTGCCATGCCCCTAGGCCCCAATTTTTAACCATAGTTCGGGTTGTCCCTTCACTCTTCCCCAGGGCTCTGCTTTGGAATTCCTCTTTTGGTGGGACACCTGAGGTAACAAACCTGAAAGGAATCCTCCCATCCTACAGATTGACGAAAAACAATTGGGATCGGGCCAAATCCACAGAGAGGAAGATCGTCTATGGCCCATGAGACCTCCCCAACATTCCACGGCCATCGCTGAAACAAAATCCAGAGACAAAAGCCTGAGCAAGCGCCTCAGACTCGCTCATTCTTCATATCCTGAAGAGTTCTTCTCATGGTTTGTAGATCGGGCGTGCCATACCTACGTCCCCAAACTTAAGCTGAGTTTGTGTTTTCAGTCTTCTGTCCTCAAAGTCATGGGCAACACTCCCTCCAGGCTGGGGTCCCTGGAGCCACACATTAGGACTGCCCCCACCCAATCCATGGGAATTCTGCCCATTCCATTGTCAAAAATCGTACAAATTAGGAGAACCCTCCAAAGTCCCTGAGGCCATCCGAATAGTGTAGGTCGCCCGGGACAAAAAAGGGCGGTTGATACCAGCTGAGCATCTACCTCTACTCATCTATTTCCACTCATACCAAGAAGATTGAACCAGACACGACCCGAGGCCATTATCGGATCCATTGCTTTGGTTTACAGGCATGTCTCCTCAAAAGCCTGGATTCCAATACCAGCAGAGGGGATTTCTTGAGGCACCCATCAGAACAAATCTCGTCTCCACAAGGAAAGTTGTGCATGGGAGCTATGCCAAAGCTTAGGAGAACACTTCAGGGTCCCGGTGCCACCTCCCCATTCCAAGGCCCTCATGGACACAAACACACATTAGGACACATCCTCTGGAATGTGCATTTCAACACAGCCACCCCAGTTGCTCCCGCAGATCCTTTAGATCTAAACTGTCTTGTTGCTAGGAGACAATTGGAAGGCGAGGGGGACTTCCCAGGCATCCATCCTTGAACGGTGCTCTGGAGTCATTCCGTATGGGATGTCCTGGAGCTGTCCAAAAGGCCTCAATTGTCCCGCAGAAGGAATCCTTGAAGGGGCATCCCACATCTCCCAACGTGGAAAACCTCCATGGCCTCGAGATTCCGCTCCCTTCATGAAGGGGCCGTCATGCACAGAAACTCCAACCTGAGCCAACGTCGGATCCTCGCCCTGACTTCAGATGCATGAGATATTGGTTCAGATCTGCAGGGGGTACCTGCCGTGCCCTCACCCTGAATCCGAAGTCTAGCTTGTGTTCTCAGACTTCCGTCCTCACTCTCCTGGCCCCGAAGCCCTCAAGTTTGGCAATTCCGGACCGACAATGAAGCACTCTGCCTGCCCTCTAGAAAAAATGTATTGCCTAATGAGCTGCCCAGGCAGCTTAAATGAGGATAAACCTACACGGCACTCGAATGTACCCAAATTATATAGTCTAACCTGGGCACTAATGCACTGTCTGACACAACCTGAGCCCGGACCTGCTGACCAACACCCAGACAGCTGACCGCACCCTGAGCACATCAGACCCGCCATGGCCTTAGGTCATCATCTCTTCCCTACCTCAGTTTTCAGGCTTCAGAACCTAGACCTTATCTCCAATCACAGCCCACGGGTGACTGTGCTGCAGAAATCAGAACTCTTCCTGACCCATGGCAAGAAACCTTGTGGTTGGCATGTTGTCCAACGTTCAGTGTAGGAGAAACCAGCATTCACCCTGAGGCCCCGCCCATTCTTGAGTGCGACGAGAGCATAAACACGCATTGTGACCTCAGCGTGAGTCCTGTCCCCTAGTATGTCCTCTCAGTGGCTGGACCATTAGATGTCATAATGGGCTTGACATGTCCCTAGTCCCCATTTTTAACCAGATTTCTGGTTGTCCAGTCGCCCCACCCCAGGGCTCTACTCTGGAATCCCTCATTTGGTGGGACATCTGAGGTTGAAAAACAAAATGAAACAAATCGACAACAACAACAAAAAAACGGACTTCTTCCATCCCCAGAATGACCGCAAACTCTTTGGACGGGACCGAACCCCCAGAGAGTAAGACTCGTCCATTTCCCATGAAGTCACCCGGCAATTTCACGACCATGAGTGACACGATATCCAGAGACAAAAACTTGAGCAAGAGCCTCACACTCGCCCTTTTTTCATATCCCGAAGTGTTCTCCTCATGGTCTGTAGATCAGTCCTGCCATACATATGACCCAAAACATAAGCCGAGTTTGTGATTTCAGACAACTGTCCAAACAGCTCTGGCCTACACACCCTACAGGCTCAGGGCCCTGGAGCCAAACCTGAGGACTGTACTTGCCCTCTCCAAGGGAATTGTATGTGCCCATTCCAATGGCCACGACCCTACTAATAGGATAACCCCCAAAGTCCCTGAGGCCATCCCAAGAGTTGTGGCTTACCAGGACAAACAGGGGCAATCTGAGCCCATCTGAGCACCTACCTGCACTCAGACCCGTAGACTGATGTCCCCAGTGGTAATAAGGAACGAACAGGCCTCTAGGCACTAATCGGATCCATTGCTTTGGTTTCCAGGCATCTCTCCTCAGAGGCCTGGATTTCAATACCAGCATATGGCTGTTTCTTGACTCACCCATCAGAACAAATCTCATCTACACATGGGAAACATGCACGTTGCAGCTGTGTCAAAGCCTCTGTTTAGGAGAACCCTTCAGGGCCCCAGGGCCACCGCTTCATTCCAAGGTCTCCATAGACACAAAAACATATTAGGACACATCCACAGGAGAGTCCATTTCAACTCAGCCTCCTCGGTTGCCCCCCACATCCAGCAGATATAACCTGTCTTGTTGCTTGGAGACCATTGGAATGCGAGGTGGGCTACCCAGCCATACATCCTTAGAACCCTGCTCGGAATCGTTGGCCTAGAGCCAACCAACAGGTCTCAATTGTCCTGCAGAAGAATCTTTGCAGTTTGGAGCTTCTCACAACTCCCATCGTGGGAAAACCCCCATGTCCTCGTGATCCAACCCCCTTCAAGGAAGGGCCATCAGGTCAGAAAGTCCAACCTGAGCGATCGTCTGATCCTTGCCCTGACTTCAGATGCACGAGATCTCGATTGAGGTCTGTAGATTGTGCCTGCCATATCCTCACCCAGAAACCTAGGCCTAGCTTGGGTTCTCAGACTCCGTCCTCAGACTACTGGCCCACAAGCCCTCCAGTTGGCAATCCAGAACTACAATGCCGCACTCTGCCTGCCCTACAGAAGTAAAACATTGCCCTCAGTGCTACCCCGAAACCCCAAATGAGGATCAACCTGCACGCCATTCGGCTTTACCCCAAACATATAGGCTGACCTGGGCACTATTTCCCCTTCTGACCCAGCCTGAGCCTGGACCTCCTGGTCCCACCCAGACAGCTGGCCGCACACTGAGCACATCGGACCCGCCATGGCCTTAGGTCGTCATCTCTTCCCAACTGCGGTTTTCAGGCTCCAGAACCTAGACCTTATCTCCAACCACTGCCCAGGGTTGAAAATGATGCAGAAATCAGAACTCTTTCCCCGTGGCAAGAAACCTAGTGGTTGGCATGTTGTCCAACGTTCAGTGTAGTTGAAACAAGCGTGGCCCATGAGGCCCAGCCGATGCTTGCGGGCCACATTGGTCACAAACACACATTGTGACCCTCAGCCTGAGCCCAGTCCTCAGGTAAGGCCTCTCATGGCCTATATGAAGAGACAGCATATTGGGCTTGCCATGCCCCTAGGCCCCAATTTTTAACCATAGTTCGGGTTGTCCCTTCACTTTTCCCCAGGGCTCTGCTTTGGAATTCCTCTTTTGGTGGGACACCTGAGGTAACAAACCTGAAAGGAGTCCTCCCATCCAACAGATTGACGAAAAACAATTGGGATCGGGCCAAATCCACAGAGAGGAAGATTCGTCCATGGCCCATGAGACCTCCCCAACATTCCAAGGCCATCGCTGAAACAAAATCCAGAGACAAAAGCCTGAGCAAGCGCCTCAGACTCGCTCATTCTTCATATCCTGAAGAGTTCTTCTCATGGTTTGTAGATCGGGCGTGCCATACCTACGTCCCCAAACTTAAGCTGAGTTTGTGTTTTCAGTCTTCTGTCCTCAAAGTCCTGGGCCACACTCCCTCCAGGCTGGGGCCCCTGGAGCCACACATTAGAACTGCCCCCACCCAATCCATGGGAATTCTGCCCATTCCATTGTCAAAAATCGTACAAATTAGGAGAAACCTCCAAAGTCCCTGAGGCCATCCCAATAGTGTAGGTCACCCGGGATATAAAGGGCGGTTGATACCGGCTGAGCATCTACCTCCACTCATCTACCTCCACTCATACCAAGAAGATTGAACCAGACAGGACCCGAGGCCATTATCGGGTCCATTGCTTTGGTTTACAGGCATGTCTCCTCAAAAGCCTGCATTCCAATACCAGCAGAGGGGATTTCCTGAGGCACCCATCAGAACTAATCTCGTCTCCACAAGGAAACTTGTGCATGGGAGCTATGCCAAAGCTTAGGAGAATACTTCAGGGTCCCGGTGCCACCTCCCCATTCCAAGGCCCTCATGGACACAAACACACGTTAGGACCCATCCTCTGGAAAGTGCATTTCAACTCAGCCACCCCGGTTGCTCCCGCAGATCCATTAGATCTAAACTGTCTTGTTGCTAGGAGACAATTGGAAGGCGAGGGGGACTTCCCAGGCATCCATCCTGGAACAGTGCTCTGGAGTCATTCCATATGGGATGTCCTGGAGCTGTCCAACAGGTCTCAATTGTCCCGCAGAAGGAATCCTTGAAGGGGGCATCCCACATCTCCCAACGTGGAAAACCTCCATGTCCTCGAATTCCGCTCCCTTCATGAAGGGGCCGTCATGCACAGAAACTCCAACCTGAGCCAACGTCGGATCCTCGCCCTGACTTCAGATGCATGAGATGTTGGTTCAGATCTGCAGGGGGTACCTGCCGTGCCCTCACCCTGAATCCGAAGACTAGCTTGTGTTCTCAGACTTCCGTCCTCACTCTCCTGGCCCCAAAGCCCTCAAGTTTGGCAATTCCGGACCGACAATGAAGCACTCTGCCTGCCCTCTAGAAAAAATGTATTGCCTAATGAGCTGCCCAGGCAGCTTAAATGAGGATAAACCTACGCGGCACTCGAATGTACCCAAATTATATAGTCTAACCTGGGCACTAATGCACTGTCTGACACAACCTGAGCCCGGACCTGCTGACCAACACCCAGACAGCTGACCGCACCCTGAGCACATCAGACCCGCCATGGCCTTAGGTCATCATCTCTTCCCTACCTCAGTTTTCAGGCTTCAGAACCTAGACCTTATCTCCAATCACTGCCCACGGGTGACTGTGCTGCAGAAATCAGAACTCTTCCTGACCCATGGCAAGAAACCTTGTGGTTGGCATGTTGTCCAACGTTCAGTGTAGGAGAAACCAGCATTCACCCTGAGGCCCCGCCCATTCTTGAGTGCGACGAGAGCATAAACACGCATTGTGACCTCAGCGTGAGTCCTGTCCTCTAGTAAGTCCTCTCAGTGGTTGGACCATTAGATGTCATAATGGGCTTGACATGTCCCTAGTCCCCAATTTTTAACCAGATTTCTGGTTGTCCAGTCGCCCCACACCAGGGCTCTACTCTGGAGTCCCTCCTTTGGTGGGACATCTGAGGTTGAAAAACAAAATGAAACAAATCGACAACAACAACAAAAACGGACTTCTTCCAACCCCAGAATGACCGCAAACTCTTTGGACGGGACCGAACCCCCAGAGAGTAAGACTCGTCCATTTCCCATGAAGTCACCCGGCAATTTCACGACCATGAGTGACACGATATCCAGAGACAAAAACTTGAGCAAGAGCCTAAAACTCGGTCTATTTCATATCCCGAAGTGTTCTCCTCATGGTCTGTTGATGAGTCCTGCCATACCTATGACCCAAAACATAAGCCGAGTTTGTGTTCCCAGACAACTGTCCAAACATCTCTGGCCTACACACCCTACAGGCTCAGTGCCCTGGAGCCAAACCTGAGGACTGTACTTCCCTCTCCAAGGGAATTGTATGTGCCCATTCCAATGGCCACGACCCTACTAATAGGATAATCTCCAAAGCCCTGAGGCCATCCCAAGAGTTGTGGCTTCCCAGGACAAACAGGGGCAATCGGAGCCCATCTGAGCACCTACCTGCACTCAGACCCGTAGACTGATGTCCCCAGAGGTAAAAAGGAACGAACAGGCCCCTAGGCACTAATCGGATCCATTGCTTTGGTTTCCAGGCATCTCTCCTCAGAGGCCTGGATTTCAATACCAGCATATGGCTGTTTCTTGACTCACCCATCAGAACAAATCTCATCTACACATGGGAAACATGCACGTTGGAGCTGTGTCAAAGCCTCTGTTTAGGAGAACCCTTCAGGGCCCCAGGGCCACCGCTTCATTCCAGGGTCTCCATAGACACAAAAACATATTAGGACACATCCACAGGAGAGTCCATTTCAACTCAGCCTCCTCGGTTGCCACCCACATCCAGCAGATCTAACCTGTCTTGTTGCTTGGAGACCATTGGAATGCGAGGTGGGCTACCAAGCCATCCATCCTTAGAACCCTGCTCGGAATCATTGGCCTAGAGCCAACCAACAGGTCTCAATTGTTCTGCAGAAGAATCTTTGCAGTTTGGAGCTTCTCACAACTCCCATCGTGGGAAAACCCCCATGTCCTCGTGATCCAACCCCCTTCAAGAAAGGGCCATCAGGGCAGAAAGTCCAACCTGAGCGATCGTCTGATCCTTGCCCTGACTTCAGATGCACGAGATCTCGATTGAGGTCTGTAGATTGTGCCTGCCATATCCTCACCCAGAAACCTAGGCCTAGCTTGGGTTCTCAGACTGCGTCCTCAGACTACTGGCCCACAAGCCCTCCAGTTGGGCAATCAAGAACTACAATGCCGCACTCTGCCTGCCCTACAGAAGTAAAACATTGCCCTCAGGGCTACCCCGAAACAGCAAATGAGGATCAACCTGCACGCCATTCGGCTGTACCCCAAACATATAGGCTGACCTGGGCACTATTTCCCCTTCTGACCCAGCCTGAGCCTGGACCTCCTGGTCCCACCCAGACAGCTGGCCGCACACTGAGCACATCGGACCCGCCATGGCCTTAGGTCGTCATCTCTTCCCAACTGCGGTTTTCAGGCTCCAGAACCTAGACCTTATCTCCAACCACTGCCCAGGGTTGAAAATGATGCAGAAATCAGAACTCTTTCCCCATGGCAAGAAACCTAGTGGTTGGCATGTTGTCCAACGTTCAGTGTAGCTGAAACAAGCGTGGCCCATGAGGCCCAGCCCATGCTTGCGGGCCACATTGGTCACAAACACACATTGTGACCCTCAGCCTGAGCCCAGTCCTCAGGTAAGGCCTCTCAGGGCCTATATGAAGAGACAGCATATTGGGCTTGCCATGCCCCTAGGCCCCAATTTTTAACCGTAGTTCGGGTTGTCCCTTCACTCTTCCCCAGGGCTCTGCTTTGGAATTCCTCTTTTGGTGGGACACCTGAGGTAACAAACCTGAAAGGAGTCCTCCCATCCCACAGATTGACGAAAAACAATTGGGATCGGGCCAAATCCACAGAGAGGAAGATTCGTCCATGGCCCATGAGACCTCCCCAACATTCCACGGCCATCGCTGAAACAAAATCCAGAGACAAAAGCCTGAGCAAGCGCCTCAGACTCGCTCATTCTTCATATCCTGAAGAGTTCTTCTCATGTTTTGTAGATCGGGGGTGCCATACCTACGTCCCCAAACTTAAGCTGAGTTTGTGTTTTCAGTCTTCTGTCCTCAAAGTCCTGGGCCACACTCCCTCCAGGCTGGGGCCCCTGGAGCCACACATTAGGACTGCCCCCACCCAATCCATGGGAATTCTGCCCATTCCATTGTCAAAAATCGTACAAATTAGGAGAACCCTCCAAAGTCCCTGAGGCCATCCCAATAGTGTAGATCGCCCGGGACAAAAAAGGGCGGTTGATACCGGCTGAGCATCTACCTCCACTCATCTACCTCCACTCATACCAAGAAGATTGAACCAGACAGGACCCGAGGCCATTATCGGATCCATTCCTTTGGTTTACAGGCATGTCTCCTCAAAAGCCTGGATTCCAATACCAGCAGAGGGGATTTCTTGAGGCACCCATCAGAACAAATCTCGTCTCCACAATGAAACTTGTGCATGGGAGCTATGCCAAAGCTTAGGAGAATACTTCAGGGTCCCGGTGCCACCTCCCCATTCCAAGGCCCTCATGGACACAAACACACGTTAGGACCCATCCTCTGGAAAGTGCCTTTCAACTCAGCCACACCGGTTGCTCCCGCATATCCATTAGATCTAAACTGTCTTGTTGCTAGGACACAATTGGAAGGCGAGGCGGACTTCCCAGGCATCCATCCTGGAACAGTGCTCTGGAGTCATTCCATATGGGATGTCCTGGAGCTGTCCAACAGGTCTCAATTGTCCCGCAGAAGGAATCCTTGAAGGGGGCATCCCACATCTCCCAACGTGGAAAACCTCCATGGCCTCGAGATTCCGCTCCCTTCATGAAGGGGCCGTCATGCACAGAAACTCCAACCTGAGCCAACGTCGGATCCTCACCCTGACTTCAGATGCATGAGATATTGGTTCAGATCTGCAGGGGGTACCTGCCGTGCCCTCACCCTGAATCCGAAGACTAGCTTGTGTTCTCAGACTTCCGTCCTCACTCTCCTGGCCCCGAAGCCCTCAAGTTTGGCAATTCCGGACCGACAATGAAGCACTCTGCCTGCCCTCTAGAAAAAATGTATTGCCTAATGAGCTGCCCAGGCAGCTTAAATGAGGATAAACCTACACAGCACTCGAATGTACCCAAATTATATAGTCTAACCTGGGCACTAATGCACTGTCTGACACAACCTGAGCCCGGACCTGCTGACCAACACCCAGACAGCTGACCGCACCCTGAGCACATCAGACCCGCCATGGCCTTAGGTCATCATCTCTTCCCTACCTCAGTTTTCAGGCTTCAGAACCTAGACCTTATCTCCAATCACTGCCCACGGGTGACTGTGATGCAGAAATTAGAACTCTTCCTGACCCATGGCAAGAAACCTTGTGGTTGGCATGTTGTCCAACCTTCAGTGTAGGAGAAACCAGCATTCACCCTGAGGCCCCGCCCATTCTTGAGTGCGACGAGAGCATAAACACGCATTG
This sequence comes from Mustela nivalis, assembly GCF_964662115.1. Taxonomy (NCBI): domain Eukaryota; kingdom Metazoa; phylum Chordata; class Mammalia; order Carnivora; family Mustelidae; genus Mustela; species Mustela nivalis. Next base: position 127,116 of record NW_028136272.1, on the reverse strand, counting down.
TGACCTCAGCGTGAGTCCTGTCCTCTAGTAAGTCCTCTCAGTGGCTGGACCATTAGATGTCATACTGGGCTTGACATGTCCCTAGTCCCCATTTTTAACCAGATTTCTGGTTGTCCAGTCGCCACACCCCAGGGCTCTCCTCTGGAATCCCTCATTTGGTGGGACATCTGAGGTTGAAAAACAAAATGAAACAAATCGACAACAACAACAAAAAAACGGACTTCTTCCAACCCCAGATTGACCGCAAACTCTTTGGACGGGACCGAACCCCCAGAGAGTAAGACTCGTCCATTTCCAATGAAGTCACCTGGCAATTTCACGACCATGAGTGACACGATATCCAGAGACAAAAACTTGAGCAAGAGCCTCACACTCGCCCTTTTTTCATATCCCGAAGTGTTCTCCTCATGGTCTGTAGATAAGTCCTGCCATACCTATGACCCAAAACATAAGCCGAGTTTGTGTTTTCAGACAACTGTCCAAACAGCTCTGGCCTACACACCCTACAGGCTCAGGGCCCTGGAGCCAAACCTGAGGACTGTACTTGCCCTCTCCAAGGGAATTGTATGTGCCCATTCCAATGGCCACGACCCTACTAATAGGATAACCTCCAAAGTCCCTGAGGCCATCCCAAGAGTTGTGGCTTCCCAGGACAAACAGGGGCAATCTGAGCCCATCTGAGCACCTACCTGCACTCAGACCCGTAGACTGATGTCCCCAGAGGTAAAAAGGAACGAACAGGCCCCTAGGCACTAATCAGATCCATTGCTTTGGTTTCCAGGCATCTCTCCTCAGGTCCTGGATTTGAATACCAGCATATGGCTGTTTCTTGACTCACCCATCAGAACAAATCTCATCTACACATGGGAAACATGCACGTTGGAGCTGTGTCAAAGCCTCTGTTTAGGCGAACCCTTCAGGGCCCCAGGGCCACCGCTTCATTCCAGGGTCTCCATAGACACAAAAACATATTAGGACACATCCACAGGAGAGTCCATTTCAACTCAGCCTCCTCGGTTGCCCCCCACATCCAGCAGATCTAACCTGTCTTGTTGCTTGGAGACAATTGGAATGCGAGGTGGGCTACCCAGCCATCCATCCTTAGAACCCTGCTCGGAATCGTTGGCCTGGAGCCAACCAACAGGTCTCAATTGTCCTGCAGAAGAATCTTTGCAGTTTGGAGCTTCTCACAACTCCCATCGTGGGAAAACCCCCATGTCCTCGTGATCCAACCCCCTTCAAGAAAGGGCCATCAGGGTAGAAAGTCCAACCTGATCGATCGTCTGATCCTTGCCCTGACTTCAGATGCACGAGATCTCTATTGAGGTCTGTAGATTGTGCCTGCCATATCCTCACCCAGAAACCTAGGCTTAGCTTGGGTTCTCAGACTCCGTCCTCAGACTACTGGCCCACATGCCCTCCAGTTTGGCAATCCAGAACTACAATGCCGCAATCTGCCTGCCCTACAGAAGTAAAACATTGCCCTCAGGGCTACCCCGAAACCCCAAATGAGGATCAACCTGCACGCCATTCGGATGTACCCCAACATATAGGCTGACCTGGGCACTATTTCCCCTTCTGACCCAGCCTGAGCCTGGACCTCCTGGTCCCACCCAGACAGCTGGCCGCACACTGAGCACATCGGACCCGCCATGGCCTTAGGTCGTCACCTCTTCCCAACTGCGGTTTTCAGGCTCCAGAACCTAGACCTTATCTCCAACCACTGTCCAGGGTTGAAAATGATGCAGAAATCAGAACTCTTTCCCCATGGCAAGAAACCTTGTGCTTGGCATGTTGTCCAACATTCAGTGTAGTTGAAACAAGCGAGGCCCATGAGGCCGAGCCCATGCTTGCGGGCCACATTGGTCACAAACACACATTGTGACCCTCAGCCTGAGCCCAGTCCTCAGGTAAGGCCTCTCAGGCCCTATATGAAGAGACAGCAATTTGGGCTTGCCATGCCCCTAGGCCCCAATTTTTAACCATAGTTCGGGTTGTCCCTTCACTCTTCCCCAGGGCTCTGCTTTGGAATTCCTCTTTTGGTGGGACAACTGAGGTAACAAACCTGAAAGGAGTCCTCCCATCCCACAGATTGACGAAAAACAATTGGGATCGGGCCAAATCCACAGAGAGGAAGATTCGTCCATGGCCCATGAGACCTCCCCAACATTCCACGGCCATCGCTGAAACAAAATCCAGAGACAAAAGCCTGAGCAAGCGCCTCAGACTCGCTCATTCTTCATATCCTGAAGAGTTCTTCTCATGGTTTGTAGATCGGGCGTGCCATACCTACGTCCCCAAACTTAAGCTGAGTTTGTGTTTTCAGTCTTCTGTCCTCAAAGTCCTGGGCCACACTCCCTCCAGGCTGGGGCCACTGGAGCCACACATTAGGACTGCCCCCACCCAATCCATGGGAATTCTGCCCATTCCATTGTCAAAAATCGTACAAATTATGAGAACCCTCCAAAGTCCCTGAGGCCATCCCAATAGTGTAGGTCGCCCGGGACAAAAAAGGGCGGTTGATACCGGCTGAGCATCTACCTCCACTCATCTACCTCCACTCATACCAAGAAGATTGAACCAGACAGGACCCGAGGCCATTATCGGATCCATTCCTTTGGATTACAGGCATGTCTCCTCAAAAGCCTGGATTCCAATACCAGCAGAGGGGATTTCCTGAGGCACCCATCAGAACAAATCTCGTCTCCACAAGGAAACTTGTGCATGGGAGCTATGCCAAAGCTTAGGAGAATACTTCAGGGTCCCGGTGCCACCTCCCCATTCCAAGGCCCTCATGGACACAAACACACGTTAGGACCCATCCTCTGGAAAGTGCATTTCAACTCAGCCACCCCGGTTGCTCCCGCAGATCCATTAGATCTAAACTGTCTTGTTGCTAGGAGACAATTGGAAGGCGAGGCGGACTTCCCAGGCATCATCCTGGAACAGTGCTCTGGAGTCATTCCATATGGGATGTCCTGGAGCTGTCAAACAGGTCTCAATTGTCCCACAGAAGGAATCCTTGAAGGGGGCATCCCACATCTCCCAACGTGGAAAACCTCCATGGCCTCGAGATTCTGCTCCCTACATGAAGGGGCCGTCATGCACAGAAACTCCAACCTGAGCCAACGTCGGATCCTCGCCCTGACTTCAGATGCATGAGATATTGGTTCAGATCTGCAGGGGGTACCTGCCGTGCCCTCACCCTGAATCCGAAGACTAGCTTGTGTTCTCAGACTTCCGTCCTCACTCTCCTGGCCCCGAAGCCCTCAAGTTTGGCAATTCCGGACCGACAATGAAGCACTCTGCCTGCCCTCCAGAAAAAATGTATTGCCTAATGAGCTGCCCAGGCAGCTTAAATGAGGATAAACCTACACGGCACTCGAATGTACCCAAATTATATAGTCTAACCTGGGCACTAATGCACTGTCTGACACAACCTGAGCCCGGACCTGCTGACCAACACCCAGACAGCTGACCGCACCCTGAGCACATCAGACCCGCCATGGCCTTAGGTCATCATCTCTTCCCTACCTCAGTTTTCAGGCTTCAGAACCTAGACCTTATCTCCAATCACTGCCCAAGGGTGACTGTGATGCAGAAATCAGAACTCTTCCTGACCCATGGCAAGAAACCTTGTGGTTGGCATGTTGTCCAACGTTCAGTGTAGGAGAAACCAGCATTCACCCTGAGGCCCCGCCCATTCTTGAGTGCGACGAGAGCATAAACACCCATTGTGACCTCAGCGTGAGTCCTGTCCTCTAGTAAGTCCTCTCAGTGGCTGGACCATTAGATGTTAAAATGGGCTTGACATGTGCCTAGTCCCCAATTTTTAACCAGATTTCTGGTTGTCCAGTCGCCCCACCCCAGGGCTCTACTCTGGAATCCCTCATTTGGTGGGACATCTGAGGTTGAAAAACAAAATGAAACAAATCGACAACAACAACAAAAAAACGGACTTCTTCCATCCCCAGAATGACCCCAAACTCTTTGGACGGGACCGAACCCCCAGAGAGTAAGACTCGTCCATTTCCCATGAAGTCACCCGGCAATTTCACGACCATGAGTGACACGATATCCAGAGACAAAAACTTGAGCAAGAGCCTCACACTCGCCCTTTTTTCATATCCCGAAGTGTTCTCCTCATGGTCTGTAGATCAGTCCTGCCATACCTATGACCCAAAACATAAGCCGAGTTTGTGTTTTCAGACAACTGTCCAAACAGCTCTGGCCTACACACCCTACAGGCTTAGGGCCCTGGAGCCAAACCTGAGGACTGTACTTGCCCTCTCCAAGGGAATTGTATGTGCCCATTCCAATGGCCACAACCCTACTAGTAGGATAACCTCCAAAGTCCCTGAGGCCATCCCAAGAGTTGTGGCTTCCCAGGACAAACAGGGGCAATCTGAGCCCATCTGAGCACCTACCTGCACTCAGACCCGTAGACTGATGTCCCCAGAGGTAAAAAGGAACGAACAGGCCCCTAGGCACTAATCGGATCCATTGCTTTGGTTTCCAGGCATCTCTCCTCAGAGGCCTGGATTTCAATACCAGCATATGGCTGTTTCTTGACTCACCCATCAGAACAAATCTCATCTACACATGGGAAACATGCACGTTGGAGCTGTGTGAAAGCCTCTGTTTAGGAGAACCCTTCAGGGCCCCAGGGCCACAGCTTCATTCCAAGGTCTCCATAGACACAAAAACATATTAGGACACATCCACAGGAGAGTCCATTTCAACTCAGCCTCCTCGGTTGCCCCCCACATCCAGCAGATCTAACTTGTCTTGTTGCTTGGAGACCATTGGAATGCGAGGTGGGATACCCAGCCATCCATCCTTAGAACCCTGCTCGGAATCGTTGGCCTGGAGCCAACCAACAGGTCTCAATTGTCCTGCAGAAGAATCTTTGCAGTTTGGAGCTTCTCACAACTCCCATCGTGGGAAAACCCCCATGTCCTCGTGATCCAACCCCCTTCAAGAAAGGGCCATCAGGGCAGAAAGTCCAACCTGAGCGATCGTCTGATCCTTGCCCTGACTTCAGATGCACGAGATCTCGATTGAGGTCTGTAGATTGTGCCTGCCATATCCTCACCTAGAAACCTAGGCCTAGCTTGGGATCTCAGACTGCGTCCTCAGACTACTGGCCCACAAGCCCTCCAGTTGGGCAATCCAGAACTACAATGCCGCACTCTGCCTGCCCTACAGAAGTAAAACATTGCCCTCAGGGCTACCCCGAAACCGCAAATGAGGATCAACCTGCACGCCATTCGGCTGTACCCCAAACATATAGGCTGACCTGGGCACTATTTCCCCTTCTGACCCAGCCTGAGCCTGGACCTCCTGGTCCCACCCAGACAGCTGGCCGCACACTGAGCACATCGGACCCGCCATGGCCTTAGGTCGTCACCTCTTCCCAACTGCGGTTTTCAGGCTCCAGAACCTAGACCTTATCTCCAACCACTGTCCAGGGTTGAAAATGATGCAGAAATCAGAACTCTTTCCCCATGGCAAGAAACCTTGTGCTTGGCATGTTGTCCAACATTCAGTGTAGTTGAAACAAGCGTGGCCCATGAGGCCGAGCCCATGCTTGCGGGCCACATTGGTCACAAACACACATTGTGACCCTCAGCCTGAGCCCAGTCCTCAGGTAAGGCCTCTCAGGCCCTATATGAAGAGACAGCAATTTGGGCTTGCCATGCCCCTAGGCCCCAATTTTTAACCATAGTTCGGGTTGTCCCTTCACTCTTCCCCAGGGCTCTGCTTTGGAATTCCTCTTTTGGTGGGACACCTGAGGTAACAAACCTGAAAGGAGTCCTCCCATCCCACAGATTGACGAAAAACAATTGGGATCGGGCCAAATCCACAGAGAGGAAGATTCGTCCATGGCCCATGAGACCTCCCCAACATTCCACGGCCATCGCTGAAACAAAATCCAGAGACAAAAGCCTGAGCAAGCGCCTCAGACTCGCTCATTCTTCATATCCTGAAGAGTTCTTCTCATGGTTTGTAGATCGGGCGTGCCATACCTACGTCCCCAAATTTAAGCTGAGTTTGTGTTTTCAGTCTTCTGTCCTCAAAGTCCTGGGCCACACTCCCTCCAGGCTGGGGCCACTGGAGCCACACATTAGGACTGCCCCCACCCAATCCATGGGAATTCTGCCCATTCCATTGTCAAAAATCGTACAAATTATGAGAACCCTCCAAAGTCCCTGAGGCCATCCCAATAGTGTAGGTCGCCCGGGACAAAAAAGGGCGGTTGATACCGGCTGAGCATCTACCTCCACTCATCTACCTCCACTCATACCAAGAAGATTGAACCAGACAGGACCCGAGGCCATTATCGGATCCATTCCTTTGGATTACAGGCATGTCTCCTCAAAAGCCTGGATTCCAATACCAGCAGTGGGGATTTCCTGAGGCACCCATCAGAACAAATCTCGTCTCCACAAGGAAACTTGTGCATGGGAGCTATGCCAAAGCTTAGGAGAATACTTCAGGGTCCCGGTGCCACCTCCCCATTCCAAGGCCCTCATGGACACAAACACACGTTAGGACCCATCCTCTGGAAAGTGCATTTCAACTCAGCCACCCCGGTTGCTCCCGCAGATCCATTAGATCTAAACTGTCTTGTTGCTAGGAGACAATTGGAAGGCGAGGCGGACTTCCCAGGCATCATCCTGGAACAGTGCTCTGGAGTCATTCCATATGGGATGTCCTGGAGCTGTCAAACAGGTCTCAATTGTCACACAGAAGGAATCCTTGAAGGGGGCATCCCACATCTCCCAACGTGGAAAACCTCCATGGCCTCGAGATTCTGCTCCCTACATGAAGGGGCCGTCATGCACAGAAACTCCAACCTGAGCCAACGTCGGATCCTCGCCCTGACTTCAGATGCATGAGATATTGGTTCAGATCTGCAGGGGGTACCTGCCGTGCCCTCACCCTGAATCCGAAGACTAGCTTGTGTTCTCAGACTTCCGTCCTCACTCTCCTGGCCCCGAAGCCCTCAAGTTTGGCAATTCCGGACCGACAATGAAGCACTCTGCCTGCCCTCTAGAAAAAATGTATTGCCTAATGAGCTGCCCAGGCAGCTTAAATGAGGATAAACCTACACGGCACTCGAATGTACCCAAATTATATAGTCTAACCTGGGCACTAATGCACTGTCTGACACAACCTGAGCCCGGACCTGCTGACCAACACCCAGACAGCTGACCGCACCCTGAGCACATCAGACCCGCAATGGCCTTAGGTCATCATCTCTTCCCTACCTCAGTTTTCAGGCTTCAGAACCTAGACCTTATCTCCAATCACTGCCCAAGGGTGACTGTGATGCAGAAATCAGAACTCTTCCTGACCCATGGCAAGAAACCTTGTGGTTGGCATGTTGTCCAACGTTCAGTGTAGGAGAAACCAGCATTCACCCTGAGGCCCCGCCCATTCTTGAGTGCGACGAGAGCATAAACACGCAATGTGACCTCAGCGTGAGTCCTGTCCTCTAGTAAGTCCTCTCAGTGGCTGGACCATTAGATGTTAAAATGGGCTTGACATGTGCCTAGTCCCCAATTTTTAACCAGATTTCTGGTTGTCCAGTCGCCCCACCCCAGGGCTCTACTCTGGAATCCCTCATTTGGTGGGACATCTGAGGTTGAAAAACAAAATGAAACAAATCGACAACAACAACAAAAAAACGGACTTCTTCCATCCCCAGAATGACCCCAAACTCTTTGGACGGGACCGAACCCCCAGAGAGTAAGACTCGTCCATTTCCCATGAAGTCACCCGGCAATTTCACGACCATGAGTGACACGATATCCAGAGACAAAAACTTGAGCAAGAGCCTCACACTCGCCCTTTTTTCATATCCCGAAGTGTTCTCCTCATGGTCTGTAGATCAGTCCTGCCATACCTATGACCCAAAACATAAGCCGAGTTTGTGTTTTCAGACAACTGTCCAAACAGCTCTGGCCTACACACCCTATAGGCTTAGGGCCCTGGAGCCAAACCTGAGGACTGTACTTGCCCTCTCCAAGGGAATTGTATGTGCCCATTCCAATGGCCACAACCCTACTAGTAGGATAACCTCCAAAGTCCCTGAGGCCATCCCAAGAGTTGTGGCTTCCCAGGACAAACAGGGGCAATCTGAGCCCATCTGAGCACCTACCTGCACTCAGACCCGTAGACTGATGTCCCCAGAGATAAAAAGGAACGAACAGGCCCCTAGGCACTAATCGGATCCATTGCTTTGGTTTCCAGGCATCTCTCCTCAGAGGCCTGGATTTCAATACCAGCATATGGCTGTTTCTTGACTCACCCATCAGAACAAATCTCATCTACACATGGGAAACATGCACGTTGGAGCTGTGTGAAAGCCTCTGTTTAGGAGAACCCTTCAGGGCCCCAGGGCCACAGCTTCATTCCAAGGTCTCCATAGACACAAAAACATATTAGGACACATCCACAGGAGAGTCCATTTCAACTCAGCCTCCTCGGTTGCCCCCCACATCCAGCAGATCTAACTTGTCTGGTTGCTTGGAGACCATTGGAATGCGAGGTGGGCTACCCAGCCATCCATCCTTAGAACCCTGCTCGGAATCGTTGGCCTGGAGCCAACCAACAGGTCTCAATTGTCCTGCAGAAGAATCTTTGCAGTTTGGAGCTTCTCACAACTCCCATCGTGGGAAAACCCCCATGTCCTCGTGATCCAACCCCCTTCAAGAAAGGGCCATCAGGGCAGAAAGTCCAACCTGAGCGATCGTCTGATCCTTGCCCTGACTTCAGATGCACGAGATCTCGATTGAGGTCTGTAGATTGTGCCTGCCATATCCTCACCTAGAAACCTAGGCCTAGCTTGGGATCTCAGACTGCGTCCTCAGACTACTGGCCCACAAGCCCTCCAGTTGGGCAATCCAGAACTACAATGCCGCACTCTGCCTGCCCTACAGAAGTAAAACATTGCCCTCAGGGCTACCCCGAAACCGCAAATGAGGATCAACCTGCACGCCATTCGGCTGTACCCCAAACATATAGGCTGACCTGGGCACTATTTCCCCTTCTGACCCAGCCTGAGCCTGGACCTCCTGGTCCCACCCAGACAGCTGGCCGCACACTGAGCACATCGGACCCGCCATGGCCTTAGGTCGTCATCTCTTCCCAACTGCGGTTTTCAGGCTCCAGAACCTAGACCTTATCTCCAACCACTGCCCAGGGTTGAAAATGATGCAGAAATCAGAACTCTTTCCCCATGGCAAGAAACCTAGTGGTTGGCATGTTGTCCAACGTTCAGTTAGTTGAAACAAGCGTGGCCCATGAGGCCCAGCCCATGCTTGCGGGCCACATTGGTCACAAACACACATTGTGACCCTCAGCCTGATCCCAGTCCTCAGGTAAGGCCTCTCAGGGCCTATATGAAGAGACAGCATATTGGGCTTGCCATGCCCTTAGGCCCCAATTTTTAACCGTAGTTCGGGTTGTCCCTTCACTCTTCCCCAGGGCTCTGCTTTGGAATTCCTCTTTTGGTGGGACACCTGAGGTAACAAACCTGAAAGGAGTCCTCCCATCCCACAGATTGACGAAAAACAATTGGGATCGGGCCAAATCCACAGAGAGGAAGATTCGTCCATGGCCCATGAGACCTCCCCAACATTCCACGGCCATCGCTGAAACAAAATCCAGAGACAAAAGCCTGAGCAAGCGCCTCAGACTCGCTCATTCTTCATATCCTGAAGAGTTCTTCTCATGTTTTGTAGATCGGGGGTGCCATACCTACGTCCCCAAACTTAAGCTGAGTTTGTGTTTTCAGTCTTCTGTCCTCAAAGTCCTGGGCCACACTCCCTCCAGGCTGGGGCCCCTGGAGCCACACATTAGGACTGCCCCCACCCAATCCATGGGAATTCTGCCCATTCCATTGTCAAAAATCGTACAAATTATGAGAACCCTCCAAAGTCCCTGAGGCCATCCCAATAGTGTAGGTCGCCCGGGACAAAAAAGGGCGGTTGATACCGGCTGAGCATCTACCTCCACTCATCTACCTCCACTCATACCAAGAAGATTGAACCAGACAGGACCCGAGGCCATTATCGGATCCATTCCTTTGGTTTACAGGCATGTCTCCTCAAAAGCCTGGATTCCAATACCAGCAGAGGGGATTTCTTGAGGCACCCATCAGAACTAATCTCGTCTCCACTATGAAACTTGTGCATGGGAGCTATGCCAAAGCTTAGGAGAATACTTCAGGGTCCCGGTGCCACCTCCCCATTCCAAGGCCCTCATGGAAACAAACACACGTTAGGACCCATCCTCTGGAAAGTGCATTTCAACTCAGCCACCCCGGTTGCTCCCGCAGATCCATTAGATCTAAACTGTCTTGTTGCTAGGAGACAATTGGAAGGCGAGGCGGACTTCCCAGGAATCCATCCTGGAACAGTGCTCTGGAGTCATTCCATATGGGATGTCCTGGAGCTGTCCAACAGGTCTCAATTGTCCCGCAGAAGGAATCCTTGAAGGGGGCATCCCACATCTCCCAACGTGGAAAACCTCCATGGACTCGAGATTCCGCTCCCTTCATGAAGGGGCCGTCATGCACAGAAACTCCAACCTGAGCCAACGTCGGATCCTCGCCCTGACTTCAGATGCATGAGATATTGGTTCAGATCTGCAGGGGGTACCTGCCGTGCCCTCACCCTGAATCCGAAGACTAGCTCGTGTTCTCAGACTTCCGTCCTCACTCTCCTGGCCCCGAAGCCCTCAAGTTTGGCAATTCCGGACCGACAATGAAGCACTCTGCCTGCCCTCTAGAAAAAATGTATTGCCTAATGAGCTGCCCAGGCAGCTTAAATGAGGATAAACCTACACGGCACTCGAATGTACCCAAATTATATAGTCTAACCTGGGCACTAATGCACTGTCTGACACAACCTGAGCCCGGACCTGCTGACCAACACCCAGACAGCTGACCGCACCCTGAGCACATCAGACCCGCCATGGCCTTAGGTCATCATCTCTTCCCTATCTCAGTATTCAGGCTTCAGAACCTAGACCTTATCTCCAATCACTGCCCACGGGTGACTGTGATGCAGAAATCAGAACTCTTCCTGACCCATGGCAAGAAACCTTGTGGTTGGCATGTTGTCCAACGTTCAGTGTAGGAGAAACCAGCATTCACCCTGAGGCCCCGCCCATTCTTGAGTGCGACGAGAGCATAAACACGCATTGTGACCTCAGCGTGAGTCCTGTCCTCTAGTAAGTCCTCTCAGTGGCTGGACCATTAGATGTCATAATGGGCTTGACATGTCCCTAGTCCCCAATTTTTAACCAGATTTCTGGTTGTCCAGTCGCCACACCCCAGGGCTCTCCTCTGGAATCCCTCATTTGGTGGGACATCTGAGGTTGAAAAACAAAATGAAACAAATCGACAACAACAACAAAAAAACGGACTTCTTCCAACCCCAGAATGACCGCAAACTCTTTGGACGGGACCGAACCCCCAGAGAGTAAGACTCGTCCATTTCCCATGAAGTCACCCGGCAATTTCACGACCATGAGTGACACGATATCCAGAGACAAAAACTTGAGCAAGAGCCTCACACTCGCCCTTTTTTCATATCCCGAAGTGTTCTCCTCATGGTCTGTAGATCAGTCCTGCCATACCTATGACCCAAAACATAAGCCGAGTTTGTGTTTTCAGACAAATGTCCAAACACCTCTGGCCTACACACCCTACAGGCTCAGGGCCCTGGAGCCTAACCTGAGGACTGTACTTGCCCTCTCCAAGGGAATTGGATGTGCCCATTCCAATGGCCACGACCCTACTAATAGGATAACCTCCAAAGTCCCTGAGGCCATCCCAAGAGTTGTGGCTTCCCAGGACAAACAGGGGCATCTGAGCCCATCTGAGCACCTACCTGCACTCAGACCCGTAGAATGATGTCCCCAGAGGTAAAAAGGAACGAACAGGCCCCTAGGCACTAATCGGATCCATTGCTTTGGTTTCCAGGCATCTCTCCTCAGAGGCCTGGATTTCAATACCAGCATATGGCTGTTTCTTGACTCACCCATCAGAACAAATCTCATCTACACATGGGAAACATGAACGTTGGAGCTGTGTCAAAGCCTCTGTTTAAGCGAACACTTCAGGGCCCCAGGGCCACCGCTTCATTCCAAGGTCTCCATAGACACAAAAACATATTAGGACACATCCACAGGAGAGTCCATTTCAACTCAGCCTCCTCGGTTGCCCCCCACATCCAGCAGATCTAACCTGTCTTGTTGCTTGGAGACAATTGGAATTCGAGGTGGGCTACCCAGCCATCCATCCTTAGAACCCTGCTCGGAATCGTTGGCCTGGAGCCAACCAACAGGTCTCAATTCTCCTGCAGAAGAATCTTTGCAGTTTGGAGCTTCTCACAACTCCCATCGTGGGAAAACCCCCATGTCCTCGTGATCCAACCCCCTTCAAGAAAGGGCCATCAGGGCAGAAAGTCCAACCTGAGCGATCGTCTGATCCTTGCCCTGACTTCAGATGCACGAGATCTCGATTGAGGTCTGTAGATTGTGCCTGCCATATCCTCACCTAGAAACCTAGGCCTAGCTTGGGATCTCAGACTGCGTCCTCAGACTACTGGCCCACAAGCCCTCCAGTTGGGCAATCCAGAACTACAATGCCGCACTCTGCCTGCCCTACAGAAGTAAAACATTGCCCTCAGGGCTACCCCGAAACCGCAAATGAGGATCAACCTGCACGCCATTCGGCTGTACCCCAAACATATAGGCTGACCTGGGCACTATTTCCCCTTCTGACCCAGCCTGAGCCTGGACCTCCTGGTCCCACCCAGACAGCTGGCCGCACACTGAGCACATCGGACCCGCCATGGCCTTAGGTCGTCACCTCTTCCCAACTGCGGTTTTCAGGCTCCAGAACCTAGACCTTATCTCCAACCACTGTCCAGGGTTGAAAATGATGCAGAAATCAGAACTCTTTCCCCATGGCAAGAAACCTTGTGCTTGGCATGTTGTCCAACATTCAGTGTAGTTGAAACAAGCGTGGCCCATGAGGCCGAGCCCATGCTTGCGGGCCACATTGGTCACAAACACACATTGTGACCCTCAGCCTGAGCCCAGTCCTCAGGTAAGGCCTCTCAGGCCCTATATGAAGAGACAGCAATTTGGGCTTGCCATGCCCCTAGGCCCCAATTTTTAACCATAGTTCGGGTTGTCCCTTCACTCTTCCCCAGGGCTCTGCTTTGGAATTCCTCTTTTGGTGGGACACCTGAGGTAACAAACCTGAAAGGAGTCCTCCCATCCCACAGATTGACGAAAAACAATTGGGATCGGGCCAAATCCACAGAGAGGAAGATTCGTCCATGGCCCATGAGACCTCCCCAACATTCCACGGCCATCGCTGAAACAAAATCCAGAGACAAAAGCCTGAGCAAGCGCCTCAGACTCGCTCATTCTTCATATCCTGAAGAGTTCTTCTCATGGTTTGTAGATCGGGCGTGCCATACCTACGTCCCCAAATTTAAGCTGAGTTTGTGTTTTCAGTCTTCTGTCCTCAAAGTCCTGGGCCACACTCCCTCCAGGCTGGGGCCACTGGAGCCACACATTAGGACTGCCCCCACCCAATCCATGGGAATTCTGCCCATTCCATTGTCAAAAATCGTACAAATTATGAGAACCCTCCAAAGTCCCTGAGGCCATCCCAATAGTGTAGGTCGCCCGGGACAAAAAAGGGCGGTTGATACCGGCTGAGCATCTACCTCCACTCATCTACCTCCACTCATACCAAGAAGATTGAACCAGACAGGACCCGAGGCCATTATCGGATCCATTCCTTTGGATTACAGGCATGTCTCCTCAAAAGCCTGGATTCCAATACCAGCAGTGGGGATTTCCTGAGGCACCCATCAGAACAAATCTCGTCTCCACAAGGAAACTTGTGCATGGGAGCTATGCCAAAGCTTAGGAGAATACTTCAGGGTCCCGGTGCCACCTCCCCATTCCAAGGCCCTCATGGACACAAACACACGTTAGGACCCATCCTCTGGAAAGTGCATTTCAACTCAGCCACCCCGGTTGCTCCCGCAGATCCATTAGATCTAAACTGTCTTGTTGCTAGGAGACAATTGGAAGGCGAGGCGGACTTCCCAGGCATCATCCTGGAACAGTGCTCTGGAGTCATTCCATATGGGATGTCCTGGAGCTGTCAAACAGGTCTCAATTGTCACACAGAAGGAATCCTTGAAGGGGGCATCCCACATCTCCCAACGTGGAAAACCTCCATGGCCTCGAGATTCTGCTCCCTACATGAAGGGGCCGTCATGCACAGAAACTCCAACCTGAGCCAACGTCGGATCCTCGCCCTGACTTCAGATGCATGAGATATTGGTTCAGATCTGCAGGGGGTACCTGCCGTGCCCTCACCCTGAATCCGAAGACTAGCTTGTGTTCTCAGACTTCCGTCCTCACTCTCCTGGCCCCGAAGCCCTCAAGTTTGGCAATTCCGGACCGACAATGAAGCACTCTGCCTGCCCTCTAGAAAAAATGTATTGCCTAATGAGCTGCCCAGGCAGCTTAAATGAGGATAAACCTACACGGCACTCGAATGTACCCAAATTATATAGTCTAACCTGGGCACTAATGCACTGTCTGACACAACCTGAGCCCGGACCTGCTGACCAACACCCAGACAGCTGACCGCACCCTGAGCACATCAGACCCGCAATGGCCTTAGGTCATCATCTCTTCCCTACCTCAGTTTTCAGGCTTCAGAACCTAGACCTTATCTCCAATCACTGCCCAAGGGTGACTGTGATGCAGAAATCAGAACTCTTCCTGACCCATGGCAAGAAACCTTGTGGTTGGCATGTTGTCCAACGTTCAGTGTAGGAGAAACCAGCATTCACCCTGAGGCCCCGCCCATTCTTGAGTGCGACGAGAGCATAAACACGCAATGTGACCTCAGCGTGAGTCCTGTCCTCTAGTAAGTCCTCTCAGTGGCTGGACCATTAGATGTTAAAATGGGCTTGACATGTGCCTAGTCCCCAATTTTTAACCAGATTTCTGGTTGTCCAGTCGCCCCACCCCAGGGCTCTACTCTGGAATCCCTCATTTGGTGGGACATCTGAGGTTGAAAAACAAAATGAAACAAATCGACAACAACAACAAAAAAACGGACTTCTTCCATCCCCAGAATGACCCCAAACTCTTTGGACGGGACCGAACCCCCAGAGAGTAAGACTCGTCCATTTCCCATGAAGTCACCCGGCAATTTCACGACCATGAGTGACACGATATCCAGAGACAAAAACTTGAGCAAGAGCCTCACACTCGCCCTTTTTTCATATCCCGAAGTGTTCTCCTCATGGTCTGTAGATCAGTCCTGCCATACCTATGACCCAAAACATAAGCCGAGTTTGTGTTTTCAGACAACTGTCCAAACAGCTCTGGCCTACACACCCTATAGGCTTAGGGCCCTGGAGCCAAACCTGAGGACTGTACTTGCCCTCTCCAAGGGAATTGTATGTGCCCATTCCAATGGCCACAACCCTACTAGTAGGATAACCTCCAAAGTCCCTGAGGCCATCCCAAGAGTTGTGGCTTCCCAGGACAAACAGGGGCAATCTGAGCCCATCTGAGCACCTACCTGCACTCAGACCCGTAGACTGATGTCCCCAGAGATAAAAAGGAACGAACAGGCCCCTAGGCACTAATCGGATCCATTGCTTTGGTTTCCAGGCATCTCTCCTCAGAGGCCTGGATTTCAATACCAGCATATGGCTGTTTCTTGACTCACCCATCAGAACAAATCTCATCTACACATGGGAAACATGCACGTTGGAGCTGTGTGAAAGCCTCTGTTTAGGAGAACCCTTCAGGGCCCCAGGGCCACAGCTTCATTCCAAGGTCTCCATAGACACAAAAACATATTAGGACACATCCACAGGAGAGTCCATTTCAACTCAGCCTCCTCGGTTGCCCCCCACATCCAGCAGATCTAACTTGTCTGGTTGCTTGGAGACCATTGGAATGCGAGGTGGGCTACCCAGCCATCCATCCTTAGAACCCTGCTCGGAATCGTTGGCCTGGAGCCAACCAACAGGTCTCAATTGTCCTGCAGAAGAATCTTTGCAGTTTGGAGCTTCTCACAACTCCCATCGTGGGAAAACCCCCATGTCCTCGTGATCCAACCCCCTTCAAGAAAGGGCCATCAGGGCAGAAAGTCCAACCTGAGCGATCGTCTGATCCTTGCCCTGACTTCAGATGCACGAGATCTCGATTGAGGTCTGTAGATTGTGCCTGCCATATCCTCACCTAGAAACCTAGGCCTAGCTTGGGATCTCAGACTGCGTCCTCAGACTACTGGCCCACAAGCCCTCCAGTTGGGCAATCCAGAACTACAATGCCGCACTCTGCCTGCCCTACAGAAGTAAAACATTGCCCTCAGGGCTACCCCGAAACCGCAAATGAGGATCAACCTGCACGCCATTCGGCTGTACCCCAAACATATAGGCTGACCTGGGCACTATTTCCCCTTCTGACCCAGCCTGAGCCTGGACCTCCTGGTCCCACCCAGACAGCTGGCCGCACACTGAGCACATCGGACCCGCCATGGCCTTAGGTCGTCATCTCTTCCCAACTGCGGTTTTCAGGCTCCAGAACCTAGACCTTATCTCCAACCACTGCCCAGGGTTGAAAATGATGCAGAAATCAGAACTCTTTCCCCATGGCAAGAAACCTAGTGGTTGGCATGTTGTCCAACGTTCAGTTAGTTGAAACAAGCGTGGCCCATGAGGCCCAGCCCATGCTTGCGGGCCACATTGGTCACAAACACACATTGTGACCCTCAGCCTGATCCCAGTCCTCAGGTAAGGCCTCTCAGGGCCTATATGAAGAGACAGCATATTGGGCTTGCCATGCCCTTAGGCCCCAATTTTTAACCGTAGTTCGGGTTGTCCCTTCACTCTTCCCCAGGGCTCTGCTTTGGAATTCCTCTTTTGGTGGGACACCTGAGGTAACAAACCTGAAAGGAGTCCTCCCATCCCACAGATTGACGAAAAACAATTGGGATCGGGCCAAATCCACAGAGAGGAAGATTCGTCCATGGCCCATGAGACCTCCCCAACATTCCACGGCCATCGCTGAAACAAAATCCAGAGACAAAAGCCTGAGCAAGCGCCTCAGACTCGCTCATTCTTCATATCCTGAAGAGTTCTTCTCATGTTTTGTAGATCGGGGGTGCCATACCTACGTCCCCAAACTTAAGCTGAGTTTGTGTTTTCAGTCTTCTGTCCTCAAAGTCCTGGGCCACACTCCCTCCAGGCTGGGGCCCCTGGAGCCACACATTAGGACTGCCCCCACCCAATCCATGGGAATTCTGCCCATTCCATTGTCAAAAATCGTACAAATTATGAGAACCCTCCAAAGTCCCTGAGGCCATCCCAATAGTGTAGGTCGCCCGGGACAAAAAAGGGCGGTTGATACCGGCTGAGCATCTACCTCCACTCATCTACCTCCACTCATACCAAGAAGATTGAACCAGACAGGACCCGAGGCCATTATCGGATCCATTCCTTTGGTTTACAGGCATGTCTCCTCAAAAGCCTGGATTCCAATACCAGCAGAGGGGATTTCTTGAGGCACCCATCAGAACTAATCTCGTCTCCACTATGAAACTTGTGCATGGGAGCTATGCCAAAGCTTAGGAGAATACTTCAGGGTCCCGGTGCCACCTCCCCATTCCAAGGCCCTCATGGAAACAAACACACGTTAGGACCCATCCTCTGGAAAGTGCATTTCAACTCAGCCACCCCGGTTGCTCCCGCAGATCCATTAGATCTAAACTGTCTTGTTGCTAGGAGACAATTGGAAGGCGAGGCGGACTTCCCAGGAATCCATCCTGGAACAGTGCTCTGGAGTCATTCCATATGGGATGTCCTGGAGCTGTCCAACAGGTCTCAATTGTCCCGCAGAAGGAATCCTTGAAGGGGGCATCCCACATCTCCCAACGTGGAAAACCTCCATGGACTCGAGATTCCGCTCCCTTCATGAAGGGGCCGTCATGCACAGAAACTCCAACCTGAGCCAACGTCGGATCCTCGCCCTGACTTCAGATGCATGAGATATTGGTTCAGATCTGCAGGGGGTACCTGCCGTGCCCTCACCCTGAATCCGAAGACTAGCTCGTGTTCTCAGACTTCCGTCCTCACTCTCCTGGCCCCGAAGCCCTCAAGTTTGGCAATTCCGGACCGACAATGAAGCACTCTGCCTGCCCTCTAGAAAAAATGTATTGCCTAATGAGCTGCCCAGGCAGCTTAAATGAGGATAAACCTACACGGCACTCGAATGTACCCAAATTATATAGTCTAACCTGGGCACTAATGCACTGTCTGACACAACCTGAGCCCGGACCTGCTGACCAACACCCAGACAGCTGACCGCACCCTGAGCACATCAGACCCGCCATGGCCTTAGGTCATCATCTCTTCCCTATCTCAGTATTCAGGCTTCAGAACCTAGACCTTATCTCCAATCACTGCCCACGGGTGACTGTGATGCAGAAATCAGAACTCTTCCTGACCCATGGCAAGAAACCTTGTGGTTGGCATGTTGTCCAACGTTCAGTGTAGGAGAAACCAGCATTCACCCTGAGGCCCCGCCCATTCTTGAGTGCGACGAGAGCATAAACACGCATTGTGACCTCAGCGTGAGTCCTGTCCTCTAGTAAGTCCTCTCAGTGGCTGGACCATTAGATGTCATAATGGGCTTGACATGTCCCTAGTCCCCAATTTTTAACCAGATTTCTGGTTGTCCAGTCGCCACACCCCAGGGCTCTCCTCTGGAATCCCTCATTTGGTGGGACATCTGAGGTTGAAAAACAAAATGAAACAAATCTACAACAACAACAAAAAAACGGACTTCTTCCAACCCCAGAATGACCGCAAACTCTTTGGACGGGACCGAACCCCCAGAGAGTAAGACTCGTCCATTTCCCATGAAGTCACCCGGCAATTTCACGACCATGAGTGACACGATATCCAGAGACAAAAACTTGAGCAAGAGCCTCACACTCGCCCTTTTTTCATATCCCGAAGTGTTCTCCTCATGGTCTGTAGATCAGTCCTGCCATACCTATGACCCAAAACATAAGCCGAGTTTGTGTTTTCAGACAAATGTCCAAACACCTCTGGCCTACACACCCTACAGGCTCAGGGCCCTGGAGCCTAACCTGAGGACTGTACTTGCCCTCTCCAAGGGAATTGGATGTGCCCATTCCAATGGCCACGACCCTACTAATAGGATAACCTCCAAAGTCCCTGAGGCCATCCCAAGAGTTGTGGCTTCCCAGGACAAACAGGGGCATCTGAGCCCATCTGAGCACCTACCTGCACTCAGACCCGTAGAATGATGTCCCCAGAGGTAAAAAGGAACGAACAGGCCCCTAGGCACTAATCGGATCCATTGCTTTGGTTTCCAGGCATCTCTCCTCAGAGGCCTGGATTTCAATACCAGCATATGGCTGTTTCTTGACTCACCCATCAGAACAAATCTCATCTACACATGGGAAACATGAACGTTGGAGCTGTGTCAAAGCCTCTGTTTAAGCGAACACTTCAGGGCCCCAGGGCCACCGCTTCATTCCAAGGTCTCCATAGACACAAAAACATATTAGGACACATCCACAGGAGAGTCCATTTCAACTCAGCCTCCTCGGTTGCCCCCCACATCCAGCAGATCTAACCTGTCTTGTTGCTTGGAGACAATTGGAATTCGAGGTGGGCTACCCAGCCATCCATCCTTAGAACCCTGCTCGGAATCGTTGGCCTGGAGCCAACCAACAGGTCTCAATTGTCCTGCAGAAGAATCTTTGCAGTTTGGAGCTTCTCACAACTCCCATCGTGGGAAAACCCCCATGTCCTCGTGATCCAACCCCCTTCAAGAAAGGGCCATCAGGGCAGAAAGTCCAACCTGATCGATCGTCTGATCCTTGCCCTGACTTCAGATGCACGAGATCTCTATTGAGGTCTGTAGATTGTGCCTGCCATATCCTCACCCAGAAACCTAGGCTTAGCTTGGGTTCTCAGACTCCGTCCTCAGACTACTGGCCCACAGGCCCTCCAGTTTGGCAATCCAGAACTACAATGCCGCAATCTGCCTGCCCTACAGAAGTAAAACATTGCCCTCAGGGCTACCCCGAAACCCCAAATGAGGATCAACCTGCACGCCATTCGGATGTACCCCAACATATAGGCTGACCTGGGCACTATTTCCCCTTCTGACCCAGCCTGAGCCTGGACCTCCTGGTCCCACCCAGACAGCTGGCCGCACACTGAGCACATCGGACCCGCCATGGCCTTAGGTCGTCACCTCTTCCCAACTGCGGTTTTCAGGCTCCAGAACCTAGACCTTATCTCCAACCACTGTCCAGGGTTGAAAATGATGCAGAAATCAGAACTCTTTCCCCATGGCAAGAAACCTTGTGCTTGGCATGTTGTCCAACATTCAGTGTAGTTGAAACAAGCGTGGCCCATGAGGCCGAGCCCATGCTTGCGGGCCACATTGGTCACAAACACACATTGTGACCCTCAGCCTGAGCCCAGTCCTCAGGTAAGGCCTCTCAGGCCCTATATGAAGAGACAGCAATTTGGGCTTGCCATGCCCCTAGGCCCCAATTTTTAACCATAGTTCGGGTTGTCCCTTCACTCTTCCCCAGGGCTCTGCTTTGGAATTCCTCTTTTGGTGGGACAACTGAGGTAACAAACCTGAAAGGAGTCCTCCCATCCCACAGATTGACGAAAAACAATTGGGATCGGGCCAAATCCACAGAGAGGAAGATTCGTCCATGGCCCATGAGACCTCCCCAACATTCCACGGCCATTGCTGAAACAAAATCCAGAGAAAAAAGCCTGAGCAAGCGCCTCAGACTCGCTCATTCTTCATATCCTGAAGAGTTCTTCTCATGGTTTGTAGATCGGGCGTGCCATACCTACGTCCCCAAATTTAAGCTGAGTTTGTGTTTTCAGTCTTCTGTCCTCAAAGTCCTGGGCCACACTCCCTCCAGGCTGGGGCCACTGGAGCCACACATTAGGACTGCCCCCACCCAATCCATGGGAATTCTGCCCATTCCATTGTCAAAAATCGTACAAATTAGGAGAACCCTCCAAAGTCCCTGAGGCCATCCCAATAGTGTAGGTCCCCCGGGACAAAAAAGGGCGGTTGATACCGGCTGAGCATCTACCTCCACTCATCTACCTCCACTCATACCAAGAAGATTGAACCAGACAGGACCCGAGGCCATTATCGGATCCATTGCTTTGGATTACAGGCATGTCTCCTCAAAAGCCTGGATTCCAATACCAGCAGAGGGGATTTCCTGAGGCACCCATCAGAACATATCTCGTCTCCACAAGGAAACTTGTGCATGGGAGCTATGCCAAAGCTTAGGAGAATACTTCAGGGTCCCGGTGCCACCTCCCCATTCCAAGGCCCTCATGGACACAAACACACGTTAGGACCCATCCTCTGGAAAGTGCATTTCAACTCAGCCACCCCGGTTGCTCCCGCAGATCCATTAGATCTAAACTGTCTTGTTGCTAGGAGACAATTGGAAGGCGAGGCGGACGTCCCAGGCATCATCCTGGAACAGTGCTCTGGAGTCATTCCATATGGGATGTCCTGGAGCTGTCCAACAGGTCTCAATTGTCCTGCAGAAGGAATCCTTGAAGGGGGCATCCCACATCTCCCAACGTGGAAAACCTCCATGGCCTCGAGATTCTGCTCCCTATATGAAGGGGCCGTCATGCACAGAAACTTTAACCTGAGAAACGTCGGATCCTCGCCCTGACTTCAGATGCATGAGATATTGGTTCAGATCTGCAGGGGGTACCTGCCGTGCCCTCACCCTGAATCCGAAGACTAGCTTGTGTTCTCAGACTTCCTTCCTCACTCTCCTGGCCCCGAAGCCCTCAAGTTTGGCAATTCCGGACCGACAATGAAGCACTCTGCCTGCCCTCTAGAAAAAATGTATTGCCTAATGAGCTGCCCAGGCAGCTTAAATGAAGATAAACCTACACGGCACTCCAATGTACCCAAATTATATAGTCTAACCTGGGCACTAATGCACTGTCTGACACAACCTGAGCCCGGACCTGCTGACCAACACCCAGACAGCTGACCGCACCCTGAGCACATCAGACCCGCCCTGGCCTTAGGTCATCATCTCTTCCCTACCTCAGTTTTCAGGATTCAGAACCTAGACCTTATCTCCAATCACTGCCCACGGGTGACTGTGATGCAGAAATCAGAACTCTTCCTGACCCATGGCAAGAAACCTTGTGGTTGGCATGTTGTCCAACGTTCAGTGTAGGAGAAACCAGCATTCACCCTGAGGCCCCGCCCATTCTTGAGTGCGACGAGAGCATAAACACGCAATGTGACCTCAGCGTGAGTCCTGTACTCTAGTAAGTCCTCTCAGTGGCTGGACCATTAGATGTTAAAATGGGCTTGACATGTGCCTAGTCCCCAATTTTTAACCAGATTTCTGGTTGTCCAGTCGCCCCACCCCAGGGCTCTACTCTGGAATCCCTCATTTGGTGGGACATCTGAGGTTGAAAAACAAAATGAAACAAATCGACAACAACAACAAAAAAACGGACTTCTTCCATCCCCAGAATGACCCCAAACTCTTTGGACGGGACCGAACCCCCAGAGAGTAAGACTCGTCCATTTCCCATGAAGTCACCCGGCAATTTCACGACCATGAGTGACACGATATCCAGAGACAAAAACTTGAGCAAGAGCCTCACACTCGCCCTTTTTTCATATCCCGAAGTGTTCTCCTCATGGTCTGTAGATCAGTCCTGCCATACCTATGACCCAAAACATAAGCCGAGTTTGTGTTTTCAGACAACTGTCCAAACAGCTCTGGCCTACACACCCTACAGGCTTAGGGCCCTGGAGCCAAACCTGAGGACTGTACTTGCCCTCTCCAAGGGAATTGTATGTGCCCATTCCAATGGCCACAACCCTACTAGTAGGATAACCTCCAAAGTCCCTGAGGCCATCCCAATAGTTGTGGCTTC
This sequence comes from Mustela nivalis, assembly GCF_964662115.1. NCBI lineage: Eukaryota > Metazoa > Chordata > Mammalia > Carnivora > Mustelidae > Mustela > Mustela nivalis. Next base: position 104,035 of record NW_028136272.1, on the reverse strand, counting down.
CCAGGACAAACAGGGGCAATCTGAGCCCATCTGAGCACCTACCTGCACTCAGACCCGTAGACTGATGTCCCCAGAGGTAAAAAGGAACGAACAGGCCCCTAGGCACTAATCGGATCCATTGCTTTGGTTTCCAGGCATCTCTCCTCAGAGGCCTGGATTTCAATACCAGCATATGGCTGTTTCTTGACTCACCCATCAGAACAAATCTCATCTACACATGGGAAACATGCACGTTGGAGCTGTGTCAAAGCCTCTGTTTAGGAGAACCCTTCAGGGCCCCAGGGCCACCGCTTCATTCCAAGGTCTCCATAGACACAAAAACATATTAGGACACATCCACAGGAGAGTCCATTTCAACTCAGCCTCCTCGGTTGCCCCCCACATCCAGCAGATCTAACCTGTCTTGTTGCTTGGAGACCATTGGAATGCGAGGTGGGCTACCCAGCCATCCATCCTTAGAACCCTGCTCGGAATCGTTGGCCTGGAGCCAACCAACAGGTCTCAATTGTCCTGCAGAAGAATCTTTGCAGTTTGGAGCTTCTCACAACTCCCATCGTGGGAAAACCCCCATGTCCTCGTGATCCAACCCCCTTCAAGAAAGGGCCATCAGGGCAGAAAGTCCAACCTAAGCGATCGTCTGATCCTTGCCCTGACTTCAGATGCACGAGATCTCGATTGAGGTCTGTAGATTGTGCCTGCCATATCCTCACCCAGAAACCTAGGCCTAGCTTGGTTCTCAGACTCCGTCCTCAGACTACTGGCCCACAAGCCCTCCAGTTGGGCAATCCAGAACTACAATGCCGCACTCTGCCTGCCCTACAGAAGTAAAACATTGCCCTCAGGGCTACCCCGAAACCCCCAATGAGGATCAACCTGCACGCCATTCCGCTGTACCCCAAACATATAGGCTGACCTGGGCACTATTTCCCCTTCTGACCCAGCCTGAGCCTGGACATCCTGGTCCCACCCAGACAGCTGGCCGCACACTGAGCACATCGGACCCGCCATGGCCTTAGGTCGTCATCTCTTCCCAACGGCGGTTTTCAGGCTCCAGAACCTAGACCTTATCTCCAACCACTGCCCAGGGTTGAAATTGATGGAGAAATCAGAACTCTTTCCCCATGGCAAGAAACCTTGTGGTTGGCATGTTGTCCAACGTTCAGTGTAGTTGAAACAAGCGTGGCCCATGAGACCCAGCCCATGCTTGCGGGCCACATTGGTCACAAACACACATTGTGACCCTCAGCCTGAGCCCAGTCCTCAGGTAAGGCCTCTCAGGGCCTATATGAAGAGACAGCATATTGGGCTTGCCATGCCCCTAGGCCCCAATTTTTAACCATAGTTCTGGTTGTCCCTTCACTCTTCCCCAGGGCTCTGCTTTGGAATTCCTCTTTTGGTGGGACACCTGAGGTAACAAACCTGAAAGGAGTCCTCCCATCCCACAGATTGACGAAAAACAATTGGGATCGGGCCAAAACACAGAGAGGAAGATTCGTCCATGGCCCATGAGACCTCCCCAACATTCCACGGCCATCACTGAAACAAAATCTAGAGACAAAAGCCTGAGCAAGCTCCTCAGACTCGCTCATTCTTCATATCCTGAAGAGTTCTTCTCATGGTTTGTAGATCGGGCGTGCCATACCTACGTCCCCAAACTTAAGCTGAGTTTGTGTTTTCAGTCTTCTGTCCTCAAAGTCCTGGGCCACACTCCCTCCAGGCTGGGGCCCCTGGAGCCACACATTAGGACTGCCCCCACCCAATCCATGGGAATTCTGCCCATTCCATTGTCAAAAATCGTACAAATTATGAGAACCCTCCAAAGTCCCTGAGGCCATCCCAATAGTGTAGGTCGCCCGGGACAAAAAAGGGCGGTTGATACCGGCTGAGCATCTACCTCCACTCATCTACATCCACTCATACCAAGAAGATTGAACCAGACAGGACCCGAGGCCATTATCGGATCCATTCCTTTGGTTTACAGGCATGTCTCCTCAAAAGCCTGGTTTCCAATACCAGCAGAGGGGATTTCCTGAGGCACGCATCAGAACAAATCTCGTCTCCACAATGAAACTTGTGCATGGGAGCTATGCCAAAGCTTAGGAGAATACTTCAGGGTCCCGGTGCCACCTCCCCATTCCAAGGCCCTCATGGACACAAACACACGTTAGGACCCATCCTCTGGAAAGTGCATTTCAACTCAGCCACCCCGGTTGCTCCCGCAGATCCATTAGATCTAAACTGTCTTGTTGCTAGGAGACAATTGGAAGGCGAGGCCGACTTCCCAGGCATCCATCCTGGAACGGTGCTCTGGAGTCATTCCATAAGGGATGACCTGGAGCTGTCCAACAGGTCTCAATTGTCCCGCAGAAGGAATCCTTGAAGGGGGCCTCCCTCATCTCCCAACGTGGAAAACCTCCATGGCCTCGAGATTCCGCTCCCTTCATGAAGGGGCCGTCATGCACAGAAACTCCAACCTGAGCCAACGTCGGATCCTCGCCCTGACTTCAGATGCATGAGATATTGGTTCAGATCTGCAGGGGGTACCTGCCGTGCCCTCACCCTGAATCCGAAGTCTAGCTTGGGTTCTCAAGCTTCCGTCCTCACTCTCCTGGCCCCGAAGCCCTCATGTTTGGCAATTCCGGACCGACAATGAAGCACTCTGCCTGCACTCTAGAAAAAATATATTGCCTAATGAGCTGCCCAGGCAGCTTAAATGAAGATAAACCTACACGTCACTCGAATGTACCCAAATTATATAGTCTAACCTGGGCACTAATGCACTGTCTGACACAACCTGAGCCCGGACCTGCTGACCAACACCCAGACAGCTGACCGCAACCTGAGCACATCAGACCCGCCATGGCCTTAGGTCATCATCTCTTCACTACCTCAGTTTTCAGGCTTCAGAACCTAGACCTTATCTCCAATCACTGCCCACGGGTGACTGTAATGCAGAAATCAGAACTCTTCCTGACCCATGGCAAGAAATCTTGTGGTTGGCATGTTGTCCAACGTTCAGTGTAGGAGAAACCAGCATTCACCCTGAGGCCCCGTCCATTTTTGAGTGCGAGGAGAGCATAAACACGCATTGTGACCTCAGCGTGAGTCCTGTCCTCTAGTAAGTCCTCTCAGTGGCTGGTCCATTAGATGTCATAATGGGCTTGACATGTCCCTAGTCCCCAATTTTTAACCAGATTTCTGGTTGTCCAGTCGCCCCACCCCAGGGCTCTACTCTGGAATCCCTCATTTGGTGGGACATCTGAGGTTGAAAAACAAAATGAAACAAATCGACAACAACAACAACAACAACAAAAACGGACTTCTTCCATCCCCAGAATGACCCCAAACTCTTTGGACGGGACCGAACCCCCAGAGAGTAAGACTCGTCCATTTCCCATGAAGTCACCCGGCAATTTCACGACCATGAGTGACACGATATCCAGAGACAAAAACTTGAGCAAGAGCCTCACACTCGCCCTTTTTTCATATCCCGAAGTGTTCTCCTCATGGTCTGTAGATCAGTCCTGCCATACCTATGACCCAAAATATAAGCCGAGTTTGTGTTTTCAGACAAATGTCCAAACACCTCTGGCCTACACACCCTACAGGCTCAGGGCCCTGGAGCCAAACCTGAGGACTGTACTTGCCCTCTCCAAGGGAATTGGATGTGCCCATTCCAATGGCCACGACCCTACTAATAGGATAACCTCCAAAGTCCCTGAGGCCATCCCAAGAGTTGTGGCTTCCCAGGACAAACAGGGGCAATCTGAGCCCATCTGAGCACCTACCTGCACTCAGACCCGTAGACTGATGTCCCCAGAGGTAAAAAGGAACGAACAGGCCCCTAGGCACTAATCAGATCCATTGCTTTGGTTTCCAGGCATCTCTCCTCAGAGGCCTGGATTTCAATACCAGCATATGGCTGTTTCTTGACTCACCCATCAGAACAAATCTCATCTACACATGGGAAACATGCACGTTGGAGCTGTGTCAAAGCCTCTGTTTAGGAGAACCCTTCAGGGCCCCAGGGCCACCGCTTCATTCCAAGGTCTCCATAGACACAAAAACATATTAGGACACATCCACAGGAGAGTCCATTTCAACTCAGCCTCCTCGGTTGCCCCCCACATCCAGCAGATCTAACCTGTCTTGTTGCTTGGAGACCATTGGAATGCGAGGTGGGCTACCCAGCCATCCATCCTTAGAACCCTGCTCGGAATCGTTGGCCTGGAGCCAACCAACAGGTCTCAATTGTCCTGTAGAAGAATCTTTGCAGTTTGGAGCTTCTCACAACTCCCATCGTGGGAAAACCCCCATGTCCTCGTGATCCAACCCCCTTCAAGAAAGGGCCATCAGGGCAGAAAGTCCAACCTAAGCGATCGTCTGATCCTTGCCCTGACTTCAGATGCACGAGATCTCGATTGAGGTCTGTAGATTGTGCCTGCCATATCCTCACCCAGAAACCTAGGCCTAGCTTGGTTCTCAGACTCCGTCCTCAGACTACTGGCCCACAAGCCCTCCAGTTGGGCAATCCAGAACTACAATGCCGCACTCTGCCTGCCCTACAGAAGTAAAACATTGCCCTCAGGGCTACCCCGAAACCCCCAATGAGGATCAACCTGCACGCCATTCCGCTGTACCCCAAACATATAGGCTGACCTGGGCACTATTTCCCCTTCTGACCCAGCCTGAGCCTGGACATCCTGGTCCCACCCAGACAGCTGGCCGCACACTGAGCACATCGGACCCGCCATGGCCTTAGGTCGTCATCTCTTCCCAACGGCGGTTTTCAGGCTCCAGAACCTAGACCTTATCTCCAACCACTGCCCAGGGTTGAAATTGATGGAGAAATCAGAACTCTTTCCCCATGGCAAGAAACCTTGTGGTTGGCATGTTGTCCAACGTTCAGTGTAGTTGAAACAAGCGTGGCCCATGAGACCCAGCCCATGCTTGCGGGCCACATTGGTCACAAACACACATTGTGACCCTCAGCCTGAGCCCAGTCCTCAGGTAAGGCCTCTCAGGGCCTATATGAAGAGACAGCATATTGGGCTTGCCATGCCCCTAGGCCCCAATTTTTAACCATAGTTCTGGTTGTCCCTTCACTCTTCCCCAGGGCTCTGCTTTGGAATTCCTCTTTTGGTGGGACACCTGAGGTAACAAACCTGAAAGGAGTCCTCCCATCCCACAGATTGACGAAAAACAATTGGGATCGGGCCAAAACACAGAGAGGAAGATTCGTCCATGGCCCATGAGACCTCCCCAACATTCCACGGCCATCGCTGAAACAAAATCTAGAGACAAAAGCCTGAGCAAGCTCCTCAGACTCGCTCATTCTTCATATCCTGAAGAGTTCTTCTCATGGTTTGTAGATCGGGCGTGCCATACCTACGTCCCCAAACTTAAGCTGAGTTTGTGTTTTCAGTCTTCTGTCCTCAAAGTCCTGGGCCACACTCCCTCCAGGCTGGGGCCCCTGGAGCCACACATTAGGACTGCCCCCACCCAATCCATGGGAATTCTGCCCATTCCATTGTCAAAAATCGTACAAATTATGAGAACCCTCCAAAGTCCCTGAGGCCATCCCAATAGTGTAGGTCGCCCGGGACAAAAAAGGGCGGTTGATACCGGCTGAGCATCTACCTCCACTCATCTACCTCCACTCATACCAAGAAGATTGAACCAGACAGGACCCGAGGCCATTATCGGATCCATTCCTTTGGTTTACAGGCATGTCTCCTCAAAAGCCTGGATTCCAATACCAGCAGAGGGGATTTCCTGAGGCACGCATCAGAACAAATCTCGTCTCCACAATGAAACTTGTGCATGGGAGCTATGCCAAAGCTTAGGAGAATACTTCAGGGTCCCGGTGCCACCTCCCCATTCCAAGGCCCTCATGGACACAAACACACGTTAGGACCCATCCTCTGGAAAGTGCATTTCAACTCAGCCACCCCGGTTGCTCCCGCAGATCCATTAGATCTAAACTGTCTTGTTGCTAGGAGACAATTGGAAGGCGAGGCCGACTTCCCAGGCATCCATCCTGGAACGGTGCTCTGGAGTCATTCCATATGGGATGACCTGGAGCTGTCCAACAGGTCTCAATTGTCCCGCAGAAGGAATCCTTGAAGGGGGCCTCCCTCATCTCCCAACGTGGAAAACCTCCATGGCCTCGAGATTCCGCTCCCTTCATGAAGGGGCCGTCATGCACAGAAACTCCAACCTGAGCCAACGTCGGATCCTCGCCCTGACTTCAGATGCATGAGATATTGGTTCAGATCTGCAGGGGGTACCTGCCGTACCCTCACCCTGAATCCGAAGTCTAGCTTGGGTTCTCAAGCTTCCGTCCTCACTCTCCTGGCCCCGAAGCCCTCATGTTTGGCAATTCCGGACCGACAATGAAGCACTCTGCCTGCCCTCTAGAAAAAATATATTGCCTAATGAGCTGCCCAGGCAGCTTAAATGAAGATAAACCTACACGTCACTCGAATGTACCCAAATTATATAGTCTAACCTGGGCACTAATGCACTGTCTGACACAACCTGAGCCCGGACCTGCTGACCAACACCCAGACAGCTGACCGCAACCTGAGCACATCAGACCCGCCATGGCCTTAGGTCATCATCTCTTCACTACCTCAGTTTTCAGGCTTCAGAACCTAGACCTTATCTCCAATCACTGCCCACGGGTGACTGTAATGCAGAAATCAGAACTCTTCCTGACCCATGGCAAGAAATCCTGTGGTTGGCATGTTGTCCAACGTTCAGTGTAGGAGAAACCAGCATTCACCCTGAGGCCCCGTCCATTCTTGAGTGCGAGGAGAGCATAAACACGCATTGTGACCTCAGCGTGAGTCCTGTCCTCTAGTAAGTCCTCTCAGTGGCTGGTCCATTAGATGTCATAATGGGCTTGACATGTCCCTAGTCCCCAATTTTTAACCAGATTTCTGGTTGTCCAGTCGCCCCACCCCAGGGCTCTACTCTGGAATCCCTCATTTGGTGGGACATCTGAGGTTGAAAAACAAAATGAAACAAATCGACAAGAACAACAAAAAAACGGACTTCTTCCATCCCCAGAATGACCGCAAACTCTTTGGACGGGACCGAACCCCCAGAGAGTAAGACTCGTCCATTTCCCATGAAGTCACCCGGCAATTTCACGACCATGAGTGACACGATATCCAGAGACAAAAACTTGAGCAAGAGCCTCACACTCGCCCTTTTTTCATATCCCGAAGTGTTCTCCTCATGGTCTGTAGATCAGTCCTGCCATACCTATGACCCAAAACATAAGCCGAGTTTGTGTTTTCAGACAACTGTCCAAACAGCTCTGGCCTACACACCCTACAGGCTCAGGGCCCTGGAGCCAAACCTGAGGACTGTACTTGCCCTCTCCAAGGGAATTGGATGTGCCCATTCCAATGGCCACGACCCTACTAATAGGGTAACCTCCAAAGTCCCTGAGGCCATCCCAAGAGTTGTGGCTTCCCAGGACAAACAGGGGCAATCTGAGCCCATCTGAGCACCTACCTGCACTCAGACCCGTAGACTGATGTCCCCAGAGGTAAAAAGGAACGAACAGGCCCCTAGGCACTAATCAGATCCATTGCTTTGGTTTCCAGGCATCTCTCCTCAGAGGCCTGGATTTCAATACCAGCATATGGCTGTTTCTTGACTCACCCATCACAACAAATCTCATCTACACATGGGAAACATGCACGTTGGAGCTGTGTCAAAGCCTCTGTTTAGGAGAACCCTTCAGGGCCCCAGGGCCACCGCTTCATTCCAAGGTCTCCATAGACACAAAAACATATTAGGACACATCCACAGGAGAGTCCATTTCAACTCAGCCTCCTCGGTTGCCCCCCACATCCAGCAGATCTAACCTGTCTTGTTGCTTGGAGACCATTGGAATGCGAGGTGGGCTACCCAGCCATCCATCCTTAGAACCCTGCTCGGAATCGTTGGCCTGGAGCCAACCAACAGGTCTCAATTGTCCTGCAGAAGAATCTTTGCAGTTTGGAGCTTCTCACAACTCCCATCGTGGGAAAACCCCCATGTCCTCGTGATCCAACCCCCTTCAAGAAAGGGCCATCAGGGCAGAAAGTCCAACCTAAGCGATCGTCTGATCCTTGCCCTGACTTCAGATGCACGAGATCTCGATTGAGGTCTGTAGATTGTGCCTGCCATATCCTCACCCAGACCTAGGCCTAGCTTGGGTTCTCAGACTCCGTCCTCAGACTACTGGCCCACAAGCCCTCCAGTTGGGCAATCCAGAACTACAATGCCGCACTCTGCCTGCCCTACAGAAGTAAAACATTGCCCTCAGGGCTACCCCGAAACCCCCAATGAGGATCAACCTGCACGCCATTCGGCTGTACCCCAAACATATAGGCTGACCTGGGCACTATTTCCCCTTCTGACCCAGCCTGAGCCTGGACCTCCTGGTCCCACCCAGACAGCTGGCCGCACACTGAGCACATCGTACCCGCCATGGCCTTAGGTCGTCATCTCTTCCCAACGGCGGTTTTCAGGCTCCAGAACCTAGACCTTATCTCCAACCACTGCCCAGGGTTGAAAATGATGGAGAAATCAGAACTCTTTCCCCATGGCAAGAAACCTTGTGGTTGGCATGTTGTCCAACGTTCAGTGTAGTTGAAACAAGCGTGGCCCATGAGACCCAGCCCATGCTTGCGGGCCACATTGGTCACAAACACACATTGTGACCCTCAGCCTGAGCCCAGTCCTCAGGTAAGGCCTCTCAGGGCCTATATGAAAAGACAGCATTTTGGGCTTGCCATGCCCCTAGGCACCAATTTTTAACCATAGTTCTGGTTGTCCCTTCACTCTTCCCCAGGGCTCTGCTTTGGAATTCCTCTTTTGGTGGGACACCTGAGGTAACAAACCTGAAAGGAGTCCTCCCATCCCACAGATTGAAGAAAAACAATTGGGATCGGGCCAAATCCACAGAGAGGAAGATTCGTCCATGGCCCATGAGACCTCCCCAACATTCCACGGCCATCGCTGAAACAAAATCCAGAGACAAAAGCCTGAGCAAGCGCCTCAGACCAGTTCATTCTTCATATCCTGAGAGTTCTTCTCATGGTTTGTAGATCGGGCGTGCCATACATACGTCCCCAAACTTAAGGTGAGTTTGTGTTTTCAGTCTTCTGTCCTCAACTCCTGGGCCACACTCCCTCCAGGCTCGGGCCCCTGGAGACACACATTAGGACTTCCCCCACCCAATCCATGGGAATTCTGCCCATTCCATTGTCAAAAATCGTACAAATTAGGAGAACCCTCCAAAGTCCCTGAGGCCATCCCAATAGTGTAGGTCGCCCGGGACAAAAAAGGGCGGTTGATACCGGCTGAGCATCTACCTCCACTCATCTACCTCCACTCATACCAAGAAGATTGAACCAGACAGGACCCGAGGCCATTATCGGATCCATTGCTTTGGTTTACAGGCATGTCTCCTCAAAAGCCTGGATTCCAATACCAGCAGAGGGGATTTCCTGAGGCACCCATCAGAACAAATCTCGTCTCCACAAGGAAACTTGTGCATGGGAGCTATGCCAAAGCTTAGGAGAATACTTCAGGGTCCCGGTGCCACCTCCTCATTCCAAGGCCCTCATGGACACAAACACACGTTAGGACCCATCCTCTGGAAAGTGCATTTCAACTCAGCCACCCCGGTTGCTCCCGCTGATCCATTAGATCTAAACTGTCTTGTTGCTAGGAGACAATTGGAAGGCGAGGCGGACTTCCCAGGCATCCATCCTGGAAAAGTGCTCTGGAGTCATTCCATATGGGATGTCCTGGAGCTGTCCAACAGGTCTCAATTGTCCTGCAGAAGGAATCCTTGAAGGGGGCATCCCACATCTCCCAACGTGGAAAACCTCCATGGCCTCGAGATTCCGCTCCCTTCATGAAGGGGCCGTCATGCACAGAAACTCCAACCTGAGCCAACGTCGGATCCTCGCCCTGACTTCAGATGCATGAGATATTGGTTCAGATCTGCAGGGGGTACCTGCCGTGCCCTCACCCTGAATCCGAAGACTAGCTTGTGTTCTCAGACTTCCGTCCTCACTCTCCTGGCCCAGAAGCCCTCACGTTTGGCAATTCCGGACCGACAATGAAGCACTCTGCCTGCCCTCTAGAAAAAATGTATTGCCTAATGAGCTCCCCAGGCAGCTTAAATGAGGATAAACCTACACGGCACTCCAATGTACCCAAATTATATAGTCTAACCTGGGCACTAATGCACTGTCTGACACAACCTGAGCCCGGTCCTGCTGACCAACACCCAGACAGCTGACCGCTCGCTGAACACATCAGACCCGCCATGGCCTTAGGTCATCATCTCTTCCCTACCTCAGTTTTCAGGCTTCAGAACCTAGACCTTATCTCCAATCACTGCCCACGGGTGACCCTGATGCAGAAATCAGAACTCTTCCTGACCCATGGCATGAAACCTTGTGGTTGGCATGTTGTCCAACGTTCAGTGTAGGAGAAACCAGCATTCACCCTGAGGCCCCGCCCATTCTTGAGTGCGACGAGTGCATAAACACGCATTGTGACCTCAGCGTGAGTCCTGTCCTCTAGTAAGTCCTCTCAGTGGCTGGACCATAAGATGTCATAATGGGCTTGACATGTCCCTAGTCCCCAATTTTTAACCAGATTTCTGGTTGTCCAGTCGCCCCACCACAGGGCTCTACTCTGGAATCCCTCATTTTGTGGGACATATGAGGTTGAAAAACAAAATGAAACAAATCGACAACAACAACAAATAAACGGACTTCTTCCATCCCCAGAATGACCGCAAACTCTTTGGACGGGACCGAACCCCCAGAGAGTAAGACTCGTCAATTTCCCATGAAGTCACCCGGCAATTTCACGACCATGAGTGACACGATATCCAGAGACAAAATCTTGAGCAAGAGCCTCACACTCGCCCTTTTTGCATATCCCGAAGTTTTCTCCTCATGGTCTGTAAATCAGTCCTGCCTTACCTATGACCCAAAACATAAGCCGAGTTTGTGTTTTCAGACAACTGTCCAAACAGCTCTGGCCTAAACACCCTACAGGCTCAGGGCCCTGGAGCCAAACCTGAGGACTGTACTTGCCCTCTCCAAGGGAATTGGATGTGCCCATTCCAATGGCCACGACCCTACTATTAGGATAACCTCCAAATTCCCTGAGGCCATCCCAATAGTTGTGGCTTCCCAGGACAAACAGGGGCAATCTGAGCCCATCTGAGCACCTACCTGCACTCAGACCCGTAGACTGATGTCCCCAGAGGTAAAAAGGAACGAACAGGCCCCTAGGCACTAATCAGATCCATTGCTTTGGTTTCCAGGCATCTCTCGTCAGAGGCCTGGATTTCAATACCAGCATATGGCTGTTTCTTGACTCACCCATCAGAACTAAGCTCATCTACACATGGGAAACATGCACGTTGGAGCTGTGTCAAAGCCTCTGTTTAGGAGAACCCTTCAGGGCCCCAGGGCCACCGCTTCATTCCAAGGTCTCCATAGACACAAAAACATATTAGGACACATCCACAGGAGAGTCCATTTCAACTCAGCCTCCTCGGTTGCCCCCCACATCCAGCAGATCTAACCTGTCTTGTTGCTTGGAGACAATTGGAATGCGAGTTGGGCTACCCAGCCATCCATCCTTAGAACCCTGCTCGGAATTGTTGGCCTGGAGCCAACCAACAGGTCTCAATTGTCCTGCAGAAGAATCTTTGCAGTTTGGAGCTTCTCACAACTCCCATCGTGGGAAAACCCCCATGTCCTCGGGTTCCAACCCCCTTCAAAAAAGGGCCATCAGGGCAGAAAGTCCAACCTGAGCGATCGTCTGATCCTTGCCCTGACTTCACATGCACGAGATCTCGATTGAGGTCTGTAGATTGTGCCTGCCATATCCTCACCCAGAAACCTAGGCCTAGCTTGGGTTCTCAGACTCCGTCCTCAGACTACTGGCCCACAAGCCCTCCAGTTTGGCAATCCAGAAATAAAATGCCACACTCTGCCTGTCCTACAGAAGTAAAACATTGCCCTCAGGGCTACCCCGAAACCCCAAATGAGGATCAACCTGCACGCCATTCGGCTGTACCCCAAACATATAGGCTGACCTGGGCACTATTTCCCCTTCTGACCCAGCCTGAGCCTGGACCTCCTGGTCCCACCCAGACAGCTGGCCGCACACTGAGCACATCGGACCCGCCATGGCCTTAGGTCGTCATCTCTTCCCAACTGCGGTTTGCAGGCTCCAGAAGCTAGACCTTATCTCCAACCACTGACCAGGGTTGAAAATGATGCAGAAATCAGAACTCTTTCCCCATGGCAAGAAACCTTGTGGTTGGCATGTTGTCCAACGTTCAGTGTAGTTGAAACAAGCGTGGCCCATGAGGCCCAGCCCAAGCTTGCGGGCCACATTGGTCACAAACACACATTGTGACCCTCAGCCTGAGCCCAGTCCTAAGGTAAGGCCTCTCAGGGCCTATATGAAGAGACAGCATATTGGGCTTGCCATGCCCCTAGGCCCCAATATTTAACCATAGTTCGGGTTGTCCCTTCACTCTTCCCCAGGGCTCTGCTTTGGAATTCCTCTTTTGGTGGGACACCTGAGGTAACAAACCTGAAAGGAGTCCTCCCATCCCACAGATTGACGAAAAACAATTGGGATCGGGCCAAAACACAGAGAGGAAGATTCGTCCATGGCCCATGAGACCTCCCCAACATTCCACGGCCATCGCTGAAACAAAATCTAGAGACAAAAGCCTGAGCAAGCTCCTCAGACTCGCTCATTCTTCATATCCTGAAGAGTTCTTCTCATGGTTTGTAGATCGGGCGTGCCATACCTACGTCCCCAAACTTAAGCTGAGTTTGTGTTTTCAGTCTTCTGTCCTCAAAGTCCTGGGCCACACTCCCTCCAGGCTGGGGCCCCTGGAGCCACACATTAGGACTGCCCCCACCCAATCCATGGGAATTCTGCCCATTCCATTGTCAAAAATCGTACAAATTAGGAGAACCCTCCAAAGTCCCTGAGGCCATCCCAATAGTGTAGGTCGACGGGACAAAAAAGGGCGGTTGATACCGGCTGAGCATCTACCTCCACTCATCTACCTCCACTCATACCAAGAAGATTGAACCAGACAGGACCCGAGGCCATTATCGGATCCATTGCTTTGGTTTACAGGCATGTCTCCTCAAAAGCCTGCATTCCAATACCAGCAGAGGGGATTTCCTGAGGCACCCATCAGAACAAATCTCGTCTCCACAAGGAAACTTGTGCATGGGAGCTATGCCAAAGCTTAGGAGAATACTTCAGGGTCCCGGTGCAACCTCCCCATTCCAAGGCCCTCATGGACACAAACACACGTTAGGACCCATCCTCTGGAAAGTGCATTTCAACTCAGCCACCCCGGTTGCTCCCGCAGATCCATTAGATCTAAACTGTCTTGTTGCTAGGAGACAATTGGAAGGCGAGGCGGACTTCCCAGGCATCCATCCTGGAACAGTGCTCTGGAGTCATTCCATATGGGATGTCTGGAGCTGTCCAACAGGACTCAATTGTCCCGCAGAAGGAATCCTTGAAGGGGGCCTCCCACATCTCCCAACGTGGAAAACCTCCATGGCCTCGAGATTCCGCTTCCTTCATGAAGGGGCCGTCATGCACAGAAACTCCAACCTGAGCCAACGTCGGATCCTCGCCCTGACTTCAGATGCATGAGATATTGGTTAAGATCTGCAGGGGGTACCTGCCGTGCCCTCACCCTGAATCCGAAGTCTAGCTTGTGTTCTCAGACTTCCGTCCTCACTCTCCTGGCCCCGAAGCCCTCATGTTTGGCAATTCCGGACCGACAATGAAGCACTCTGCCTTCCCTCTAGAAAAAATATATTGCCTAATGAGCTGCTCAGGCAGCTTAAATGAAGATAAACCTACACGGCACTCGAATGTACCCAAATTATATAGTCTAACCTGGGCACTAATGCACTGTCTGACACAACCTGAGCCCGGACCTGCTGACCAACACCAGGACAGCTGACTGCACGCTGAGCACATCAGACCCGCCATGGCCTTAGGTAATCATCTCTTCCCTACCTCAGGTTTCAGGCTTCAGAACCTAGACCTTATCTCCAATCACTGCCCACGGGTGACTGTAATGCAGAAATCAGAACTCTTCCTGACCCATGGCAAGAAACCTTGTGGTTGGCATGTTGTCCAACGATCAGTGTAGGAGAAACCAGCATTCACCCTGAGGCCCCGTCCATTCTTGAGTGCGACGAGAGCATAAACACGCATTTTGACCTCAGCGTGAGTCCTGTCCTCTAGTAAGTCCTCTCAGTGGCTGGACCATAAGATGTCATAATGGGCTTGACATGTCCCTAGTCCCCAATTTTTAACCAGATTTCTGGTTTTCCAGTCGCCCCACCCCAGGGCTCTACTCTGGAATCCCTCATTTGGTGGGACATCTGAGGTTGAAAAACAAAATGAAACAAATCGACAACAACAACAAAAAAACGGACTTCTTCCATCCCCAGAATGACCAAAAACTCGTTGGACAGGACCGAACCCCCAGAGAGTAAGACTCGTCCATTTCCCATGAAGTCACCCGGCAATTTCACGACCATGAGTGACACGATATCCAGAGACAAAAACTGGAGCAAGAGCCTCACACTCGCCCTTTTTGCATATCCCGAACTGTTCTCCTCATGGTCTGTAGATCAGTCCTGCCATACCTATGACCCAAAACATAAGCCGAGTTTGTGTTTTCAGACAACTGTCCAAACAGCTCTGGCCTACACACCCTACAGGCTCAGGGCACTGGAGCCAGACCTGAGGACTGTACTTGCCCTCTCCAAGGGAATTGTATGTGCCCATTCCAATGGCCACAACCCTACTAATAGGATAACCTCCAAAGTCCCTGAGCCATCCCAATAGTTGTGGCTTCCCAGGACAAACAGGGGCAATCTGAGCCCATCTGAGCACCTACCTGCACTCAGACCCGTAGAATGATGTCCCCAGAGGTAAAAAGGAACGAACAGGCCCCTAGGCACTAATCGGATCCATTGCTTTGGTTTCCAGGCATCTCTCCTCAGAGGCCTGGATTTCAATACCAGCATATGGCTGTTTCTTGCCTCACCCATCAGAACTAAGCTCATCTACACATGGGAAACATGCACGTTGGAGCTGTGTCAAAGCCTCTGTTTAGGAGAACCCTTCAGGGCCCCAGGGCCACCGCTTCATTCCAAGGTCTCCATAGACACAAAAACATATTAGGACACATCCACAGGAGAGTCCATTTCAACTCAGCCTCCTCGGTTGCCCCCCACATCCAGCAGATCTAACCTGTCTTGTTGCTTGGAGACAATTGGAATGCGAGGTGGGCTACCCAGCCATCCATCCTTAGAACCCTGCTCGGAATCGTTGGCCTGGAGCCAACCAACAGGTCTCAATTGTCCTGCAGAAGAATCTTTGCAGTTTGGAGCTTCTCACAACTCCCATCGTGGGAAAACCCCCATGTCCTCGTGATCCAACCCCCTTCAAGAAAGGGCCATCAGGGCAGAAAGTCCAACGTGAGCGATCGTCTGATCCTTGCCCTGACTTCAGATGCACGAGATCTCTATTGAGGTCTGTAGATTGTGCCTGCCATATCCTCACCCAGAAACCTAGGCCTAGCTTGGGTTCTCAGACTGCGTCCTCAGACTACTGTCCCACAAGCCCTCCAGTTGGGCAATCCAGAACTACAATGCCGCACTCTGCCTGCCCTACAAAAGTAAAACATTGCCCTCAGGGCTACCCCGAAACCCCAAATGAGGATCAACCTGCACGCCATTCGGCTGTACCCCAAACATATAGGCTGACCTGGGCACTATTTCCCCTTCTGACCCAGCCTGAGCCTGGACCTCCTGGTCCCACCCAGACAGCTGGCCGCACACTGAGCACATCGGACCCGCCATGGCCTTAGGTCGTCATCTCTTCCCAACTGCGGTTTTCAGGCTCCAGAACCTAGACCTTATCTCCAACCACTGCCCAGGGTTGAAAATGATGCAGAAATCAGAACTCTTTCCCCATGGCAAGAAACCTTGTGGTTGGCATGTTGTCCAACGTTCAGTGTAGTTGAAACAAGCGTGGCCCATGAGGCCCAGCCCATGCTTGCGGGCCACATTGGTCACAAACACACATTGTGACCCTCAGCCTGAGCCCAGTCCTCAGGTAAGGCCTCTCAGGGCCTATATGAAGAGACAGCATATTGGGCTTGCCATGCCCCTAGGCCCCAATTTTTAACCGTAGTTCGGGTTGTCCCTTCACTCTTCCCCAGGGCTCTGCTTTGGAATTCCTCTTTTGGTGGGACACCTGAGGTAACAAACCTGAAAGGAGTCCTCCCATCCCACAGATTGACGAAAAACAATTGGGATCGGGCCAAATCCACAGAGAGGAAGATTCGTCCATGGCCCATGAGACCTCCCCAACATTCCACGGCCATCGCTGAAACAAAATCCAGAGACAAAAGCCTGAGCAAGCGCCTCAGACTCGCTCATTCTTCATATCCTGAAGAGTTCTTCTCATGATTTGTAGATCGGGCGTGCCATACCTACGTCCCCAAACTTAAGCTGAGTTTGTGTTTTCAGTCTTCTGTCCTCAAAGTCCTGGGCCACACTCCCTCCAGGCTGGGGCCCCTGGAGCCACACATTAGGACTGCCCCCACCCAATCCATGGGAATTCTGCCCATTCCATTGTCAAAAATCGTACAAATTAGGAGAACCCTCCAAAGTCCGTGAGGCCATCCCAATAGTGTAGGTCACCGGGGACATTAAGGGCGGTTGATACCGGCTGAGCATCTACCTCCACTCATCTACCTCCACTCATACCAAGAAGATTGAACCAGACAGGACCCGAGGCCATTATCGGATCCATTGCTTTGGTTTACAGGCATGTCTCCTCAAAAGCCTGGATTCCAATACCAGCAGAGGGGATTTCCTGAGGCACCCATCAGAACAAATCTCGTCTCCACAAGGAAACTTGTGCATGGGAGCTATGCCAAAGCTTAGGAGAATACTTCAGGGTCCCGGTGCAACCTCCCCATTCCAAGGCCCTCATGGACACAAACACACGTTAGGACCCATCCTCTGGAAAGTGCATTTCAACTCAGCCTCCCCGGTTGCTCCCGCAGATCCATTAGATCTAAACTGTCTTGTTGCTAGGAGACAATTGGAAGGCGAGGCGGACTTCCCAGGCATTCATCCTGGAACAGTGCTCTGGAGTCATTCCATATGGGATGTCCTGGAGCTGTCCAACAGGTCTCAATTGTCCCGCAGAAGGAATCCTTGAAGGGGGCCTCCCACATCTCCCAACGTGGAAAACCTCCATGGCCTCGAGATTCCGCTTCCTTCATGAAGAGGCCGTCATGCACAGAAACTCCAACCTGAGCCAATGTCGGATCCTCGCCCTGACTTCAGATGCATGAGATATTGGTTCAGATCTGCAGGGGGTACCTGCCGTGCCCTCACCCTGAAAACGAAGACTAGCTTGTGTTCTCAGACTTCCGTCCTCACTCTCCTGGCCCCGAAGCCCTCAAGTTTGGCAATTCCGGACCGACAATGAAGCACTCTGCCTGCCCTCTAGAAAAAATGTATTGCCTAATGAGCTCCCCAGGCAGCTTAAATGAGGATAAAACTACACGGCACTAGAATGTACCCAAATTATATAGTCTAACCTGGGCACTAATGCACTGTCTGACACAACCTGAGCCCGGACCTGCTGACCAACACCCAGACAGCTGACCGCACCCTGATCACATCAGACCTGCCATGGCCTTAGGTCTTCATCTCTTCCCTACCTCAGTTTTCAGGCTTCAGAACCTAGACCTTATCTCCAATCACTGCCCACGGGTTACTGTGATGCAGAAATCAGAACTCTTCCTGACCCATGGCAAGAAACCTTGTGGTTGGCATGTTGTCCAACGTTCAGTGTAGGAGAAACCAGCATTCACCCTGAGGCCCTGCCCATTCTTGAGTGCGAGGAGAGCATAAACACGCATTGTGACCTCAGCGTGAGTCCTGTCCTCTAGTAAGTCCTTTCAATGGCTGGACCATTAGATGTCATAATGGGCTTGACATGTCCCTAGTCCCCAATTTTTAACCAGATTTCTGGTTGTCCAGTCGCCCCACCCAAGGGCTCTACTCTGGAATCCCTCATTAGGTGGGACATCTGAGGTTGAAAAACAAAATGAAACAAATCGACAACAACAACAAAAAAATGGACTTCTTCCAACCCCAGAATGACCGCAAACTCTTTGGAGGGGACCGAACCCCCAGAGACTAAGACTCGTCCATTTCCCATGAAGTCAACCGGCAATTTCACGACCATGAGTGACACGATATCCAGAGACAAAAACTTGAGCAAGAGCCTCACACTCGCCCTTTTTTCATATCCCGAAGTGTTCTCCTCATGGTCTGTAGATCAGTCCTGCCATACCTATGACCCAAAACATAAGCCGAGTTTGTGTTTTCAGACAACTGTCCAAACAGCTCTGGCCTACACACCCTACAGGCTCAGGGCCCTGGAGCCAAACCTGAGGACTGTACTTGCCCTCTCCAAGGGAATTGTATGTGCCCATTCCAATGGCCACGACCCTACTAATAGGATAACCTCCAAAGTCCCTGAGGCCATCCCAAGAGTTGTGGCTTCCCAGGACAAACAGGGGCAATATAAGCCCATCTGAGCACCTACCTGCACTCAGACCCGTAGACTGATGTCCCCAGAGGTAAAAAGGAACGAACAGGCCCCTAGGCACTAATCGGATCCATTGCTTTGGTTTCCAGGCATCTCTCCTCAGAGGCCTGGATTTCAATACCAGCATATGGCTGTTTCTTGACTCACCCATCAGAACTAATCTCATCTACACATGGGAAACATGCACGTTGGAGCTGTGTCAAAGCCTCTGTTTAGGAGAACCCTTCAGGGCCCCAGGGCCACCGCTTCATTCCAAGGTCTCCATAGACACAAAAACATATTAGGACACATCCACAGGAGAGTCCATTTCAACTCAGCCTCCTCGGTTGCCCCCCACATCCAGCAGATCTAACCTGTCTTGTTGCTTGGAGACAATTGGAATGCGAGGTGGGATACCCAGCCATCCATCCTGAGAACCCTGCTCGGAATCGTTGGCCTGGAGCCAACCAACAGGTCTCAATTGTCCTGCAGAAGAATCTTTGCAGTTTGGAGCTTCTCACAACTCCCATCGTGGGAAAACCCCCATGTCCTCGTGATCCAACCCCCTTCAAGAAAGGGCCATCAGGGCAGAAAGTCCAACGTGAGCGATCGTCTGATCCTTGCCCTGACTTCAGATGCACGAGATCTCTATTGAGGTCTGTAGATTGTGCCTGCCATATCCTCACCCAGAAACCTAGGCCTAGCTTGGGTTCTCAGACTGCGTCCTCAGACTACTGTCCCACAAGCCCTCCAGTTGGGCAATCCAGAACTTCAATGCCGCACTCTGCCTGCCCTACAGAAGTAAAACATTGCCCTCAGGGCTACCCCGAAACCCCAAATGAGGATCAACCTGCACGCCATTCGGCTGTACCCCAAACATATAGGCTGACCTGGGCACTATTTCCCCTTCTGACCCAGCCTGAGCCTGGACCTCCTGGTCCCACCCAGACAGCTGGCCGCACACTGAGCACATCGGACCCGCCATGGCCTTAGGTCGTCATCTCCTCCCAACTGCGGTTTTCAGGCTCCAGAACCTAGACCTTATCTCCAACCACTGCCCAGGGTTGAAAATGATGCAGAAATCAGAACTCTTTCCCCATGGCAAGAAACCTTGTGGT
Organism: Mustela nivalis; assembly: GCF_964662115.1. Classification (NCBI taxonomy): domain Eukaryota; kingdom Metazoa; phylum Chordata; class Mammalia; order Carnivora; family Mustelidae; genus Mustela; species Mustela nivalis. The sequence continues at coordinate 84,194 of NW_028136272.1, read as the reverse complement.
TGGCATGTTGTCCAACGTTCAGTGTAGTTGAAACAAGCGTGGCCCATGAGGCTCAGCCCATGCTTGCGGGCCACATTGGTCACAAACACACATTGTGACCCTCAGCCTGAGCCCAGTCCTAAGGTAAGGCCTCTCAGGGCCTATATGAAGAGACAGCATATTGGGCTTGCCATGCCACTAGGCCCCAATTTTTAACCGTAGTTCGGGTTGTCCCTTCACTCTTCCCCAGGGCTCTGCTTTGGAATTCCTCTTTTGGTGGGACACCTGAGGTATCAAACCTGAAAGGAGTCCTCCCATCCCACAGATTGACGAAAAACAATTGGGATCGGGCCAAATCCACAGAGAGGAAGATTCGTCCATGGCCCATGAGACCTCCCCAACATTCCACGGCCATCGCTGAAACAAAATCCAGAGACAAAAGCCTGAGCAAGCGCCTCAGACTCGCTCATTCTTCATATCCTGAAGAGTTCTTCTCATTTTTTGTAGATCGGGCGTGCCATACCTACGTCCCCAAACTTAAGCTGAGTTTGTGTTTTCAGTCTTCTGTCCTCAAAGTCCTGGGCCACACTCCCTCCAGGCTGCGGCCCCTGGAGCCACACATTAGGACTGCCCCCACCCAATCCATGGGAATTCTGCCCATTCCATTGTCAAAAATCGTACAAATTAGGAGAACCCTCCAAAGTCCGTGAGGCCATCCCAATAGTGTAGGTCACCGGGGACATTAAGGGCGGTTGATACCGGCTGAGCATCTACCTCCACTCATCTAGCTCCACTCATACCAAGAAGATTGAACCAGACAGGACCGAGGCCATTATCGGATCCATTGCTTTGGTTTACAGGCATGTCTCCTCAAAAGCCTGGATTCCAATACCAGCAGAGGGGATTTCCTGAGGCACCCATCAGAACAAATCTCGTCTCCACAAGGAAACTTGTGCATGGGAGCTATGCCAAACCTTAGGAGAATACTTCAGGGTCCCAGTGCAACCTCCCCATTCCAAGGCCCTCATGGACACAAACACACGTTAGGACCCATCCTCTGGAAAGTGCATTTCAACTCAGCCTCCCCGGTTGCTCCCGCAGATCCATTAGATCTAAACTGTCTTGTTGCTAGGAGACAATTGGAAGGCGAGGCGGACTTCCCAGGCATTCATCCTGGAACAGTGCTCTGGAGTCATTCCATATGGGATGTCCTGGAGCTGTCCAACAGGTCTCAATTGTCCCGCAGAAGGAATCCTTGAAGGGGGCCTCCCACATCTCCCAACGTGGAAAACCTCCATGGCCTCGAGATTCCGCTTCCTTCATGAAGAGGCCGTCATGCACAGAAACTCCAACCTGAGCCAACGTCGGATCCTCGCCCTGACTTCAGATGCATGAGATATTGGTTCAGATCTGCAGGGGGTACCTGCCGTGCCCTCACCCTGAAAACGAAGACTAGCTTGTGTTCTCAGACTTCCGTCCTCACTCTCCTGGCCCCGAAGCCCTCAAGTTTGGCAATTCCGGACCGACAATGAAGCACTCTGCCTGCCCTCTAGAAAAAATGTATTGCCTAATGAGCTGCCCAGGCAGCTTAAATGAGGATAAACCTACACGGCACTCGAATGTACCCAAATTATATAGTCTAACCTGGGCACTAATGCACTGTCTGACACAACCTGAGCCCGGACCTGCTGACCAACACCCAGACAGCTGACCGCACCCTGATCACATCAGACCCGCCATGGCCTTAGGTCATCATCTCTTCCCTACCTCAGTTTTCAGGCTTCAGAACCTAGACCTTATCTCCAATCACTGCCCACGGGTTACTGTGATGCAGAAATCAGAACTCTTCCTGACCCATGGCAAGAAACCTTGTGGTTGGCATGTTGTCCAAAGTTCAGTGTAGGAGAAACCAGCATTCACCCTGAGGCCCTGCCCATTCTTGAGTGCGTCGAGAGCATAAACACGCATTGTGACCTCAGCGTGAGTCCTGTCCTCTAGTAAGTCCTTTCAATGGCTGGACCATTAGATGTCATAATGGGCTTGACATGTCCCTAGTCCCCAATTTTTAACCAGATTTCTGGTTGTCCAGTCGCCCCACCCAAGGGCTCTACTCTGGAATCCCTCATTAGGTGGGACATCTGAGGTTGAAAAACAAAATGAAACAAATCGACAACAACAACAAAAAAATGGACTTCTTCCAACCCCAGAATGACCGCAAACTCTTTGGAGGGGACCGAACCCCCAGAGACTAAGACTCGTCCATTTCCCATGAAGTCAACCGGCAATTTCACGACCATGAGTGACACGATATCCAGAGACAAATACTTGAGCAAGAGCCTCACACTCGCCCTTTTTTCATATCCCGAAGTGTTCTCCTCATGGTCTGTAGATCAGTCCTGCCATACCTATGACCCAAAACATAAGCCGAGTTTGTGTTTTCAGACAACTGTCCAAACAGCTCTGGCCTACACACCCTACAGGCTCAGGGCCCTGGAGCCAAACCTGAGGACTGTACTTGCCCTCTCCAAGGGAATTGGATGTGCCCATTCCAATGGCCACGACCCTACTAATAGGATAACCTCCAAAGTCCCTGAGGCCATCCGAATAGTTGTGGCTTCCCAGGACAAACAGGGGCAATCTGAGCCCATCTGAGCACCTACCTGCACTCAGACCCGTAGACTGATGTCCCCAGAGGTAAAAAGGAACGAACAGGCCCCTAGGCACTAATCAGATCCATTGCTTTGGTTTCCAGGCATCTCTCCTCAGAGGCCTGGATTTCAATACCAGCATATGGCTGTTTCTTGACTCACCCATCAGAACAAATCTCATCTACACATGGGAAACATGCACGTTGGAGCTGTGTCAAAGCCTCTGTTTAGGAGAACCCTTCAGGGCGCCAGGGCCACCGCTTCATTCCAAGGTCTCCATAGACACAAAAAAATATTAGGACACATCCACAGGTGAGTCCATTTCAACTCAGCCTCCTCGGTTGCCCCCCACATCCAGCAGATCTAACCTGTCTTGTTGCTTGGAGACAATTGGAATGCGAGGTGGGCTACCCAGCCACCATCCTTAGAACCCTGCTCGGAATCGTTGGCCTGGAGCCAACCAACAGGTCTCAATTGTCCTGCAGAAGAATCTTTGCAGTTTGGAGCTTCTCACAACTCCCATCGTGGGAAAACCCCCATGTCCTCGTGATCCAACCCCATTCAAGAAAGGGCCATCAGGGCAGAAAGTCCAACGTGAGCGATCGTCTGATCCTTGCCCTGACTTCAGATGCACGAGATCTCTATTGAGGTCTGTAGATTGTGCCTGCCATATCCTCACCCAGAAACCTAGGCCTAGCTTGGGTTCTCAGACTGCGTCCTCAGACTACTGTCCCACAAGCCCTCCAGTTGGGCAATCCAGAACTACAATGCCGCACTCTGCCTGCCCTACAGAAGTAAAACATTGCCCTCAGGGCTACCCCGAAACCGCAAATGAGGATCAACCTGCACGCCATTCGGCTGTACCCCAAACATATAGGCTGACCTGGGCACTATTTCCCCTTCTGACCCAGCCTGAGCCTGGACCTCCTGGTCCCACCCAGACAGCTGGCCGCACACTGAGCACATCGGACCCGCCATGGCCTTAGGTCGTCATCTCTTCCCAACTGCGGTTTTCAGACTCCAGAACCTAGACCTTATCTCCAACCACTGCCCAGGGTTGAAAATGATGCAGAAATCAGAACTCTTTCCCCATGGCAAGAAACCTTGTGGTTGGCATGTTGTCCAACGTTCAGTGTAGTTGAAACAAGCGTGGCCCATGAGGCCCAGCCCATGCTTGCGGGCCACATTGGTCACAAACACACATTGTGACCCTCAGCCTGAGCCCAGTCCTCAGGTAAGGCCTCTCAGGGCCTATATGAAGAGACAGCATATTGGGCTTGCCATGCCCCTAGGCCCCAATTTTTAACCGTAGTTCGGGTTGTCCCTTCACTCTTCCCCAGGGCTCTGCTTTGGAATTCCTCTTTTGGTGGGACACCTGAGGTAACAAACCTGAAAGGAGTCCTCCCATCCCACAGATTGACGAAAAACAATTGGGATCGGGCCAAATCCACAGAGAGGAAGATTCGTCCATGGCCCATGAGACCTCCCCAACATTCCACGGCCATCTCTGAAACAAAATCCAGAGACAAAAGCCTGAGCAAGCGCCTCAGACTCGCTCATTCTTCATATCCTGAAGAGTTCTTCTCATGATTTGTAGATCGGGCGTGCCATACCTACGTCCCCAAACTTAAGCTGAGTTTGTGTTTTCAGTCTTCTGTCCTCAAAGTCCTGGGCCACACTCCCTCCAGGCTGGGGCCCCTGGAGCCACACATTAGGACTGCCCCCACCCAATCCATGGGAATTCTGCCCATTCCATTGTCAAAAATCGTACAAATTAGGAGAACCCTCCAAAGTCCGTGAGGCCATCCCAATAGTGTAGGTCACCGGGGACATTAAGGGCGGTTGATACCGGCTGAGCATCTACCTCCACTCATCTACCTCCACTCATACCAAGAAGATTGAACCAGACAGGACCCGAGGCCATTATCGGATCCATTGCTTTGGTTTACAGGCATGTCTCCTCAAAAGCCTGGATTCCAATACCAGCAGAGGGGATTTCCTGAGGCACCCATCAGAACAAATCTCGTCTCCACAAGGAAACTTGTGCATGGGAGCTATGCCAAAGCTTAGGAGAATACTTCAGGGTCCCGGTGCAACCTCCCCATTCCAAGGCCCTCATGGACACAAACACACGTTAGGACCCATCCTCTGGAAAGTGCATTTCAACTCAGCCTCCCCGGTTGCTCCCGCAGATCCATTAGATCTAAACTGTCTTGTTGCTAGGAGACAATTGGAAGGCGAGGCGGACTTCCCAGGCATTCATCCTGGAACAGTGCTCTGGAGTCATTCCATATGGGATGTCCTGGAGCTGTCCAACAGGTCTCAATTGTCCCGCAGAAGGAATCCTTGAAGGGGGCCTCCCACATCTCCCAACGTGGAAAACCTCCATGGCCTCGAGATTCCGCTTCCTTCATGAAGAGGCCGTCATGCACAGAAACTCCAACCTGAGCCAACGTCGGATCCTCGCCCTGACTTCAGATGCATGAGATATTGGTTCAGATCTGCAGGGGGTACCTGCCGTGCCCTCACCCTGAAAACGAAGACTAGCTTGTGTTCTCAGACTTCCGTCCTCACTCTCCTGGCCCCGAAGCCCTCAAGTATGGCAATTCCGGACCGACAATGAAGCACTCTGCCTGCCCTCTAGAAAAAATGTATTGCCTAATGAGCTCCCCAGGCAGCTTAAATGAGGATAAAACTACACGGCACTAGAATGTACCCAAATTATATAGTCTAACCTGGGCACTAATGCACTGTCTGACACAACCTGAGCCCGGACCTGCTGACCAACACCCAGACAGCTGACCGCACCCTGATCACATCAGACCTGCCATGGCCTTAGGTCTTCATCTCTTCCCTACCTCAGTTTTCAGGCTTCAGAACCTAGACCTTATCTCCAATCACTGCCCACGGGTTACTGTGATGCAGAAATCAGAACTCTTCCTGACCCATGGCAAGAAACCTTGTGGTTGGCATGTTGTCCAACGTTCAGTGTAGGAGAAACCAGCATTCACCCTGAGGCCCTGCCCATTCTTGAGTGCGAGGAGAGCATAAACACGCATTGTGACCTCAGCGTGAGTCCTGTCCTCTAGTAAGTCCTTTCAATGGCTGGACCATTAGATGTCATAATGGGCTTGACATGTCCCTAGTCCCCAATTTTTAACCAGATTTCTGGTTGTCCAGTCGCCCCACCCAAGGGCTCTACTCTGGAATCCCTCATTAGGTGGGACATCTGAGGTTGAAAAACAAAATGAAACAAATCGACAACAACAACAAAAAAATGGACTTCTTCCAACCCCAGAATGACCGCAAACTCTTTGGAGGGGACCGAACCCCCAGAGACTAAGACTCGTCCATTTCCCATGAAGTCAACCGGCAATTTCACGACCATGAGTGACACGATATCCAGAGACAAAAACTTGAGCAAGAGCCTCACACTCGCCCTTTTTTCATATCCCGAAGTGTTCTCCTCATGGTCTGTAGATCAGTCCTGCCATACCTATGACCCAAAACATAAGCCGAGTTTGTGTTTTCAGACAACTGTCCAAACAGCTCTGGCCTACACACCCTACAGGCTCAGGGCCCTGGAGCCAAACCTGAGGACTGTACTTGCCCTCTCCAAGGGAATTGTATGTGCCCATTCCAATGGCCACGACCATACTAATAGGATAACCTCCAAAGTCCCTGAGGCCATCCCAAGAGTTGTGGCTTCCCAGGACAAACAGGGGCAATATGAGCCCATCTGAGCACCTACCTGCACTCAGACCCGTAGACTGATGTCCCCAGAGGTAAAAAGGAACGAACAGGCCCATAGGCACTAATCGGATCCATTGCTTTGGTTTCCAGGCATCTCTCCTCAGAGGCCTGGATTTCAATACCAGCATATGGCTGTTTCTTGACTCACCCATCAGAACTAATCTCATCTACACATGGGAAACATGCACGTTGGAGCTGTGTCAAAGCCTCTGTTTAGGAGAACCCTTCAGGGCCCCAGGGCCACCGCTTCATTCCAAGGTCTCCATAGACACAAAAACATATTAGGACACATCCACAGGAGAGTCCATTTCAACTCAGCCTCCTCGGTTGCCCCCCACATCCAGCAGATCTAACCTGTCTTGTTGCTTGGAGACAATTGGAATGCGAGGTGGGCTACCCAGCCATCCATCCTTAGAACCCTGCTCGGAATCGTTGGCCTGGAGCCAACCAACAGGTCTCAATTGTCCTGCAGAAGAATCTTTGCAGTTTGGAGCTTCTCACAACTCCCATCGTGGGAAAACCCCCATGTCCTCGTGATCCAACCCCCTTCAAGAAAGGGCCATCAGGGCAGAAAGTCCAACGTGAGCGATCGTCTGATCCTTGCCCTGACTTCAGATGCACGAGATCTCTATTGAGGTCTGTAGATTGTGCCTGCCATATCCTCACCCAGAAACCTAGGCCTAGCTTGGGTTCTCAGACTGCGTCCTCAGACTACTGTCCCACAAGCCCTCCAGTTGGGCAATCCAGAACTACAATGCCGCACTCTGCCTGCCCTACAAAAGTAAAACATTGCCCTCAGGGCTACCCCGAAACCCCAAATGAGGATCAACCTGCACGCCATTCGGCTGTACCCCAAACATATAGGCTGACCTGGGCACTATTTCCCCTTCTGACCCAGCCTGAGCCTGGACCTCCTGGTCCCACCCAGACAGCTGGCCGCACACTGAGCACATCGGACCCGCCATGGCCTTAGGTCGTCATTTCTTCCCAACTGCGGTTTTCAGGCTCCAGAACCTAGACCTTATCTCCAACCACTGCCCAGGGTTGAAAATGATGCAGAAATCAGAACTCTTTCCCCATGGCAAGAAACCTTGTGGTTGGCATGTTGTCCAACGTTCAGTGTAGTTGAAACAAGCGTGGCCCATGAGGCCCAGCCCATGCTTGCGGGCCACATTGGTCACAAACACACATTGTGACCCTCAGCCTGAGCCCAGTCCTCAGGTAAGGCCTCTCAGGGCCTATATGAAGAGACAGCATATTGGGCTTGCCATGCCCCTAGGCCCCAATTTTTAACCGTAGTTCGGGTTGTCCCTTCACTCTTCCCCAGGGCTCTGCTTTGGAATTCCTCTTTTGGTGGGACACCTGAGGTATCAAACCTGAAAGGAGTCCTCCCATCCCACAGATTGACGAAAAACAATTGGGATCGGGCCAAATCCACAGAGAGGAAGATTCGTCCATGGCCCATGAGACCTCCCCAACATTCCACGGCCATCGCTGAAACAAAATCCAGAGACAAAAGCCTGAGCAAGCGCCTCAGACTCGCTCATTCTTCATATCCTGAAGAGTTCTTCTCATTTTTTGTAGATCGGGCGTGCCATACCTACGTCCCCAAACTTAAGCTGAGTTTGTGTTTTCAGTCTTCTGTCCTCAAAGTCCTGGGCCACACTCCCTCCAGGCTGCGGCCCCTGGAGCCACACATTAGGACTGCCCCCACCCAATCCATGGGAATTCTGCCCATTCCATTGTCAAAAATCGTACAAATTAGGAGAACCCTCCAAAGTCCGTGAGGCCATCCCAATAGTGTAGGTCACCGGGGACATTAAGGGCGGTTGATACCGGCTGAGCATCTACCTCCACTCATCTACCTCCACTCATACCAAGAAGATTGAACCAGACAGGACCCGAGGCCATTATCGGATCCATTGCTTTGGTTTACAGGCATGTCTCCTCAAAAGCCTGGATTCCAATACCAGCAGAGGGGATTTCCTGAGGCACCCATCAGAACAAATCTCGTCTCCACAAGGAAACTTGTGCATGGGAGCTATGCCAAAGCTTAGGAGAATACTTCAGGGTCCCGGTGCAACCTCCCCATTCCAAGGCCCTCATGGACACAAACACACGTTAGGACCCATCCTCTGGAAAGTGCATTTCAACTCAGCCTCCCCGGTTGCTCCCGCAGATCCATTAGATCTAAACTGTCTTGTTGCTAGGAGACAATTGGAAGGCGAGGCGGACTTCCCAGGCATTCATCCTGGAACAGTGCTCTGGAGTCATTCCATATGGGATGTCCTGGAGCTGTCCAACAGGTCTCAATTGTCCCGCAGAAGGAATCCTTGAAGGGGGCCTCCCACATCTCCCAACGTGGAAAACCTCCATGGCCTCGAGATTCCGCTTCCTTCATGAAGAGGCCGTCATGCACAGAAACTCCAACCTGAGCCAACGTCGGATCCTCGCCCTGACTTCAGATGCATGAGATATTGGTTCAGATCTGCAGGGGGTACCTGCCGTGCCCTCACCCTGAAAACGAAGACTAGCTTGTGTTCTCAGACTTCCGTCCTCACTCTCCTGGCCCCGAAGCCCTCAAGTTTGGCAATTCCGGACAGACAATGAAGCACTCTGCCTGCCCTCTAGAAAAATTGTATTGCCTAATGAGCTCCCCAGGCAGCTTAAATGAGGATAAACCTACACGGCACTAGAATGTACCCAAATTATATAGTCTAACCTGGGCACTAATGCACTGTCTGACACAACCTGAGCCCGGACCTGCTGACCAACACCCAGACAGCTGACCGCACCCTGATCACATCAGACCCGCCATGGCCTTAGGTCTTCATCTCTTCCCTACCTCAGTTTTCAGGCTTCAGAACCTAGACCTTATCTCCAATCACTGCCCACGGGTTACTGTGATGCAGAAATCAGAACTCTTTCTGACCCATGGCAAGAAACCTTGTGGTTGGCATGTTGTCCAACGTTCAGTGTAGGAGAAACCAGCATTCACCCTGAGGCCCTGCCCATTCTTGAGTGCGAGGAGAGCATAAACACGCATTGTGACCTCAGCGTGAGTCCTGTCCTCTAGTAAGTCCTTTCAATGGCTGGACCATTAGATGTCATAATGGGCTTGACATGTCCCTAGTCCCCAATTTTTAACCAGATTTCTGGTTGTCCAGTCGCCCCACCCAAGGGCTCTACTCTGGAATCCCTCATTAGGTGGGACATCTGAGGTTGAAAAACAAAATGAAACAAATCGACAACAACAACAAAAAAATGGACTTCTTCCAACCCCAGAATGACCGCAAACTCTTTGGAGGGGACCGAACCCCCAGAGACTAAGACTCGTCCATTTCCCATGAAGTCAACCGGCAATTTCACGACCATGAGTGACACGATATCCAGAGACAAAAACTTGAGCAAGAGCCTCACACTCGCCCTTTTTTCATATCCCGAAGTGTTCTCCTCATGGTCTGTAGATCAGTCCTGCCATACCTATGACCCAAAACATAAGCCGAGTTTGTGTTTTCAGACAACTGTCCAAACAGCTCTGGCCTACACACCCTACAGGCTCAGGGCCCTGGAGCCAAACCTGAGGACTGTACTTGCCCTCTCCAAGGGAATTGTATGTGCCCATTCCAATGGCCACGACCCTACTAATAGGATAACCTCCAAAGTCCCTGAGGCCATCCCAAGAGTTGTGGCTTCCCAGGACAAACAGGGGCAATATAAGCCCATCTGAGCACCTACCTGCACTCAGACCCGTAGACTGATGTCCCCAGAGGTAAAAAGGAACGAACAGGCCCCTAGGCACTAATCGGATCCATTGCTTTGGTTTCCAGGCATCTCTCCTCAGAGGCCTGGATTTCAATACCAGCATATGGCTGTTTCTTGACTCACCCATCAGAACTAATCTCATCTACACATGGGAAACATGCACGTTGGAGCTGTGTCAAAGCCTCTGTTTAGGAGAACCCTTCAGGGCCCCAGGGCCACCGCTTCAATCCAAGGTCTCCATAGACACAAAAACATATTAGGACACATCCACAGGAGAGTCCATTTCAACTCAGCCTCCTCGGTTGCCCCCCACATCCAGCAGATCTAACCTGTCTTGATGCTTGGAGACAATTGGAATGCGAGGTGGGCTACCCAGTCATCCATCCTTAGAACCCTGCTCGGAATCGTTGGCCTGGAGCCAACCAACAGGTCTCAATTGTCCTACAGAAGAATCTTTGCAGTTTGGAGCTTCTCACAACTCCCATCGTGGGAAAACCCCCATGTCCTCGTGATCCAACCCCCTTCAAGAAAGGGCCATCAGGGCAGAAAGTCCAACCTGAGCGATCGTCTGATCCTTGCCCTGACTTCAGATGCACGAGTTCTCTATTGAGGTCTGTAGATTGTGCCTGCCATATCCTCACCCAGAAACCTAGGCCTAGCTTGGGTTCTCAGACTCCGTCCTCAGACTACTGGCCCACAAGCCCTCCAGTTGGGCAATCCAGAACTACAATGCCGCACTCTGCCTGCCCTACAGAAGTAAAACATTGCCCTCAGGGCTACCCCGAAACCCCAAATGAGGATCAACCTGCACGCCATTCGGCTGTACCCCAAACATATAGGCTGACCTGGGCACTATTTCCCCTTCTGACCCAGCCTGAGCCTGGACCTCCTGGTCCCACCCAGACAGCTGGCCGCACACTGAGCACATCGGACCCGCCATGGCCTTAGGTCGTCATCTCTTCCCAACTGCGGTTTTCAGGCTCCAGAACCTAGACCTTATCTCCAACCACTGCCCAGGGTTGAAAATGATGCAGAAATCAGAACTCTTTCCCCATGGCAAGAAACCTTGTGGTTGGCATGTTGTCCAACGTTCAGTGTAGTTGAAACAAGCGTGGCCCATGAGGCCCAGCCCATGCTTGCGGGCCACATTGGTCACAAACACACATTGTGACCCTCAGCCTGAGCCCAGTCCTCAGGTAAGGCCTCTCAGGGCCTATATGAAGAGACAGCATATTGGGCTTGCCATGCCCCTAGGCCCCAATTTTTAACCGTAGTTCGGGTTGTCCCTTCACTCTTCCCCAGGGCTCTGCTTTGGAATTCCTCTTTTGGTGGGACACCTGAGGTAACAAACCTGAAAGGAGTCCTCCCATCCCACAGATTGACGAAAAACAATTGGGATCGGGCCAAATCCACAGAGAGGAAGATTCGTCCATGGCCCATGAGACCTCCCCAACATTCCACGGCCATCGCTGAAACAAAATCCAGAGACAAAAGCCTGAGCAAGCGCCTCAGACTCGCTCATTCTTCATATCCTGAAGAGTTCTTCTCATGATTTGTAGATCGGGCGTGCCATACCTACGTCCCCAAACTTAAGCTGAGTTTGTGTTTTCAGTCTTCTGTCCTCAAAGTCCTGGGCCACACTCCCTCCAGGCTGGGGCCCCTGGAGCCACACATTAGGACTGCCCCCACCCAATCCATGGGAATTCTGCCCATTCCATTGTCAAAAATCGTACAAATTAGGAGAACCCTCCAAAGTCCGTGAGGCCATCCCAATAGTGTAGGTCACCGGGGACATTAAGGGCGGTTGATACCGGCTGAGCATCTACCTCCACTCATCTACCTCCACTCATACCAAGAAGATTGAACCAGACAGGACCCGAGGCCATTATCGGATCCATTGCTTTGGTTTACAGGCATGTCTCCTCAAAAGCCTGGATTCCAATACCAGCAGAGGGGATTTCCTGAGGCACCCATCAGAACAAATCTCGTCTCCACAAGGAAACTTGTGCATGGGAGCTATGCCAAAGCTTAGGAGAATACTTCAGGGTCCCGGTGCAACCTCCCCATTCCAAGGCCCTCATGGACACAAACACACGTTAGGACCCATCCTCTGGAAAGTGCATTTCAACTCAGCCTCCCCGGTTGCTCCCGCAGATCCATTAGATCTAAACTGTCTTGTTGCTAGGAGACAATTGGAAGGCGAGGCGGACTTCCCAGGCATTCATCCTGGAACAGTGCTCTGGAGTCATTCCATATGGGATGTCCTGGAGCTGTCCAACAGGTCTCAATTGTCCCGCAGAAGGAATCCTTGAAGGGGGCCTCCCACATCTCCCAACGTGGAAAACCTCCATGGCCTCGAGATTCCGCTTCCTTCATGAAGAGGCCGTCATGCACAGAAACTCCAACCTGAGCCAATGTCGGATCCTCGCCCTGACTTCAGATGCATGAGATATTGGTTCAGATCTGCAGGGGGTACCTGCCGTGCCCTCACCCTGAAAACGAAGACTAGCTTGTGTTCTCAGACTTCCGTCCTCACTCTCCTGGCCCCGAAGCCCTCAAGTTTGGCAATTCCGGACCGACAATGAAGCACTCTGCCTGCCCTCTAGAAAAAATGTATTGCCTAATGAGCTCCCCAGGCAGCTTAAATGAGGATAAAACTACACGGCACTAGAATGTACCCAAATTATATAGTCTAACCTGGGCACTAATGCACTGTCTGACACAACCTGAGCCCGGACCTGCTGACCAACACCCAGACAGCTGACCGCACCCTGATCACATCAGACCTGCCATGGCCTTAGGTCTTCATCTCTTCCCTACCTCAGTTTTCAGGCTTCAGAACCTAGACCTTATCTCCAATCACTGCCCACGGGTTACTGTGATGCAGAAATCAGAACTCTTCCTGACCCATGGCAAGAAACCTTGTGGTTGGCATGTTGTCCAACGTTCAGTGTAGGAGAAACCAGCATTCACCCTGAGGCCCTGCCCATTCTTGAGTGCGAGGAGAGCATAAACACGCATTGTGACCTCAGCGTGAGTCCTGTCCTCTAGTAAGTCCTTTCAATGGCTGGACCATTAGATGTCATAATGGGCTTGACATGTCCCTAGTCCCCAATTTTTAACCAGATTTCTGGTTGTCCAGTCGCCCCACCCAAGGGCTCTACTCTGGAATCCCTCATTAGGTGGGACATCTGAGGTTGAAAAACAAAATGAAACAAATCGACAACAACAACAAAAAAATGGACTTCTTCCAACCCCAGAATGACCGCAAACTCTTTGGAGGGGACCGAACCCCCAGAGACTAAGACTCGTCCATTTCCCATGAAGTCAACCGGCAATTTCACGACCATGAGTGACACGATATCCAGAGACAAAAACTTGAGCAAGAGCCTCACACTCGCCCTTTTTTCATATCCCGAAGTGTTCTCCTCATGGTCTGTAGATCAGTCCTGCCATACCTATGACCCAAAACATAAGCCGAGTTTGTGTTTTCAGACAACTGTCCAAACAGCTCTGGCCTACACACCCTACAGGCTCAGGGCCCTGGAGCCAAACCTGAGGACTGTACTTGCCCTCTCCAAGGGAATTGTATGTGCCCATTCCAATGGCCACGACCCTACTAATAGGATAACCTCCAAAGTCCCTGAGGCCATCCCAAGAGTTGTGGCTTCCCAGGACAAACAGGGGCAATATAAGCCCATCTGAGCACCTACCTGCACTCAGACCCGTAGACTGATGTCCCCAGAGGTAAAAAGGAACGAACAGGCCCCTAGGCACTAATCGGATCCATTGCTTTGGTTTCCAGGCATCTCTCCTCAGAGGCCTGGATTTCAATACCAGCATATGGCTGTTTCTTGACTCACCCATCAGAACTAATCTCATCTACACATGGGAAACATGCACGTTGGAGCTGTGTCAAAGCCTCTGTTTAGGAGAACCCTTCAGGGCCCCAGGGCCACCGCTTCATTCCAAGGTCTCCATAGACACAAAAACATATTAGGACACATCCACAGGAGAGTCCATTTCAACTCAGCCTCCTCGGTTGCCCCCCACATCCAGCAGATCTAACCTGTCTTGTTGCTTGGAGACAATTGGAATGCGAGGTGGGATACCCAGCCATCCATCCTGAGAACCCTGCTCGGAATCGTTGGCCTGGAGCCAACCAACAGGTCTCAATTGTCCTGCAGAAGAATCTTTGCAGTTTGGAGCTTCTCACAACTCCCATCGTGGGAAAACCCCCATGTCCTCGTGATCCAACCCCCTTCAAGAAAGGGCCATCAGGGCAGAAAGTCCAACGTGAGCGATCGTCTGATCCTTGCCCTGACTTCAGATGCACGAGATCTCTATTGAGGTCTGTAGATTGTGCCTGCCATATCCTCACCCAGAAACCTAGGCCTAGCTTGGGTTCTCAGACTGCGTCCTCAGACTACTGTCCCACAAGCCCTCCAGTTGGGCAATCCAGAACTTCAATGCCGCACTCTGCCTGCCCTACAGAAGTAAAACATTGCCCTCAGGGCTACCCCGAAACCCCAAATGAGGATCAACCTGCACGCCATTCGGCTGTACCCCAAACATATAGGCTGACCTGGGCACTATTTCCCCTTCTGACCCAGCCTGAGCCTGGACCTCCTGGTCCCACCCAGACAGCTGGCCGCACACTGAGCACATCGGACCCGCCATGGCCTTAGGTCGTCATCTCCTCCCAACTGCGGTTTTCAGGCTCCAGAACCTAGACCTTATCTCCAACCACTGCCCAGGGTTGAAAATGATGCAGAAATCAGAACTCTTTCCCCATGGCAAGAAACCTTGTGGTTGGCATGTTGTCCAACGTTCAGTGTAGTTGAAACAAGCGTGGCCCATGAGGCTCAGCCCATGCTTGCGGGCCACATTGGTCACAAACACACATTGTGACCCTCAGCCTGAGCCCAGTCCTAAGGTAAGGCCTCTCAGGGCCTATATGAAGAGACAGCATATTGGGCTTGCCATGCCACTAGGCCCCAATTTTTAACCGTAGTTCGGGTTGTCCCTTCACTCTTCCCCAGGGCTCTGCTTTGGAATTCCTCTTTTGGTGGGACACCTGAGGTATCAAACCTGAAAGGAGTCCTCCCATCCCACAGATTGACGAAAAACAATTGGGATCGGGCCAAATCCACAGAGAGGAAGATTCGTCCATGGCCCATGAGACCTCCCCAACATTCCACGGCCATCGCTGAAACAAAATCCAGAGACAAAAGCCTGAGCAAGCGCCTCAGACTCGCTCATTCTTCATATCCTGAAGAGTTCTTCTCATTTTTTGTAGATCGGGCGTGCCATACCTACGTCCCCAAACTTAAGCTGAGTTTGTGTTTTCAGTCTTCTGTCCTCAAAGTCCTGGGCCACACTCCCTCCAGGCTGCGGCCCCTGGAGCCACACATTAGGACTGCCCCCACCCAATCCATGGGAATTCTGCCCATTCCATTGTCAAAAATCGTACAAATTAGGAGAACCCTCCAAAGTCCGTGAGGCCATCCCAATAGTGTAGGTCACCGGGGACATTAAGGGCGGTTGATACCGGCTGAGCATCTACCTCCACTCATCTAGCTCCACTCATACCAAGAAGATTGAACCAGACAGGACCGAGGCCATTATCGGATCCATTGCTTTGGTTTACAGGCATGTCTCCTCAAAAGCCTGGATTCCAATACCAGCAGAGGGGATTTCCTGAGGCACCCATCAGAACAAATCTCGTCTCCACAAGGAAACTTGTGCATGGGAGCTATGCCAAACCTTAGGAGAATACTTCAGGGTCCCAGTGCAACCTCCCCATTCCAAGGCCCTCATGGACACAAACACACGTTAGGACCCATCCTCTGGAAAGTGCATTTCAACTCAGCCTCCCCGGTTGCTCCCGCAGATCCATTAGATCTAAACTGTCTTGTTGCTAGGAGACAATTGGAAGGCGAGGCGGACTTCCCAGGCATTCATCCTGGAACAGTGCTCTGGAGTCATTCCATATGGGATGTCCTGGAGCTGTCCAACAGGTCTCAATTGTCCCGCAGAAGGAATCCTTGAAGGGGGCCTCCCACATCTCCCAACGTGGAAAACCTCCATGGCCTCGAGATTCCGCTTCCTTCATGAAGAGGCCGTCATGCACAGAAACTCCAACCTGAGCCAACGTCGGATCCTCGCCCTGACTTCAGATGCATGAGATATTGGTTCAGATCTGCAGGGGGTACCTGCCGTGCCCTCACCCTGAAAACGAAGACTAGCTTGTGTTCTCAGACTTCCGTCCTCACTCTCCTGGCCCCGAAGCCCTCAAGTTTGGCAATTCCGGACCGACAATGAAGCACTCTGCCTGCCCTCTAGAAAAAATGTATTGCCTAATGAGCTGCCCAGGCAGCTTAAATGAGGATAAACCTACACGGCACTCGAATGTACCCAAATTATATAGTCTAACCTGGGCACTAATGCACTGTCTGACACAACCTGAGCCCGGACCTGCTGACCAACACCCAGACAGCTGACCGCACCCTGATCACATCAGACCCGCCATGGCCTTAGGTCATCATCTCTTCCCTACCTCAGTTTTCAGGCTTCAGAACCTAGACCTTATCTCCAATCACTGCCCACGGGTTACTGTGATGCAGAAATCAGAACTCTTCCTGACCCATGGCAAGAAACCTTGTGGTTGGCATGTTGTCCAAAGTTCAGTGTAGGAGAAACCAGCATTCACCCTGAGGCCCTGCCCATTCTTGAGTGCGTCGAGAGCATAAACACGCATTGTGACCTCAGCGTGAGTCCTGTCCTCTAGTAAGTCCTTTCAATGGCTGGACCATTAGATGTCATAATGGGCTTGACATGTCCCTAGTCCCCAATTTTTAACCAGATTTCTGGTTGTCCAGTCGCCCCACCCAAGGGCTCTACTCTGGAATCCCTCATTAGGTGGGACATCTGAGGTTGAAAAACAAAATGAAACAAATCGACAACAACAACAAAAAAATGGACTTCTTCCAACCCCAGAATGACCGCAAACTCTTTGGAGGGGACCGAACCCCCAGAGACTAAGACTCGTCCATTTCCCATGAAGTCAACCGGCAATTTCACGACCATGAGTGACACGATATCCAGAGACAAATACTTGAGCAAGAGCCTCACACTCGCCCTTTTTTCATATCCCGAAGTGTTCTCCTCATGGTCTGTAGATCAGTCCTGCCATACCTATGACCCAAAACATAAGCCGAGTTTGTGTTTTCAGACAACTGTCCAAACAGCTCTGGCCTACACACCCTACAGGCTCAGGGCCCTGGAGCCAAACCTGAGGACTGTACTTGCCCTCTCCAAGGGAATTGGATGTGCCCATTCCAATGGCCACGACCCTACTAATAGGATAACCTCCAAAGTCCCTGAGGCCATCCGAATAGTTGTGGCTTCCCAGGACAAACAGGGGCAATCTGAGCCCATCTGAGCACCTACCTGCACTCAGACCCGTAGACTGATGTCCCCAGAGGTAAAAAGGAACGAACAGGCCCCTAGGCACTAATCAGATCCATTGCTTTGGTTTCCAGGCATCTCTCCTCAGAGGCCTGGATTTCAATACCAGCATATGGCTGTTTCTTGACTCACCCATCAGAACAAATCTCATCTACACATGGGAAACATGCACGTTGGAGCTGTGTCAAAGCCTCTGTTTAGGAGAACCCTTCAGGGCGCCAGGGCCACCGCTTCATTCCAAGGTCTCCATAGACACAAAAAAATATTAGGACACATCCACAGGTGAGTCCATTTCAACTCAGCCTCCTCGGTTGCCCCCCACATCCAGCAGATCTAACCTGTCTTGTTGCTTGGAGACAATTGGAATGCGAGGTGGGCTACCCAGCCACCATCCTTAGAACCCTGCTCGGAATCGTTGGCCTGGAGCCAACCAACAGGTCTCAATTGTCCTGCAGAAGAATCTTTGCAGTTTGGAGCTTCTCACAACTCCCATCGTGGGAAAACCCCCATGTCCTCGTGATCCAACCCCATTCAAGAAAGGGCCATCAGGGCAGAAAGTCCAACGTGAGCGATCGTCTGATCCTTGCCCTGACTTCAGATGCACGAGATCTCTATTGAGGTCTGTAGATTGTGCCTGCCATATCCTCACCCAGAAACCTAGGCCTAGCTTGGGTTCTCAGACTGCGTCCTCAGACTACTGTCCCACAAGCCCTCCAGTTGGGCAATCCAGAACTACAATGCCGCACTCTGCCTGCCCTACAGAAGTAAAACATTGCCCTCAGGGCTACCCCGAAACCGCAAATGAGGATCAACCTGCACGCCATTCGGCTGTACCCCAAACATATAGGCTGACCTGGGCACTATTTCCCCTTCTGACCCAGCCTGAGCCTGGACCTCCTGGTCCCACCCAGACAGCTGGCCGCACACTGAGCACATCGGACCCGCCATGGCCTTAGGTCGTCATCTCTTCCCAACTGCGGTTTTCAGACTCCAGAACCTAGACCTTATCTCCAACCACTGCCCAGGGTTGAAAATGATGCAGAAATCAGAACTCTTTCCCCATGGCAAGAAACCTTGTGGTTGGCATGTTGTCCAACGTTCAGTGTAGTTGAAACAAGCGTGGCCCATGAGGCCCAGCCCATGCTTGCGGGCCACATTGGTCACAAACACACATTGTGACCCTCAGCCTGAGCCCAGTCCTCAGGTAAGGCCTCTCAGGGCCTATATGAAGAGACAGCATATTGGGCTTGCCATGCCCCTAGGCCCCAATTTTTAACCGTAGTTCGGGTTGTCCCTTCACTCTTCCCCAGGGCTCTGCTTTGGAATTCCTCTTTTGGTGGGACACCTGAGGTAACAAACCTGAAAGGAGTCCTCCCATCCCACAGATTGACGAAAAACAATTGGGATCGGGCCAAATCCACAGAGAGGAAGATTCGTCCATGGCCCATGAGACCTCCCCAACATTCCACGGCCATCTCTGAAACAAAATCCAGAGACAAAAGCCTGAGCAAGCGCCTCAGACTCGCTCATTCTTCATATCCTGAAGAGTTCTTCTCATGATTTGTAGATCGGGCGTGCCATACCTACGTCCCCAAACTTAAGCTGAGTTTGTGTTTTCAGTCTTCTGTCCTCAAAGTCCTGGGCCACACTCCCTCCAGGCTGGGGCCCCTGGAGCCACACATTAGGACTGCCCCCACCCAATCCATGGGAATTCTGCCCATTCCATTGTCAAAAATCGTACAAATTAGGAGAACCCTCCAAAGTCCGTGAGGCCATCCCAATAGTGTAGGTCACCGGGGACATTAAGGGCGGTTGATACCGGCTGAGCATCTACCTCCACTCATCTACCTCCACTCATACCAAGAAGATTGAACCAGACAGGACCCGAGGCCATTATCGGATCCATTGCTTTGGTTTACAGGCATGTCTCCTCAAAAGCCTGGATTCCAATACCAGCAGAGGGGATTTCCTGAGGCACCCATCAGAACAAATCTCGTCTCCACAAGGAAACTTGTGCATGGGAGCTATGCCAAAGCTTAGGAGAATACTTCAGGGTCCCGGTGCAACCTCCCCATTCCAAGGCCCTCATGGACACAAACACACGTTAGGACCCATCCTCTGGAAAGTGCATTTCAACTCAGCCTCCCCGGTTGCTCCCGCAGATCCATTAGATCTAAACTGTCTTGTTGCTAGGAGACAATTGGAAGGCGAGGCGGACTTCCCAGGCATTCATCCTGGAACAGTGCTCTGGAGTCATTCCATATGGGATGTCCTGGAGCTGTCCAACAGGTCTCAATTGTCCCGCAGAAGGAATCCTTGAAGGGGGCCTCCCACATCTCCCAACGTGGAAAACCTCCATGGCCTCGAGATTCCGCTTCCTTCATGAAGAGGCCGTCATGCACAGAAACTCCAACCTGAGCCAACGTCGGATCCTCGCCCTGACTTCAGATGCATGAGATATTGGTTCAGATCTGCAGGGGGTACCTGCCGTGCCCTCACCCTGAAAACGAAGACTAGCTTGTGTTCTCAGACTTCCGTCCTCACTCTCCTGGCCCCGAAGCCCTCAAGTATGGCAATTCCGGACCGACAATGAAGCACTCTGCCTGCCCTCTAGAAAAAATGTATTGCCTAATGAGCTCCCCAGGCAGCTTAAATGAGGATAAAACTACACGGCACTAGAATGTACCCAAATTATATAGTCTAACCTGGGCACTAATGCACTGTCTGACACAACCTGAGCCCGGACCTGCTGACCAACACCCAGACAGCTGACCGCACCCTGATCACATCAGACCTGCCATGGCCTTAGGTCTTCATCTCTTCCCTACCTCAGTTTTCAGGCTTCAGAACCTAGACCTTATCTCCAATCACTGCCCACGGGTTACTGTGATGCAGAAATCAGAACTCTTCCTGACCCATGGCAAGAAACCTTGTGGTTGGCATGTTGTCCAACGTTCAGTGTAGGAGAAACCAGCATTCACCCTGAGGCCCTGCCCATTCTTGAGTGCGAGGAGAGCATAAACACGCATTGTGACCTCAGCGTGAGTCCTGTCCTCTAGTAAGTCCTTTCAATGGCTGGACCATTAGATGTCATAATGGGCTTGACATGTCCCTAGTCCCCAATTTTTAACCAGATTTCTGGTTGTCCAGTCGCCCCACCCAAGGGCTCTACTCTGGAATCCCTCATTAGGTGGGACATCTGAGGTTGAAAAACAAAATGAAACAAATCGACAACAACAACAAAAAAATGGACTTCTTCCAACCCCAGAATGACCGCAAACTCTTTGGAGGGGACCGAACCCCCAGAGACTAAGACTCGTCCATTTCCCATGAAGTCAACCGGCAATTTCACGACCATGAGTGACACGATATCCAGAGACAAAAACTTGAGCAAGAGCCTCACACTCGCCCTTTTTTCATATCCCGAAGTGTTCTCCTCATGGTCTGTAGATCAGTCCTGCCATACCTATGACCCAAAACATAAGCCGAGTTTGTGTTTTCAGACAACTGTCCAAACAGCTCTGGCCTACACACCCTACAGGCTCAGGGCCCTGGAGCCAAACCTGAGGACTGTACTTGCCCTCTCCAAGGGAATTGTATGTGCCCATTCCAATGGCCACGACCATACTAATAGGATAACCTCCAAAGTCCCTGAGGCCATCCCAAGAGTTGTGGCTTCCCAGGACAAACAGGGGCAATATGAGCCCATCTGAGCACCTACCTGCACTCAGACCCGTAGACTGATGTCCCCAGAGGTAAAAAGGAACGAACAGGCCCATAGGCACTAATCGGATCCATTGCTTTGGTTTCCAGGCATCTCTCCTCAGAGGCCTGGATTTCAATACCAGCATATGGCTGTTTCTTGACTCACCCATCAGAACTAATCTCATCTACACATGGGAAACATGCACGTTGGAGCTGTGTCAAAGCCTCTGTTTAGGAGAACCCTTCAGGGCCCCAGGGCCACCGCTTCATTCCAAGGTCTCCATAGACACAAAAACATATTAGGACACATCCACAGGAGAGTCCATTTCAACTCAGCCTCCTCGGTTGCCCCCCACATCCAGCAGATCTAACCTGTCTTGTTGCTTGGAGACAATTGGAATGCGAGGTGGGCTACCCAGCCATCCATCCTTAGAACCCTGCTCGGAATCGTTGGCCTGGAGCCAACCAACAGGTCTCAATTGTCCTGCAGAAGAATCTTTGCAGTTTGGAGCTTCTCACAACTCCCATCGTGGGAAAACCCCCATGTCCTCGTGATCCAACCCCCTTCAAGAAAGGGCCATCAGGGCAGAAAGTCCAACGTGAGCGATCGTCTGATCCTTGCCCTGACTTCAGATGCACGAGATCTCTATTGAGGTCTGTAGATTGTGCCTGCCATATCCTCACCCAGAAACCTAGGCCTAGCTTGGGTTCTCAGACTGCGTCCTCAGACTACTGTCCCACAAGCCCTCCAGTTGGGCAATCCAGAACTACAATGCCGCACTCTGCCTGCCCTACAAAAGTAAAACATTGCCCTCAGGGCTACCCCGAAACCCCAAATGAGGATCAACCTGCACGCCATTCGGCTGTACCCCAAACATATAGGCTGACCTGGGCACTATTTCCCCTTCTGACCCAGCCTGAGCCTGGACCTCCTGGTCCCACCCAGACAGCTGGCCGCACACTGAGCACATCGGACCCGCCATGGCCTTAGGTCGTCATTTCTTCCCAACTGCGGTTTTCAGGCTCCAGAACCTAGACCTTATCTCCAACCACTGCCCAGGGTTGAAAATGATGCAGAAATCAGAACTCTTTCCCCATGGCAAGAAACCTTGTGGTTGGCATGTTGTCCAACGTTCAGTGTAGTTGAAACAAGCGTGGCCCATGAGGCCCAGCCCATGCTTGCGGGCCACATTGGTCACAAACACACATTGTGACCCTCAGCCTGAGCCCAGTCCTCAGGTAAGGCCTCTCAGGGCCTATATGAAGAGACAGCATATTGGGCTTGCCATGCCCCTAGGCCCCAATTTTTAACCGTAGTTCGGGTTGTCCCTTCACTCTTCCCCAGGGCTCTGCTTTGGAATTCCTCTTTTGGTGGGACACCTGAGGTATCAAACCTGAAAGGAGTCCTCCCATCCCACAGATTGACGAAAAACAATTGGGATCGGGCCAAATCCACAGAGAGGAAGATTCGTCCATGGCCCATGAGACCTCCCCAACATTCCACGGCCATCGCTGAAACAAAATCCAGAGACAAAAGCCTGAGCAAGCGCCTCAGACTCGCTCATTCTTCATATCCTGAAGAGTTCTTCTCATTTTTTGTAGATCGGGCGTGCCATACCTACGTCCCCAAACTTAAGCTGAGTTTGTGTTTTCAGTCTTCTGTCCTCAAAGTCCTGGGCCACACTCCCTCCAGGCTGCGGCCCCTGGAGCCACACATTAGGACTGCCCCCACCCAATCCATGGGAATTCTGCCCATTCCATTGTCAAAAATCGTACAAATTAGGAGAACCCTCCAAAGTCCGTGAGGCCATCCCAATAGTGTAGGTCACCGGGGACATTAAGGGCGGTTGATACCGGCTGAGCATCTAC
The DNA here is from genome assembly GCF_964662115.1 of Mustela nivalis. Lineage (NCBI taxonomy): Eukaryota > Metazoa > Chordata > Mammalia > Carnivora > Mustelidae > Mustela > Mustela nivalis. Next base: position 61,005 of record NW_028136272.1, on the reverse strand, counting down.
CTCCACTCATCTACCTCCACTCATACCAAGAAGATTGAACCAGACAGGACCCGAGGCCATTATCGGATCCATTGCTTTGGTTTACAGGCATGTCTCCTCAAAAGCCTGGATTCCAATACCAGCAGAGGGGATTTCCTGAGGCACCCATCAGAACAAATCTCGTCTCCACAAGGAAACTTGTGCATGGGAGCTATGCCAAAGCTTAGGAGAATACTTCAGGGTCCCGGTGCAACCTCCCCATTCCAAGGCCCTCATGGACACAAACACACGTTAGGACCCATCCTCTGGAAAGTGCATTTCAACTCAGCCTCCCCGGTTGCTCCCGCAGATCCATTAGATCTAAACTGTCTTGTTGCTAGGAGACAATTGGAAGGCGAGGCGGACTTCCCAGGCATTCATCCTGGAACAGTGCTCTGGAGTCATTCCATATGGGATGTCCTGGAGCTGTCCAACAGGTCTCAATTGTCCCGCAGAAGGAATCCTTGAAGGGGGCCTCCCACATCTCCCAACGTGGAAAACCTCCATGGCCTCGAGATTCCGCTTCCTTCATGAAGAGGCCGTCATGCACAGAAACTCCAACCTGAGCCAACGTCGGATCCTCGCCCTGACTTCAGATGCATGAGATATTGGTTCAGATCTGCAGGGGGTACCTGCCGTGCCCTCACCCTGAAAACGAAGACTAGCTTGTGTTCTCAGACTTCCGTCCTCACTCTCCTGGCCCCGAAGCCCTCAAGTTTGGCAATTCCGGACCGACAATGAAGCACTCTGCCTGCCCTCTAGAAAAAATGTATTGCCTAATGAGCTCCCCAGGCAGCTTAAATGAGGATAAACCTACACGGCACTAGAATGTACCCAAATTATATAGTCTAACCTGGGCACTAATGCACTGTCTGACACAACCTGAGCCCGGACCTGCTGACCAACACCCAGACAGCTGACCGCACCCTGATCACATCAGACCCGCCATGGCCTTAGGTCTTCATCTCTTCCCTACCTCAGTTTTCAGGCTTCAGAACCTAGACCTTATCTCCAATCACTGCCCACGGGTTACTGTGATGCAGAAATCAGAACTCTTTCTGACCCATGGCAAGAAACCTTGTGGTTGGCATGTTGTCCAACGTTCAGTGTAGGAGAAACCAGCATTCACCCTGAGGCCCTGCCCATTCTTGAGTGCGAGGAGAGCATAAACACGCATTGTGACCTCAGCGTGAGTCCTGTCCTCTAGTAAGTCCTTTCAATGGCTGGACCATTAGATGTCATAATGGGCTTGACATGTCCCTAGTCCCCAATTTTTAACCAGATTTCTGGTTGTCCAGTCGCCCCACCCAAGGGCTCTACTCTGGAATCCCTCATTAGGTGGGACATCTGAGGTTGAAAAACAAAATGAAACAAATCGACAACAACAACAAAAAAATGGACTTCTTCCAACCCCAGAATGACCGCAAACTCTTTGGAGGGGACCGAACCCCCAGAGACTAAGACTCGTCCATTTCCCATGAAGTCAACCGGCAATTTCACGACCATGAGTGACACGATATCCAGAGACAAAAACTTGAGCAAGAGCCTCACACTCGCCCTTTTTTCATATCCCGAAGTGTTCTCCTCATGGTCTGTAGATCAGTCCTGCCATACCTATGACCCAAAACATAAGCCGAGTTTGTGTTTTCAGACAACTGTCCAAACAGCTCTGGCCTACACACCCTACAGGCTCAGGGCCCTGGAGCCAAACCTGAGGACTGTACTTGCCCTCTCCAAGGGAATTGTATGTGCCCATTCCAATGGCCACGACCCTACTAATAGGATAACCTCCAAAGTCCCTGAGGCCATCCCAAGAGTTGTGGCTTCCCAGGACAAACAGGGGCAATATAAGCCCATCTGAGCACCTACCTGCACTCAGACCCGTAGACTGATGTCCCCAGAGGTAAAAAGGAACGAACAGGCCCCTAGGCACTAATCGGATCCATTGCTTTGGTTTCCAGGCATCTCTCCTCAGAGGCCTGGATTTCAATACCAGCATATGGCTGTTTCTTGACTCACCCATCAGAACTAATCTCATCTACACATGGGAAACATGCACGTTGGAGCTGTGTCAAAGCCTCTGTTTAGGAGAACCCTTCAGGGCCCCAGGGCCACCGCTTCAATCCAAGGTCTCCATAGACACAAAAACATATTAGGACACATCCACAGGAGAGTCCATTTCAACTCAGCCTCCTCGGTTGCCCCCCACATCCAGCAGATCTAACCTGTCTTGATGCTTGGAGACAATTGGAATGCGAGGTGGGCTACCCAGTCATCCATCCTTAGAACCCTGCTCGGAATCGTTGGCCTGGAGCCAACCAACAGGTCTCAATTGTCCTACAGAAGAATCTTTGCAGTTTGGAGCTTCTCACAACTCCCATCGTGGGAAAACCCCCATGTCCTCGTGATCCAACCCCCTTCAAGAAAGGGCCATCAGGGCAGAAAGTCCAACCTGAGCGATCGTCTGATCCTTGCCCTGACTTCAGATGCACGAGTTCTCTATTGAGGTCTGTAGATTGTGCCTGCCATATCCTCACCCAGAAACCTAGGCCTAGCTTGGGTTCTCAGACTCCGTCCTCAGACTACTGGCCCACAAGCCCTCCAGTTGGGCAATCCAGAACTACAATGCCGCACTCTGCCTGCCCTACAGAAGTAAAACATTGCCCTCAGGGCTACCCCGAAACCCCAAATGAGGATCAACCTGCACGCCATTCGGCTGTACCCCAAACATATAGGCTGACCTGGGCAATATTTCCCCTTCTGACCCAGCCTGAGCCTGGACCTCCTGGTCCCACCCAGACAGCTGGCCGCACACTGAGCACATCGGACCCGCCATGGCCTTAGGTCGTCATCTCTTCCCAACTGCGCTTTTCATGCTCCAGAACCTAGACCTTATCTCCAACCACTGCCCAGGGTTGAAAATGATGCAGAAATCAGAACTCTTTCCCCATGGCAAGAAACCTTGTGGTTGGCATGTTGTCCAACGTTCACTGTAGTTGAAACAAGCGTGGTCCATGAGGCCCAGCCCATGCTTGCGGGCCACATTGGTCACAAACACACATTGTGACCCTCAGCCTGAGCCCAGTCCTCAGGTAAGGCCTTTCAGGGCCTATATGAAGAGACAGCATATTGGGCTTGCCATGCCCCTAGGCCCCAACTTTTAACCATATTTCGGGTTGTCCCTTCACTCTTCCCCAGGGCTCTGCTTTGGAATTCCTCTTTTGGTGGGACACCTGAGGTAACAAACCTGAAAGGAGTCCTCCCATCCCACAGATTGACGAAAAACAATTGGGATCGGGCCAAAACACAAAGAGGAAGATTCGTCCATGGCCCATGAGCCCTCCCCAACATTCCACGGCCATCGCTGAAACAAAATCCAGAGACAAAAGCCTGAGCAAGCGCCTCAGACTCGCTCATTCTTCATATCCTGAAGAGTTCTTCTCACGGTTTGTAGATCGGGCGTGCCATACTTACGTCCCCAAACTTAAGCTGAGTTTGTGTTTTCAGTCTTCTGTCCTCAAAGTCCTGGGCCACACTCCCTCCAGGCTGGGGCCCCTGGAGCCACACATTAGGACTGCCCCCACCCAATCCATGGGAATTCTTCCCATTCCATTGTCAAAAATCGTACAAATTAGGAGAACCCTCCAAAGTCCCTGAGGCCATCCCAATAGTGTAGGTCGCCCGGGACAAAAAAGGGCGGTTGATACCGGCTGAGCATCTACCTCCACTCATCTACCTCCACTCATACCAAGAAGATTGAACCAGACAGGACCCGAGGCCATTATCGGATCCATTGCTTTGGTTTACAGGCATGTCTCCTCAAAAGCCTGGATTCCAATACCAGCAGAGGGGATTTCCTGAGGCACCCATCAGAACAAATCTCGTCTCCACAAGGAAACTTGTGCATGGGAGCTATGCCAAAGCTTAGGAGAATACTTCAGGGTCCCGGTGCCACCTCCCATTCCAAGGCCCTCATGGACACAAACACACGTTAGGACCCATCCTCTGGAAAGTGCATTTCAACTCAGCCACCCCGGTTGCTCCCGCAGATCCATTAGATCTAAACTGTCTTGTTGCTAGGAGACAATTGGAAGGCGAGGCGGACTTCCCAGGCATCCATCCTGGAACAGTGCTCTGGAGTCATTCCATATGGGATGTCCTGGAGCTGTCCAACAGGTCTCAATTGTCCCGCAGAAGGAATCCTTGAAGGGGGCATCCCACATCTCCCAACGTGGAAAACCTCCATAGCCTCGAGATTCCGCTCCCTTCATGAAGGGGCCGTCATGCTCAGAAACTCCAACCTTAGTCAACGTCGGATCCTCGCCCTGACTTCAGATGCATGAGATATTGGTTCAGATCTGCAGGGGGTACCTGCCGTGCCCTCACCCTGAATCCGAAGACTAGCTTGTGTTCTCAGACTTCCGTCCTCACTCTCCTGGCCCCGAAGCCCTCAAGTTTGGAAATTCCGGACCGACAATGAAGCACTCTGCCTGCCCTCTAGAAAAAATGTATTGCCTAATGAGCTGCCCAGGCAGCTTAAATGAGGATAAACCTACACGGCACTCGAATGTACCCAAATTATATAGTCTAACCTGGGCACTAATTCACTGTCTGACACAACCTGAGCCCGGACCTGCTGACCAACACCCAGACAGCTGACCACACGCTGAGCACATCAGACCCGCCATGGCCTTAGGTCATCATATCTTCCCTACCTCAGTTTTCAGGCTTCAGAACCTAGACCTTATCTCCAATCACTGCCCACGGGTGACTGTGATGCAGAAATCAGAACTCTTCCTGACCCATGGCAAGAAACCTTGTGGTTGGCATGTTGTCCAACGTTCAGTGTAGGAGAAACCAGCATTCACCCTGAAGCCCCGCCCATTCTTGAGTGCGACGAGTGCATAAACACGCATTGTGACCTCAGCGTGAGTCCTGTCCTCTAGTAAGTCCTTTCAGTGGCTGGACCATTAGTTGTCATAATGGGCTTGACATGTCCCAGGTCCCCAATTTTTAACCAGATTTCTGGTAGTCCAGTCGCCCCACCCCAGGGCTCTACTCTGGAATCCCTCATTTGGTGGGACATCTGAGGTAGAAAAACAAAATGAAACAAATCGACAACAACAACAAATAAACGGACTTCTTCCAACCCCAGAATGACCGCAAACTCTCTGGAGGGGACCGAACCCCCAGAGAGTAAGACTCGTCCATTTCCCATGAAGTCACCTGGCAAATTCACGACCATGAGTGACACGATATCCAGAGACAAAAACTTGAGCAAGAGCCTCACACTCGCCCTTTTTGCATATCCCGAAGTTTTCTCCTCATGGTCTGTAGATCAGTCCTGCCATACCTATGACCCAAAACATAAGCCGAGTTTGTGTTTTCAGACAACTGTCCAAACAGCTCTGGCCTACACACCCTACAGGCTCAGGGCCCTGGAGCCAAACCTGAGGACTGTACTTGCCCTCTCCAAGGGAATTGTATGTGCCCATTCCAATGGCCACAACCCTACTAATAGGATAACCTCCAAAGTCCCTGAGGCCATCCCAAGATTTATTGCTTCCCAGGACAAACAGGGGCAATCTGAGCCCATCTGAGCACCTACCTGCACTCAGACCCGTAGACTGATGTCCCCAGAGGTAAAAAGGAACGAACAGGCCCCTAGGCACTAATCGGATCCATTGCTTTGGTTTCCAGGCATCTCTCCTCAGAGGCCTGGATTTCAATACCAGCATATGGCTGTTTCTTGACTCACCCATCAGATCTAATCTCATCTACACATGGGAAACATGCACGTTGGAGCTGTGTCAAAGCCTCTGTTTAGGAGAACACTTCAGGGCCCAGGGCCACCGCTTCATTCCAAGGTCTCCATAGACACAAAAACATATTAGGACACATCCACAGGAGAGTCCATTTCAACTCAGCCTCCTCGGTTGCCCCCCACATCCAGCAGATCTAACCTGTCTTGTTGCTTGGAGACAATTGGAATGCGAGGTGGGCTACCCAGCCATCCATCCTTAGAACCCTGCTCGGAATCGTTGGCCTGGAGCCAACCAACAGGTCTCAATTGTCCTGCAGAAGAATCTTTGCAGTTTGGAGCTTCTCACAACTCCCATCGTGGGAAAACCCCCATGTCCTCGTGATCCAACCCCCTTCAAGAAAGGGCCATCAGGGCAGAAATTCCAACGTGAGCGATCGTCTGATCCTTGCCCTGACTTCAGATGCACGAGATCTCTATTGAGGTCTGTAGATTGTGCCTGCCATATCCTCACCCAGAAACCTAGGCCTAGCTTGGGTTCTCAGACTCCGTCCTCAGACTACTGGCCCACAAGCCCTCCAGTTGGGCAATCCAGAACTACAATGCCGCACTCTGCCTGCCCTACAGAAGTAAAACATTGCCCTCAGGGCTACCCCGAAACCACAAATGAGGATCAACCTGCACGCCATTCGGCTGTACCCCAAACATATAGGCTGACCTGGGCACTATTTCCCCTTCTGACCCAGCCTGAGCCTGGACCTCCTGGTCCCACCCAGACAGCTGGCCGCACACTGAGCACATCGGACCCGCCATGGCCTTAGGTCGTCATCTCCTCCCAACTGCGGTTTTCAGGCTCCAGAACCTAGACCTTATCTCCAACCACTGCCCAGGGTTGAAAATGATGCAGAAATCAGAACTCTTTCCCCATGGCAAGAAACCTTGTGGTTGGCATGTTGTCCAACGTTCAGTGTAGTTGAAACAAGCGTGGCACATGAGGCCCAGCCCATGCTTGCGGACCACATTGGTCACAAACACACATTGTGACCCTCAGCCTGAGCCCAGTCCTCAGGTAAGGCCTCTCAGGGCCTATATGAAGAGACAGCATATTGGGCTTGCCATGCCCCTAGGCCCCAATTTTTAACCATAGTTCGGGTTGTCCCTTCACTCTTCCCCAGGGCTCTGCTTTGGAATTCCTCTTTTGGTGGGACACCTGAGGTAACAAACCTGAAAGGAGTCCTCCCATCCCACAGATTGACGAAAAACAATTGGGATCGGGCCAAATCCACAGAGAGGAAGATTCGTCCATGGCCCATGAGACCTCCCCAACATTAAACGGCCATCGCTGAAACAAAATCCAGACACAAAAGCCTGAGCAAGCGCCTCAGACTCGCTCATTCTTCATATCCTGAAGAGTTCTTCTCATGGTTTGTAGATCGGGCGTGCCATACCTACGTCCCCAAACTTAAGCTGAGTTTGTGTTTTCAGTCTTCTGTCCTCAAAGTCCTGGGCCACACTCCCTCCAGGCTGGGGCCCCTGGAGCCACATATTAGGACTTCCCCCACCCAATCTATGGGAATTCTGCCCATTCCATTGTCAAAAATAGTACAAATTAGGAGAACCCTCCAAAGTCCCTGAGGCCATCCCAATAGTGTAGGTCGCCCGGGTCAAAAAAGGGCGGTTGATACCTGCTGAGCATCTACCTCCACTCATCTACCTCCACTCATACCAAGAAGATTGAACCAGATAGGACCCGAGGCCATTATCGGATCCACTGCTTTGGTTTACAGGCATCTCTCCTCAAAAGCCTGGATTCCAATACCAGCAGAGGGGATTTCCTGAGGCACCCATCAGAACAAATCTCGTCTCCACAAGGAAACTTGTGCATGGGAGCTATGCCAAAGCTTAGGAGAATACTTCAGGGTCCCGGTGCCACCTCCCCATTCCAAGGCCCTCATGGACACAAACACACGTTAGGACCCATCCTCTGGAAAGTGCATTTCAACTCAGCCACCCCGGTTGCTCCCGCAGATCCATTAGATCTAAACTGTCTTGTTGCTAGGAGACAATTGGAAGGCGAGGCGGACTTCCCAGGCATCCATCCTGGAACAGTGCTCTGGAGTCATTCCATATGGGATGTCCTGGAGCTGTCCAACAGGTCTCAATTGTCCCGCAGAAGGAATCCTTGAAGGGGGCATCCCACATCTCCCAACGTGGAAAACCTCCATGGCCTCGAGATTCCGCTCCCTTCATGAAGGGGCCGTCATGCACAGAAACTCCAACCTGAACCAACGTCGGATCCTCGCCCTGACTTCAGATGCATGAGATATTGGTTCAGATCTGCAGGGGGTACCTGCCGTGCCCTTACCCTGAATCCGAAGACTAGCTTGTGTTCTCAGACTTCCGTCCTCACTCTCCTGGCCCCGAAGCCCTCAGGTTTGGCAATTCCGGACCGACAATGAAGCACTCTGCCTGCCCTCTAGAAAAAATGTATTGCCTAATGAGCTCCCCAGGCAGCTTAAATGAGGATAAACCTACACGGCACTCGAATGTACCCAAATTATATAGTCTAACCTGGGCATTAATGCACTGTCTGACACAACCTGAGCCCGGACCTGCTGACCAACACCCAGACAGCTGACCGCACACTGAGAACATCAGACCCGCCCTGGCCTTAGGTCATCATCTCTTCCCTACCTCAGTTTTCAGGCTTCAGAACCTAGACCTTATCTCCAATCACTGCCCACGGGTGACTGTGATGCAGAAATCAGAACTCTTCCTGACCCATGGCAAGAAACCTTGTGGTTGGCATGTTGTCCAACGTTCAGTGTAGGAGAAACCAGCATTCACCCTGAGGCCCCGCCCATTCTTGAGTGCGACCAGTGCATAAACACGCATTGTGACCTCAGCGTGAGTCCTGTCCTCTAGTAAGTCCTTTCAGTGGCTGGACCATTAGATGTCATAATGGGCTTGACATGTCCCTAGTCCCCAATTTTTAACCAGATTTCTGGTTGTCCAGTCGCCCCACCCCAGGGCTCTACTCTGGAATCCCTCATTTGGTGGGACATCTGAGGTGGAAAAACAAAATGAAACAAATCGACAACAACAACAAAAAAACGGACTTCTTCCAACCCCAGAATGACCGCAAACTCTTTGGAGGGGACCGAACCCCCAGAGAGTAAGACTCGTCCATTTCCCATGAAGTCACCCGGCAATTTCACGACCATGAGTGACACGATATCCAGAGACAAAAACTTGAGCAAGAGCCTCACACTCGCCCTTTTTTCATATCCCGAAGTGTTCTCCTCATGGTCTGTAGATCAGTCCTGCCATACCTATGACCCAAAACATAAGCCGAGTTTGTGTTTTCAGACAACTGTCCAAACAGCTCTGGCCTACACACCCTACAGGCTCAGGGCCCTGGAGCCAAACCTGAGGACTGTACTTGCCCTCTCCAAGGGAATTGTATGTGCCCATTCCAATGGCCACAACCCTACTAATAGGATAACCTCCAAAGTCCCTGAGGCCATCCCAAGAGTTATGGCTTCCCAGGACAAACAGGGGCAATCTGAGCCCATCTGAGTACCTACCTGCACTCAGACCCGTAGACTGATGTCCCCAGAGGTAAAAGGACCGAACAGGCCCCTAGGCACTAATCGGAACCATTGCTTTGGTTTCCAGGCATCTCTCCTCAGAGGCCTGGATTTCAATACCAGCATATGGCTGTTTCTTGACTCACCCATCAGAACCAATCTCATCTACACATGGGAAACATGCACCTTGGAGCTGTGTCAAAGCCTCTGTTTAGGAGAACCCTTCAGGGCCCCAGGGCCACCGCTTCATTCCAAGGTCTCCATAGACACAAAAACATATTAGGACACATCCACAGGAGAGTCCATTTCAACTCAGCCTCCTCGGTTGCCCCCCACATCCAGCAGATCTAACCTGTCTTGTTGCTTGGAGACAATTGGAATGCGAGGTGGGCTACCCAGCCATCCATCCTTAGAACCCTGCTCGGAATCGTTGGCCTGGAGCCAACCAACAGGTCTCAATTGTCCTGCAGAAGAATCGTTGCAGTTTGGAGCTTCTCACAACTCCCATCGTGGGAAAACCCCCATGTCCTCGTGATCCAACCCCCTTCAAGAAAGGGCCATGAGGGCAGAAAGTCCAACCTGAGCGATCGTCTGATCCTTGCCCTGACTTCAGATGCACGGGATCTCTATTGAGGTCTGTGGATTGTGCCTGCCATATCCTCACCCAGAAACCTAGGCCTAGCTTGGGTTCTCAGACTCCGTCCTCAGACTACTGGCCCACAAGCCCTCCAGTTGGGCAATCCAGAACTACAATGCCGCACTCTGCCTGCCCTACAGAAGTAAAACATTGCCCTCAGGGCTACCCCGAAACCCCAAATGAGGATCAACCTGCACGCCATTCGGCTGTACCCCAAACATATAGGCTGACCTGGGCACTATTTCCCCTTCTGACCCAGCCTGAGCCTGGACCTCCTGGTCCCACCCAGACAGCTGGCCGCACACTGAGCACATCGGACCCGCCATGGGCTTAGGTCGTCATCTCTTCCCAACTGCGGTTTTCAGGCTCCAGAACCTAGACCTTATCTCCAACCACTGCCCAGGGTTGGAAATGATGCAGAAATCAGAACTCTTTCCCCATGGCAAGAAACCTTGTGGTTGGCATGTTGTCCAACGTTCAGTGTAGTTGAAACAAGCGTGGCCCATGAGGCCCAGCCCATGCTTGCGGGCCACATTGGTCACAAACACACATTGTGACCCTCAGCCTGAGCCCAGTCCTCAGGTAAGGCCTCTCAGGGCCTATATGAAGAGACAGCATATTGGGCTTGCCATGCCCCTAGGCCCCAATTTTTAACCATAGTTCGGGTTGTCCCTTCACTCTTCCCCAGGGCTCTGCTTTGGAATTCCTCTTTTGGTGGGACACCTGAGGTAACAAACCTGAAAGCAGTCCTCCCATCCCACAGATTGACGAAAAACAATTGGGATCAGGCCACATCCACAGAGAGGAAGATTCGTCCATGGCCCATGAGACCTCCCCAACATTCCACGGCCATCGCTGAAACAAAATCCAGAGACAAAAGCCTGAGCAAGCGCCTCAGACTCGCTCATTCTTCATATCCTGAAGAGTTCTTCTCATGGTTTGTAGATCGGGCGTGCCATACCTACGTCCCCAAACTTAAGCTGAGTTTGTGTTTTCAGTCTTCTGTCCTCAAAGTCCTGGGCCACACTCCCTCCAGGCTGGGGCCCCTGGAGCCACACATTAGGACTGCCCCCACCCAATCCATGGGAATTCTGCCCATTCCATTGTCAAAAATCGTACAAATTAGGAGAACCCTCCAAAGTCCCTTAGGCCATCCCAATAGTGTAGGTCACCCGGGACATAAAGGGCGGTTGATACCGGCTGAGCATCTACCTCCACTCATCTACCTCCACTCATACCAAGAAGATTGAACCAGACAGGACCCGAGGCCATTATCGGATCCATTGCTTTGGTTTACAGGCATGTCTCCTCAAAAGCCTGGATTCCAATAACAGCAGAGGGGATTTCCTGAGGCACCCATCAGAACAAATCTCGTCTCCACAAGGAATCTTTTGTATGGGAGCTATGCCAAAGCTTAGGAGAATACTTCAGGGTCCCGGTGCCACCTCCCCATTCCAAGGCCCTCATGGACACAAACACACGTTAGGACCCATCCTCTGGAAAGTGCATTTCAACTCAGCCACCCCGGTTGCTCCCGCAGATCCATTAGATCTAAACTGTCTTGTTGCTAGGAGACAATTGGAAGGCGAGGCGGACTTCCCAGGCATCCATCCTGGAACAGTGCTCTGGAGTCATTCCATATGGGATGTCCTGGAGCTGTCCAACAGGTCTCAATTGTCCCGCAGAAGGAATCCTTGAAGGGGGCATCCCACATCTCCCAACGTGGAAAACCTCCATGGCCTCGAGATTCCGCTCCCTTCATGAAGGGGCCGTCATGCACAGAAACTCCAACCTGAGCCAACGTCGGATCCTCGCCCTGACTTCAGATGCATGAGATATTGGTTCAGATCTGCAGGGGGTACCTGCCGTGCCCTTACCCTGAATCCGAAGACTAGCTTGTGTTCTCAGACTTCCGTCCTCACTCTCCTGGCCCCGAAGCCCTCAGGTTTGGCAATTCCGGACCGACAATGAAGCACTCTGCCTGCCCTCTAGAAAAAATGTATTGCCTAATGAGCTCCCCAGGCAGCTTAAATGAGGATAAACCTACACGGCACTCGAATGTACCCAAATTATATAGTCTAACCTGGGCACTAATGCACTGTCTGACACAACCTGAGCCCGGACTTGCTGACCAACACCCAGACAGCTGACCGCACCCTGAGAACATCAGACCCGCCATGGCCTTAGGTCATCATCTCTTCCCTACCTCAGTTTTCAGGCTTCAGAACCTAGACATTATCTCCAATCACTGCCCACGGGTGACTGTGATGCAGAAATCAGAACTCTTCCTGACCCATGGCAAGAAACCTTGTGGTTGGCATGTTGTCCAACGTTCAGTGTAGGAGAAACCAGATTTTACCCTGAGGCCCCGCCCATTCTTGAGTGCGACGAGTGCATAAACACGCATTGTGACCTCAGCGTGAGTCCTGTCCTCTAGTAAGTCCTTTCAGTGGCTGGACCATTAGATGTCATAATGGGCTTGACATGTGCCTAGTCCCCAATTTTTAACCAGATTTCTGGTTGTCCAGTCGCCCCACCCCAGGGCTCTACTCTGGAATCCCTCATTTGGTGGGACATCTGAGGTTGAAAAACAAAATGAAACAAATCGACAACAACAACAAAAAAACGGACTTCTTCCAACCCCAGAATGACCGCAAACTCTTTGGAGGGGACCGAACCCCCAGAGAGTAAGACTCGTCCATTTCCCATGAAGTCACCCGGCAATTTCACGACCATGAGTGACACGATATCCAGAGACAAAAACTTGAGCAAGAGCCTCACACTCGCCCTTTTTTCATATCCCGAAGTGTTCTCCTCATGGTCTGTAGATCAGTCCTGCCATACCTATGACCCAAAACATAAGCCGAGTTTGTGTTTTCAGACAACTGTCCAAACAGCTCTGGCCTACACACCCTACAGGCTCAGGGCCCTGGAGCCAAACCTGAGGACTGTACTTGCCCTCTCCAAGGGAATTGTATGTGCCCATTCCAATGGCCACAACCCTACTAATAGGATAACCTCCAAAGTCCCTGAGGCCATCCCAAGAGTTATGGCTTCCCAGGACAAACAGGGGCAATCTGAGCCCATCTGAGTACCTACCTGCACTCAGACCCGTAGACTGATGTCCCCAGAGGTAAAAGGAACGAACAGGCCCCTAGGCACTAATCGGAACCATTGCTTTGGTTTCCAGGCATCTCTCCTCAGAGGCCTGGATTTCAATACCAGCATATGGCTGTTTCTTGACTCACCCATCAGAACCAATCTCATCTACACATGGGAAACATGCACCTTGGAGCTGTGTCAAAGCCTCTGTTTAGGAGAACCATTCAGGGCCCCAGGGCCACCGCTTCATTCCAAGGTCTCCATAGACACAAAAACATATTAGGACACATCCACAGGAGAGTCCATTTCAACTCAGCCTCCTCGGTTGCCCCCCACATCCAGCAGATCTAACCTGTCTTGTTGCTTGGAGACAATTGGAATGCGAGGTGGGCTACCCAGCCATCCATCCTTAGAACCCTGCTCGGAATCGTTGGACTGGAGCCAACCAACAGGTCTCAATTGTCCTGCAGAAGAATCTTTGCAGTTTGGAGCTTCTCACAACTCCCATCGTGGGAAAACCCCCATGTCCTCGTGATCCAACCCCCTTCAAGAAAGGGCCATGAGGGCAGAAAGTCCAACCTGAGCGATCGTCTGATCCTTGCCCTGACTTCAGATGCACGGGATCTCTATTGAGGTCTGTGGATTGTGCCTGCCATATCCTCACCCAGAAACCTAGGCCTAGCTTGGGTTCTCAGACTCCGTCCTCAGACTACTGGCCCACAAGCCCTCCAGTTGGGCAATCCAGAACTACAATGCCGCACTCTGCCTGCCCTACAGAAGTAAAACATTGCCCTCAGGGCTACCCCGAAACCCCAAATGAGGATCAACCTGCACGCCATTCGGCTGTACCCCAAACATATAGGCTGACCTGGGCACTATTTCCCCTTCTGACCCAGCCTGAGCCTGGACCTCCTGGTCCCACCCAGACAGCTGGCCGCACACTGAGCACATCGGACCCGCCATGGGCTTAGGTCGTCATCTCTTCCCAACTGCGGTTTTCAGGCTCCAGAACCTAGACCTTATCTCCAACCACTGCCCAGGGTTGGAAATGATGCAGAAATCAGAACTCTTTCCCCATGGCAAGAAACCTTGTGGTTGGCATGTTGTCCAACGTTCAGTGTAGTTGAAACAAGCGTGGCCCATGAGGCCCAGCCCATGCTTGCGGGCCACATTGGTCACAAACACACATTGTGACCCTCAGCCTGAGCCCAGTCCTCAGGTAAGGCCTCTCAGGGCCTATATGAAGAGACAGCATATTGGGCTTGCCATGCCCCTAGGCCCCAATTTTTAACCATAGTTCGGGTTGTCCCTTCACTCTTCCCCAGGGCTCTGCTTTGGAATTCCTCTTTTGGTGGGACACCTGAGGTAACAAACCTGAAAGCAGTCCTCCCATCCCACAGATTGACGAAAAACAATTGGGATCAGGCCACATCCACATTGAGGAAGATTCGTCCATGGCCCATGAGACCTCCCCAACATTCCACGGCCATCGCTGAAACAAAATCCAGAGACAAAAGCCTGAGCAAGCGCCTCAGACTCGCTCATTCTTCATATCCTGAAGAGTTCTTCTCATGGTTTGTAGATCGGGCGTGCCATACATACGTCCCCAAACTTAAGCTGAGTTTGTGTTTTCAGTCTTCTGTCCTCAAAGTCCTGGGCCACACTCCCTCCAGGCTGGGGCCCCTGGAGCCACACATTAGGACTGCCCCCACCCAATCCATGGGAATTCTGCCCATTCCATTGTCAAAAATCGTACAAATTAGGAGAACCCTCCAAAGTCCCTTAGGCCATCCCAATAGTGTAGGTCACCCGGGACATAAAGGGCGGTTGATACCGGCTGAGCATCTACCTCCACTCATCTACCTCCACTCATACCAAGAAGATTGAACCAGACAGGACCCGAGGCCATTATCGGATCCATTGCTTTGGTTTACAGGCATGTCTCCTCAAAAGCCTGGATTCCAATAACAGCAGAGGGGATTTCCTGAGGCACCCATCAGAACAAATCTCGTCTCCACAAGGAATCTTTTGTATGGGAGCTATGCCAAAGATTAGGAGAATACTTCAGGGTCCCGGTGCCACCTCCCCATTCCAAGGCCCTCATGGACACAAACACACGTTAGGACCCATCCTCTGGAAAGTGCATTTCAACTCAGCCACCCCGGTTGCTCCCGCAGATCCATTAGATCTAAACTGTCTTGTTGCTAGGAGACAATTGGAAGGCGAGGCGGACTTCCCAGGCATCCATCCTGGAACAGTGCTCTGGAGTCATTCCATATGGGATGTCCTGGAGCTGTCCAACAGGTCTCAATTGTCCCGCAGAAGGAATCCTTGAAGGGGGCATCCCACATCTCCCAACGTGGAAAACCTCCATGGCCTCGAGATACCGCTCCCTTCATGAAGGGGCCGTCATGCACAGAAACTCCAACCTGAGCCAACGTCGGATCCTCGCCCTGACTTCAGATGCATGAGATATTGGTTCAGATCTGCAGGGGGTACCTGCCGTGCCCTTACCCTGAATCCGAAGACTAGCTTGTGTTCTCAGACTTCCGTCCTCACTCTCCTGGCCCCGAAGCCCACAGGTTTGGCAATTCCGGACCGACAATGAAGCACTCTGCCTGCCCTCTAGAAAAAATGTATTGCCTAATGAGCTCCCCAGGCAGCTTAAATGAGGATAAACCTACACGGCACTCGAATGTACCCAAATTATATAGTCTAACCTGGGCACTAATGCACTGTCTGACACAACCTGAGCCCGGACCTGCTGACCAACACCCAGACAGCTGACCGCACCCTGAGAACATCAGACCCGCCATGGCCTTAGGTCATCATCTCTTCCCTACCTCAGTTTTCAGGCTTCAGAACCTAGACCTTATCTCCAATCACTGCCCACGGGTGACTGTGATGCAGAAATCAGAACTCTTCCTGACCCATGGCAAGAAACCTTGTGGTTGGCATGTTGTCCAACCTTCAGTGTAGGAGAAACCAGCATTCACCCTGAGGCCCCGCCCATTCTTGAGTGCGACCAGTGCATAAACACGCATTGTGACCTCAGCGTGAGTCCTGTCCTCTAGTAAGTCCTCTCAGTGGCTGGACCATTAGATGTCATAATGGGCTTGACATGTTCCTAGTCCCCAATTTTTAACCAGATTTCTGGTTGTCCAGTCGCCCCACCCCAGGGCTCTACTCTGGAATCCCTCATTTGGTGGGACATCTGAGGTTGAAAAACAAAATGAAACAAATCGACAACAACAACAAAAAAACGGACTTCTTCCATCCCCAGAATGACCCCAAACTCTGTGGACGGGACCGAACCCCCAGAGAGTAAGACTCGTCCTTTTCCCATGAAGTCACCCGGCAATTTCACGACCATGAGTGACACGATATCCAGAGACAAAAACTTGAGCAAGAGCCTCACACTCGCCCTTTTTTCATATCCCGAAGTGTGCTCCTCATGGTCTGTAGATCAGTCCTGCCATACCTATGACCCAAAACATAAGCCGAGTTTGTGTTTTCAGACAACTGTCCAAACAGCTCTGGCCTACACACCCTACAGGCTCAGGGCCCTGGAGCCAAACCTGAGGACTGTACTTGCCCTCTCCAAGGGAATTGTATGTGCCCATTCCAATGGCCACGACCCTACTAATAGGATAACCTCCAAAGTCCCTGAGGCCATCCCAAGATTTGTGGCTTCCCAGGACAAACAGGGGCAATCTGAGCCCATCTGAGCACCTACCTGCACTCAGACCCGTAGACTGATGTCCCCAGAGGAAAAAGGAACGAACAGGCCCCTAGGCACTAATCGGAACCATTGCTTTGGTTTCCAGGCATCTCTCCTCAGAGGCCTGGATTTCAATACCAGCATATGGCTGTTTCTTGACTCAACCATCAGAACTAATCTCATCTCCACATGGGAAACATGCACCTTGGAGCTGTGTCAAAGCCTCTGTTTAGGAGAACCCTTCAGGGCCCCAGGGCCACCGCTTCATTCCAAGGTCTCCATAGACACAAAAACATATTAGGACACATCCACAGGAGAGTCCATTTCAACTCAGCCTCCTCGGTTGCCCCCCACATCCAGCAGATCTAACCTGTCTTGTTGCTTGGAGACAATTGGAATGCGAGGTGGGCTACCCAGCCATCCATCCTTAGAACCCTGCTCGGAATCGTTGGCCTGGAGCCAACCAACAGGTCTCAATTGTCCTGCAGAAGAATCGTTGCAGCTTGGAGCTTCTCACAACTCCCATCGTGGGAAAACCCACATGTCCTCGTGATCCAACCCCCTTCAAGAAAGGGCCATCAGGGCAGAAAGTCCAACCTGAGCGATCGTCTGATCCTTGCCCTGACTTCAGATGCACGGGATCTCTATTGAGGTCTGTGGATTGTGCCTGCCATATCCTCACCCAGAAACCTAGGCCTAGCTTGGGTTCTCATACTGCGTCCTCAGACTACTGGCCCACAAGCCCTCCAGTTGGGCAATCCAGAACTACAATGCCGCACTCTGCCTGCCCTACAGAAGTAAAACATTGCCCTCAGGGCTACCCCGAAACCCTAAATGAGGATCAACCTGCACGCCATTCGGCTGTACCCCAAACATATAGGCTGACCTGGGCACTATTTCATCTTCTGACCCAGCCTGAGCCTGGACCTCCTATCCCACCCAGACAGCTGGCCGCACACTGAGCACATCGGACCCGCCATGGCCTTAGGTCGTCATCTCTTCCCAATGCGGTTTTCAGGCTCCAGAACCTAGACCTTATCTCCAACCACTGCCCAGGGTTGAAAATGATGCAGAAATCAGAACTCTTTCCCCATGGCAAGAAACCTTGTGGTTGGCATGTTGTCCAACATTCAGTGTAGTTGAAACAAGCGTGGCCCATGAGGCTCAGCCCATGCTTGCGGGCCACATTGGTCACAAACACACATTGTGACCCTCAGCCTGAGCCCAGTCCTCAGGTAAGGCCTCTCAGGGCCTATATGAAGAGACAGCATATTGGGCTTGCCATGCCCCTAGGCCCCAATTTTTAACCATAGTTCGGGTTGTCCCTTCACTCTTCCCCAGGGCTCTGCTTTGGAATTCCTCTTTTGGTGGGACACCTGAGGTAACAAACCTGAAAGGTGTCCTCCCATCCCACAGATTGACGAAAAACAATTGGGATCAGGCCACATCCACAGAGAGGAAGATTCGTCCATGGCCCATGAGCCCTCCCCAACATTCCACGGCCATTGCTGAAACAAAATCCAGAGTCAAAAGCCTGAGCAAGCGCCTCAGACTCGCTCATTCTTCATATCCTGAAGAGTTCTTCTCATGGTTTGTAGATCGGGCGTGCCATACCTACGTCCCCAAACTTAAGCTGAGTTTGTGTATTCAGTTTTCTGTCCTCAAAGTCCTGGGCCACACTCCTTCCAGGCTGGGGCCCCTGGAGCCACACATTAGGACTGCCCCCACCCAATCCATGGGAATTCTGCCCATTCCATTGTCAAATCGTACAAATTAGGAGAACCCTCCAAAGTCCCTTAGGCCATCCCAATAGTGTAGGTCACCCGGGACATAAAGGGCGGTTGATACCGGCTGAGCATCTACCTCCACTCATCTACCTCCACTCATACCAAGAAGATTGAACCAGACAGGACCCGAGGCCATTATCGGATCCATTGCTTTGGTTTACAGGCATGTCTCCTCAAAAGCCTGGATTCCAATAACAGCAGAGGGGATTTCCTGAGGCACCCATCAGAACAAATCTCGTCTCCACAAGGAATCTTTTGCATGGGAGCTATGCCAAAGCTTAGGAGAATACTTCAGGGTCCCGGTGCCACCTCCCCATTCCAAGGCCCTCATGGACACAAACACACGTTAGGACCCATCCTCTGGAAAGTGCATTTCAACTCAGCCACCCCGGTTGCTCCCGCAGATCCATTAGATCTAAACTGTCTTGTTGCTAGGAGACAATTGGAAGGCGAGGCGGACTTCCCAGGCATCCATCCTGGAACAGTGCTCTGGAGTCATTCCATATGGGATGTCCGGAGCTGTCCAACAGGTCTCAATTGTCCCGCAGAAGGAATCCTTGAAGGGGGCATCCCACATCTCCCAACGTGGAAAACCTCCATGGCCTCGAGATTCCGCTCCCTTCATGAAGGGGCCGTCATGCACAGAAACTCCAACCTGAGCCAACGTCGGATCCTCGCCCTGACTTCAGATGCATGAGATATTGGTTCAGATCTGCAGGGGGTACCTGCCGTGCCCTCACCCTGAATCAGAAGACTAGCTTGTGTTCTCAGACTTCCGTCCTCACTCTCCTGGCCCCGAAGCCCTCACGTTTTGCAATTCCGGACCGACAATGAAGCACTCTGCCTGCCCTCTAGAAAAAATGTATTG
Source organism: Mustela nivalis (assembly GCF_964662115.1). Lineage (NCBI taxonomy): Eukaryota > Metazoa > Chordata > Mammalia > Carnivora > Mustelidae > Mustela > Mustela nivalis. Next base: position 41,521 of record NW_028136272.1, on the reverse strand, counting down.
CCTAATGAGCTCCCCAGGCAGCTTAAATGAGGATAAACCTACACGGCACTCGAATGTACCCAAATTATATAGTCTAACCTGGGCACTAATGCACTGTCTGACACAACCTGAGCCCGGACCTGCTGACCAACACCCAGACAGCTGACCGCAACCTGAGCACATCAGACCCGCCATGGCCTTAGGTCATCATCTCTTCACTACCTCAGTTTTCAGGCTTCAGAACCTAGACCTTATCTCCAATCACTGCCCACGGGTGACTGTAATGCAGAAATCAGAACTCTTCCTGACCCATGGCAAGAAACCTTGTGTTTGGCATGTTGTCCTACGTTCAGTGTAGGAGAAACCAGCATTCACCCTGAGGCCCCGTCCATTCTTGAGTGCGACGAGAGCATAAACACGCATTGTGACCTCAGCGTGAGTCCTGTCCTCTAGTAAGTCCTCTCAGTGGCTGGACCATAAGATGTCATAATGGGCTTGACATGTCCCTAGTCCCCAATTTTTAACAAGATTTCTGGTTGTCCAGTCGCCCCACCCCAGGGCTCTACTCTGGAAGCCCTCATTTGGTGGGACATCTGAGGTTGAAAAACAAAATGAAACAAATCGACAACAACAACAAAAAAACGGACTTCTTCCATCCCCAGAATGACCGCAAACTCTTTGGACGGGACCGAACACCCAGAGAGTAAGTCTCGTCCATTTCCCATGAAGTCACCCGGCAATTTCACGACCATGAGTGACACGATATCCAGAGACAAAAACTTGAGCAAGAGCCTCACACTCACCCTTTTTTCATATCCCGAAGTGTTCTCCTCATGGTCTGTAGATCAGTCCTGCCATACCTATGACCCAAAACATAAGCCGAGTTTTGTTTCAGACAACTGTCCAAACAGCTCTGGCCTACACACCCTACAGGTTCAGGGCCCTGGAGCCAAACCTGAGGACTGTACTTGCCCTCTCCAAGGGAATTGTATGTGCCCATTCCAATGGCCACAACCCTACTAATAGGATAACCTCCAAAGTCCCTGAGGCCATCCCAAGAGTTGTGGCTTCCCAGGACAAACAGGGGCAATCTGAGCCCATCTGAGCACCTACCTGCACTCAGACCCGTAGACTGATGTCCCCAGAGGTAAAAAGGAACGAACAGGCCCTTAGGCACTAATCGGAACCATTGCTTTGGTTTCCATTCATCTCTCCTCAGAGGCCTGGATTTCAATACCAGCATATGGCTGTTTCTTGACTCAACCATCAGAACTAATCTCATCTCCACATGGGAAACATGCACGTTGGAGCTGTGTCAAAGCCTCTGTTTAGGAGAACCCTCCAGGGCCCCAGGGGCACCGCTTCATTCCAAGGTCTCCATAGACACAAAGACATATTAGGACACATCCACAGGAGAGTCCATTTCAACTCAGCCTCCTCGGTTGCCCCCCACATCCAGCAGATCTAACCTGTCTTGTTGCTTGGAGACAATTGGAATGCGAGGTGGGCTACCCAGGCATCCATCCTTAGAACCCTGCTCGGAATCGTTGGCCTGGAGCCAACCAACAGGTCTCAATTGTCCTGCAGAAGAATCTTTGCAGTTTGGAGCTTCTCACAACTCCCATCGTGGGAAAACCCCCATGTCCTCGTGATCCAACCCCCTTCAAGAAAGGGCCATCAGGGCAGAAAGTCCAACCTGAGCGATCGTCTGATCCTTGCCCTGACTTCAGATGCACGGGATCTCTATTGAGGTCTGTGGATTGTGCCTGCCATATCCTCACCCAGAAACCTAGGCCTAGCTTGGGTTCTCAGACTGCGTCCTCAGACTACTGGCCCACAAGCCCTCCAGTTGGGCAATGCAGAACTACAATGCCGCACTCTGCCTGCCCTACAGAAGTAAAACATTGCCCTCAGGGCTACCCCGAAACCGCAAATGAGGATCAACCTGCACGCCATTCGGCTGTACCCCAAACATATAGGCTGACCTGGGCACTATTTCCCCTTCTGACCCAGCCTGAGCCTGGACCTCCTGGTCCCACCCAGACAGCTGGCCGCACACTGAGCACATCGGACCCGCCATGGCCTTAGGTCGTCATCTCTTCCCAACTGCGGTTTTCAGGCTCCAGAACCTAGACCTTATCTCCAACCACTGCCCAGGGTTGAAAATGATGCAGAAATCAGAACTCTTTCCCCATGGCAAGAAACCTTGTGGTTGGCATGTTGTCCATCGTTCAGTGTAGTTGAAACAAGCGTGGCCCATGAGGCCCAGCCCATGCTTGCGGGCCACATTGGTCACAAACACACATTGTGACCCTCAGCCTGAGCCCAGTCCTCAGGTAAGGCCTCTCAGGGCCTATATGAAGAGTCAGCATATTGGGCTTGCCATGACCCTAGGCCCCAATTTTTAACCAGAGTTCGGGTAGTCCCTTCACTCTTCCCCAGGGCTCTGCTTTGGAATTCCTCTTTTGGTGGGACATCTGAGGTAACAAACCTGAAAGGAGTCCTTCCATCCCACAGATTGACGAAAAACAATTGGGATCGGGCCAAATCCACAGAGAGAAAGATTCGTCCATGGCCCATGAGACCTCCCCAACATTCCACGGCCATCGCTGAAACAAAATCCAGAGACAAAAGCCTGAGCAAGCGCCTCAGACTCGCTCATTCTTCATATCCTGAAGAGTTCTTCTCATGGTTTGTAGATCGGGCGTGCCATACCTACGTCCCCAAACTTAAGCTGAGTTTGTGTTTTCAGTCTTCTGTCCTCAAAGTCCTGGGCCACACTCCCTCCAGGCTGGGGCCCCTGGAGCCACACATTAGGACTGCCCCCACCCAATCCATGGGAATTCTGCCCATTCCATTGTCAAAAATCGTACAAATTAGGAGAACCCTCCAAAGTCCCTGAGGCCATCCCAATAGTGTAGGTCCCCGGGGACATAAAGGGCGGTTGATACCGGCTGAGCATCTACCTCCACTCATCTACCTCCACTCATACCAAGAAGATTGAACCAGACAGGACCCGAGGCCATTATCGGATCTATTGCTTTGGTTTACAGGCATGTCTCCTCAAAAGCCTGGATTCCAATACCAACAGAGGGGATTTCCTGAGGCACCCATCAGAACAAATCTCGTCTTCACAAGGAAACTTGTGCATGGGAGCTATGCCAAAGCTTAGGAGAATACTTAAGGGTCCCGGTGCCACCTCCCCATTCCAAGGCCCTCATGGACACAAACACACGTTAGGACCCATCCTCTGGAAAGTGCATTTCAACTCAGCCACCCCGGTTGCTCCCGCAGATCCATTAGATCTAAACTGTCTTGTTCTTAGGAGACAATTGGAAGGCGAGGCGGACTTCCCAGGCATCCATCCTGGAACAGTGCTCTGGAGTCATTCCATATGGGATGTCCTGGAGCTGTCCAACAGGTCTCAATTGTCCCGCAGAAGGAATCCTTGAAGGGGGCATCCCACATCTCCCAACGTGGAAAACCTCCATGGCCTCGAGATTCCGCTTCCTTCATGAAGGGGCCGTCATGCACAGAAACTCCAACCTGAGCCAACGTCGGATCCTCGCCCTGACTTCAGATGCATGAGATATTGGTTCAGATCTGCAGGGGGTACCTGCCGTGCCCTCACCCTGAATCCGAAGACTAGCTTGTGTTCTCAGACTTCCGTCCTCACTCTCCTGGCCCCGAAGCCCTCAAGTTTGGCAATTCCGGACCGACAATGAAGCACTCTGCCTGCCCTCTAGAAAAAATGTATTGCCTAATGAGCTCCCCAGGCAGCTTAAATGAGGATAAACCTACACGGCACTCGAATGTACCCAAATTATATAGTCTAACCTGGGCACTAATGCACTGTCTGACACAACCTGAGCCCGGACCTGCTGACCAACACCTAGACAGCTGACCGCACCCTGAGCACATCAGACCCGTCATGGCCTTAGGTCATCATCTCTTCCCTACCTCAGTTTTCAGGCTTCAGAACCTAGACCTTATCTCCAATCACTGCCCACGGGTTACTGTGATGCAGAAATCAGAACTCTTCCTGACCCATGGCAAGAAACCTTGTGGTAGGCATGTTGTCCAACGTTCAGTGTAGGAGAAACCAGCATTCACCCTGAGGCCCCGCCCATTCTTGAGTGCGACGAGAGCATAAACACGCATTGTGACCTCAGCGTGAGTCCTGTCCTCTAGTAAGTCCTTTCAATGGCTGGACCATTAGATGTCATAATGGGCTTGACATGTCCCTAGTCCCCAATTTTTAACCAGATTTCTGGTTGTCCAGTCGCCCCACCCCAGGGCTCTACTCTGGAATCCCTCATTTGGTGGGACATCTGAGGTTGAAAAACAAAATGAAACAAATCGACAACAACAACAAAAAAACGGACTTCTTCCAACCCCAGAATGACCGCAAACTCTTTGGAGGGGACCGAACCCCCAGAGAGTAAGACTCGTCCATTTCCCATGATTTCACCCGGCAATTTCACGACCATGAGTGACACGATATCCAGAGACAAAAACTTGAGCAAGAGCCTCACACTCGCCCTTTTTTCATATCCGGAAGTGTTCTCCTCATGGTCTGTAAATCAGTCCTGCCATACCTATGACCCAAAACATAAGCCGAGTTTGTGTTTTCAGACAACTGTCCAAACAGCTCTGGCCTACACACCCTACAGGCTCAGGGCCCTGGAGCCAAACCTGATGACTGTACTTGCCCTCTCCAAGGGAATTGTATGTGCCCATTCCAATGGCCACAACCCTACTAATAGGATAACCTCCAAAGTCCCTGAGGCCATCCCAAGAGTTGTGGCTTCCCAGGACAAACAGGGGCAATCTGAGCCCATCTGAGCACCTACCTGCACTCAGACCCGTAGACTGATGTCCCCAGAGGTAAAAAGGAATGAACAGGCCCCTAGGCACTAATCGGATCCATTGCTTTGGTTTCCAGGCATCTCTCCTCAGAGGCCTGGATTTCAATACCAGCATATGGCTGTTTCTTGACTCACCCATCAGAACTAATCTCATCTACACATGGGAAACATGCACGTTGGAGCTGTGTCAAAGCCTCTGTTTAGGAGAACCCTTCAGGGCCCCAGGGCCACCGCTTCATTCCAAGGTCTCCATAGACACAAAAATATATTAGGACACATCCACAGGAGAGTCCATTTCAACTCAGCCTCCTCGGTTGCCCCCCACATCCAGCAGATCTAACCTGTCTTGTTGCTTGGAGACAATTGGAATGCGAGTAGGGCTACCCAGCCATCCATCCTTAGAACCCTGCTCGGAATCGTTGTCCTGGAGCCAACCAACAGGTCTCAATTGTCCTGCAGAAGAATCTTTGCAGTTTGGAGCTTCTCACAACTCCCATCGTGGGAAAAAACCCATGTCCTCCTGATCCAACCCCCTTCAAGAAAGGGCCATCGGGGCAGAAAGTCCAACCTGAGCGATCGTCTGATCCTTGCCCTGACTTCAGATGCACGAGATCTCTATTGAGGTCTGTAGATTGTGCCTGCCATATCCTCACCCAGAAACCTAGGCCTAGCTTGGGTTCTCAGACTCCGTCCTCAGACTACTGGCCCACAAGCCCTCCAGTTGGGCAATCCAGAACTACAATGCCGCACTCTGCCTGCCCTACAGAAATAAAACATTGCCCTCAGGGCTACCCCGATACCCCAAATGAGTATCAACCTGCACGCCATTCGGCTGTACCCCAAACATATAGGCTGACCTGGGCACTATTTCCCCTTCTGACCCAGCCTGAGCCTGGACCTCCTGGTCCCACCCAGACAGCTGGCCGCACACTGAGCACATCGGACCCGCCATGGCCTTAGGTCGTCATCTCTTCCCAACTGCGGTTTTCAGGCTCCAGATCCTAGACCTTATCTCCAACCACTGCCCAGGGTTGAAAATGATTCAGAAATCAGAACTCTTTCCCCATGGCAAGAAACCTTGTGCTTGGCATGTTGTCCAACATTCAGTGTAGTTAACAAGCGTGGCCCATGAGGCCCAGCCCATGCTTGCGGGCCACATTGGTCACAAACACACATTGTGACCCTCAGCCTGAGCCCAGTCCTCAGGTAAGGCCTCTCAGGGCCTATATGAAGAGACAGCATATTGGGCTTGCCATGCCCCTAGACCGCAATTTTTAACCATAGTTCAGGTTGTCCCTTCACTCTTCCCCAGGGCTCTGCTTTGGAATTCCTCTTTTGGTGGGACACCTGAGGTAACAACCCTGACAGGAGTCCTCCCATCCCACAGATTGACGAAAAACAATTGGGATCGGGCCAAAACATAGAGAGGAAGATTCGTCCATGGCACATGAGCCCTCCCCAACATTCCACGGCCATCGCTGAAACAAAATCTAGAGACAAAAGCCTGAGCAAGCGCCTCAGACTCGCTCATTCTTCATATCCTGAAGAGTTCTCTCATGGTTTGTAGATCGGGCGTGCCATACCTACGTCCCCAAACTTAAGCTGAGTTTGTGTTTTCAGTCTTCTGTCCTCAAAGTCCTGGGCCACACTCCCTCCAGGCTGGGGCCCCTGGAGCCACACATTAGGACTGCCCCCACCCAATCCATGGGAATTCTGCCCATTCCATTGTCAAAAATCGTACAAATTAGGAGAACCCTCCAAAGTCCCTGAGGCCATCCCAATAGTGTAGGTCGCCCGGGACAAAAAAGGGCGGTTGATACCGGCTGAGCATCTACCTCCACTCATCTACCTCCACTCATACCAAGAAGATTGAACCAGACAGGACCCGAGGCCATTATCGGATCCATTGCTTTGGTTTACAGGCATGTCTCCTCAAAACCCTGGATTCCATTACCAGCAGAGGGGATTTCCTGAGGCACCCATCAGAACAAATCTCGTCTCCACAAGGAAACTTATGCATGGGAGCTATGCCAAAGCTTAGGAGAATACTTCAGGGTCCCGGTGCCACCTCCCCATTCCAAGGCCCTCATGGACACAAACACAGGTTAGGACCCATCCTCTGGAAAGTGCATTTCAACTCAGCCACCCCGGTTGCTCCCGCAGATCCATTAGATCTAAACTGTATTGTTGCTAGGAGACAATTGGAAGGCGAGGCGGACTTCCCAGGCATCCATCCTGGAACAGTGCTCTGGAGTCATTCCATATGGGATGTCCTGGAGCTGTCCAACAGGTCTCAATTGTCCCGCAGAAGGAATCCTTGAAGGGGGCATCCCACATCTCCCAACGTGGAAAACCTCCATGGCCTCGAGATTCCGCTCCCTTCATGAAGGGGCCGTCATGCACAGAAACTCCAACCTGAGCCAACGTCGGATCCTCGCCCTGACTTCAGATGCATGAGATATTGGTTCAGATCTGCAGGGGGTACCTGCCGTGCCCTCACCCTGAATCCGAAGTCTAGCTTGTGTTCTCAGACTTCCGTCCTCACTCTCTTGGCCCCGAAGTCCTCATGTTTGGCAATTCCGGACCGACAATGAAGCACTCTGCCTGCCCTCTAGAAAAAATATATTGCCTAATGAGCTGCCCAGGCAGCTTAAATGAAGATAAACCTACACGGCACTCGAATGTACCCAAATTATATAGTCTAACCTGGGCACTAATGCACTCTCTGAAACAACCTGAGCCCGGACCTGCTGACCAACACCCAGACAAATGACCACACCCTGAGCACATCAGACCCGCCCTGGCCTTAGGTCAACATCTCTTTACTACCTCAGTTTTCAGGCTTCAGAACCTAGACCTTATCTCCAATCACTGCCCACGGGTGAATGTGATGCAGAAATCAGAACTCTTCCTGACCCATGGCAAGAAACCTTGTGGTTGGCATGTTGTCCAACGTTCAGTGTAGGAGAAACCAGCATTCACCCTGAGGCCCCGCCCATTCTTGAGTGCGACGAGTGCATAAACACGCATTGTGACCTCAGCGTGACTCCTGTCCTCTAGTAAGTCCTCTCAGTGGCTGGACCATAAGATGTCATAATGGGCTTGACATGTCCCTAGTCCCCAATTTTTAACCAGATTTCTGGTTGTCCAGTCGCCCCACCCCAGGGTTCTACTCTGGAATCCCTCATTTGGTGGGACATCTGAGGTTGAAAAACAAAATGAAACAAATCGACAACAACAAAAAAAAAAACGGACTTCTTCCATCCCCAGAATGACCCCAAACTCTTTGGACGGGACCGAACCCCCAGAGAGTAAGACTCGTCCATTTCCCATGAAGTCACCAGGCAATTTCACGACCATGAGTGACACGATATCCAGAGACAAAAACTTGAGCAAGAGCCTCACACTCGCCCTTTTTTCATATCCCGAAGTGTTCTCCTCATGGTCTGTAGATCAGTCCTGCCATACCTATGACCCAAAACATAAGCCGAGTTTGTGTTTTCAGACAAGTGTCCAAACAGCTCTGGCCTACACACCCTACAGGCTCAGGGCCCTGGAGCCAAAACTGAGGACTGTACTTGCCCTCTCCAAGGGAATTGTATGTGCCCATTCCAATGGCCACGACCCTACTAATAGGATAACCTCCAAAGTCCCTGAGGCCATCCCAATAGTTGTGGCTTCCCAGGACAAACAGGGGCAATCTGAGCCCATCTGAGCACCTACCTGCACTCAGACCCGTAGACTGATGTCCCCAGAGGTAAAAAGGAACGAACAGGCCCCTAGGCACTAATCGGATCTATTGCTTTGGTTTCCAGGCATCTCTCCTCAGAGGCCTGGATTTCAATACCAGCATATGGCTGTTTCTTGACTCACCCATCAGAACAAATCTCATCTACACATGGGAAACATGCACGTTGGAGCTGTGTCAAAGCCTCTGTTTAGGAGAACCCTTCAGGGCCCCAGGGCCACCGCTTCATTCCAAGGTCTCCATAGACACAAAAACATATTAGGACACATCCACAGGAGAGTCCATTTCAACTCAGCCTCCTCGGTTGCCCCCCACATCCAGCAGATCTAACCTGTCTTGTTGCTTGGAGACAATTGGAATGCGAGGTGGGCTACCCAGCCATCCATCCTTAGAACCCTGCTCGGAATCGTTGGCCTGGAGCCAACCAACAGGTCTCAATTGTCCTGCAGAAGAATCTTTGCAGTTTGGAGCTTCTCACAACTCCCATCGTGGGAAAACCCCCATGTCCTCGTGATCCAACCCCCTTCAAGAAAGGGCCAACAGGGCAGAAAGTCCAACCTGAGCGATCGTCTGATCCTTGCCCTGACTTCAGATGCACGAGATCTCTATTGAGGTCTGTAGATTGTGCCTGCCATATCCTCACCCAGAAACCTAGGCCTAGCTTGGGTTCTCAGACTCCGTCCTCAGACTACTGGCCCACAAGCCCTCCAGTTGGGCAATCCAGAACTAAAATGCTGCACTCTGCCTGCCCTACAGAAATAAAACATTGCCCTCAGGGCTACCCCGAAACCCCAAATGAGTATCAACCTGCACGACATTCGGCTGTACCCCAAACATATAGGCTGACCTGGCACTATTTCCCCTTCTGACCCAGCCTGAGCCTGGACCACCTGGTCCCACCCAGACAGCTGGCCGCACACTGAGCACATCGGACCCGCCATGGCCTTAGGTCGTCATCTCTTCCGAACTGCGGTATTCAGGCTCCAGAACCTAGACCTTATCTCCAACCACTGCCCAGGGTTGAAAATGATGCAGAAATCAGAACTCTTTCCCCATGGCAAGAAACCTTGTGGTTGGCATGTTGTCCAACGTTCGGTGTAGTTGAATCAAGCGTGGCCCATGAGTCCCAGCCCATGCTTGCGGGCCACATTGGTCACAAACACACATTGTGACCCTCAGCCTGAGCCCAGTCCTCAGGTAAGGCCTCTCAGGGTCTATATGAAGAGACAGCATATTGGGCTTGCCATGCCCCTAGGCCCCAATTTTTAACCATAGTTCGGGTTGTCCCTTCACTCTTCCCCAGGGCTCTGCTTTGGAATTCCTCTTTTGGTGGGACACCTGAGGTAACAAACCTGAAAGGAGTCCTCCCATCCCACAGATTGACGAAAAACAATTGGGATAGGGCCAAAACACAGAGAGGAAGATTCGTCCATGGCACATGAGCCTTCCCCAACATTCCACGGCCATCGCTGAAACAAAATCTAGAGACAAAAGCCTGAGCAAGCGCCTCAGACTCGCTCATTCTTCATATCCAGAACAGTTCTTCTCATGGTTTGTAGATCGGGCGTGCCATACCTACGTCCCCAAACTTAAGCTGAGTTTGTGTTTTCAGTCTTCTGTCCTCAAAGTCCTGGGCCACACTCCCTCCAGGCTGCGGCCCCTGGAGCCACACATTAGGACTGCCCCCACCCAATCCATGGGAATTCTGCCCATTCCATTGTCAAAAATCGTACAAATTAGGAGAACCCTCCAAAGTCCCTGAGGCCATCCCAATAGTGTAGGTCGCCCAGGACAAAAAAGGGCGGTTGATACCGGCTGAGCATCTACCTCCACTCATCTACCTCCACTCATACCAAGAAGATTGAACCAGACAGGACCCGAGGCCATTATCGGATCCATTGCTTTGGTTTACAGGCAAGTCTCCTCAAAAGCATGGATTCCAATACCAGCATAGAGGATTTCCTGAGGCACCCATTAGAACAAAGCTAGTCTCCACAAGGAAACTTGTGCATGGGAGCTATGCCAAAGCTTAGGAGAATACTTCAGGGTCCCGGTGCCACCTCCCCATTCCAAGGCCCTCATGGACACAAACACACGTTAGGACCCATCCTCTGGAAAGTGCATTTCAACTCAGCCATCCCGGTTGCTCCCGCAGATCCATTAGATCTAAACTGTCTTGTTGCTAGGAGACAATTGGAAGGCGAGGCGGACTTCCCAGGCATCCATCCTGGAACGGTGCATTGGAGTCATTCCATATGGGATGTTCTGGAGCTGTCCAACAGGTCTCAATTGTCCCGCAGAAGGAATCCTTGAAGGGGGCATCCCACATCTCCCAACGTGGAAAACCTCCATGGCCTCGAGATTCCGCTCCCTTTATGAAGGGGCCTCATGCACAGAAACTCCAACCTGAGCCAACGTCGGATCCTCGCCCTGACTTCAGATGCATGAGATATTGGTTCAGATCTGCAGGGAGTACCTGCCGTGCCCTCACCCTGAATCCGAAGTCTAACTTGTGTTCTCAGACTTCCGTCCTCACTCTCCTGGCCCCAAAGCCCTCATGTTTGGCGATTCCGGACCGACAATGAAGCACTCTGCCTGCCCTCTAGAAAAAGTATATTGCCTAATGAGCAGCCCAGGCAGCTTAAATGAGGATAAACCTACACGGCACTCGAATGTACCCAAATTATATAGTCTAACCTGGGCACTAATGCACTGTCTGACACAACCTGAGCCCGGACCTGCTGACCAACACCCAGACAGCTGACCGCACGCTGAGCACATCAGACCCGCCATGGCCTTAGGTCATCATCTCTTCCCTACCTCAGTTTTCAGGCTTCAGAACCTAGACCTTATCTCCAATCACTGCCCACGGGTGACTGTGATGCAGAAATCAGAACTCTTCCTGACCCATGGCAAGAAACCTTGTGGTTGGCATGTTGACCAACCTTCAGTATAGGAGAAACCAGCATTCACCCTGAGGCCCCGCCCATTCTTGAGTGCGACGAGAGCATAAACACGCATTGTGACCTCAGCGTGAGTCCTGTCCTCTAGTAAGTCCTCTCAGTGGCTGGACCATTAGATGTCATAATGGGCTTGACATGTCCCTAGTCCCCAATTTTTAACCAGATTTCTGGTTGTCCAATCGCCCCACCCCAGGGCTCTACTCTGGAATCCCTCCTTTGGTGGGACATCTGAGGTTGAAACACAAAATGAAACAAATCGACAACAACAACAAAAAAACGGACTACTTCCATCCCCAGAATGACCCCAAACTCTTTGGACGGGACCGAACCCCCAGAGAGTAAGACTCGTCCATTTCCCATGAAGTCACCCGGCAGTTTCACGACCATGAGTGACACGATATCCAGAGACAAAAACTTGAGCAAGAGCCTCACACTCGCCCTTTTTTCATATCCCGAAGTGTTCTCCTCATGGTCTGTAGATCAGTCCTGCCATACCTATGACCCAAAACATAAGCCGAGTTTGTGTTTTCAGACAACTGTCCAAACAGCTCTGGCCTACACACCCTACAGGCTCAGGGCCCTGGAGCCAAACCTGAGGACTGTACTTGCCCTCTCCAAGGGAATTGTATGTGCCCATTCCAATGGCCACAACCCTACTAGTAGGATAACCTCCAAAGTCCCTGAGGGCATCCCAAGAGTTGTGGCTTCCCAGGACAAACAGGGGCAATCTGAGCCCATCTGAGCACCTACCTGCACTCAGACCCGTAGACTGATGTCCCCAGAGGTAAAAAGGAACGAACAGGCCCCTAGGCACTAATCGGATCCATTGCTTTGGTTTCCAGGCATCTCTCCTCAGAGGCCTGGATTTCAATACCAGCATATGGCTGTTTCTTGACTCACCCATCGGAACAAATCTTATCTACACATGGGAAACATGCACGTTGGAGCTGTGTCAAAGCCTCTGTTTAGGAGAACCCTTCAGGGCCTCAGGGCCACCGCTTCATTCCAAGGTCTCCATAGACACAAAAACATATTAGGACACATCCACAGGAGAGTCCATTTCAACTCAGCCTCCTCGGTTGCCCCCCACATCCAGCAGATCTAACCTGTCTTGTTGCTTGGAGACAATTGGAATGCGAGGTGGGCTACCCAGCCATCCATCCTTAGAACCCTGCTCGGAATCGTTGGCCTGGAGCCAACCAACAAGTCTCAATTGTTCTGCAGAAGAATCTTTGCAGTTTGTAGCTTCTCACAACTCCCATCGTGGGAAAACCCCCATGTCCTCGTGATCCAACCCCCTTCAAGAAAGGGCCATCAGGGCAGAAAGTCCAACCTGAGCGATCGTCTGATCCTTGCCCTGACTTCAGATGCACGAGATCTCTATTGAGGTCTGTAGATTGTGCCTGCCATATCCTCACCCAGAAACCTAGGCCAGGCTTGGGTTCTCAGACTCCGTCCTCAGACTACTGGCCCACAAGCCCTCCAGTTGGGCAATCCAGAACTACAATGCCGCACTCTGCCTGCCCTACAGAAGTAAAACATTGCCCTCAGGGCTACCCCGAAACCCCAAATGAGGATCAACCTGCACGACATTCGGCTGTACCCCAAACATATAGGCTGACCTGGGCACTATTTCCCCTTCTGACCCAGCCTGAGCCTGGACCTCCTGGTTCCACCCAGACAGCTGGCCGCACACTGAGCACATCGGACCCGCCATGGCCTTAGGTCGTCATCTCTTCCCAACTACGGTTTTCAGGCTCCAGAACCTAGACCTTATCCTCAACCACTGCCCAGGGTTGAAAATGATGCAGAAATCAGAACTCTTTCCCCATGGCAAGAAACCTTGTGGTTGGCATGTTGTCCAACGTTCAGTGTAGTTGAAACAAGCGTGGCCCATGAGGCCCAGCCCATGCTTGCGGGCCACATTGGTCACAAACACACATTGTGACCCTCAGCCTGAGCCCAGTCCTCAGGTAAGGCCTCTCAGGGCCTATATGAAGAGACAGCATATTGGGCTTGCCATGCCCCTAGGCCCCAATTTTTAACCATAGTTCGGGTTGTCCCTTCACTCTTCCCCAGGGCTCTGCTTTGGAATTCCTCTTTTGGTGGGACACCTGAGGTAACAAACCTGAAAGGAGTCCTCCCATCCCACAGATTGACGAAAAACAATTGGGATCGGGCCAAATCCACAGAGAGGAAGATTCGTCCATGGCCCATGAGACATCCCCAACATTCCACGGCCATCGCTAAACAAAATCCAGAGAAAATGCCTGAGCAAGCGCCTCAGACTCGCTCATTCTTCATTTCCTGAAGAGTTCTTCTCATGGTTTGTAGATCGGGCGTGCCATACCTACGTCCCCAAACTTAACCTGAGTTTGTGTTTTCAGTCTTCTGTCCTCAAAGTCCTGGGCCACACTCCCTCCAGGCTGGGGCCCCTGGAGTCACACATTAGGACTGCCCCCACCCAATCCATGGGAATTCTGCCCATTCCATTGTCAAAAATCGTACAAATTAGGAGAACCCTCCAAAGTCCCTGAGGCCATCCCAATAGTGTAGTTCGCCCGGGACAAAAAAGGGCGGTTGATACCGGCTGAGCATCTACCTCCACTCATCTACCTCCACTCATACCAAGAAGATTGAACCAGACAGGACCCGAGGCCATTATCGGATCCATTGCTTTGGTTTACAGGCATGTCTCCTCAAAACCTGGATTCCAATACCAGCAGAGGGGATTTCCTGAGGCACCCATCAGAACAAATCTCGTCTCCACAAGGAAACTTGTGCATGGGAGCTATGCCAAAGCTTAGGAGAATACTTCAGGGTCCCGGTGCCACCTCCCCATTCCAAGGCCCTCATGGACACAAACACACGTTAGGACCCATCCTCTGGAAAGTGCATTTCAACTCAGCCACCCCGGTTGCTCCCGCAGATCCATTAGATCTAAACTCTCTTGTTGCTAGGAGACAATTGGAAGGCGAGGCAGACTTCCCAGGCATCCATCCTCGAACGGTGCTCTGGAGTCATTCCATATGGGATGTCCTGGAGCTGTCCAACAGGTCTCAATTGTCCCGCAGAAGGAATCCTTGAAGAGGGCATCCCACATCTCCCAACGTGGAAAACCTCCATGGCCTCGAGATTCCGCTCCCTTCATGAAGGGGCCGTCATGCACAGAAACTCCAACCTGAGCCAACGTCGGATCCTCGCCCTGACTTAATATGCATGAGATATTGGTTCAGATCTGCAGGGGGTACCTGCCGTGCCCTCACCCTGAATCCGAAGACTAGCTTGTGTTCTCAGACTTCCGTCCTCACTCTCCTGGCCCCGAAGCCCTCAAGTTTGGCAATTCCGGACCGACAATGAAGCACTCTGCCTGCCCTCTAGAAAAAGTATATTGCCTAATGAGCAGACCAAGCAGCTTAAATGAGGATAAACCTACACGGCACTCGAATGTACCCAAATTATATAGTCTAACCTGGGCACTAATGCACTGTCTGACACAACCTGAGCCCGGACCTGCTGACCAACACCCAGACAGCTGACCGCACGCTGAGCACATCAGACCCGCCATGGCCTTAGGTCATCATCTCTTCCCTACCTCAGTTTTCAGGCTTCAGAACCTAGACCTTATCTCCAATCACTGCCCACGGGTGACTGTGATGCAGAAATCAGAACTCTTCCTGACCCATGGCAAGAAACCTTGTGGTTGGCATGTTGTCCAACCTTCAGTATAGGAGAAACCAGCATTCACCCTGAGGCCCCGCCCATTCTTGAGTGCGACGAGAGCATAAACACGCATTGTGACCTCAGCGTGAGACCTGTCCTCTAGTAAGTCCTCTCAGTGGCTGGACCTATAGATGTCATAATGGGCTTGACATGTCCCTAGTCCCCAATTTTTAACCAGATTTCTGGTTGTCCAATCGCCCCACCCCAGGGCTCTACTATGGAATCCCTCCTTTGGTGAGACATCTGAGGTTGAAACACAAAATGAAACAAATCAACAACAACAACAAAAAAACGGACTACTTCCATCCCCAGAATGACCCCAAACTCTTTGGACGGGACCGAACCCCCAGAGAGTAAGACTCGTCCATTTCCCATGAAGTCACCCGGCAGTTTCACGACCATGAGTGACACGATATCCAGAGACAAAAACTTGAGCAAGAGCCTCACACTCGCCCTTTTTTCATATCCCGAAGTGTTCTCCTCATGGTCTGTAGATCAGTCCTGCCATACCTATGACCCAAAACATAATCCGAGTTTGTGTTTTCAGACAACTGTCCAAACAGCTCTGGCCTACACACCCTACAGGCTCAGGGCCCTGGAGCCAAACCTGAGGACTGTACTTGCCCTCTCCAAGGGAATTGTATGTGCCCATTCCAATGGCCACAACCCTACTAGTAGGATAACCTCCAAAGTCCCTGAGGCCATCCCAAGAGTTGTGGCTTCCCAGGACAAACAGGGGCAATCTGAGCCCATCTGAGCACCTACCTGCACTCAGACCCGTAGACTGATGTCCCCAGAGGTAAAAAGGAACGAACAGGCCCCTAGGCACTAATCGGATCCATTGCTTTGGTTTCCAGGCATCTCTCCTCAGAGGCCTGGATTTCAGTACCAGCATATGGCTGTTTCTTGACTCACCCATCGGAACAAATCTTATCTACACATGGGAAACATGCACGTTGGAGCTGTGTCAAAGCCTCTGTTTAGGAGAACCCTTCAGGGCCCCAGGGCCACCGCTTCATTCCAAGGTCTCCATAGACACAAAAACATATTAGGACACATCCACAGGAGAGTCCATTTCAACTCAGCCTCCTCGGTTGCCCCCCACATCCAGCAGATCTAACCTGTCTTGTTGCTTGGAGACAATTGGAATGCGAGTAGGGCTACCCAGCCATCCATCCTTAGAACCCTGCTCGGAATCGTTGGCCTGGAGCCAACCAACAGGTCTCAATTGTCCTGCAGAAGAATCTTTGCAGTTTGGAGCTTCTCACAACTCCCATCGTGGGAAAACCCCCATGTCCTCGTGATCCAACCCCCTTCAAGAAAGGGCCATCAGGGCAGAAAGTCCAACCTGAGCGATCGTCTGATCCTTGCCCTGACTTCAGATGCACGAGATCTCTATTGAGGTCTGTAGATTGTGCCTGCCATATCCTCACCCAGAAACCTAGGCCTAGCTTGGGTTCTCAGACTCCGTCCTCAGACTACTGGCCCACAAGCCCTCCAGTTGGGCAATCCAGAACTACAATGCCGCACTCTGCCTGCCCTACAGAAGTAAAACATTGCCCTCAGGGCTACCCCGAAACCCCAAATGAGGATCAACCTGCACGCCATTCGGCTGTACCCCAAACATATAGGCTGACCTGGGCACTATTTCCCCTTCTGACCCAGCCTGAGCCTGGACCTCCTGGTCCCACCCAGACAGCTGGCCGCACACTGAGCACATCGGACCCGCCATGGCCTTAGGTCGTCATCTCTTCCCAACTGCGGTTGAAAATGATGCAGAAATCAGAACTCTTTCCCCATGGCAAGAAACCTTGTGGTTGGCATGTTGTCCAACGTTCAGTGTAGTTGAAACAAGCGTGGCCCATGAGGCCCAGCCCATGCTTGCGGGCCACATTGGTCACAAACACACATTGTGACCCTCAGCCTGAGCCCAGTCCTCAGGTAAGGCCTTTCAGGGCCTATATGAAGAGACAGCATATTGGGCTTGCCATGCCCCTAGGCCCCAATTTTTAACCATAGTTCGGGGTGTCCCTTCACTCTTCCCCAGGGCTCTGCTTTGGAATTCCTCTTGTGGTGGGACACCTGAGGTAACAACCCTGAAAGGAGTCCTCCCATCCCACAGATTGACGAAGAACAATTGGGATCGGGCCAAAACACAGAGAGGAAGATTCGTCCATGGCCCATGAGACCTCCCCAACATTCCACGGCCATCGCTGAAACAAAATCCAGAGACAAAAGCCTGAGCAAGCGCCTCAGACTCGCTCATTCTTCCTATCCTGAAGAGTTCTTCTCATGGTTTGTAGATCGGGCGTGCCATACCTACGTGCCCACACTTAAGCTGAGTTTGTGTTTTCAGTCTTCTGTCCTCAAAGTCCTGGGCCACACTCCCTCCAGGCTGGGGCCCCTGGAGCCACACATTAGGACTGCCCCCACCCAATCCATGGGAATTCTGCCCATTCCATTGTCAAAAACCGTACAAATTAGGAGAACCCTCCAAAGTCCCTGAGGCCATCCCAATAGTGTAGGTCGCCCGGGACAAAAAAGGGCGGTTGATACCGTCTGAGCATCTACCTCCACTCATCTACCTCCACTCATACCAAGAAGATTGAAGCAGACAGGACCCGAGGCCATTATCGGATCCATTGCTTTGGTTTACAGGCATGTCTCCTCAAAAGCCTGGATTCCAATAACAGCAGAGGGGATTTCCTGAGGCACCCATCAGAACAAATCTCGTCTCCACAAGGAAACTTGTGCATGGGAGCTATGCCAAAGCTTAGGAGAATACTTCAGGGTCCCGGTGCCACCTCTCCATTCCAAGGCCCTCATGGACACAAACACACGTTAGGACCCATCCTCTGGAAAGTGCATTTCAACTCAGCCACCCATGTTGCTCCCGCAGATCCATTAGATCTAAACTGTCTTGTTGCTAGGAGACAATTGGAAGGCGAGGCGGACTTCCCAGGCATCCATCCTCGAACGGTGCTCTGGAGTCATTCCATATGGGATGTCCTGGAGCTGTCCAACAGGTCTCAATTGTCCCGCAGAAGGAATCCTTGAAGGGGGCATCCAACATCTCCCAATGTGGAAAACCTCCATGGCCTCGAGATTCCGCTCCCTTCATGAAGGGGCCGTCATGCACAGAAACTCCAACCTGAGCCAACGTCGGATCCTCGCCCTGATTCAGATGCATGAGATATTGGTTCAGATGTGCAGGGAGTACCTGCCGTGCCCTCACCCTGAATCCGAAGTCTAGCTTGTGTTCTCAGACTTCAGTACTCACTCTCCTGGCCCCGAAGCCCTCAAGTTTGGCAATTCCGGCCCGACAATGAAGCACTCTGCCTGCCCTCTAGAAAAAATATATTGCCTAATGAGCAGCCCAGGCAGCTTAAATGAGGATAAACCTACACGGCACTCGAATGTACCCAAATTATATAGTCTAACCTGGGCACTAATGCACTGTCTGACACAACCTGAGCCCGGACCTGCTGACCAACACCCAGACAGCTGACCGCACCCTGAGCACATCAGACCTGCCCTGGCCTTAGGTCATCATCTCTTCCCTACTTCAGTTTTCAGGCTTCAGAACCTAGACCTTATCTCCTTTCACTGCACACGGGTGACTGTGATGCAGAAATCAGAACTCTTCCTGACCCATGTCAAGAAACCTTGTGGTTGGCATGTTGTCCAACGTTCAGTGTAGGAGAAACCAGCATTCACCCTGAGGCCCCGCCCCTTCTTGAGTGCGACGAGAGCATAAACATGCATTGTGACCTCAGCGTGAGTCCTGTTCTCTAGTAAGTCCTCTCACTGGCTGGACCATTAGATGTCATAATGGGCTTGACATGTCCCTAGTTCCCAATTTGTAACCAGATTTCTGGTTGTCCAGTCGCCCCACCCCAGGGCTCTCCTCTGGAATCCCTCATTTGGTGGGACATCTGAGGTTGAAAAACAAAATGAAACAAATCAACAACAACAAAAAAACGGACTTCTTCCATCCCCAGAATGACCCCAAACTCTTTGGACGGGACCGAACCCCCAGAGAGTAAGACTCGTCCATTTCCCATGAAGTCACCCGGCAATTTCACGACCATGAGTGACACGATATCCAGAGACAAAAACTTGAGCAAGAGCCTCACACTCGCCCTTTTTTCATATCCCGAAGTGTTCTCCTCATGGTCTGTAGATCAGTCCTGCCATACCTATGACCCAAAACATAAGCCGAGTTTGTGTTTTCAGACAACTGTCCAAACAGCTCTGGCCTACACACCCTACAGGCTCAGGGCCCTTGAGCCAAACTTGAGGACTGTACTTGCCCTCTCCAAGGGAATTGTATGTGCCCATTCCAATGGCCACAACCCTACTAGTAGGATAACCTCCAAAGTCCCTGAGGCCATCCCAAGAGTTGTGGCTTCCCAGGACAAACAGGGGGCAATCTGAGCCCATCTGAGCAGCTACCTGCCCTCAGACCCGTAGACTGGTGTCCCCAGAGGTAAAAAGGAACGAACAGGCCCCTAGGCACTAATCGGATCCATTGCTTTGGTTTCCAGGCATCTCTCCTCAGAGGCCTGGATTTCAATACCAGCATATGGCTGTTTCTTGACTCACCCATCAGAACAAATCTCATCTACACATGGGAAACATGCACGTTGGAGCTGTGTCAAAGCCTCTGTTTAGGAGAACCCTTCAGGGCGCCAGGGCCACCGCTTCATTCCAAGGTCTCCATAGACACAAAAACATATTAGGACACATCCACAGGAGAGTCCATTTCAACTCAGCCTCCTCGGTTGCCCCCCACATCCAGCAGATCTAACCTGTCTTGTTGCTTGGAGACAATTGGAATGCGAGGTGGGCTACCCAGGCATCCATCCTTAGAACCCTGCTCGGAATCGTTGGCCTGGAGCCAACCAACAGGTCTCAATTGTCCTGCAGAAGAATCTTTGCAGTTTGGAGCTTCTCACAACTCCCATCGTGGGAAAACCCCCATGTCCTCGTGATCCAACCCCCTTCAAGAAAGGGCCATCAGGGCAGAAAGTCCAACCTGAGCGATCGTCTGATCCTTGCCCTGACTTCAGATGCACGAGATCTCTATTGAGGTCTGTAGATTGTGCCTGCCATATCCTCACCCAGAAACCTAGGCCTAGCTTGGGTTCTCAGACTCCGTCCTCAGACTACTGGCCCACAAGCCCTCCAGTTGGGCAATCCAGAACTACAATGCCGCACTCTGCCTGCCCTACAGAAGTAAAACATTGCCCTCAGGGCTACCCCGAAACCCCAAATGAGGATCAACCTGCACGCCATTCGGCTGTACCCCAAACATATAGGCTGACCTGGGCACTATTTCCCCTTCTGACCCAGCCTGAGCCTGGACCTCCTGGTCCCACCCAGACAGCTGGCCGCACACTGACACATCGGACCCGCCATGGCCTTAGGTCGTCATCTCTTCCCAACTGCGGTTTTCAGGCTCCAGAACCTAGACCTTATCTCCAACCACTGCCCAGGGTTGAAAATGATGCAGAAATCAGAACTCTTTCCCCATGGCAAGAAACCTTGTGCTTGGAATGTTGTCCAACGTTCAGTGTAGTTGAAACAAGCGTGGCCCATGAGGCCCAGCCCATGCTTGCGGGCCACATTGGTCACAAACACACATTGTGACCCTCAGCCTGAGCCCAGTCCTCAGGTAAGGCCTCTCAGGGCCATATGAAGAGACAGGATATTGTTCTTGCCATATCCCCTACGCCCCAATTTTTAACCATAGTTCGGGTTGTCCCATCACTCTTCCCCAGGGCTCTGCTTTGGAATTCCTCTTTTGGTGTGACACCTGAGGTAACAAACCTGAAAGGAGTCCTCCCATCCCACAGATTGACGAAAAACATTTGGGATCGTGCCAAATCCACAGAGAGGAAGATTCGTCCATGGCCCATGAGACCTCCCCAACATTCCACGGCCAATGCTGAAACAAAATCCAGAGACAAAAGCCTGAGCAAGCGCCTCAGACTCGCTCATTCTTCATATCCTGAAGAGTTCTTCTCATGTTTTGTAGATCAGGGGTGCCATACCTACGTCCCCAAACTTAAGCTGAGTTTGTGTTTTCAGTCTTCTGTCCTCAAAGTCCTGGGCCACACTCCCTCCAGGCTGGGGCCCCTGGAGCCACACATTAGGACTGCCCCCACCCAATCCATGGGAATTCTGCCCATTCCATTGTCAAAAATCGTACAAATTAGGAGAACCCTCCAAAGTCCCTGAGGCCATCCCAATAGTGTAGTTCGCCCGGGACAAAAAAGGGCGGTTGATACCGGCTGAGCATCTACCTCCACTCATCTACCTCCACTCATACCAAGAAGATTGAACCAGACAGGACCCGAGGCCATTATCGGATCCATTGCTTTGGTTTACAGGCATGTCTCCTCAAAAGCCTGGATTCCAATACCAGCAGAGGGGATTTCCTGAGGCACCCATCAGAACAAATCTCGTCTCCACAAGGAAACTTGTGCATGGGAGCTATGCCAAAGCTTAGGAGAATACTTCAGGGTCCCGGTGCCACCTCCCCATTCCAAGGCCCTCATGGACACAAACACACGTTAGGACCCATCCTCTGGAAAGTGCATTTCAACTCAGCCACCCCGGTTGCTCCCGCAGATCCATTAGATCTAAACTCTCTTGTTGCTAGGAGACAATTGGAAGGCGAGGCAGACTTCCCAGGCATCCATCCTCGAACGGTGCTCTGGAGTCATTCCATATGGGATGTCCTGGAGCTGTCCAACAGGTCTCAATTGTCCCGCAGAAGGAATCCTTGAAGGGGGCATCCCACATCTCCCAACGTGGAAAACCTCCATGGCCTCGAGATTCCGCTCCCTTCATGAAGGGGCCGTCATGCACAGAAACTCCAACCTGAGCCAACGTCGGATCCTCGCCCTGACTTAAGATGCATGAGATATTGGTTCAGATCTGCAGGGGGTACCTGCCGTGCCCTCACCCTGAATCCGAAGACTAGCTTGTGTTCTCAGACTTCCGTCCTCACTCTCCTGGCCCCGAAGCCCTCAAGTTTGGCAATTCTGGACGGACACTGAAGCACTCTGCCTGCCCTCTAGAAAAATTATATTGCCTAATGAGCTGCCCAGGTAGCTTAAATGAAGATAAACCTACACGGCATTCGAATGTACCCAAATTATATAGTCTAACCTGGGCACTAATGCACTGTCTGACACAACCTGAGCCCGAACCTGCTGACCAACACCCAGACAGCTGACCGCACACTGAGCACATAAATCCCGCCATGGCCTTAGGTCATCATCTCTTCCCAACCTCAGTTTTCAGGCTTCAGAAGCTATACCTTATCTCCAATCACTGCCCACGGGTGACTGTGATGCAGAAATCAGAACTCTTCCTGACCCATGGCAAGAAACCTTGTGGTTGGCATGTTGTCCAACCTTCAGTATAGGAGAAACCAGCATTCACCCTGAGGCCCCGCCCCTTCTTCAGTGCGAGGAGAGCATAAACACGCATTGTGACCTCAGCGTGAGTCCTGTCCTCTAGTAAGTCCTCTCAGTGGCTGGACCATTAGATGTCATAATGGGCTTGACATGTCCCTAGTCCCCAATTTTTAACCAGATTTCTGGTTGTCCAGTCGCCCCACCCCAGGGCTCTACTCTGGAATCCCTCATTTGGTGGGACATCTGAGGTTGAAAAACAAAATGAAACAAATCGACAAAAACAACAAAAAAACGGACTTCTTCCATCCCCAGAATGACCGCAAACTCTTTGGACGGGACCGAACCCCCAGAGAGTAAGACTCGTCCATTTCCCATGAAGTCACCCGGCAATTTCACGACCATGAGTGACACGATATCCAGAGACAAAAACTTGAGCGAGAGCCTCACACTCGCCTTTTTTTCATATCCTGAAGTGTTCTCCTCATGGTCTGTAGATCAGTCCTGCCATACCTATGACCCAAAACATAAGCCGTGTTTGTGTTTTCAGACAACTGTCCAAAAGCTCTGGCCTACACACCCTACAGGCTCAGGGCCCTGGAGCCAAACCTGAGGACTGTACTTGCCCTCTCCAAGGGAATTGTATGTGCCCATTCCAATGGCCACAACCCTACTAATAGGATATCCTCCAAAGTCCCTGAGGCCATCCCAATAGTTGTGGCTTCCCAGGACAAACAGGGGGCAATCTGAGCCCATCTGAGCAGCTACCTGCACTCAGACCCGTAGACTGATGTCCCCAGAGGTAAAAAGGAACGAACAGGCCCCTAGGCACTAATCGGATCCATTGCTTTGGTTTCCAGGCATCTCTCCTCAGAGGCCTGGATTTCAATACCAGCATATGGCTGTTTCTTGACTCACCCATCAGAACAAATCTCATCTACACATGGGAAACATGCACGTTGGAGCTGTGTCAAAGCCTCTGTTTAGGAGAACCCGTCATGGCCCCAGGGCCACCGCTTCATTCCAAGGTCTCCATAGACACAAAAACATATTAGGACACATCCACAGGAGAGTCCATTTCAACTCAGCCTCCTCGGTTGCCCCCCACATCCAGCAGATCTAACCTGTCTTGTTGCTTGGAGACAATTGGAATGCGAGGTGGGCTACCCAGCCATCCATCCTTAGAACCCGCTCGGAATTGTTGGCCTGGAGCCAACCAACATGTCTCAATTGTCCTGCAGAAGAATCTTTGCAGTTTGGAGCTTCTCACAACTCCCATCGTGGGAAAACCCCCATGTCCTCGTGATCCAACCCCCTTCAAGAAAGGGCCATAGGGCAGAAAGTCCAACCTGAGCGATCGTCTGATCCTTGCCCTGACATCAGATGCACGAGATCTCTATTGAGGTCTGTAGATTGTGCCTGCCATATCCTCACCCAGATAC
The DNA here is from genome assembly GCF_964662115.1 of Mustela nivalis. Taxonomy (NCBI): domain Eukaryota; kingdom Metazoa; phylum Chordata; class Mammalia; order Carnivora; family Mustelidae; genus Mustela; species Mustela nivalis. The sequence continues at coordinate 17,371 of NW_028136272.1, read as the reverse complement.
CTAGGACTAGCTTGGGTTCTCAGACTCCATCCTCAGACTACTGGCCCACAAGCCCTCCAGTTGGGCAATCCAGAACTACAATGCCGCACTCTGCCTGCCCTACAGAAGTAAAACATTGCCCTCAGGGCTACCCCGAAACCCCAAATGAGGATCAACCTGCATGCCAATCGGCTGTACCCCAAACATATAGGCTGACCTGGGCACTATTTCCCCTTCTAACCCAGCCTGAGCCTGGACCTCCTGGTCCCACCCAGACAGCTGGCCGCACACTGAGCACATCGGACCCGCCATGGCCTTAGGTCGTCATCTCTTCCCAACTTCGGTTTTCAGGCTCCGAACCTAGACCTTATCTCCAACCACTGCCCAGGGTTGAAAATGATGCAGAAATCTGAACTCTTTCCCCATGGCAAGAAACCTTGTGGTTGGCATGTTGTCCAACGTTCAGTGTAATTGAAACAAGCGTGGCCCATGAGGCCCAGCCCATGCTTGCGGGCCACATTGGTCACAAACACACATTGTGACCCTCAGCCTGAGCACAGTACTCAGGTAAGGCCTCTCAGGACCTATATGAAGAGACAGCATATTGGGCTTGCCATGCCCCTAGGCCCCAATTTTTAACCATATTCGGGGTGTCCCTTCATTCTTCCCCAGGGCTCTGCTTTGGAATTCCTCTTCTGGTGGGACACCAGAGGTAACAAACCTGAAAGGACTCCTCCCATCCCACAGATTGACGAAAAACAATTGGGATCGGGCCAAATCCACAGAGAGGAAGATTCGTGCATGGCCCATGAGACATCCCCAACATTCCACGGCCATCGCTGAAACAAAATCCAGAGACAAAAGCCTGAGCAAGCGCCTCAGACTCGCTCATTCTTCATATCCTGAAGAGTTCTTCTCATGGTTTGTAGATCGGGCGTGCCATACCTACGTCCCCAAACTTAAGCTGAGTTTGTGTTTTCAGTCTTCTGTCCTCAAAGTCCTGGGCCACACTCCGTCCAGGCTGGGGCCCCTGGAGCCACACATTAGGACTGCCCCCACCCAATCCATGGGAATTCTGCCCATTCCATTGTCAAAAATCGTACAAATTAGGAGAACCCTCCAAAGTCCCTGAGGCCATCCCAATAGTGTAGGTCGCCCGGGACAAAAAAGGGCGGTTGATACCGGCTGAGCATCTACCTCCACTCATCTACCTCCACTCATACCAAGAAGACTGAACCAGACAGGACCCGAGGGCATTATCGGAACATTGCTTTGGTTTACAGGCATGTCTCCTCCTGGATTCCAATACCAGCAGAGGGGATTTCTTGAGGCACCCATCAGAACAAATCTCATCTCCACAAGGAAACTTGTGCATGGGAGCTATGCCAAAGCTTAGGAGAATACTTCAGGGTCCCGGTGCCACCTCCCCATTCCAAGGCCCTCATGGACACACAAACACATTAGGACCCATCCTCTGGAAAGTGCATTTCAACTCAGGCACCCCGGTTGCTCCCGCATATCCATTAGATCTAAACTGTCCTGTTGCTAGGAGACAATTGGAAGGTGAGGCGGACTTCCCAGGCATCCATCCTGAAACGGTGCTCTGGAGTCATTCCATATGGGATGTCCTGGAGTTGTCCAACAGGTCTCAATTGTCCCGCAGAAGGAATCCTTGAAGGGGGCATCCCACATCTCCCAACGTGGAAAACCTCCATGGCCTCGAGATTGCGCTCCCTTCATGAAGGGGCCGTCATGCACAGAAACTCCAACCTGAGCCAACGTCGGATCCTCGCCCTGACTTCAGATGCATGAGATATTGGTTCAGATCTGCAGGGGGTACCTGCCGTGCCCTCACCCTGAATCCGAATTCTAGCTTGTGTTCTCAGACTTCCGTCCTCATTCTCCTGGCCCCGAAGCCCTCAAGTTTGGCAATTTCGGACCGACAATGAAGCACTCTGCCTGCCCTCTAGAAAAAATATATTGCCTAATGAGCAGCCCAGGCAGCTTAAATGAGGATAAACCTACACGGCACTCGAATGTACCCAAATTATATAGTCTAACCTGGGCACTAATGCACTGTCTGACACAACCTGAGCCCGGACCTGCTGACCAACACCCAGACAGCTGACCGCACGCTGAGCACATCAGACCCGCCATGGCCTTAGGTCATCATCTCTTCCCTACCTCAGTTTTCAGGCTTCAGAACCTAGACCTTATCTCCAATCACTGCCCACGGGTGACTGTGATGCAGAGTAAGAAACCTTGTGGTTGGCATGTTGTCCAACGTTCAGTGTAGGAGAAAACAGCATTCACCCTGAGGCCCCGCCCATTCTTGAGTGCGACGAGAGCATAAACACGCATTGTGACCTCAGCGTGAGTCCTGTCCTCTAGTAAGTCCTCTCAGTGGCTGGACCATTAGATGTCATAATGGGCTTGACATGTCCCTAGTCCCCAATTTTTAACCAGATTTCTGGTTGTCCAGTCGCCCCCCCCCCAGGGCTCTACTCTGGAATCCCTCATTTGGTGGGACATCTGAGGTGGAAAAACAAAATGAAACAAATCGACAACAACAAAAAACGGACTTCTTCCATCCCCAGAATGACCGCAAACTCTTTGGACGGGACCGAACCCCCAGAGAGTAAGACTCGTCCATTTCCCATGAAGTCACACGGCAATTTCACGACCATGAGTGACACGATATCCAGAGACAAAAACTTGAGCAAGAGCCTCACACTCGCCCTTTTTTCATATCCCGAAGTGTTCTCCTCATGGTCTGTAGATCAGTCCTGCCATACCTATGACCCAAAACATAAGCCGAGTTTGTGTTTTCAGACAACTGTCCAAACAGCTCTGGCCTACACACCCTACAGGCTCTGGGCCCTGGAGCCAAACCTGAGGACTGTACTTGCCCTCTCCAAGGGAATTGTATGTGCCCATTCCAATGGCCACAACCCTACTAGTAGGATAACCTCCAAAGTCCCTGAGGCCATCCCAAGAGTTGTGGCTTCCCAGGACAAACAGGGGGCAATCTGAGCCCATCTGAGCACCTACCTACACTCAGACCCGTAGACTCATGTCCCCAGAGGTAAAAAGGAACGAACAGGCCCCTAGGCACTAATCGGATCCATTGCTTGGGTTTACAGGAGACTCTCCTCAGAGGCCTGGTTTTCAATACCAGCACATGGTTGTTTCTTGACTCAACCATCAGAACAAATCTCATCTACACTTGGGAAACCTGCACGTTGGAGCTGTGTCAAAGCCTCTGTTTAGGAGAACCCTTCAGGGCCCCAGGGCCACCGCTTCATTCCAAGGTCTCCATAGACACAAAAACATATTAGGACACATCCACAGGAGAGTCCATTTAAACTCAGCCTCCTCGGTTGCCCCCCACATCCAGCAGATCTAACCTGTCTTGTTGCTTGGAGACAATTGGAATGCGAGGTGGGCTACCCAGGCATCCATCCTTAGAACCCTGCTCTGAATCGTTGGCCTGGAGCCAACCAACAGGTCTCAATTGTCCTGCAGAAGAATCTTTGCAGTTTGGAGCTTCTCACAACTCCCATCGTGGGAAAACCCCCATGTCCTCGTGATCCAACCCCCTTCAAGAAAGGGCCATCAGGGCAGAAAGTCCAACCTGAGCGATCGTCTGATCCTTGCCCTGACTTCAGATGCACGAGATCTCTATTGAGGTCTGTAGATTGTGCCTGCCATATCCTCACCCAGAAACCTAGGCCTAGCTTGGGTTCTCAGACTCCGTCCTCAGACTGCTGGCCCACAAGCCCTCCAGTTTGGCAATCCAGAACTACAATGCCGCACTCTGCCTAACCTACAGAAGTAAAACATTGCCCTCAGGGCTACCCCGAAACCCCAAATGAGGATCAACCTGCACGCCAATCGGCTGTACCCCAAACATATAGGCTGTCCTGGGCACTATTTCCCCTTCTGACCCAGCCTGAGCCTGGACCTCCTGGTCCCACCCAGACAGCTGGCCGCACACTGAGCACATCGGACCCGCCATGGCCTTAGGTCGTCATCTCTTCCCAACTGCGGTTTTCAGGCTCCAGAACCTAGACCTTATCTCCAAACACTGCCTAGGGTTGAAAATGATGCAGAAATCAGAACTCTTTCCCCATGGCAAGAAACCTTGTGCTTGGCATATTGTCCAACGTTCAGTGTAGTTGAAACAAGCGTGCCCCATGAGGCCCAGCCCATGCTTGCGGGCCACATTGGTCACAAACACACATTGTGACCCTCAGCCTGAGCCCAGTCCTCAGGTAAGGCCTCTCAGGGCCATATGAAGAGACAGGATATTGTTCTTGCCATATCCCCTACGCCCCAATTTTTAACCATAGTTCGGGGTGTCCCTTTTCTCTTCCCCGGAGCTCTGCTTTGGAATTCCTCTTTTGGTGGGACACCAGAGGTAACAAATCTGAAAGGAGTCCTCCCATCCCACAGATTGACGAAAAACAATTGGGTTCGGGCCAAATCCACAGAGAGGAAGATTCGTCCATGGCCCATGAGACCTCCCCAACATTCCACGGCCATCGCTGAAACAAAATCCCGAATCAAAAGCCTGAGCAAGCGACTCAGACTCGCTCATTCTTCATATCCTGAAGAGTTCTTCTCATGGTTTGTAGATCGGGCGTGCCATACATACGTCCCCAAACTTAAGCTGAGTTTGTGTTTTCAGTCTTCTGTCCTCAAAGTCCTGGGCCACACTCCCTCCAGGCTGTGGCCCGTGGAGCCACACATTAGGACTGCCCCCACCCAATCCATGGGAATTCTGCCCATTCCATTGTCAAAAATCGTACAAATTAGGAGAACCCTCCAAAGTCCCTGAGGCCATCCCAATTGTGTAGGTCGCCCGGGACAAAAAAGGGCGGTTGATACCAGCTGAGCATCTTCCTCCACTCATCTACCTCCACTCATACCAAGAAAATTGAACCAGACAGGACCCGAGGCCATTATCGGATCCATTGCTTTGGTTTACAGGCATGTCTCCTCAAAAGCCTGGATTCCAATACCAGCAGAGGGGATTTCCTGAGGCACCCATCAGAACAAATCTCGTCTCCACAAGGAAACTTGTGCATGGGAGCTATGCCAAAGCTTAGGAGAATACTTCAGGGTCCCGGTGCCACCTCCCCATTCCAAGGCCCTCATGGACACAAACACACGTTAGGACCCATCCTCTGGAAAGTGCATTTCAACTCAGCCACCCCGGTTGCTCCCGCAGATCCATTAGATCTAAACTGTCTTGTTGCTAGGAGCAATTGGAAGGCGAGGCGGACTTCCCAGGCATCCATCCTCGAACGGTGCTCTGGAGTCATTTTATATGGGATGTCCTGGAGCTGTCCAACAGGTCTCAATTGTCCCGCAGAAGGAATCCTTGAAAAGGGCATCCCACATCGCCCAACGTGCAAAACCTCCATGGCCTCGAGATTCCGCTCCCTTCATGAAGGGGCCGTCATGCACAGAAACTCCAACCTGAGCCAACGTCGGATCCTCGCCCTGACCTCAGATGCATGAGATATTGGTTCAGATCTGCAGGGGGTACCTGCCGTGCCCTCACCCTGAATCCGAAGTCTAGCTTGTGTTCTCACACTTCCGTCCTCACTCTCCTGCCCCCGAAGCCCTCATGTTTGGCAATTCCGGACCGACAATGAAGCACTCTGCCTGCCCTCTAGAAAAAATATATTGCCTAATGAGCTGACCAGGCAGCTTAAATGAAGATAAACCTACACGGCACTCGAATGTACCCAAATTATATAGTCTAACCTGGGCACTAATGCACTGTCTGACACAACCTGAGCCCGGACCTGCTGACCAACACCCAGAGAGCTGACCACACCCTGAGAACATCAGACCCGCCATGGCCTTAGGTCATCATCTCTTCCCTACCTCAGTTTTCAGGCTTCAGAACCTAGACCTTATCTCCAATCACTGCCCACGGGTGACTGTGATGCAGAAATCAGAACTCTTCCTGACCCATGGCAAGAAACCTTGTGGTTGGCATGTTGTCCAACGTTCAGTGTAGGAGAAACCAGCATTCACCATGAGGCCCCGCCCATTCTTGAGTGCGACGAGAGCATAAACACGCATTGTGACCTCGACGTGAGTCCTGTCCTCTAGTAAGTCCTCTCAGTGGCTGGACCATTAGATGTCATAATGGGCTTGACAGTCCCTAGTCCCCAATTTTTAACCAGATTTCTGGTTGTCCAGTCGCCCCCCCCCAGGGCTCTACTTTGGAATCCCTCATTTGGTGGGACATCTGAGGTTGAAAAACAAAATGAAACAAATCGACAAAAACAACAACAAAAAAACAGACTTCTTCCATCCCCAAAATGACCGCAAACTCTTTGGACGGGACCGAACCCCCAGAGAGTAAGACTCGTCCATTTCCCATGAAGTCACCCGGCAATTTCACGACCATGAGTGACACGATATCCAGAGACAAAAACTTGAGCAAGAGCCTCACACTCGCCCTTTTTTCATATCCCGAAGTGTTCTCCTCATGGTCTGTAGATCAGACCTGCCATACCTATGACCCAAAACATAAGCCGAGTTTGTGTTTTCAGACAACTGTCCAAACAGCTCTGGCCTACACACCCTACAGGCTCAGGGCCCTGGAACCAAACCTGAGGACTGTACTTGCCCTCTCCAAGGGAATTGTATGTGCCCATTCCAATGGCCACAACCCTACTAATAGGATAACCTCCAAAGTCCCTGAGGCCATCCCAATAGTTGTGGCTTCCCAGGACAAACAGGGGGCAATCTGAGCCCATCTGAGTACCTACCTGCACTCAGACCCGTAGACTGATGTCCCCAGAGGTAAAAAGGAACGAACAGGCCCCTAGGCACTAATCGGATCCATTGCTTTGGTTTCCAGGAAACTCTCCTCAGAGGCCTGGATTTCAATACCAGCATATGGCTGTTTCTTGACTCACCCATCAGAACAAATCTCATCTACACATGGGAAACTTGCACGTTGGAGCTGTGTCAAAGCCTCTGTTTAGGAGAACCCTTCAGGGCCCCAGGGCCACCGCTTCATTCCAAGGTCTCCATAGACACAAAAACATATTAGGACACATCCACAGGAAAGTCCATTTCAACTCATCCTCCTCGGTTGCCCGCCACATGCAGCAGATCTAACCTGTCTTGTAGCTTGGAGACAATTGGAATGCGAGGTGGGCTACCCAGCCATCCATCCTTAGTACCCTGCTCGGAATCGTTGGCCTGGAGCCAACCAACAGGTCTCAATTGTCCTGCAGAAGAATCTTTGCAGTTTGGAGCTTCTCACAACTCCCATCGTGGGAAAACCCCCATGTCCTCGTGATCCAACCCCCTTCAAGAAAGGGCCATCAGGGCAGAAAGTCCAACCTGAGCGATCGTCTGATCCTTGCCCTGACTTCAGATGCACGAGATCTCTATTGAGGTCTGTAGATTGTGCCTGCCATATCCTCACCCAGAAACCTAGGCCTAGCTTGGGTTCTCAGACTCCGTCCTCAGACTACTGGCCCACAAGCCCTCCAGTTTGGCAATCCAGAACTACAATGCCGCACTCTGCCTGCCCTACAGAAGTAAAACATTGCCCTCAGGGCTACCCCGAAACCCCAAATGAGGATCAACCTGCACGCCAATCGGCTGTACCCCAAACATATAGGCTGACCTGGGCACTATTTCCCCTTCTGACCCAGCCTGAGCCTGGACTTCCTGGTCCCACCCAGACAGCTGGCAGCACACTGAGCACATCGGACCCGCCATGGCCTTAGGTCGTCATCTCTTCCCAACTGCGGTTTTCAGGCTCCAGAACCTAGACCTTATCTCCAACCACTGCCCAGGGTTGAAAATGATTCAGAAATCAGAACTCTTTCCCCATGGCAAGAAACCTTGTGCTTGGCATGTTGTCCAACGTTCAGTGTAGTTGAAACAAGCGTGGCCCATGAGGCCCAGCCCATGCTTGCGTGCCACATTGGTCACAAACACACATTGTGACCCTCAGCCTGAGCCCAGACCTCAGGTAAGGCCTCTCAGGGCCTATATGAAGAGACAGCATATTGGGCTTGCCATGCCCCTAGTCCCCAAATTTTAACCATAGTTCGGGTTGTCCCTTCACTCTTCCCCAGGGCTCTGCTTTGGAATTCCTCTTTTGGTGGGACACCAGAGGTAACAAACCTGAAAGGAGTCCTCCCATCCCACAGATTGACGAAAAACAATTGGGATCGGGCCAAATCCACAGAGAGGAAGATTCGTCCATGGCCCATGAGACCTCCCCAACATTCCACGGCCATCGCTGAAACAAAATCCAGAGACAAAAGCCTGAGCAAGCGACTCAGACTCGCTCATTCTTCATATCCTGAAGAGTTCTTCTCATGGTTTGTAGATCGGGTGTGCCATACCTACGTCCCAAAACTTAAGATGAGTTTGTGTTTTCAGTCTTCTGTCCTCAAAGTCCTGGGCCACACTCCCTCCAGGCTGGGGCCCCTGGAGACACATTTTAGGACTGCCCCCACCCAATCCATGGGAATTCTGCCCATTCCATTGTCAAAAATCGTACAAATTAGGAGAACCCTCCAAAGTCCCTGAGGCCATCCCAATAGTGTAGGTCGCCCGGGACAAAAAAGGGCGGTTGATACCAGCTGCGCATCTTCCTCCACTCATCTACCTCCACTCATACCAAGAAGATTGAACCAGACAGGACCCGAGGCCATTATCGGATCCATTGCTTTGGTTTACAGGCATGTCTCCTCAAAAGCCTGGATTGCAATACCAGCAGAGGGGATTTCCTGAGGCACCCATCAGAACAAATCTCGTCTCCACAAGGAAACTTGTGCATGGGAGCTATGCCAAAGCTTAGGAGAATACTTCAGGGTCCCGGTGCCACCTCCCCATTCCAAGGCCCTCATGGACACAAACACACATTAGGACCCATCCTCTGGAAAGTGCATTTCAACTCAGCCACCCCGGTTGCTCCCGCATATCCATTAGATCTAAACTGTCTTCTTGCTAGGAGACAATTGGAAGGCGAGGCGGACTTCCCAGGCATCCATCCTCGAACGGTGCTCTGGAGTCATTTCATATGGGATGACCTGGAGCTGTCCAACAGGTCTCCATTGTCCCGCAGAAGGAATCCTTGAAAAGGGCATCCCACATCGCCCAACGTGCAAAACCTCCATGGCCTCGAGATTCCGCTCCCTTCATGAAGGGGCCGTCATGCACAGAAACTCCAACCTGAGCCAACGTCGGATCCTCGCCCTGACTTCAGATGCATGAGATATTGGTTCAGATCTGCAGGGGGTACCTGCCGTGCCCTCACCCTGAATCCGAAGTCTAGCTTGTGTTCTCAGACTTCCGTCCTCACTCTCCTGGCCCCGAAGCCCTCATGTTTGGCAATTCCGGACCGACAATGAAGCACTCTGCCTGCCCTCTAGAAAAAATATATTGCCTAATGACCTGACCAGGCAGCTTAAATGAAGATAAACCTACACGGCACTCGAATGTACCCAAATTATATAGTCTAACCTGGGCACTAATGCACTGTCTGACACAACCTGAGCCCGGACCTGCTGACCAACACCCAGAGAGCTGACCACACCCTGAGCACATCAGACCCGCCATGGCCTTAGGTCATCATCTCTTCCCTACCTCAGTTTTCAGGCTTCAGAACCTAGACCTTATCTCCAATCACTGCCCACGGGTGACTGTGATGCAGAAATCAGAACTCTTCCTGACCCATGGCAAGAAACCTTGTGGTTGGCATGTTGTCCAACGTTCAGTGTAGGAGAAAACAGCATTCACCCTGAGGCCCCGCCCATTCTTGAGTGCGACGAGAGCATAAACACACATTATGACCTCAGCGTGAGTCCTGACCTCTAGTAAGTCCTCTCAGTGGCTGGACCATTAGATATCATAATGGGCTTGACATGTCCCTAGTCCCCAATTTTTAACCAGATTTCTGGTTGTCCAGTCGCCCCACCCCAGGGCTCTACTCTGGAATCCCTCATTTGGTGGGACATCTGAGGTTGAAAAACAAAATGAAACAAATCGACAACAACAACAAAAAAACGGACTTCTTCCATCCCCAGAATGACCGCAAACTCTTTGGATGGGACCGAACCCCCAGAGAGTAAGACTCGTCCATTTCCCATGAAGTCACCCGGCAATTTCACGACCATGAGTGACACGATATCCAGAGACAAAAACTTGAGCAAGAGCCTCACACTCGCCCTTTTTTCATATCCCGAAGTGTTCTCCTCATGGTCTGTAGATCAGTCCTGCCATACCTATGACCCAAAACATAAGCCGAGTTTGTGTTTTCAGACAACTGTCCAAACAGCTCTGGCCTACACACCCTACAGGCTCAGGGCCCTGGAGCCAAACCTGAGGACTGTACTTGCCCTCTCCAAGGGAATTGTATGTGCCCATTCCAATGGCCACAACCCTACTAATAGGATAACCTCCAAAGTCCCTGAGGCCATCCCAATAGTTGTGGCTTCCCAGGACAAACAAGGGCAATCTGAGCCCATCTGAGCATCTACCTGCACTCAGACCCGTAGACTGATGTCCCCAGAGGTAAAAAGGAACGAACAGGCCCCTAGGCACTAATCGGAAACATTGCTTTGGTTTCCAGGCATCTCTCCTCAGAGGCCTGGATTTCAATACCAGCATATGGCTGTTTCTTGACTCACCCATCAGAACAAATCTCATCTACACATGGGAAACATGCACGTTGGAGCTGTGTCAAAGCCTCTGTTTAGGAGAACCCTTCAGGGCCCCAGGGCCACCGCTTCATTCCAAGGTCTCCATAGACACAAAAACATATTAGGACACATCCACAGGAGAGTCCATTTCAACTCAGCCTCCTCGGTTGCCCCCCACATCCAGCAGATCTAACCTGTCTTGTTGCTTGGAGACCATTGGAATGCGAGGTGGGCTACCCAGCCATCCATCCTTAGAACCCTGCTCGGAATCGTTGGCCTGGAGCCAACCAACAGGTCTCAATTGTCCTGCAGAAGAATCTTTGCAGTTTGGAGCTTCTCACAACTCCCATCGTGGGAAAACCCCCATGTCCTCGTGATCCAACCCCCTTCAAGAAAGGGCCATCAGGGCAGAAAGTCCAACCTGAGCGATCGTCTGATCCTTGCCCTGACTTCAGATGCACGAGATCTCTATTGAGGTCTGTAGATTGTGCCTGCCATATCCTCACCCAGAAACCTAGGCCTAGCTTGGGTTCTCAGACTCCGTCCTCAGACTACTGGCCCACAAGCCCTCCAGTTTGGCAATCCAGAACTACAATGCCGCACTCTGCCTGCCCTACAGAAGTAAAACATTGCCCTCAGGGCTACCTCGGAACCCCAAATGAGGATCAACCTGCATGCCAATCGGCTGTACCCCAAACATATAGGCTGACCTGGGCACTATTTACCCTTCTGACCCAGCCTGAGCCTGGACCTCCTGGTCCCACCCAGACAGCTGGCCGCACACTGAGCACATCATACCTGCCATGGCCTTAGGTCGTCATCTCTTCCCAACTGCGGTTTTCAGGCTCCAGAACCTAGACCTTATCTCCAACCACTGCCCAGGGTTGAAAATGATGCAGAAATCAGAACTCTTTCCCCATGGCAAGAAACCTTGTGCATGGCATTTTGTCCAACGTTCAGTGTAGTTGATACAAGCGTGGCCCATGAGGCCCAGCCCATGCTTGCGGGCCACATTGGTCACAAACACACATTGTGACCCTGAGCCTGAGCCCAGTCCTCAGGTAAGGCCTCTCAGGGCCTATATGAAGAGACAGCATATTGGGCTTGCCATGCCCCCAGGCCCCAATTTTTAACCATAGTTCGGGGTGTCCCTTCACTCTTCCCCAGGGCTCTGCTTTGGAATTCCTCTTCTGCTGGGACACCAGAGGTAACAAACCTGAAAGGAGTCCTCCCATCCCACAGATTGACGAAAAACAATTGGGATCGGGCAAAATCCACAGAGAGGAAGATTCGTCCATGTCCCATGAGACCTCCCCAACATTCCACGGCCATCGCTGAAACAAAATCCAGAGACAAAAGCCTGAGCAAGCGCCTCAGAATCGCTCATTCTTCATATCCTGAAGAGTTCTTCTCATGGTTTGTAGATCGGGCGTGCCATACCTACGTCCCCAAACTTAAGCTGAGTTTGTGTTTTCAGTCTTCTGTCCTCAAAGTACTGGGCCACACTCCCTCCAGGCTGGGGCTCCTGGAGCCACACATTAGGACTGCCCCCACCCAATCCATGGAATTGTGCCCATTCCATTGTCAAAAATCGTACAAATTAGGAGAACCCTCCAAAGTCCCTGAGGCCATCCCAATAGTGTAGGTCGCCCGGGACAAAAAAGGGCGGTTGATACCAGCTGACCATCTTCCTCCACTCATCTACCTCCACTCATACCAAGAAGATTGAACCAAACAGGACCCGAGGCCATTATCGGATCCATTGCTTTGGTTTACAGGCATGTCTCCTAAAAAGCCTGGATTCCAATACCAGCAGAGGGGATATCCTGAGGCACCCATCAGAACAAATCTCGTCTCCATAAGGAAACTTGTGCATGGGAGCTATGCCAAAGCTTAGGAGAATACTTCAGGGTCCCGGTGCCACCTCCCCATTCCAGGGCCCTCATGGACACAAACACACATTAGGACCCATCCTCTGGATAGTGCATTTCAACTCAGCCACCCCGGTTGCTCCGGCAGATCCATTAGGTCTAAACTGTCTTGTTGGTAGGCGACAATTGGAAGGCGAGGGGGACTTCCCAGGCATCCATCCTCGAACGGTGCTCTGGAGTCATTCCATATGGGATGTCCTGGAGCTGTCCAACAGGTCTCAATTGTCCCGCAGAAGGAATCCTTGAAGGGGGCATCCCACATCTCCCAACGTGGAAAACCTCCATGGCCTCGAGATTCCGCTCCCTTCATGAAGGGGCCGTCATGCACAGAAATTCCAAACTGAGCCAACGTCGGATCCTTGCCCTGACTTCAGATGCATGAGATATTGGTTCAGATCTGCAGGGGGTACCTGCCGTGCCCTCACCCTGAATCCGAAGTCTAGCTTGTGTTCTCAGACTTCCGTCCTCACTCTCCTGGCCCCGAAGCCCTCATGTTTGGCAATTCCGGACCGACAATGAAGCACTCTGCCTGCCCTCTAGAAAAAATATATTGCCTAATGAGCTAACCAGGCAGCTTAAATGAAGATAAACCTACACGGCACTCGAATGTACCCAAATTATATAGTCTAACCTGGGCACTAATGCACTGTCTGACACAACCTGAGCCCGGACCTGCTGACCAACACCCAGACAGCTGACCGCACCCTGAGCACATCAGACCCGCCCTGGCCTTAGGTCATCATCTCTTCCCTACCTCAGTTTTCAGGCTTCAGAACATAGACCTTATCTCCAATCACTGCCCACGGGTGACTGTGATGCAGAAATCAGAACTCCTCCTGACCCATGGCAAGAAACCTTGTGGTTGGCATGTTGTCCAACGTTCAGTGTAGGAGAAAACAGCATTCACCCTGAGGCCCCGCCCATTCTTGAGTGCGACGAGAGCATAAACACGCATTGTGACGTCAGCGTGAGTCCTGTCCTCTAGTAAGTCCTCTCAGTGGCTGGACCATTAGATGTCATAATGGGCTTGACATGTCCCTAGTCCCCAATTTTTAACCAGATTTCTGGTTGTCCAGTCGCCCCACCCCAGGGCTCTACTCTGGAATCCCTCATTTGGTGGGACATCTGAGGTTGAAAAAGAAAATGAAACAAATCGACAACAACAACAAAAAAACGGACTTCTTCCATCCCCAGAATGACCGCAAACTCTTTGGACGGGACCGAACCCCCAGAGAGTAAGACTCGTCCATTTCCCATGAAGTCCCCCGGCAATTTCACGACCATGAGTGACACGATATCCAGAGACAAAAACTTGAGCAAGAGCCTCACACTCGCCCTTTTTTCATATCCCGAAGTGTTCTCCTCATGGTCTGTAGATCAGTCCTGCCATACCTATGACCCAAAACATAAGCCGAGTTTGTGTTTTCAGACAACTGTCCAAACACCTCTGGCCTACACACCCTACAGGCTCAGGGCCCTGGAGCCAAACCTGAGGACTGTACTTGCGCTCTCCAAGGGAATTGTATGTGCCCATTCCAATGGCCACAACCCTACTAATAGGATAACATCCAAAGTCCCTGAGGCCATCCCAATAGTTGTGGCTTCCCAGGACAAACAGGGGGCAATCTGAGCCCATCTAAGCACCTACCTGCATTCAGACCCGTAGACTGATGTCCCCAGAGGTAAAAAGGAACGAACAGGCCCCTAGGCACTAATCTGATCCATTGCTTTGGTTTCCAGGCATCTCTCCTCAGAGGCCTGGATTTCAATACCAGCATATGGCTGTTTCTTGACTCACCCATCAGAACAAATCTCATCTACACATGGGAAACATGCACGTTGGAGCTGTGTCAAAGCCTCTGTTTAGGAGAACCCTTCAGGGCCCCAGGGCCACCGCTTCATTCCAAGGTCTCCATAGACACAAAAACATATTAGGACACATCCACAGGAGAGTCCATTTCAACTCAGCCTCCTCGGTTGCCCGCCACATCCAGCAGATCTAACCTGTCTTGTTGCTTGGAGACAATTGGAATGCGAGGTGGGCTACCCAGCCATCCATCCTTAGAACCTTGCTCGGAATCGTTGGCCTGGAGCCAACCAACAGGTCTCAATTGTCCTGCAGAAGAATCTTTGCAGTTTGGAGCTTCTCACAACTCCCATCGTGGGAAAACCCCCATGTCCTCGTGATCCAACCCCCTTCAAGAAAGGGCCATCAGGGCAGAAAGTCCAACCTGAGCGATCATCTGATCCTTGCCCTGACTTCAGATGCACGAGATCTCTATTGAGGTCTGTAGATTGTGCCTGCCATATCCTCACCCAGAAACCTAGGCCTAGCTTGGGTTCTCAGACTCCGTCCTCAGACTACTGGCCCACAAGCCCTCCAGTTTGGCAATCCAGAACTACAATACCGCACTCTGCCTGCCCTACAGAAGTAAAACATTGTCCTCAGGGCTAACCCGAAACCCCAAATGAGGATCAACCTGCACGCCAATCGGCTGTACCTCAAAAATATAGGCTGACCTGGGCACTATTTCCCCTTCTGACCCAGCCTGAGGCTGGACCTCCTGGTCCCACCCAGACAGCTGGCCGCACACTGAGCACATCGGACCCGCCATGGCCTTAGGTCATCATCTCTTCCCAACTGCGGTTTTCATGCTCCAGAACCTAGACCTTATCTCCAACCACTGCCCAGGGTTGAAAATGATGCAGAAATCAGAACTCTTTCCCCATGGCAAGAAACCTTGTGCTTGGCATGTTGTCCAACGTTCAGTGTAGTTGAAACAAGCGTGGCCCATGAGGCCCAGCCCATGCTTGCGTGCCACATTGGTCACAAACACACATTGTGACCCTCAGCCTGAGCCCAGTCCTCAGGTAAGCCCTCTCAGGGCCTATATGAAGAGACAGCATATTGGGCTTGCCATGCCCCTAGGCCCCAATTTTTAACCATAGTTCGGGGTGTCCCTTCACTCTTCCCCAGCGCTCTGCTTTGGAATTCCTCTTTTGGTGGGACACCAGAGTTAACAAACCTGAAAGGAGTCCTCCCATCCCACAGATTGACGAAAAACAATTGGGATCGGGCCAAATCCACAGAGAGGAAGATTCGTCCATGGCCCATGAGACCTCCCCAACATTCCACGGCCATCGCTGAAACAAAATCCAGAGACAAAAGCCTGAGCAAGAGACTCAGACTCGCTCATTCTTCATATCCTGAAGAGTTCTTCTCATGGTTTGTAGATCGGGTTGTGCCATACCTACGTCCCCAAACTTAAGCTGAGTTTGTGTTTTCAGTCTTCTGTCCTCAAAGTCCTGGGCCACACTCCCTCCAGGCTAAGGCCCCTGGAGACACATTTTAGGACTGCCCCCACCCAATCCTTGGGAATTCTGCCCATTCCATTGTCAAAAATCGTACAAATTAGGAGAACCCTCCAAAGTCCCAGAGGCCATCCCAATAGTGTAGGTCGCCCGGGACAAAAAAGGGCGGTTGATACCAGCTGAGCATCTTCCTCCACTCATCTACCTCCACTCATACCAAGAAGATTGAACCAGACAGGACCCGAGGCCATTATCGGATCCATTGCTTTGGTTTACAGGCATGTCTCCTCAAAAGCCTGGATTCCAATACCAGCAGAGGGGATTTCCTGAGGCACCCATCAGAACAAATCTCGTCTCCACAAGGAAACTTGTGCATGGGAGCTATGCCAAAGCTTAGGAGAATACTTCAGGGTCCCGGTGCCACCTCCCCATTCCAAGGCCCTCATGGACACAAACACACATTAGGACCCATCCTCTGAAAAGTGCATTTCAACTCAGCCACCCCGGTTGCTCCCGCAGATCCATTAGATCTAAACTGTCTTGTTGCTAGGAGACAATTGGAAGGTGAGGCGGACTTCCCAGGCATCCATCCTCGAATGCTGCTCTGGAGTCATTCCATATGGGATGTCCTGGAGCTGTCCAACAGGTCTCAATTGTCCCGCAGAAGGAATAATTGAAGGGGGCATCCCACATCTCCCAACGTGGAAAACCTCCATGGCCTCGAGATTCCGCTCCCTTCATGAAGGGGCCGTCATGCACAGAAATTCCAAACTGAGCCAACGTCGGATCCTTGCCCTGACTTCAGATGCATGAGATATTGGTTCAGATCTGCAGGGGGAACCTGCCGTGCCCTCACCCTGTATCAGAAGTCTAGCTTGTGTTCTCAGACTTCCGTCCTCACTCTCCTGGACCCGAAGCCCTCATGTTTGGCAATTCCGGACCGACAATGAAGCACTCTGCCTGCCCTCTAGAAAAAAATATATTGCCTAATGAGCTGACCAGGCAGCTTAAATGAAGATAAACCTACACGGCACTCGAATGTACCCAAATTATATAGTCTAACCTGGGCACTAATGCACTGTCTGACACAACCCGAGCCCGGACCTGCTGACCAACACCCAGACAGCTGACCGCAACCTGAGCACATCAGACCCGCCCTGGCCTTAGGTCATCATCTGTTCCCTACCTCAGTTTTCAGGCTTCAGAACCTAGACCTTATCTCCAATCACTGCCCACGGGTGACTGTGATGCAGAAATCAGAACTCTTCCTGACCCATGGCAAGAAACCTTGTGGTTGGCATGTTGTCCAACGTTCAGTGTAGGAGAAACCAGCATTCACCCTGAGGCCCCGCCGATTCTTGCGTGCGACGAGAGCATAAACACGCATTGTGACCTCAGCGTGAGTCCTGTCCTCTAGTAAGTCCTCTCAGTGGCTGGACCATTAGATGTCAT